>NC_081360.1:0-600000 GCF_030684315.1 Stegostoma tigrinum
AGAACTATTGCGGTGCCCTGCACCATTGCCAAAGCACATTTGTGTAAGATGCTGCAAGATTAGCAAACCATGCACTGTCATTCACCGCATAATCTGGGAGAAAGCTTTATGGAAGTTATACAACTGTCCAATCATGAACTCACATTTTCCCCTGTATACTTACAGAATTTTGCACCACAAAAACAATCATCATGCAGAGCACACATTTTTGATTACAAAAGCAAACCTACTTTTAGATTCAATCTAGATCAGAAAAATATGTTGAAATTCTGCACAGTGCACCAATCACAACACACAATAAACAAAGTGTGACAGCAGGGCAGTAGAAATTCTGGGGCAAACATCTGGAAAGCAATGTAAAAAGATAGTTCACTGCAACTGGAACATTGAGCAGTTTGAAACATGGAGTGTCTGTCAAACTGACAACATGCGAGCATGATTACTGCATTTCTCCCTCTTCAAATACCAGCTTAAAAATGCTTCAATTCCATCTAAGAATGATTTAGAGAATAAGAAAACTTTGAATATTTTCTGAGCTGGACAACTAGTTTGGTATAGTGGCACCAAAATATTTATATCTGACCAATTATTTTGTTCTTTTATCAAATTCAGGAGCAAAATGAGTGGACAAAGAGCATGATAAAAGGAGTGAGGAGGAATGGCTAGAAACTTGTCAGTTTTCGTCCACGCTAGTAAAACTAGATAGTTGATGTCTGAAATACTGAACGAACAAAGAGATATGAATATCTCTCCATTCCTACGCAGCAAATAGTTCTTACTGCGGAGAACAATAAAAGGAAGACATGGTAATTGAGTAAAAACACTTATGAGAACCAGTTAAATCTCTTAATGTTTTGCCTTGGCTTTTATTAATTACAAGGCCCTTGAAGTGTACAAAGCAAATGAAAAAGAAATTGGCAGATATCGCACTTTAGACATTGCTTCAGTTCAAATTTCCAAGATAATGAACACAGAGAAAGATAATCTATGAAGGCTGCATCACTGCAGCATAACCACATTAGATGTTGATTAAAACGTTAACTGCAATATCATCAGCAATTGTAAGAATCATGGCAAAACAATCTTGGAAGACTTGAGCCAAGCCAGACCACCTGGACTGCAATACACATATTCCTGTTGCAGTATTGATTGACAGAATCTGTAAGCATTCAGTCACCAACTGAGTTCATTGCAGATATTTTACTGGAAACTATTGATCATGCCCTGAATATAGTCACACTGCGCCAAGTGCAACACCTTACCTCCATTAGCAGCTCTCTACTTGCTATAAAGTTATCTTCTTCATTATTTGAAAGGTCTTCAAATGTTGTCTTACTGCTCCTAGTCAAGGGAATGAGACACATTACTCTTGACAGAATAGAGTCAAGATAACAAACAGCTGATAAGGAACCTGACAAATAAGCAAGTAATACAGACAGTGAATGGCAGTGAAGCATTTTTACAATAAGTATAGTTATTTTAGCCAAATTGTTCAGAAATGTTTTGGCAATCTCTGGGGCAGGTAGAACTTGAACCCTGATTGTTTAAACCCAGGGATGGGGATACTGCCATTGTGCCGCAAAAGCTCTTGAGTGCAGTCGTTTTGGTGAATCTCATTGCAGCAAGAGAGATTTCATTCCCAAGCTGCCTACAAAAAACAACCATGATCAAATGGTCTGAGGCACACGAACATAAACTACAGGTGTGCACTTCAAAGTGTTATAGAGTGCTTTCTTGGGAGATTAAAATAATTGTTGTCTTTGTATTTTCGTATCCCACACAAACCTCCGGCTTATATCACCCCATCACAGCATATCCACAGGAAACTGTGTTACGTTCCATCCAACAGCAGATCAGTTTTTGAACACGATAGTTAAATATTTCGAGTTGCCAAACAGTTTTCTTTTTCCACTTAAACAAATTAACTCTTCGCTCCTTCGTGAAAGAATGAAAGATTCTGCCAATTAGCCAATTGTTACGATTGCACTGTAGCGCCTCTGGTAATCCTGTTAATGCACCGAGCGTGTGAAGATCACTTGGGCAAGTAAACCTGGAGGTCAAACCTGCAATTTCCTACCTCATATTTGTTAAATAAAAATTACATGGCTCTTTCTGAACAATGACTTACTTTGACACGGCTGCCCAAGTCTTCTTCAAATTGAACACACTATTCAATTGCAATGCCGTAGTAATTGCATGCACTGACGAGAAATTCTGCAAAATCCTACATTCCTGTCAGAGAAAAAAAGCCGTGAGTTCTGTGGAAAAATCAGTGACTCCCCATTACCCAACACCTCAGACTTTTTAAAAAGGTTCTATCAGAAAAATGTTAGCTGAGAAAATAACAGCATTAACAAACAAACTTTTTGAGGGAAAGAATTCCATGATTCTTGGCAACTCAAACCTTGATATTCGTTTTGTATCCCTCTGAGACAACCTCTTCAGTTGCCTTGCTGCCAGCCTGTGACTGGTTAGATATGATTACTGACAGCAAAGGAGAGCTTAAAATGAGTAGGATTGAGACAGGGACATCTGAGTGGTAGAAGTCGCGAAGGTAGGGGGGTGGAGGCGGGGTAATCATCTTTGTTATATCCATCACATTTCGCTCATAAATGAATGATAGGTTGTATTATCTGACAGAATAGGAGGGCAGGACCAGTCACGTGAGATACTCATTCGAGGGAAAACAGACAAATCAGGAAATTGGGTCTACTTTTATGAGTCACTACGTTATTGATACTGAGTTAACTAATCTTACATAGATTAGCAGCTGAATGTCCTTCATCTGTTTGCCACCACCCCCCCAACCTGTTGGAGGCAGGGAGAAAACTGGATCAAATCAAACCTCCCAAATGTGTACTTTGGGGTGTGGTGGAGACGAGGAGGAAGCCTGCAAGTGTTTGTTATCAGGTCTCAAAGCCACTTCTGCTTGGGGAGGAAGGCCAGGGAGGGGCAGGGTGATCACACCATTTGGGATTTCTTTGGAGGTGCGTCAATTGGCATAATCATAAGTGCCTTATCTGATTAAGGCCAGCAGGTAGGTTCTCAAGCCCAGAGTCTTCCGGCTTCAGGGAAATAAAGCTGCTGCAGTAAAATGGAAGTAACGGAGGGCACTTCAACATGGAAGCCACTCCTTGTCAACTATTGTAAAAACTCAAAATCAGAACTAGAAAAGTCAGCCAAGTGATCAAGTGATTCCTCTTCAGAATAGCCTTTCATCCATGTCTACGACTGGGTGTCAGCCTACATTCGGTTGAACTGCTCCATATTGTAAAACTGGAGACAGACTTTCAAATCCCCATCAAGGTCCCATTAATGCCTCAAGACTCTTAACGAGTCAAAACTGATGCAGGCAGTGTTGCCAAGACCCAAACCAGACTTCTCTAAATTAGCTGGCAACAGAATTATTGTGAACTTTCATTCCAAACCTTAGTAATCAATGAATATTTTGTTGTCACGTGTATACGGGAAAATACATTGAAAGTACAGTTTTGTTGCAAAATCCAGTGCAATTTAGGATTACAAAATCAGTAAGAATCAATTACTTCCTTTACTTAATTAGTTAATTACTCGGTTCCTATCCTGATCCTTTCCAAATGTACGAGTGGGAATGCCACATGTTGGCGACAAGTACAAACCTGGTATCAGATCTGACAGCCCATCCTCACTCTTTTACCGATTGCTGACTAACATGCTGAGACAAATTCCTTTGGCAAACACATAAGAAACAGACAACCAGGCAAGTTACTGAAGTGCCGTCATGTAGGCATACAGAATGCAGAACATTGGGAATAAAATGTACACTGTTTCGTAGACTGATTACAGCTTGGAAGGGAGGCAAATAACACTATGTAATGCCCAATAACTAACTTCATTTTTGAAGGGCCAGTAAAAATCTGAAATAAGTTTGCCTTTTTTATCCACATAAATATTTTTGATGAGAAAAAAATACATTAATACTTCAATGCAACTGTAAACTGAGGCAAGAACTATTAGCAGCCAGCACTACAGAAATTATGAATGCTAGGATTTTCCATGAAGCATTCAACTCTTATTCAGAAAAGTATTCTGCTTGCCAGTTCAAGAGGCTTTCAAACCTTGGACATATCAACACATAGTGTTAATGGCTTGCTCTCTTCCACCATGGTTGTTTCATGCACTGTGGACTTTAACATGTCACAAAGGCTAAAAACCAATAAAGAATAGTGTACCTGGGCAACATCAATCCATTTCTCAATGATTTTAGCCCTCTGCCGTGGTTTCAGCTGTTGAGGTCTTAATATGGTGCTGGTGACACATTTTGTAACATTATTGAACTGTGTAATGGTGGCCTGGACGGTTGATACCAGATGCTGTTTTTCTTCCTTCCCTCGTTGAGACCAGATGGACCCTAAACATTGGCTGGGCACAAGTTTCCGAAAAAGATCCTGATCAAAAATAAAAAGGAAACAAAGGGTAAAGGTATCAGTCGTGCCATGTTTTTAGCAATGAACGACAAACAAGATTTGTCCGTCCATGGGTACATTCGTCCTGCTAGTTTGCAATTGTACATTAAAACTGCGTGCTATATTGTCAACGACTGGCTACATAAAACTCACATTGATACACAAGCGCACATTGGCTATTCAGACAGATCAAAACCCTCGAATTTTCAGTCATCTGCTTCCTATTTGTAGGTTAGATTTAAAATCACTGGTTATCTCCACCCAACTCTGACTGGGCTCCACGCACACCATCATGCATGGCTCTGCTGGCAATAGTCACTGCTACAGATGCTCAGCCCTGGTGGCCCACAGGCTAGACAGGCTGGGCATCAGTATAGCAGCCCTGCATCATGTCTACTTCTCGCACCAAGGCAGGTTGACAGAACACAATGGCAGCCTGGCCCTCTGTTGGTTCAACAGATCTCAATGTCAACACTTCCCCACTGTTGGTTTCATGCTGAACACGAATATTGCCAAACGTCCAAGCTTGTCAACTGGCCATTCAGATTGCATAATGTCCTTCTGTCTCCCTCTTCAAGATGAGCAACTCCCATCAACAATTATGCCCCAACAGTGAAAGTTAACACAGCTGGCAAATAGTTCCTTCAGATCCCCGTAAACTCATTCAGAATGGAGAAATTTGTCAGTCTCGTCACTTTCAAAGCCAGAGTTGGCTGTGACAGGTTGGAATAGAATGGAATGCTCAGAAACCATCGAGTGGGAAACTGTTGCATGTTTATGCAAGCATGGTGGGCTCTCACTTTTAACAGTCTGATCACGTCACAATGATGTCATCGATCATTTCTGGCAAGGAATAGCTTAGGGTAACCCTGCTGCCTCGACAGCAAACTACATAATAAAACTCCTGCTGTTTAATGCTTCAGCCCCCTGGACCTGTGCGGTAAAGGAAAAAAAAAAGAACTGGCAATGAGGATCAAAAAAAACCGCTTTGAGATTCATCAGGTCAAACCACTGATTTGAAAAAAGACTCTCAGCCCTCACTGCAGATCTCTATGATTCAACAAAAGAAAAGCAGCTACATTCCTCGACAGACACCCAACGAGGTTGCTGCCCACCAAAAATGGCTGCTGTCATCATTATGTCACATGATTAGACTCTAAATGCCAGTCGGTATATACATACACATATGCAACAGAAACTGCAGTGAAAACAGACTGTTACCTTTGGAACTCTGTGCAGAAAAGCAGCTGCCCCTTAACAAACTGAGATAACAAAGTGTGGAGTTGGAGGAACACAGCAGGCCAAGCAGCATCTTAGGAGCAACTGTGCTCACCCAGCTCTGCACTTTGTTATCTCGGGTTCTTCAGCATCTGCAGTTCCCATTATCTCTTATCCCATAACCAAAACCAACTTTTGACAAAGTGGTCACTTCCAGATGAGATCGCTGCACCCCTGTTCTGAACACTAACATATGCTTGGGATTTTTGAGACCTAGAGGACTACTTACATTCTAGAGTCACACCCAATGCTGACACACAGACCACTGAACTTCCACTTCAAGCCTAAGCCTATGACCAGACTTTGACATAACTCAAATTTTGATTCAGCAACTACGAGTCTCATTTTTTAGAGGTAGACATCAAGCCACCTTGCAGACGAGACTGGAATACCCTGTGGCTGATTCCACTCCAGAAGATTCTGGGAAAACAACAAAATTGCCATCCTGGATACTTCAAACAAAATCACTGGACTCTTGAAGAAACAGTGACTGTTATGATGAAACAATTAAACTTTTACCCTGAAATACTATTCATTTTGTAAAGGTTCAACACTAAGTTACAAAGGATTTTCAGTGCTCTCTCAGGTCACTTATTTCACATGACGTTCATTCAAAACAAATGACAAGTGCTGAAGTATTAGTTGGCAGGTATTTCAAGCGAGATACTGAAGTTACACGTCAAACAACACATTTTAACATCTTGGAAGACTGCATTTTGAAGGGAATTCAGTTATAACGACTGGTGGAGCAGTAATAGCATTAAACAACACAGAGAGATTCAGATGCCTACTGCTGACTGAAATATCTTATTCAGAATGACTGGGCCCCAGATTCCTGTTTACTCACAGCATCCATAAAAGTCAGCTGCTCTGCAATGAAGCGTGATGGGTAGGACAGGAGCTTTTCGTCAACTTGTTCGATGGTTTGGTCGTGTTCTTCTCCAATATAGAATCTAACTCTTCTACGGTAGCCTTCTGTGCAAGTGAAGATAGACATTTATTTTGTGCCCAAAGTTCACACTGCTCTAAAATATCTCACAAACTTGTGAATAGAAGTCATGCATTGGTTTACAATAGTTATCTAATATTCATACTTCGAAATCTAGATTTGGTGAAATTAATATGATATTGCACTGAAATCCTCTTGTTGGGAGCATCTCAATTGCAAAAGAAATTGTATTTAATGACAGATTCCCATCCCAATTTCTAGCTTTAGGAAATCTTCCGAATCACAATCTATTGTTTCACAATAACTTGCAAACTTATTACATCAGATTATAAAATAAAATGTCATTGACGGCAACAGTTCAAAAGGAAATTGTCCAGAAAGTCGTATTACATGCTGCTGGGTCTTAGCGGACCATATTAGAGTATCAAATCTATGCAGAATTTGGTCTTGTACATCATGTAGTACAGGGGTAATCATTCAGCAATAATTTTAATTAACTTCGTTTACCCAAAAATTTGGAAGTAATTTTGAAGCTTGTCAAAGGAAACCAAAATGAACTAAATCCTGAGACAGAGGGGCAAGCCGCACACAAACTTGTAGGGAGGCACCCTGAATTAAAACCACATTTTTGCAACATAATTATAAATCTTACTGAACATCTCTTTCTCCGCTGTTTCCTCCGCCAAAAACCGACTCAGGAGTTTCTGGGCCCGATGTTCAGCATCTGACCCCGGCACTGTCTGGTTCAAGTAGCAAAGTACCTTCCGGAGACAAGAGTAAGTTGGAACTTGACGAAAGTCTTCGGCAGACTCCTCCAGCCAGATTTCAAGAATTTCAGGTATAGCACTGGAAATAAAGTCAGAGTTTATATCTGTTTATCGGGGAAGCAAAACGTGTGGGAAAAAAGCTTCTAATTCTACAAATGTAAATGCAATAGATTAAAGTTGGAATATGGGGTCATCGTGCTCACACAGGAGATATGAGCTGCCATCTTGAGCTGCTGCAGTGCACATGGCAATGGTGATCCTGCTGTGCCATCAGAGGGGGGCTGTGTGGCACTTTGACCCAATGATGAAGAAATAACTGTCCAAGTTCGAATTACGCTGGCCATGGATGGAAACTGCAAGTTGGCCATGTTTCCAAGTTTTCTTCTAGGTAGATTGCACAAGTAAGCTTAAGGCTCACGTATAAAGTGATTTCACATGTGTCTGAGGTTACTTATTACACCAGCAGGACCTCTTGGTGTTTAGAGTTTGCTAGTAAAGAGAAAGTGAGCTTTAACAAAAAATCTTCTTTATAAAAGTCAAATGGGACAAATCAGATGAACAAAGAAAAACACAAGGATAATGATGATTTGTTTGGCTTTGTTCTGGGAGTTGCATTGCCAGCAGTTGGATACCTCGGTAACATGGATAAATTGGGTCCAGCTGAGGATGAATAATGAAATACTCCAACATAGTCAGCTTTCAATTCACTTATTTTAACTGCCTGCCTGGCTAATACTGAGAGGCCACGTAGCATTATTTCACAGGTAAATCAATGGTTACTTTTTTGCAACAAGACGTCAGCGGCACAGAGAAGTCATCACACCACTGAAATCGAACCCTTTGCACAGAAAAACTCCCCAGGGCACTTCACAGCAGATTAACCATTCAAAAACTGACAAAGGAGGAGATATTCAAACAGGTGTCCAAACATTTGGTCATAGTGACTCTTCATGAGTTTCTTAAAGGCGAGAGATGGTGATGTCTAGAGGAAGAAACTATACATCTGCAGGAAGAAGCACTAACGGTGGTGGGCTGATGAAAAAAATAAGAAGTACACAGCACACTGGACGTGGCAGAACAGAAATGTACCAAGCAAAGTTTGGGACTTAAAATAATTCCAGACAAAAGCAAAATAAGAACGTGAAAGGATGTGAACACAAGAATTGAAAGTTTTTTTCGAAAAAAAATCTAAAGTTCAGACATTGGTCAACCGAGAGACAACGTGGGCCAGCATGGACTGAGTTGCAGCTATGGTCTATGATGCAATAGGCAGAAGAAACCTTTGATGTTCCAAAGACTCCAAAAAGTAAACATTTGTTTGATTGGCATCCCCAATTTACATGGAATATTTTACACTGAAAGTGCTGTTCTAGTTTTTAATTTGGAATTTCCTTATCTGCAGCCCTACACTGAAACAGATGATCACTTATTTGAGTCCGTTCATAATAGATCATTACAGCACAGAAATTATATGATGTGAAACATTACACACAGACATTGGGGCTTCACTCAGACTTTAACAGCTCCACTCCTGTTAAACAGTGGTTGGTGTAGGAAGTGCTAGGCAGCCATAGTGCCATATGCAGCAATAGCCTCTTGTTGTTTGAGAAAGATATACGACTTAGAAATAGTTTACACTGGAGGGACTATTTTGACTTCATCTGCTTTCAGGTCAGTTGGCATAGGTCGTACTCTTTTGCAATGATTCAAAAACACAGCTGGCCCACACTGCTAAGATGCTGAATGATATTAACTAGTGAACATGGCAAATTATGAAATGAAGTGACTCATTTTTGGAAATGTCAAGAGATTGTTTTTCAGTGAGGTCAGAAGAATTATGAAAAGCTTGATAAAAGGTGAAGTTTTTAATCAGCTTTTTAAAAAATGGAGAAAAGCATACTGTGCATTTCAGATTTTAGAGTCTAAACAGCTGAAGCCATGGCTGGTAACAACAGGACAAACATAATCTGGCATAGGCAAAAAAGTGAAACTGGACAGGAAAAAAGAGAAACGTCTGAAGTAGACACAAGGAAATTGCAGAGATGGAGGGACAAGGCTGTGGAAATGTTATTTGTTATGTTACCTCTCGGAAACAGTGACTAACTGAAACACACTGGAAATGTGACTTAAGGAAGTTGCCTGGGCTCATTTGGTCCTGAATCTTTCAGAAATGCTTCGATCACATTACAAACACTCGAACAGTAACCCTCCAAAAATATATAGAAAGAAAAATCAATTCAAAAGATCACAAAACCAAAAAATTCCATATCCTACTGAAAGCCTTCGTGGCTGGGAAATAGGTTGCTGAGCTAAAGAGCCCTTACCCTGCTGACAATATGGTAGAACTTAATTAGTACTGTGCAGAGTCCAAAATTTGACCCAAAACACTTTTCTGTCGTCCCACTAGAATTAAAGTCTCTGTTTCCAATAGATTCATTAACAAGTTACTACATCCCTCCTGAGTAATCTGAAGCCTCTAATCAGCTGCAGTGTACAACATCATTTCATTTAATTACTCATTATCATCCTTCCACCACCTAAAAGGATCATTTCCTAAAGCGAGCACAACATAAACTTAGATTGCAATGGCACTGGAGAGAAGTGTATTCTTAAAGTATTAGAGTCTTCCAGAATTGAAATAATTATGTACAGGTGCACTTTTGTCTTTCTTTTCAATTCTGGCCACTTGCGCATCTGAGATTAATTGTTTCATCGATGACAACTTCACTGGATATGTTCCTGCCACTTCTGCTCTCACTCAAGATGTTCCTTTAAAACCATGTTTTGACCATGCTTTTACTCAACCCCCAAAATATCTGTGTTTTCTTCAATGTCAAACTGACAGGTTGTAAGCTACTATTCTGTAGAAAACAAAAATGATATTTTTCTACATTACTCAACCCAAAAAACTTGAATTCAAAAGGAGATTAACATACCAAATAACATGCCAAACCAGCACATTACTTTCATGAGGATTACACTGTCCTCAATCGGGGATCAGGATAATTTAGGTTCCTTCATACACTTCATCCCTATATGTCTCTTGAGACATTAGTACAGGAATATTGTGAAATTAATCAGGACCAATTTGGTATCCACAATTAGCTGTGTTCATCCAGACATGAATAGCTAGGTGTTGGAGAAAAATGTCCAGATAACCACCAAGCCCTGTGGCTTAGATTTCTAAAACTTTGTTTCATTTACCCAAAAAGCCAACTGGGTGGGTTAGAGTGAATAGCAATGCACAAGGCATCCCAACTGTGTTCTGAGTTAGTAGGTACTGCTGATGCTGGAGTCTGAGATAACAAGGTGTGGAACTGGATGAACACAGCAGGCTAGCAGGCTAGGGCCTCAGGAAAGCTGGCATTTCAGGTCTGGACCATTCTTCAGAAAATTTCTGGTGGAGGGCCCAGACCCGAAACATCAGTTTTCCTGCTCCTCTGATGCTGCCTGGCCAACTGTGTCCTATTTGTTTGATTAACAAGAGGGATTTTTCCTTTGCTGCATTTTTCATAAATTGTTTGAGCTTTCTTTCAAACTTCAGTGCAGCCCAGTTGTGAACGCTTGCTATTGCATCTGAAGTAAAAATATTCCCTGAAAATCCTCACTCCCTCAAATTGACCATTTTTCTCAATGCAATACTGCAAAAATTTGCCTTTGTATTTGCTCACAAGTAATTTATCTGTGCTGGGCCCTTCAGGCATTGGCTTTCTTGATTATAAAAATGACAAACAATATCAACTCAAGAAAACAAAATAAATGAATAAACAAACCATGCACAAAAGAAAATAAATCACTGTATATATAAAGATAAGAATTTCAAACTTTAAAGTCCCCAAGTCCAGTCCAGCACTCAAATCTATTGGATAAGTGTTCTTTTGTCTTAATCAAAAAACACAGAGTTTAATCGAACGGCCAGACAAACCAGAATAATCCCATCTTTAATCCCATGCTGCCAAAGTGTCATGCAGGGCAGCATGGTGGCTCAGTGGTTAGCACTGCCACCTCACAGCTCCAGGGTCCCGGGTTTGATTCCAGCCTTGGGCGACTGTCTGTGAGGAGTTTGCACATTCTCCCCATGTCTGAGTGAGTTTCCTCCAAGTGATCCAGTTTCCTCCCACAGTCCAAAGATGTGCAGGCTGGGTGGATCAGCCGTGTGCTAAATTGCCCTTCGTGTTCGGGGAATGGGTCTGAGTGGGATGCTTCAAGGGACAGTGTGGACCTGTTGGGCCGAAGGGCCTGTTTACACACTGTAGGTAATCTAATCTTATTCAGAGCAGTAAAACAACCTCAGCAATCTGGTATAGCTCAAAAACAACTAGAATTCCAGCTAGAGATGCATTTGTGCGATGCTTTCTACAGTCAAATATCTTTGAAAGCACTTCGTTGACAAACTTCAAACATGAAAAATGATTTCACGAGATTATTTGGATTTCATAGATTCAGGAAGTATTAATTCAAGATCGATTATGTGCAAAACGTACAACAGCAGCATGGAGTCGGAGGGCTACCAAAGTCAGGACACCACAAACAAACCACTTGCCAAGTATCTGACTGCTCTAGATAGCGGTATCATTTGGTTTCAACTATTCACAGGAAGTTTGCAGGATAACTTCTAATAAAGTGGTGTGAAGAGGAAAACCATTCCTGCAATAATGCATCATTATCACAAACTAGACTAATGACAATCTGAGATAAACAACCCCAAAAGCGTGATAATGTACGACAAACAATTCCAAAAGACAAAGAATTTTGGATGATTTACACTGAAAAATATTAACAAGCCAATCTCTAGGAATAATGCAATCATTGGACATGCAAGGCAAGCAGCTTCTTTAATGCAAAAACAGAGTTAATATTTTGGGTCCAGCGACCCTCCCTCTGAACTGGAAGGGTCACACAGACCTGAAACATTAACTCCGTTCTTACCTTCACAGATGTTGCCAGAAATGCTGAGCTTTTCCAACAACTTTGTTTTTGTCCCTGAGTTGCAGTGTCCGTGATTCTTTCAGTTATTATTTAGCTTCTTGAATGTGATTGTTATGGGTTGGAGTGCCGTTTGCCATCCTGTTCTGGGTGCCTTATATCTTCATGACAAAGGCTCTACATTATTTTACAGGTCTTTCTGGCTCTCCAGCAATTCTTCTCACATTCTTAAATTTCACATTGAAAATACAATTTCACTACATGTCAAATCAAACTTACATTTTCATTAGTGTTTCCTTTTCTGCAGGACTGAAATTATATTCTTCCAGAAAGCTTGATCTGTTGAAGTCTATGCTTCTGCAATTGATCATAAACCACAAAAGAAAAAGCAAATTGAAATGGTGTTTAGGTCTACAATTGGTTGCCAGACGTAAAATAAAAAAATGAAGTCTCAAAATTCAGCATCCCAAACTGTGATCAGCTAACTTTATGAAACAAGGTCACACTCTAAATGTAAAACTGCATAAAATAGTGAATACGTTCTTTAAATTTCCTCAGGAAGTTTACCAGAAATGCCCTTGAGGGCCAAAGCAGCTCACCAGCAGTGGTGGCGGCTGGTGGTAACAGGGGAAAGGAGCAGGTGCAAGGAGTGAAGCCACTTCTTCAATAGCTTACATTTGCTACTAGTCCAGAAATTTCAGTCTGAGATAAACTCAACACCTTCACACGCAACTGCTGCTTGTGCTTTGTATTGCTTGTTCCTCAGAATTAGGGAGAGAATAGGCAAAGAACTCAGAAGCTGTTTCTTCATCAATGTGCCATGATCTGGAATGATATCCGTGTTTTTGTTTCTGTGGTATGTGTTACAGAGTCATACAGCATGGAAACATCTCTGCCTTCATGAAGAGATTTCTGATTATCCAACCTATGGCCACCAGCTCTCCAGCCATTCCCTTTATACACTACTGTATTGCAAATGAAGCATAACATGGTCACATTTTGGATCAAACTCACTTCTTGACTGTCGCTCCCTTTTCTGGTGAACTTAAATTCTGAATTTCATCAGAATTCGGACAGTGTTCAGACTCAATGCTTTCACAGCTGCAAATGAACATGAAGAACAATTTAAAACACCTCAAGCAAACCCTTTCATCTTCAGTTAAATCCAGTAAAATACCCATGAAAATTGAAGATTCAGAATTACAAGCCTCCATCAGATGGTTTTATTAAACAGGTTACACACCAGATGGTGAAGATTTCTGAGTCAGCATAAAATGTTAGCCCATATGCTCCCCAAGTATTCTTGCTTGAGACTGGGATTACAGTTCCTGTGATGCTGTCCCACCAATAAGATGAATCTAGTTGCTGGATTTATCCACACACTTTTGAACATAAACATAGTACATGTTGTAATCCTCCAGTCCTCTGATACCACCCCTGCATTCAAACAGCATTAGGTTGTTGTGCAAAGTGCCACTGCAGCCTCAAGCTATTTTTTTCTTTCTCAGTATCCTCAGTTGTCTACAATTCACTTCCTTCTGAGTTACCAACACCAGGGACAACCAGCCGTTCTAATCAAAGCAGAAATTGCTGTAAAAGCTCAGTGGTTCAAATTACTCAAAAATGTTAACTCTGCTTTCTCGCCACAGATGCTGCCAGACCTGCTTAGCTTTTCCAGCAATTTCCATTTTCGTTTCAGTTTTCCAGCATCTGCAGTTGTTTTATTTTCACATTTCTAAAATGCTGTCCAACCTCAGCTCATCCTTGTCTCAACTATTTACTTTTCATCGTGAATTGGACATCAACTTCTTCTGAATAGTATCTCAGCCAGGCCCTTACCTCTGTGAAGATTAAACAGTGGATTTATGACCATTAGCCCCACTTTCGCTACCCTTTCACTGCTCACAATGGAGGACGACATTCGGATTCCCTTTTAACATTAGCTGCCAGCATCATTTAGTTCAACACTTCCCTTCTGAACTACTTATAATTAACTCGGTACACATTGGGGTCATCAATAACCCTCATCATTTGTACCATTTGACACTATTTCCTGCTTGTGGAAACATTCTGACACTGTCACTAAACAACCTCCTTCTGTAAGACAGACTGCTGTTTCATTGCAGTTTACCCTGAACTTGTGTTCAACCTTACTTGCTGCAAACGCCTTCTTGCTCCTTTTGAAGTTGGACCTCCTCCAAATCAAAATTATTCTGGATTGTTCCTTCCTCTTTTCTGTAGCCAAAATAAATATCTTATGATATGGTGCTTCCTGAAATGATCCATGTCTGATATTTGATCGATAGTGTGTGTGTATGTGTGTGCACAATAATTATAGAAGTGGTAGTGCAGGTTGAAGATATCATCAGGATTCTGAACTTTAAAAATTGGAGCATTGTATGAAAAACAAATATGTTCTGACTAATCATGATTAAACAAAAACCTCCTGATTTCCCCTCAACTCTGGTATTTACCAACCACACTTCAGGAAGGGATTTGAGAGGGTGCACAAAACATTCACAAAAAATATTACCAGAGATGACAAACTAGACAGCCCTGTGGAGAGGCTGAAGAAGCTTGGGCTGCTCTTGGACAAGACTAAGAAGTGATTTTAAAAGTGTTCAAAATTATAAGGGATTTGGTTGGAATGGATAAGAACAATCGGTTCCTTGTGACAGAAGGCTTAAGAAGAAAAGGACACTGATTTAAGATGATCAGCAAAAAGAACCAATGGTGACAAGGATTTTTTTTAAAAATAGCATCATTAGAAACTGGAAAGCTCTGCCTAATAGTGTGGTGGATGCAGCTTCAATTGAGGTCTTCAAAAGTGAGCTACAATTTTCGAAAGGAGAGGTTTCGCAGTATTACACAGTAAAAGGACTTAGGAGTGAACGTAGGCAAGTCCCTCTTTGAGAGCTGGTACAAACATTATCAAATCATTGTCTCTGGGCTATTACCATTTGATGGCTGTACAACATTGCACAAACTGCTAGCTCCCCAGCTATTTCCTACCGCTTTGTCATATTCTGAATAATGACTCACTTTGTCATGCATGCAGTTAAACTTACTTAGCAATTATTTCGCTGGATCCTGAAGAACCACAACTTCCATTTTCCTCACCATTTGCACTGTCAACATTTCCAAAACTGCAATTGATCAAAGAGGACAAATTAAGTCATTTAGAATAGGCAAACTCATCCAGAATTAAATCCAACTCAATTCAACACAAAAAAATCACAGTCTTGAGAGCAGGTTCTTTTGACTTCCACAGGATGCCCACAGGTCTTCATATTGAGGCAGTGCTGTGGTGGGGGTTGGAAGAGACAGAGCAGGGCAATAAGGAGAGAAAACCATTTCTTCAGTATTTCACCCTTGTTGAAAGCCGTTCCTGCGCTGTGCAAGAACTTGATACTGAAAGACAAGGAAAATTCAATCTACCATTGAAAAGCTTTGAAAGCTTTATGCTAATTCAACATTATCCCATCTCTCAAAGTAAGCCAAACATTGCAGAAGCAGTCAAGCAGTTGCTTCATGTGATTGCTATTGTCTGGATTGGTGCTCACTGCACTGCCAATTGGGGTATCTTCCTGAGGCAACCCTGACATAATCTTACAGCAAATCCCAACAGTTTCCTTTCACAGTATTAGATCCCAAATACCATACAACAGGATTAATCTGACGTCACATCAAATTTACTTGTCAATTACTCCTTCAGTTTCTGACAAACTTAGGTTTCTACCCACCACACAGTGTGACATGTCAACATTTTCACAGCTGCAACTGGTCACAAAACACCAAATAAATCATTTTACTTGTGCATATTATCATAATGTTAATTTCTGGCACTCTTATCAACACTGGGATTTTTGGCTGAGAGGGGGAATGAGTCAGTAGATGAGGTGTAAAGATGTCAAATAAAGAACCTCTGCACTGGGACAGACAATAAACATCCCAAAAGAGAGGATTTAAGTTTAACTTCCTCATCTCTGAAAAAGAAACACAAGCTCTTTACAGACTATTGACAATTCAACTCTCACAAGCACAGCTTGTAACTCAAAGTTTGATTCGGAGCACTGATGTAGGAATTTGTCATTGCTCAAATTCACTGAAGCTTAAGGTCAGATTAGTCACCAGTGGCTGTTTTGCTGAAAAAAAAATCATTTTTCTACCCTGCTCCTTTAACAGTTCTGAGTTTAGTTAAAGATCTGGACAGAATAAGCTCAGGATTAATTCCAGGTCTCTGACTTGGGAAAGTGCCTGACTCCATGAATACACATGGCAAATGGCCAAATTAGATAATTAAAAATGCAAACTATTCAATGGCAATATTGTATGGGAGAAATATCAAGGCTCGGACACGGGGAGCAGGTCACATTCTTAATCGACGACATATTTCTTCAAATGTTACGGACATTTGGAGGACACTTCAATGAACTTGGAGGAAGTTTGTGGGGAGGGTGCAGCTGAAGCAGGAAGGAGGAACACAGAGAAGTGCTGAGGTGGGGTAGAGGAGATTAACTCATTTCTTGAGCAATTTTACCAGAGCCACATTGTCCAGAAATATAACCTCAATATTGATCTGAAAACAATTTCCCATCTAAGTGTTTTGGATGCTTCAATGGTGATGCTATTATTTTAGACAACTGTCTCTGTTATAAATTTTCCAGGGAGGCAGCCCAGCAGACACTTTATTGTGAGAGAGATAATGGGAACTGCAGATGCTGGAGATTCCAAGACAACAAAATGTGAGGCTGGATGAACACAGCAGGCCAAGCAGCATCTCAGGTGCACAAAAGCTGACGTTTCGGGCCTAGACCCTTCATCAGAGAGGGGGATGGGGGGAGGGAACTGGAATAAATAGGGAGAGAGGGGGAGGCGGACCGAAGATGGAGAGTAAAGAAGATAGGTGGAGAGGGTGTAGGTGGGGAGGTAGGGAGGGGATAGGTCAGTCCAGGGAAGACGGACAGGTCAAGGAGGTGGGATGAGGTTAGTAGGTAGCTGGGGGTGCGGCTTGGGGTGGGAGGAAGGGATGGGTGAGAGGAAGAACCGGTTAGGGAGGCAGAGACAGGTTGGACTGGTTTTGGGATGCAGTGGGTGGGGGGGAAGAGCTGGGCTGGTTGTGTGGTGCAGTGGGGGGAGGGGATGAACTGGGCTGGTTTAGGGATGCAGTAGGGGAAGGGGAGATTTTGAAACTGGTGAAGTCCACATTGATACCATATGGCTGCAGGGTTCCCAGGCGGAATATGAGTTGCTGTTCCTGCAACCTTCGGGTGGCATCATTGTGGCAGTGCAGGAGGCCCATGATGGACATGTCATCAAGAGAATGGGAGGGGGAGTGGAAATGGTTTGCGACTGGGAGGTGCAGTTGTTTGTTGCGAACCTAGCGGAGGTGTTCTGCAAAGCGGTCCCCAAGCCTCCGCTTGGTTTCCCCAATGTAGAGGAAGCCGCACCGGGTACAGTGGATGCAGTATACCACATTGGCAGATGTGCAGGTGAACCTCTGCTTAATGTGGAATGTCATCTTGGGGCCTGTGATAGGGGTGAGGGAGGAGGTGTGGGGACAAGTGTAGCATTTCCTGCGGTTGCAGGGGAAGGTGCCGGGTGTGGTGGGGTTGGAGGGCAGTGTGGAGCGAACAAGGGAGTCACGGAGAGAGTGGTCTCTCCGGAAAGCAGACAGGGGAGGGGATGGAAAAATGTCTTGGGTGGTGGGGTCGGATTGTAATTTGTGACTGCTCTCGTCTGGAGTGGCACTCATCACATTGCACTAAAAATTTTGAAGAAATCAATGGTTCCCCATCATTCTCTTTTCACACTGCTGCATTCCAAATGAAGCAGAATTAAAACACATCAAAATTATTTCCGATCAACCTTGCTTCCTCATGGTTACACAGATGCCTGGCAAACTTTGATTCCCACCCACCCGACAATCTATACGGCCAAAATATCTGCAGCTGCAAGTGCTCATGAAGCACAAATTAAGAAAAGGATTTGCATCTACAACTGATTTATAAACACTGAAAATAAATTTTGAAGCCCAAAATGCTCAGTATTTCAAGTCCTCATTCGGTTAAAGTCCAGATGAATGACTACACTGGATGGTTTGCTTTCCAAATTTTCAGAGAAACTATGTCGGTCACTCCAGTTACATAGGCTGGTGCATTTGAGGGGAGGTGGGAGGTTTCGCAGTTTAGCATTGTTGCAAGTTAGACCACCAAGGTCTGGATGTTGAGGGCCAATCAAATTTTCACTGAACATTTTTGAATGTTTTCTATAGATCAAAGGCTGAAATGTGTCATTGATTTAATTACTGGCAATGGCCTCGGAGGGAATAAAGCTGTTTCTTTAATGTGATTTTTATCGTCTCGAATGGCGACATAATCTTTCAAGAGCTACTATATTCACAGCAATTTCTTTTCATGGTATGTATTACGAATGAAGCACAGAAGGAAGAAACTTACTTTGAATTTTCTGCAGTCGCTTTCGGTGAACTTGGTTCTTCAACTTTATCAGAGTTTGGGCTGTCAAAGGTTTTGGACCTGCAATTCATTAAGACCATAAGACCATCAGACATTGGAGCAGAAATTAGGCCATTCGGCCCATTGAGTCAGTTCTGCCATTCAGTCATGTGTGATAAGTTCCTCAACACCATTCTCCTGCTTTCTCCCCATAACCCTTAATCCCCTCGATAATCTGTCTCAGTTTATATGTACTCAATGACCTGGCCCCCACAGCCTTCTGTGGCAGTGACTTTCACAAATTCAACACTCTCTGGCTGAAAAAGTTTCTCCAAATCTCCATTTGAAAAGATCTCCTCTTTATTCTAAATGTGGGCCCTTGGGTCCTAGTCTCTCCTACCAATGAAAGCATCTTCCCAACATCCACTCTGTCCAGGCCATTCAGTATTCTGAAAGTTTCAATTAGATACCCCTCATCCATCTAATCTCCAATGAGTGTAGTCTCACAGTCCTCAAATGTTCCTCATATTTTAAGCTTTCCATTCCCTGGACCTTTCTCATGAACCTCCTCTGAACCCGTTCCAGGTACAGTGCATACTTCCTGAGATACGGGGCCCAAGTCTGTACACAGTACTCCAAGTATGGCCTGACCAGAGCCTCATAAAGCCTCAGAGGTACAGCCCTGCTGTTACATTCAAGTCCTTTCAAAATAAATGCCAACATTACATTTGCCTTCCTGACTATATAAGGCAAAAATTAAAGACATTGTAAACAAGCACTTGCACCCAGAAATGGCTTCCTTACAAAACGAACATTGAAAAATTTCATGTGGAATCCATAAGGCCATAAGTTTTGGGGGCAGGAATAGCTCATTCGGCCTACTGAGTCTGTTTTGCCATTTGATTCTGGCTGAGATCTTTCTCAAGCCCAATTTCCAGCCTTCTTCTCGAAACCTTGATCCTCTTATTAATCAAGAATGCTTCTCTCTCTCTATCTTAAATAGACCTAATGACTTGGCCTCCATGGCTTCCTGCAATGTTTTCCTCAGATTAGCCACTCCTTGACTGAAGAAATTCTTTCTGACCTGAGTTCTAATGGTTGGTCTCTTCACTCCACGACTGTGCCCGCATGTCCTAATCTCTCCTACTCGTGGAAGCATCTTCTCCGTTCCACGTGCAATCCTTCCAGGCCTCTCAGTATGCTGTAAGTTTCAACGAAATTCCAACCCATCCTTCTAAACTCCATCCTGTACAGAACCAAAACCCTCAACCACTCTTCAAATGAGAAGCCCTCTCAAGTTTTCAAGTACTTATCAACTGGATTTGTTAAACAGGCAACATTTCTGATGTGTATAACTACAATAGATCGTGATTTGTTTTCCCCCTCCAAGTTTTAACTGGTGGTATACAAGTGATTGTGACTGAGTCTGGAAGAGTAGCTGGGGGGAAGCTGCAAGGAAGAAGGAATTTCACCTTTCACACAAGTTTTCAGAACACCACGGTCTGTTTATTTTTGGGCAATGGGGGGAGGTGGGGCATGTAATAACACTGGAAAGCAGAGAGTTAGAGAGTCAAGTTTTTCAATACGTTTACCTGCATGGCATAGTCCAATGTTTGGAAAAGAAACATTCCATTAAAGATCGTGTGTAATGCATGCCCAATTATTCACTGGCAATTAAATTGGAAGTGAGAGGATTAGGATAATGGCAGGGAGGGGGTTTGCCACCAACACATTGCAAAGCTATATTGACATGGGCCCGTTCTCTTTGACACCTGGACTCTCCTTGACTTCTAAGGACTGCCTCCCTCATTTCCCTGATGGCGCCCACCTACACAACCTCAGTGACAATCAGCATTAACAGTTGGGCTGAGAAAGATGCTGATCTGCCATCCCTTTCTCTGGACCAGCAGCTGTCAAAACTGAGCCAAACCGTCAACTGGTGAGTAACGCCGGCAGCAATCTCTGTATTGGTTACCGTTGGAATCGGCCAAGGCCTCCAGGTTTCAGATCCAGCAGAAGGCCTGCAGCATGAACCACAAGCTTCCATCTAAAATTTCTTTTTACAACACTAGGAACAGAGCAAATATTAGAACAACAGCCAACTGTTTCTTTAATGTAAAAGAACAAACTACGGACGCAGACAATCTGAAAGAAAGGCAGACGTTGCTGGAGAAACTCTACAGGTTTTGCAGCATCTGCAGACAGAAAACAGAGTTCAAGTTGAGCCAAGCGACACTTCTTCAGAGATGCAAAGTTCTGAACAGGGGAACCTCAACTCAAAGCGCCCACTCTGCTTTCTCTCCACAGATGCTGCTCAGTTTCGGGAGATAGCCTCTACGTAATGTTCCTGAAAATGCCAGACCTCCAGCAGTTGCCCTTCACATAGTTGTATTCTGATTAAAGCATCATTTCCTCACACATTGGATCAATACTTACTTTCTGATCTCAGCAACTGTCTCTGGAGGAATTGGATTTTCAACCTCCTCACAGCTCGGAATGTTAGCATTGTTCCCGCTGCTGAAATTAGTTGTGAAGAATGTCATTTTAAATAAATCCTTGTACCCAGTAATTCTCAGCTCATCGGCAGTTTCCTTTGTATTCCTTGTACTCTGAATAAAGCAAAACCTTAACCACTTTTTGTATTCAAATTTACTCTTTCATGACAGATTTTAGAGTGCACGGTCTCCCATCTACCTTGTAGTTTGCACTGTCAGGTGATCTGCAAATGGTCCTAAAAGTGTTATCAAGTAAATTTGAGCAAACATCCACATCAACAAGAAAATTATCTTCATACACCTGAAAGACATTGAGTCGGCATTTCGTGCCATTGACAGCTAATTTTCTAACAACGGGTCAAGACGCAACTACAGAATATGGTGATTGGTCTCCCCAAAACCCTCAACGATAGTTTGCAGGATAAGACCGTGAGACTGGAGTGTGGAAGTAAAGGGAGAGAGAGAGAGAGAAGGATGCAACAAATCCATTTCTTCAACATTTTATATTTGTTGCAAAGTCTACAAATATCTCAAACAAAGAGCTCCAGGCCCAAATATAGAAAGGCAACCAACTTTCCAGTGAAGAACTTCAGACAGCGTCTCTACATACAGGGCTTAATGTCCCAAGTCAACTGGCCTTGGCCTGAGACATGACATTCTTGGCAAAGTGGAGGGGAATTCAGGAGGAAAACTGAACTCTCTTTTGCACCATTATACTGTATTGTCAGCGGTGGGCAAAGTAGCTGGTTTAATGACTCACTGGGCATGAATCACGTCACCAGCTGACAGCCACTTGTGTCTGTCTGTCTCTCTGGTAAATATTAGAGTTCCTCAGCTCCTGCAGTGGACATTGGCCTGCAAATCTCTTTTGTATAAGCTCGGCAATGCCAACTGTAATGACAGCAAAGAAAAGATTGCAGCTCTGCCTCTATTTCATCCTTTTGTCAACTGTTTTTATGAAAAAGATCACCCTCCAGGTTTAGTGTGTTCATGGACAGCAGTAGGTTTTTCTTCAAAACCTTCACAGGAGATTTGAAAGACAGCACAGGCAGACTGAGGGGAGGGGAGGAGGTCGGAACCTCAATTCTTCGACGTGTTGTATCCTTAATTTAGAGTTCAGCTATCTAAATGTTTGGCGACAAATGGAGATCTGAATAGTGAATGGATAAGCAATTTTTCACTGAACACTTCTGGATCTTTTCTGTTGATACAACTTTTCTTTTTAAACAAACAAAATCTGTGTAGATTTTTGATACAATCAAACAACTTTGTTCATGTGACTGCTGCTGTCTAGTGTTTGCTGCATTGCTGTGGGAGGAAGGCCCTCCACAGATCTTACAGGAAGTGCCAGCAGGTTTTTTAACATTGTTGTATTTTGGATGAAACTTAATTAAGTCACACATTAGACTAAAGCTTACTTTGTGCTCACTGAATCGATTACTGGAATCTCTTCTGCCTCTGAGGTGTCAAAGCTTCCATATCTGCAATTGGTCAGACAGCACAAACTAAGTGATTTTAAACAAGCTTGAATCTGCAATTTGCATTCAGCCACTGAAAAACATCTGAACGTTCAGGGTTTCGGCATTTGAAGCCTTGATTACCAAGTTTGTTAAAACTTTGCATTGAAACTCCAATTTGGCATTTTACAGCATACCTGCCTCATCCCCTGCCACAGAGAAGAGTAAAACATTCAATGTGGTTTTGTCTCATCTGATCGTAATTTCAAATCTACATTCCTGCCTCTCCTAATGACCTTTCACCCCTTCTCTCTCAACAAGTATCTGTTTATCTTTGCATTTACAATATTCCAGTGCTCTGCTTTTACCATCATTACAGGAAGAAAACTTAAAAGAATATCCACATTTTGAGATTTTTTAAAAATCACTGTTTTAATTTGACAACCACTGAATTTTAGACACTCACCCTTCATTCTAGGCTCTTCTGTAAAAGGAAACATTGTCTCCATATCTACCCTGTACAAATGCTCAGGTTTTTTTCTTTCAATCACATTGTACCTTCCTCCCTAAACATCGACTGATGCAAGACTTGCCTATGCAAATTTTCCTTGTGAGGCAAGTCACTTAGTCTCTTTATTATTCTGATAAACCTGCTCTGAACTGCCTCTCATATATTTACGTCCGTCCTTAAAAAAGACTGACCAATACAAAGAATATCATTCACGATATGGGCTCACCAGTGATCCCTACTTTAGTGCTTAAATTCCTTCATGATAACATGAAAACATTTATTTGCTTTCCTGATTACTTAATGTATCTGTACATAAGCAATTTGTGATTCATGCATGAGGATACCCAGAATCCACTCTAAATCAGAGCTATGCAATCTCCTTCAATAATAAAAACTGCTATTCTTCCTACCAAAATGGACTTCAAATTTACCCATGTACTATTGTCTTTTGTCAGATCTTTGACTACTTGCTCAACCTCTCTTTCTCTGCAGTATTCCAACCTTCTCTGAGGTTATTTTTTTAATGCATCTTTGTCTCTTCAGCAAATCTGTCAGTCATAAATTCATTCCTTCGTAAGTCATCGACTGTTCGTCAATACTTGGAAAACTTGGGCAGAAACAGATTATTAAAATTATATTGAAATTATGTGATCCAAACAATTTTGAGCTCCAGTTAATTCGCTGTCTCAAATAAACACCTCAGTAAATGAGAACACTCATGCAAAAAGGGATGAATTCCTTGGATCGAATTACAGAAAACCAAAATAACTGTAGCATTGAGTCAGCCTGTTTCTCCCTTTCACTACGGATATAGGAAAATCCTGAAATGTGGGATGTGTGTAAGGTGAATGGATACTATTAGCATCCATTGAATTATGATGATCTTTTAGCCGAATTAAAATGGTTGACTCAAACACTAATCTTAAACACAACATCTGTCCAATTGGTAAAATGGATTTGAACTTTCGAATGGCATGGAAGCCATTTTGTTCTCGACTTTTTAAAAACTCCAAGAATCTCCCTGCAGATGGAGACTTTCACCAAAAGACAATGGACAAGTTAGAGATCTAAGCAGCCAAAGTAATAAACAGCTACACTGTGAAAGGAGGAGTTAGTAAATATAACAGATGATTGTCTTAACCAGAGCTATCTCACAGTTTAATGAGAACCAACCTCCTCAAATTTCAACAAACCACATTTTGCTGAGATTCCTTGGTTTTACAAATTTTTCACTTGACCTTTAAAAGAATACCATCATCAAAGATGACTACAGGCATAGCACAAAAGCAAATAAGAAAGTAATAACCTGCAAAGAATCTTTATGCACTATTGAACCTCTGAGAGATAATGTGAGACACATGAGTGAGCTGTCATGTTTAAAATTCGAGGGCAAGTATGGGTCATCTTTTTCTTTAAAACTCAAAAGCTTATTGGTGGAATTATTCTGCTGGAACATTTATTTACTTGGGCAAAGAAAGAGAATATTTTGGCCACAGGCAAAAAGAGAAACCCAAATTCCCTTTTGAAAGGTCCAGCTGGATCGATTTCTGCAATCCACTGGGTTCATGAAAGCCAGCTCATTAGCTTACTGCTTTGAAGAAAAATCTAATCACCGCTGGTTATTTGCTGATCTTCTCAAATTTTATAAGCATAGCGCATTTGTGAAACTTTTCATCCCTGGAGTGTCCCTGTAATGTCAGAGGCACATCAATAGAAGGTCAGCAGTGGTGAGAATCGCTTTGTCCCCGAACTAAGTTTTGATCAGTTACCCCAAAAAAAATTTGTGAATTGCATAAACTGTTAAATACTCACCAACATTTAGAAAAATAATGTATTAAAAAAAACTGAGGTGACAAGAGGTGACATCACTAATGCCATTTGAAAAACATTTCACCCACTATTACAGAATTGCGGTACTCCTGCATATTTCAGTTGTAAACAGACATTCATTTGACCAACATTTCAGTTTTGCAAAAAGGCTCCTCATACTGCATTCAGCTTCCAAACTTTGATTGTTATGCCCAACACAGACTGACAGAAATTGACAGACTTTTTTCAATGACAATAACAATTTTCCATTCACTGCATGCAGTAACTTATACATCCCAAACATTGTTTCAGGAAGCTCCAAACTACATAAAAAGTATGGAAGGAAGTCAACATCACTGTTTATCTTTAATACCAAAGTCTAGTCGTCATCCTAACTCATTCACCGCATTTTTTAAACTTTGTGTTGTACTGGATCAAAATCACTTCATTATTGCGAAAAATTAATCAGAAATACGTGGCCACCGGCTTCTGCATGATGTTTTGTGAGTCTGTTTTATTCACTTCTGTCCCAAACCACTAGCGGGGTGCTTAATCATGATTTGTGCCACCATTTGGGATCAGGGATATTGGAAGGGGATAGGGGCACAAAACAGGAGAACCGAAGGATTGCTTTGCCTTGTCGTAAACAAACAAGTTCATCACAGGATGTTGTCAAGGATTCCTGCAGGAAATGGGGGGGCTCAAAATAGTTAGAAGTTCATCTTCGAGAAAATAAAATCTAATGTAAATGTCGGGGAAGCAGAATGAATGTCACACACTGGGATTTCCACAACTCTTTTTTTCATTTTGAAAATTAGAACAGTTGTGTATTGCCCGTGAAATCATTCTGACTGCATTAATATGGCACATTTTTTTGTGGGAACTTTAAATCTCTTACACATGCAAATCCACATTTAGCAAGAGATTACTGAATGCTGCAAGGCACCTGAAAATGTTTGCCAGTCTCCTTTCCTTCTACACTTCCCTTCTGAAGTACCTATATTTAACTCTGTACACATTGGGGTCATCAATAATCCTCATCATTTGTACCATTTGCTACTCTCTCCTGCTTGTGGGAACATTCTGAGACTGTCACTAAACAACCTCCTGCTGTAAGACAGACTGCTGTTTCATGTCAGTAAATGCCTGAACTTGTGTTCAAATTTACTTGCAGCAAACACCTTCTTGCTCCTTTTGAAGTTGGACCTCCTCCAAATCAAAATTATTCTGGATTGTTCCTTCCTCTCTTCTGGAGCCAAAATAAATATCTTATGACATGGTGCTTCCTTAAATGATCCATGTCTGATATTCGATATATAGTGTGTGTGTGCACACAAATTATAGAAGTGGTAGTGCAGGTTGAAGATATCATCAGGATTCTGAACTTTAAAAATTGGAGCATTGTATGAAAAACAAATATGTTCTGACAAATGTTTATTTAAAAATACTCCTGATTTGCCCTCAACTCTGGTATTTACCAACCACACCTCAGGAAGGGATTTGAGAGGGTGCACAAAACATTCACAAAAAATATTACCAGAGATGAAAACTAGACAGCCCTGTGGAGAGGCTGAAGAAGCTCCGGCTGCTCTTGGAGAAGACTAAAAAGTGGTTTTAAAAGTGTCCAAAATCATGACGGATTTGGTTAGAATGGATAAGAACAATCGGTTCCTTGTGACAGAAGGCTTAAGAAGAAAAGGACACTGATTTAAGATGATCAGCAAGAAGAACCAATGGTGACAAGGATTTTTTATTAAATAGCCTATTTAGGAACTGAAAAGCTCGACCTAATAGTGTGGTGGATGCAGCTTCAAATGGGGTCTTCAAAAGTGAGCTACAATTTTCGAAAGGAGATGTTTCGCAGTGTTACACAGTAAAGGGATTTAGGACTGAACATCGGCAAGTCCCTCTTTGAGAGCTGGTACAAACATTATCAAATCATTGTCTCTGGGCTATTACCATTTGATGGCTGTACAACATTGCACAAACTGCTAGCTCCCCAGCCATTTCCTACCGCTTGGTCATATTCTGAATAATGATTCACTTTGTCATGCATGCAGTTAAACTTACTTAGCAATTATTTCGCTGGATCCTAAAGAACCACAACTTCCATTTTCCTCACCATTTGCACTGTCAACATTTCCAAAACTGCAATTGATCAAAGAGGACAAATTAAGTCATTTAGAACAGGCAAACTCGTCCAGAATTAAATCCAACCCAATTCAACACAAAAAAATCACAGTCTTGAGAGATGGATTGTTTTGACTTCCACAGGATGCCCACAGGTCTTCATATTGAGGCAGTCCTGGGGTGGGGCTTGGAAGAGACAGAGCAGGGCAAAAAGGAGAGAAAGCCATTTCTTCAGTATTTCACCCTTGTTGAAAGTTGTTTCTGGGCTATGCAAGAACTAAATACTGAAAGACAAGCAAAATTCAATCTACCACTGAAAAGCTTTGAAAGCCTTATGCTAATTCAACATTATCTCACCTCCCAAAATAAGCCAAACATTGCAGAAGCAGTCAAGCAGTTGCTTCATGTGATTGCTATTGTCTGGACTGGTGCTCACTGCACTGCCAATTGGGGTATCTTCCTGAAGCAACCCTGACATAATCTTACAGCAAATCCCAACAGTTTCCTTTCACAGTATTAGATCCCAAATACTGTACAACAGGTTTAATCTGACGTCACATCAAATTTACTTGTCAATTACTCTTTCAGTTTCTGACAAACTTAGGATTCCACCCACTACACAGTGTGACATGTCAACATTTTCACAGCTGCAACTGGTCACAAAACACCAAATAAATCATTTTAATTGTGCATGTGATCACAATTTTAATTTTTGGCACTCTTATCAACATTGGGATTTT
Organism: Stegostoma tigrinum; assembly: GCF_030684315.1. NCBI lineage: Eukaryota > Metazoa > Chordata > Chondrichthyes > Orectolobiformes > Stegostomatidae > Stegostoma > Stegostoma tigrinum. The sequence continues at coordinate 27,963 of NC_081360.1, forward strand.
TGGCTGTGAGGGGGAGCCAGTGGGTAGATGAGATGTAAAGATGTCAAATAAAGAACCTCTGCACTGGGACAGACAATAAATATCCCAAAAGAGACGATTTAAGTTTAACTTCCTCATCTCTGACAAAGAAACTCAAGCTCTTTACAGACTATTGACAATTCAACCCTCACAAGCACAGCTTGTAACTCAAAGTTTGATTCGGAGCCCTGATGTAGGAATTTGTCATTGCTCAAATTCACTGAAGCTTAATGTCAGATTAGTCACCAGTGGCTGTTTTGCTGAAAAATTAATTTTATTCATTTTTCTTTCCTGCTCCTTTAATAGTTCTGAGTTTAGTTAAAGATTTGGACAAAATAAGGTCAGGATTATTTCCAGGTCTCTGACTTGGGAAAGTGCCTGACTTCATGGATGCACATGGCAGATGGCCAGATTAGATAATTAAAAACGCAAACTATTCAATGGCAATATTGTATGGGAGAAATACCAAGGCTCGGACACGGGGAGCAGGTCACTTCTTAATTGTAGGAATATTTATTCAAATGTCACGGAAGTTTGGAGGACACTTCAATGAACTTGGAGGAAGTTTGTAGGGAGGGTGCAGCTGAAGCAGGAAAGAGGAACAAAGAGAAGTGCTGAGGTGGGGTAGAGGAGATTAACCCATTTCTTTCATATTTTTTACCAGAGCCACATTGTCCAGAAATATAACCTCAATATTGATCTGAAAACAATTTCCCATCTCAGTGTTTTGGATGCTTCAATGGTGATGCTATCATTTAAGGCAAATGTCTCTGTTATAAATTTTCCAGGGAGGCAGTCCAGCAGCCACTTTAATGTGATTGCTATAGTCTGGAGTGGCATTCATTACATTGCAACAAAAAATTTGAAATCAATGATTCTCCATCATTCCTTTTTCACACTGCTGCATTCCAAATGAAGCAGAATTAAAACACATCAAAATTATTTCCGATCAACCTTGCTTCCTCATGGTTACACAGATGCCTGGCAAACTTTGGTTCCCACCCACCCGACAATCTATACGGCCAAAATATCTGCAGCTGCAAGTGCTCATGAAGCACAAATTAAGGAAAGGATCTGCATCTACAACTGACTTATAAACATTGAAAATAAATACTGAATCCCAAAATGCTCTGTATTTCAAGTCCCCAATTGGTCAAAGTCCAGACGAATGACTACACTAGATGGTTTGCTTTCCAAATTTTCAGAGAAAATATGTAGGTCACTCCAGTTACGTAGGCTGGTGCATTTGAGGGGAGGTGGGAGGTTTCGCAGTTTAGCATTGTTGCAAGTTAGACCACCAAGGTCTGGATGTTGAGGGCCAATCAAATTTTCACTGAACATTTTTGAATGTTTTCTATAGATCAAAGGCTGAAATGTGTCATTGATTTAATTACTGGCAATGGCCTCGGAGGGAGTAAAGCTGTTTCTTTAATGTGATTTTTATCATCTCGAATGGTGACATAATCTTTCAGGAGCTACTATATTCACAGCAATTTCTTTTCATATTATGTATTATGAATGAAGCACAGAAGGATGAAACTTACTTTGAGATTTCTGCAGTCGCTTTTGGTGAACTTGGTTCTTCATCTTTCTCAGAGTTTGGGCTGTCAAAGGTTTTGGACCTGCAATTCATTAAGACCATAAGACCATCAGACATAGGAGCAGAAATTAGGCCATTCAGCCCATTGAATCTGTTCTGCCATTCAGTCATGGGTGATAAGTTCCTCAACATCATTCTCCTGCTTTCTCCCCATAGCCCTTGATCCCCTTGATAAACAGGAACCTATCTGTCTCAGTTTTAAATGTCCTGGCCTCCACAGCCTTCTGTGGCAGTGAATTTCATAGATTCAACACTCTCTGGCTGAAGATGTTTCTCCAAATCTTCAATTGAAAAGGTCTCCTCTTTATTCTAAGACCGTCCCCTCGGGTCCTCGTCTCTCCTATCAATGGACGCATCTTCCCAACATCCACTCTGTCCAGGCCATTCAGTATTCTGAAAGTTTCAATTAGATCACCCCTCATCCTTCTAAACTCCAATGAATATAGTTCTGGATTCCTCAAACGTTCCCTATATGTTTCGCTTTCCATTCCTGGGATAACTGTCGTGAATCTCCTCTGAACCCATTCCAGGGACAGTACATCCTTCCTGAGATATAGGACACAAATCTGCACGCAGCTCTCCAAGTACGACCTGACCAGAGCCTTACAAAGCCTCAGAGATACAGCCCTGTTTTTACATTCAAAATAAATGCCAACATTGCATTTGCCTTCCTGAATATATAAGGCAAAAATTAAAGACATTGTAAATAAGCACTTGCACCCAGAAATGGCTTACTCACAAAACGAACATTGAAGTATTTAGTGTGGATCCATAAGACTATGAGATATAGGGGCAGAATTAGCTCATTCGACCTGCTGAGTCTGCGTTGCCATTCAATTCTGACTGTGATGTTTCTCAAGCCCAATTGCCAGCCTTCTTCTGGTACCCTTGATCCTCTTATTAATCAAGAACCCTTCTCTCTATATATCTTAAATAGACCGAATGACTTGGCCTCGATGGCTTTCTGCAATGTTTTCCACAGATGAGCAACTCCCTGACTGAAGAAATTCTTTCTTACCTTAGTTCTAAAGGTTGGTCTCTTCACTGTGCGACTGCGCCGGCATGTCCTAATCTCTCCTACTAGTGGAAACATCTTCTCCATTCCATGTGCAATCCTTCCAGGTCTCTCAGTATTCTGAAAGTTTCAATGACATTCCCTCCCATCCTTCTAAACTGCATCCTGAACAGAACCAAAACCCTCAACCACTCGTCAGATGACAAGCTCCCCCAAGTTTTCAAGTGCTTATCAACCGGGTTTGTTAAACAGGCAACATTTCTGATGTATGTAACTACAATAGATCGAGATTTGTTTTTCACCTCCAAGCATTAAAAGGTGGTTTGCAAGTGACAGGAGTTGAGTCTGGAAGAGAAGCTGGGGAAGTTGCAAGAAAGAAGGAATTTCAACTTTCACACGTTTTCAAAACACCACGGTCTTCTTTTTTGGGCAACGGGGGGAGGTGGGGCATGTAATAACATTGGAAATAGAGTTAGAGAGTCAAATTTTTCAATGTATTTACCAGCAGTGCACAGTCCAATGTTTGGAAAAGAAACATTCCATTAAAGATCGTGTGTAATGCATGCCCAATCATTCACTGGCAATTAAATGGGAGGCGGGAGGATTAGGAAAATGGCAGGGAGGGGGTTTGCCACCTATACATTGCAAAGCTATGTGACATGGGCCAGTTCTCTTTGACACCTGGACTCTCCTTGACTTCTAAGGACTGCCTCCCTCATTTCCCTGATGGCGCCCACCTACACAACCTCAGTGACAATCAGCATTAACAGTTGGGCTGAGAAAGATGCTGATCTGCCATCCCTTTCTCTGGACCAGCAGCTGTCAAAACTGAGCCAAACCGTCAACTGGTGAGTAACGCCGACAGCAATCTCTGTATTGGTTACCGCTGGAATCGGCCAAGGCCTCCAGGTTTCAGATCCAGCAGAAGGCCTGCAGCATGAACCACAAGCTTCCATCTAAAATTTCTTTTTACAACACTAAGAACAGAGCAAATATTAGAACAACAGCCAACTGTTTCTTTAATCTAAAAAAAAACTACGGACGCAGACAATCTGAAAGAAAAGCAGATGTTTCTGGAGAAACTCTACAGGTTTTGCAGCATCTGCAGACAGAAAACAGAGTTCAAGTTGAGCCAAGCGACACTTCTTCAGAGATGCAAAGTTCTGAACAGGGGAACCTCAACTCAAAGCGCCCACTCTGCTTTCTCTCCACAGATGCTGCTCAGTTTCAGGAGAAAGTCTCAAAATAATGTTCCTGAAAATGGTGGCCCTCCAGCAGCTGCCCTTCACATAGTTGTATTCTGATTAAAGCATTATTTCCTCACACATTGGATCAATACTTACTTTCTGATCTCTGTAACTGTCTCTGCAGGCACTGGATTTGCAAGCTCCTCACAGCTCGGAATGTTATCACTGTTTCCGCTGCTGAAATTAGTTGTGAAGAATGTCATTTTAAACAAACACTTGCAGCCAGTAATTGTTCGCACATCGGCAGTTTCCTTTGTATTCCTTGTACTCTGAATAAAGCAAAACCTTAACCGCTTGTTGTATTCAAACTTATTCCTTCATGGTAGATTTTAGAGTGCATGGTTTCCCATCTACCTTGTTGTTTGCACTGTCAGGTATTCTGCAAATGGTCATAAAAGCGCTATCAAGTAAATTTAAGCGAACATCTACATCCACAATAAAATTATCGTCATACACCTGAAAGACATTGAGTCCGTAATTTGAGCCATTGACAGCTAATTTTGTAACAACAGGTCTAGACGCAACTACAGAATATGGTGATTTGTCTCCACAAAGCCCTTGACTGCAGTTTGCAGGATAGGACCGTGAGACTGGGGTGTGGCAGTAAAGAAAGAGAGAGAGAGAGAGAGAGAGAGGGAAGGAGAGAGAGAGAGAGACGGATGTATCAGATCCATTTCTTCATCATTTTATATTTGTTGCAAAGTCGAATAATATCTTAAACAAAGAGCTCCAGGCCCAAATATAGAAAGGCAACCAACTGTCCGATGAAATACTTCAGATAGTGTCTCGACATACAGGGCTGAATGTCCCAAGTCAACTGGCCTTGGCCTGAGACATGACATTCTTGGTAAAGTGAAGGGGAGTTCATGAGGAAAGCTGAATTCTCTTCTGCACCATTATACTGTATTGTCAGCGGTGGGCAAAGTAGCTGGTTTCATGACTCACTGGGCATGAAGTAAGTCACCAGCTGAAAGCCACTTGTGCCTGTCTGTCTTGCAAATATGAGAGTTCCACAACTCCCACAGTGGACATTGGCCTGCAAATCTCTTTTGTGTAAGCTCAGCAATACCAACCTTCATAACAGCAAAGAAAAGATTGCAGCTCTGCCTCTATTTCATTCTTTGGTCAACAGTTTTTATAAAATAGATCACCCTCCAGATGTACTGGGAGTAGGTTTTTCTTCAAAACCTTCACAGGAGATTTGAAAGACAGCACAGGCAGACTGCGGGGAGGGGAGGAGGTAGGAACCTCAATTCTTCAACATGTTGTATCCTTAATTCAGAGTTCAGCTATCTAAATGTTTGGCGACAAATGGAGATCTGAATAGTGAATAGATGAGCAATTTTTCACTGAACACTTTTGGATCTTTTCTGTTGATACAACTTTTCTTTTTAAACAAACAAAATCTGTGTAGATTTTTGATACAATCAAACAACTTTGTTCATGTGACTGCTGCTGTCTAGTGTTTGCTGCATTGCTGTGGGAGGAAGGCCCTCCACAGATCTTACAGGAAGTGCCAGCAGGTTTTTTAACATTGTTGTATTTTGGATGAAATTTAATTAAGTCACACATTAGACTAAAGCTTACTTTGTGCTCACTGAATCGATTACTGGAATCTCTTCTGCCTCTGAGGTGCCAAAGCTTCCATATCTGCAATTGGTCAGACAGCACAAACTAAGTGATTTTAAACAAGCTTGAATCTACAATTTGCATTCAGCCACTGAAAAACATCTGAAGGTTCAGGATTTTGGCATTTGAAGCCTTGATTACCAAGTTTGTTAATACTTTGCATTGAAACTCCAATTTGGCACTTTACAGCATACCTGCCTCATCCCCTGCCACAGAGAAGAGTAAAGCATTCAATGTGGTTCAATGTTTTTTTAAAAAATCACTGTTTTAAATTGACAACCACTGCCCTTTAGACACTCGCCCTTCATTCTAGTCTCTTCTACAGGAGGAAACATTGTCTCCATGTCTACCCTGTCCAAATCGTCAGGTTTTTTTTGTTTCAAACACGTTGCCTCTTCCTTCCCTAAACACCAACTGATGCAAGCCTTGCCTGTGCAAATTTTCCTTGTAAGACAAGTCACTTAGTCTTGGTGTTATTCTGGTAAACCTGCTCTGAACTGCGTCTAATATATTTACTTCCATCCTTGAAATACACTGACAAATACAAAGAAAATCATTCAAGATATTGGATAACCCTAATTTTGTGCTTAAATTCCCTCATGATAAAATGAAAACATTTAATTGCTTTCCAAATTACTTAATGTGTCTGTACATGATCATTTTGTGATTCATGCACGAGGATACCCAGATTCCACTCTATCTCAGAGCAATGCAATCTCCCTCAATAAAAACAAAACTGCTATTCTTTCTGCCAAAATGGACTTCAAATTTACCCATGTACAACTCTATTTGTCATATCGTTGACTACTTGCTAAACCTATATTTCTCTGCAGTATTCCGAAGTCCTCTAAGGTTAATTTTTTAGCGCATCTTTGTCACATCACCAAATCTGTCAGTCATAAATTCATTCCTTCAGAAGTCATGGACTGGTCGTCAACACTTGGAAAACTTGGGCAGGAACAGATTTTTTAAATTATACTCATACTATACGATCCTAACCATTTTGAACTCAAGTTAATTCTCACGTATAAAAGCACACGTAAAAAGGGATGAATTCCCTGGATCTAATTACAGAACACCAAAATAACTGTAGCAACTCGTCAGACTGTTTCTCCCTTTCACCATGGATAAAGGAAAATTTTGAAATGTAGGGTGCCTGTAAGGTGAACGGATGCTATAAACATCCGTTGAATTATGATGATCTTTTAGCCGAATTAAAATGGTTGGCTCAAACACTAATCTTAAACACAAAATCTGACCAATTGGTAAAATGGGTTTGAACTTTTGAATGGCATGGAAGCCACTTTGTTGTTGACTTTTTAAAAACTCCAAGAATCTCCCTGCAGATGGAGACTTTCACCAAAAGACAATGGACAAGTTAGAGATCTAAGCAGCCAAAGTCATAAACAGTTACACTGTGAAAGGAGGAGACAGTAAATATAACAGATGATTGTCTTAACCACAGCTACCTTAGAGTTTAATGAGAACCAAACTCCTCAAATTTCAACAAACCACAGTTTGCTGAGATTCCTTGGTTTTACGAAATTTTCGCTTTACCTTTAAAAGAATATCATCATCTAAGATGACCACCGGCCTAACACAAAAGCAAATAAGAAAGTAATAACCTGCGAAGAATCGTTGTCCACTATCTCACCTCTGAGAGATAACGTGAGACACATGCGTGAGCTGTGATGTTTCAAATTCTACGGCAAGTATGGGTCATCTTTTTTTAAAAACTCAGAAGCTTCTGGTTGGAATTATTCTGCTGGAACATTTATTTACTTGGGCAAAGAAAGAGAATATTTTGGCAACAGGCAAAAAGAGAAACCCAAATTCCCTTTTGAAAGGTCCAGCTGGATCGATTTCTGCAACCTATTGGGTTCATGAAAGCCTGCTCATTAGCTTAGTGCTTTGAAGAAAAATCTAATAATCTCTGGTTATTTGCTGATTTTCTCCAATTTTTTAACCATAGCACATTTGGGAGACTTTTCCTACCCAGGGATATCCCTCTAATGTCAGAGGTACATCAATTGAAGGTCAGCAGTGGTGAGAATCGCTTTGTCCCCGAACTGAGTTTTTATAAGTTACCCCAAAGCACCATTTGTGAAGTACATAAACTGTTCAATGCTCACCCAATATGCAAAAAAACTAATGTATGAAAACTGAGGTGACAAGAGAAACCATCACTGATGTCATTTGAAAAACATTTCACCCATTATTACAGAACTGCGGTATTCCTGCATATTTCAGTTGGAAGCAGACATTCATTTGACCAACATTTCAGTTTTGCAATGAAGGTTCCTCACCCTGAACTCAGCTTCCAAACTTTGATTGTTATGCCCAACACAGACTTACAGACAATTGATCAGAGATAATGGGAACTGCAGATGCTGGAGAATCCGAGATTACAAAGTGTGGAGCTGGATGAACACAGCAGGCCAAGCAACAAGTTCGGAGCACAAAAGCTGGGTCTAGGCCTGACATGTCAGCGTGTGTGCTCCTAAGATGCTGCTTAGCCTGCTGTGTTCATCCAGCTCCACACTTTGTTATTACAGACAATTGATAGGCTTCTTTCAATTAAAATAACATTTTTCCATTCACTACATGCAGAAACTTAAACATTCCAAACATAGTTGTAGGAAGCTCCAAACTACATAAAAAGCATTGAAGGAAGTCAACGTCACTGTTTATCTTTAATACCAAGGTCCAGACATTGTCCTAATACATTCACCACACTTTTTAATCGTTGTATTGTACTGGTTCTCGATCGCTTCATTATTGCGAAAAAATAATCAAAAATACATTGGCAGCTGTCTCAGCATTATGTTTTGTGAGTATGTTTTATTCACTTCTGTCCCAAATCACTAGCCGGGTGCTTAAACATGATTTGTGCCACCATTTGGGATCAGGGATATTGGAAGGCGATGGGGGCACAAAACAGGAGAACTGAAGGACTGCTTTGCCTTGTTGTAAACAAACAAGCTCATCAGTCCCACTGCAGTCTCTCTTTATGAAGGACTTCAAGTCTAATTACTTTTAATCAAGTTATTCAAACTTATTATGACACATGACATAGGAGATAGAAGTTGAATCCGGACCTTTTAGGCAGAAGGTGGAAGATAAAACCATCTGTGTGGAGGATAAAATCCTCCAGAATACTTTAAAAAATGTGGACTTTTCTGATGAAACTGGATGAAAGTTAAAGCCCAAATTTGCAGAGCTTAATGTCCAAGGGATTGGGGTGCAGGTAAGTTTGTGTCTTCAATGAACAAAAAATAGTCTCCCTAACTGAGGGTTGGATGGAGATTCTCAGTTTACTGAGAGTTGTTTCCATATGGCTAGTTTCAGCGATTCATTGCCAGAAGGATTAATAACAAAAATTACTCGACAGAACATACTTTTCTATCATTACCATTAAACAAAGGAGATGCTCATCAGATTTATGCTCACTTGTCCAGGAGGATGTACAACACACTTTCAGCAGTGGTATATGCTTTGTATGTCGAAAAGAATGTGCGGATGTAGAAACGCTCCTTGTTCATGAGAGCGATTACAAAATTTTCGACAAGTCTTTTTGAGGTCTCAGAGTGAAGAATTTGAACGTTGGAGGTATCGACAGTGAGATGGGATGGAAGCTCATCTCCTGATGCCTACAGAGAATACAAATTTAAAAAGTAAATGTGATGCAGGAACAATGTTTATTTGTATAGATCTCTGACATGGTAGAAATATTTCAAAATGCTTCACATTTACATAATCATTTAAAAATCGCTCCAAGATTCATGAAGCTAAAACTAGGGCAGGTCACCAAAAGCTTGGTCAGAAAGATTGGTTTTGAGGACAAAGAGGAGATGTTTTGGAACAGTGTCCCAGAACTGGGTAGCTGAACACACCAATGACAAGTTAAAGAAGATCAAGCATGCAGGCAAGATCAAAGTGGCCGGAATTAGAAGTGCAAAGATATGAGCATTGAAGGGTTGGAGGGGAATACCATTGATGAGGAGATACAATATGTTCAATCCAATGATAAAGCAGCTGGTCACTTCATGTATTGCTTGAACCATTAAAAAAAACACAAAGTTAAAGTCAAAACATCACAGAAACATGGCCAGCTAGATTCATACAAAACAGAAATTTGAGCCTTAGAGTTATTTTGTATCGATCTCAAGAATATTAAACCATCATTTTAAGTAAATAAACATTTAATATTAAATCCCTTCAGCTGACTACCCACTATTTCTCAATTTCTACTTTAATCCAGTCATCAGACGGGCCAGAAATTTTCCACAACAGAGAAAATGTGGAATTATGTGCAGCAACTTCTGTCTACAGCTCGAGGCCACAGCCAGCAACAGGAAACATGACAGTCTGGCTTCAATCCTGTTTGAATTCTCTGCTAACAATATCACTGACTTCACATTTCTGAACAATATTGTTTTGAGGAATCTGATTACTCTTGAAAGCAAGCTTACATAACTGGAAGGAAAGCAGAGAGGTGTAAAATGTTTGCTGACTTGGCGGAAAATAGAAGGAGGGAGAAACTGAAGAAAAAGGAAACCTCTGTTTTTTTTTTGTTCCACAACTCGTGCCATGCAAGGTCTCTTCCAATGTGCTGCCGAAGGGTTATCATACTTGATACTGTGGAGTGTGCAAAAGAAATTAAGAACTCTCACAAAGAACTTCATAGTTCAAATCACATCAAGCACCCCTATATCAAATTCAGTTTCCTTCATGTCAGCAGATGAATATACCTTTGGGATTGGGCAGGGGTCAGGGTGGAGCATGTCAGCAAAGGAGGGAATTGGAGCACTCTTGAAGAAGCCTGATTTGAAATTTGAAATCCAATGCGAACCTCTCAACTTTGCCAGAGTAGCTGACCGGTTCTGTCAGAATTATGAATCGTCTGTATTCACAGGAAATGTATTTCCAAGACTTGTTCCAAGTAATAGAAAATTGTACAAAATGTGTTTCAATTAAATGAAGTTGCCGTTTTAAGAACTTTACCCCACACAAGTATAAAAAAGCATGACTGCAGAAAAGCATAACCTCCAAACAAAGATAACAAAGTGTGGAGCTGGATGAACACAGCAGGCCAGGCAGCATCTTTGGAGCACAAAAGCTGACGTTTCGGGCCTAGACCCTCCATCAGAAAAGGGGGAGGGGGAGAGGGTTCTGAAATAAATGGGGAGAGAGGGGGAGGCGGACCGAAGATGGGTAGAGGAGAATATAGGTGGAGAGGAGACAGACAAATTTCGAGGCAGGAATGGAGCCAGTAGAGGTGATTGTAGGTAGGGAGGTAGGGAGGGGATAGGTCAGGCTGGGGAGGTCGAATAGGTCAAGTGGGTGGGATGAGGTTAGACAGAAGGAAATGGGTGTGTTGCTTGGGGTGGGAGGAGGGGATAGGTGAGAGGAAGAACAGGTTAGGGAGGCGGGGACGAGGTGGGCTGGTATTGGGATGCGGTAGGGGAAGGGGAGATTTTGAAGCTCAATTTGTTTATGTGTCATCATATTTTGATCCAGTAAGACAAATAACATTAAAAATAAATTGATGTTTTATGACGATGATGACAATCTCAGTGAGAGAAATTATGTAATGTCCATCTTTAAACATTAAAAGAGCAAAACTATTGAATGTTTGCAATACATTACTAAAATAAAGGCTACCAGCTGCCAATACATTGCCTTCAACATTTTTAATGGTGAAATCTCTGTTCCTTTCTCTCTCACCCTACTACTCATTCCTTCCATCTGTTCTGCTGTTGTGGTAAAAGGTTATCAGCTCCCCTACTCAAATTTACTTCATAATCATTCTTCCCGCTCCTTTCCTTCCCATTCATTGCACGGTGTAACAGAAGAAAGGGCAGGATATCCATGGAAGGATGTGCCCTCCAGTGTTCTAAGTTTTCACAATTCCAGCAAAAAGGATAAAAAAATACTATCGAGCGCAGTAAATCACGGTCCCTCAACGCACAGTTTTTGCGGCGATAAATCAAAACTGGTGTGTTTTCTCAGTATATTGTTCACATGCAGTCAGTAAGCAATCAACAGGCATGGAGGAAATCTCTCAAGCAGATATTAATATGTCAATAAAAGCAGGATGGAAGAGTTGAAGTCAATTATGCAGCGGAGAGAATCAACTGAAGTGTGCACATTCAGGTTTCAAATATTAAGTAGAGTTCCGCATGAACATTGTTTTATTTCCCTCTCGTCGTCAAAATGCCACAACACACTAGCTTGCCTGACAGATGACATGTTCTTTTCTTGTTTCGAATTCAGGAACTGGTTTGCAAATCCGGTTCAAATTTGGACTTTGTTCACTGAAGGTTGCCAGGCACAGCATGTGGCAGAGCAGTGGAAAGTGGCCAGTGATTGAAACACCATCTAATGCCCACTCTTAACCCCTATTAACACACTCCAGTTTGTGGCTATAAGTTAGTTCTAGTCATGATGATTGTCAAAAATTTATGAAAAACATGAGTTATTTTCACCACCCCCACTACACGACATCAAGGGACACAATTCCTCTTCATGATTATATCGTTGCTCTATGTTCATCATGAATGTAAATTGGGTGACTCTTCTATCTCAGTCTTAAATTGAAAAGAAGAATTTGCACATGTCGCTTACTTAATTAATAACAATTAGAAAAGTTTGAACAGATCTCTATCCTAGTACACAGCATACTTTTGTTACTCCATTTGTCTTACAGTTTGCTTGCTGAATATCTCAGAACTTAAACTATATTTTTTGAATTCATAGGAATAAGGTCTCTTGAGCTTGCTCCATTGTATCACATCATGATGCATTTCTCTCTTAACTCCATTTATCCATTTACTGTGAATACACTAGCATAACATAAATGGCAGTCTTGAAGTTCTGAATGAACCCAACAGACTTCAACTTCAGAACCTCCAATGGACGACATTTTTTGGAAAAACGTCTGTCGCCAGATTTCACACCCATCGGACGTAGCTTGGATTTGAAAAGTGCAGCAATAGATATTTCCTGACATAAACAGTCAGTGATTATCACAAAAAAACCTAGCTTGTCTGTTCCAAAGTGACCCACCTTCGAAAAAAAAGTCACCATTACCACACCACATCATAGGGCTGTGCTCACATGAGTGAGAGAGAGAGAGACAGCTGGTGATTGTTTAACCAGCATGTCAGGCACGGGGAGAAGTCGATAAGGACAAACCCTCATGGTCAACACAAATGTTTATTTACTCTTTCAATATCACCTTGCTCTTCCTTAGAACAATTGAAACTTTAAAAGGCCAAGTGAGCAGATGAGAGCATCAGCCTTCAAACATTTCAGCTCCCTCAAAATGAAACGGGACAAACCTGTGACCAAATATATAAAACATCTTGCACATCGTGGAAGAATGTGCGAGTGAGAGAGTGTTGGATGGTGTATAGGAATATGAAGAATAAGTAATCAGGGGATTGGAATTTGTTGTGTGTGAAAAAGCAAGGATAGTACATACCATTTTTATTCTGAGTAGTATGACGGAAATCTGACTGCTTCGGCAAGCTGACTGACCGGAAACAACAGTCAAATCTATAAGATAAGTGAAAACATCATGAGAGACAAAGCCAAATTCAACATGTAAAGAGAAAGACTGCCATAAAAAAATTAAATACTGGACCAAAAAAGATAAAATGCTGACTTCAGTGTAGTTACATGTGTCCATGATCTGTTTGCTCTTCTGATATCATGTTGCTCTTGTTCAGAAAACACAACTTTAAAATCCTAACTGAGCCAACACGGACGTCAGGATTCAGACTTTTTAGGCCACTCAAAATAAAAATCAACAAAGCTTTCACATCAATATATGAATAAAAATCACTCTACACACCCTGGAAGCACTGTCTCAGAATCTAAAGGGAGTAACCCAGAGTCAAAGCAAGGGAGGCTGCCTTCATGCAGGATAGGTTCACCAAGAGCAGTCTCTGGCATTAATACAGGGTAATGGGCTCTGCCAGATGGACACCTGAGGCAGTCAGCTTCTCAGAATCCACACCTCTGCAGTCCAGTGAGTGGGACACAGTCAGCCCAGTGGGAGACCGAACCCGGTGTGGGGAGTGGGGAGAAAACAGCTGGGAAACTGTAGAGACATCAGTTAGATGTCGGGTCACCTATTGCTCAGTCTGTCAAGGTCGCAAAAGGGGGCTGCCACATCAGTCCTCATTGTGCTCAAAGATATTACACTGAGAACTGTCTGACTCCAGGGTCAGGCTGCTGTCATTGATGCAAGGCTGACAACTACTACTTTTCACAGGTGTCATGGACCGCTGCTGTTTTAATCTCGTCGGATACGGGAGGCACGGTGGCTCAGTGATTAGCACTGCAGCCTCACAGTGCCAGGAACCCGGGCTCGATTCCAGGCTCAGGCTGACTGTGTGGAGTTTGCATATTCTCCCCGTGTCTGCATGGGTTTCCCCTGGGTGCTCCCACAGTCCAAAGATGTGTCGGCTAGGTGGATTGGCCATGCTAATTTGCCCGTAGTGTTGAGGGGTGTGTGGGTGAAAGGAAGGTGGGTCTGGGTGGGATGCTTCAAGGGGCGGTTTGGACTTGTTGGGCTGAAGGGCCTGTTTCCACACCGTAGGGAATCTAATCTAATTTAATATGTCACAGATGAGTATGAGCAAATGGAACAAAGGAGCAGGAATATTTCCAAGATAACAAAGTGTGGGGCTGGATGAACACAGCAGGCCAAGCAGCTGCAGTTCCCTGCTGTGTTCATCCAGCTCCACACTTTGTTATCTTGGATTCTCCAGCATCTGCAGTTCCCATTGTCTCTAAAGGCAAATTTCCATGTGAGGTCTGGAATAAGTGAGTCGATGCCTGACTGAACACAGGGAGACAAGGAACTGGATTGAAGCTTGTGCTTTGTGAAAAATTAATGATAACTCATACCTTTCAGAATCAAAGTGGGTTGGAGTCTGAGGAATGAGAAAGGTGAAGTATCGTCAAACCTAAAAGACAAATGAAAACACCATAAAAGTAAAAGCCAAATTCAACATGAAAAGAGAAAGAGTACGATCACACTTACTTACTAGACCAAAAAATATGCTGACTTCAGCCTCATTACATATGTCAAATATTCATTTGCGCCTTCACTTGGTCTTCCTTCAACAATTTAACATTTTAACTTGTCAACTGAGCAGCCAGGACATCACCCTTCAGATACTTCAGTTCAAAATGAAACTCAACAAAGCTTTGCTCTAATCCAACACCTTGAACATCTGGAATGATTTCCCAAGGGGCCTTTTCCATCTAAATACTATTTTTTGGCTGCTGTAATGTAGGAAAGGCACTGGTTAATGTGCAGAAAGCACGTTTTCATGAATAACAATTGGTAATGATTAGCTTTTCCATTGAAATAACATTCACTGAGGGATAAATAGTAGATGATTTATACGGGAGAATTCCATTCTTGTTTTTTTTGCGAATTGTTGTGATAATGGGATCTTGTGGTCATCCGAGATGAACATTTTTCCTGCTAATATCACCTTCAGCAAAGACCAGAAGAAACATTTTGCTCCATCAAAGAGTGGACACAAAAATGTGGCCAGTATAATTTTGGTTTTGGCAAGTACTGGAACCATTGCGACCCACAACATACACGCATTAATTCAATCGGGTTACCCCAAATTCACATCATTTTTCCAGTTTTCCCGTCTTTGAAATTCGTACTAAAATCCAATTTCTTTACAAATAGTGTCCAGTATATATTGAATTCAAATTACCTCAAAACTCTTCTCACAACCAAGAGTGATACCACGAAGGTATTGCTCCTTTCCCTCCGCTTCAATTCGTGTTAGTTCTAATTACACTGATGAGGGAGAGAAAAGAAATAAGCGATTCGCACTTGAAACTGCAGAGCTACAAGTCTGCAATGTTCACCTCACGTTGTCTCAACATGAAGTGAAGACACACAGCAGTTATTGTTTATTCTTGTTTGTGTTTATGACATCACAGGCAAACCATTGTGACGTCACTGGGCTTATTCTTTTTTGAAAGAAAACCTTCCTGAGAAAGAACACAAAACCTGTTCGAGCAGTTACCTGCTGTTTTCCACTTCATCTCCGTGTACGCGGTTGTCATGTGGGGAGGGCTTGTTTGTAAACGTGGGCATCATGTCATGGATGCAGTTTCCCATCTTCACCATCTTCCCTGAACAGCCTTCCTGGTATATTGCCCATGGAGGTGAAGGCACCAGGAGGCCTGCCCACATGTGACCAATACATCTATTAATTTATTTGGTGGCCAGACTGGCTGGTCAGCTGTCAAGAGGATGGATGGTCTCATCTGTCCTGAAAGTCCCTTAAAAACATCCCTGAAGTTAATTTAACCTTTATATTCACCTTCGAATCCTTTGCACTCCTCTCATCACAGTCACAACAACACTTCCTGTTATGTCCTGCATGTTCACCAACTCTCTATTCATGCTCATACATTACCTTCAGTTCCAGAGCCCTTCTCTTATCTATTAGCCACCAGTGTGACACCCTACAAAATGCCTCTTGGGAATCCAGGTGTTATGCAGCTGTTGGTTTCCTCTTTGCGACCTCACTTGTTTGACTATCAAAAAGGAATGAAATTGTCAAACATGCCTGGCCCCAGGGTGACCTTGAACTTACCTGCAACTGCCCTGTCTCCATCATGGAATGTCTTCTTCTGGATTGACCACGTTGATTTAATCAGATGATACGATTTTTGTTTTAAGTGCATTGCTGAAACATACTTAATGAAGAGACATTATTAAGCACTTTCCCAACTGATTGAAATCATGTTAACTGGCTTTATTCCTTATTTTTGCTCCTCCTTCTTTCTTACATAGCAGTGTTACAACTGCTAATTTCTACTGAACTCAGATTTTTCCAGAATCCAGGATGTTTTGGTAAATCAGAAACCAAAATATCTACAATGTCTGAAGCTGGGCTCCAGGCATATTCAGTTTCTTGGAAGGACTGACAAGAAGGAGGAGGTAGGTTAGCATTACTGGCTACGGAATAAAATTAATATGGTAATGACAATGGATATTAGTTCTGGTGAAATGGAGTCTGGGTACAGTTTAGAAACATCAAGGGACAGAAATTGACAGTGGTCGATGTATATACACCCCAGTTAACTCGTGTGGTAATTTTAGCAGAAGGCACTAAAAAGGAAATTGAAGACACCAGCAGAAAGGGAGAGCTCTAATTATGATAAAAGGTCACTGACTTCAAGAGTCCAGTGACTTCAGTCTGCATAAAGATTGGGCAAAGCAAATCAGTTATCATTGCATACAGGAGGAATTCCTGACGTACTTTTTAAATTCATTCACGGGATGAGGGCATCACTGGCTAGGGTAACATTTATTACACATTCCTAAATGTCCAGAGAGCAGTTAAGAGTCAACCACATTGCTGTGGGTCAGGAGTTACATGTAAGCAAGAATGCCAATTTACTTCCCTTAAAGGACAACAGATTCATGCTCATCATTAGACGCTTAATTCCAGGTTTGTATTGAATTCAAATTCCGCCGTCTGCTGCAACTGGATTCAAACACAAGTCCCCAAAGTACTATCTGGGTCTCTGGATTAACTGTCCAGTGATAACAACCTCAGGCCATTGTCTCCCCAATGAAGTGTGTGCTGTGCGGGTTTCTGGGTCAACACTTTGAGGAATCAACAAGCAAAACTGAAGTTTGAGGTGTGAAGACTGTGCTCATGCCCCCTCGGGGAAGTGAACCTCATTTTCACCCACAGAAGGAAACTAACAAGGACACCTTCCACCGAGAGTGCCAGAGGCTTTCGGAGAGAGCAACCCCCAGAAAGCAGAACTTCACTCACTTGGCTCTATTGTCCCACTCCAGACTCCAAAACTAGAACCTATTTACAGCAACAAATGGAAGTATTTGATGGATGCCCTGGGTTTGTGCTCCTCCCCCATTGCTCACCTACAGTTTTCCTGCTTCACCTTGTACTTCCAGCCAAACATCACTGATGCCAGCTGCTTCCTGCCATTCCAAATGCTCCTCCTCAAGTGGAAGGACAAACAGCAATGTGGAAATTCACACATATTTCTGGTCTGTGGAGGAAATGATACTGTTATAATTTCAGATAATTTTTAAAGGGCTCTTTTTGCCCTTTGAAGCAGGGGATGCACAAACACTATCACAGGCTCGAACTCACAACCACTTGTTTCTGAGAACAGTGCTCTGACCACTGAGCTGTGCAGCCAGGCACAAGACATGGAAAGAGGGTCTCATGTATTGGAAATAACAAAAGAATAGATAACTGGAGACTATTATATATCAAGACGTAACAAAACCGCAACAGAGCAGAGGGGCATCATGTGCAGAAGGTTGGGAGAATGCAAGGCCGAATCAGACAGTGTCCTGAGTGCCATAAACTGATCTTTCCTGCTGGTCCAGAGATTACGATTCAGTGCCTTCACTGTCGTAGCCTGTTCATGGTTATCATTTAAAGTAATAAATCTGAAATATTGACTGATCTTGAGAAGCAGAATTATGTCATTGATCAGTCAAAATCAATTCACTCCATGTTACAGTTCCACAGCAGCAATGCCAGCTGAAACTGCCTGAAGTGCAATCAGTTTAAAACAAGAATAGAGGGGAGGTCAGGAAAAGTGAAGGGCAATGGTAGTTTGTGAGAGGTGACTGGAGGCCAAGTGGAGCCAGGTTCAATGTGGGTGTTGAAGACCAGTCTTCACTGTTACCCTGGCATACAGATCACATTGGATCAATCACACAAGGATCCTCCTTTGTGTGTTGTCCTTTGCACATCACAACTCGGGTCAGTGCCTTGAGGGGCTCGGATATTTTTAATTTGGCAACTAACTCAGGTCAGTGGAACACAAACTAAGCTGTGTTGGGACACTATTTAAATGGGTCACCACTCATTGCAATGACCCAGAACTATGCAGAAAGAGGAAGAACACCAATACAAAATCTTCGCTTTGAATGGCTATCCCTGCAATTTCATCCACAGGTACTGACTAAACAGCAACACGAAGAGGACACATTATGCCCGAACACACTGGACACACTGCCACACATCAAGAACATATCAGAACTGACAACTCCTATGACCACTAGGAATTACGGTAGCACACAAGCCCAAAGCCATGCTACGACAAACATTCTCAAGGATTAAAGACACCATACCCACGACATGCAGAACTGACAGTGTTTACAAAATACTGTGCAACGATTGCCACAAACATTATATCAGACAGACAGGAAGGAAACTAGCCGTCAGTGTACATGAACATCAGCCGGCAGCAAAATGACATGACAAACTTTCCCTAATATCAGTACACCCGGATAATGAAGGCCATCAGTTTAACTGGGACAACATAACCGTAGTAGTGCAATCCAAACATAGCCACACATGGGAATTCCTAGAGGCATGGTTCTCAATCCATAATGCAGTCGGCAAACATAAAGAATTGGACCCCATATACAACCCATACAGAACAGAATGCGAAATGACAGAAGTTGCCAGAACAGACCGGGCAGGATAAATTTCAAGTGGAGGAGAACAACATCGCTTCTTCGGAAGTCTCACTCATGACGTTACCTTGCGTGGTGACGAAAAGTCTGAACGAAAACAAGCCAGCTGGGCGAGCAAGTTTCCAACTTTACTTGTTATCTTTACCGTTTAATGTGTGGCTCAGTGTCAGTCTTATACACACAGTGTTCTACCCGCTTCTCCTGCTGTACACAAGGTTTCCCAGCAAAAGGCAGCTTTGTGTGGAACACATGCAGTTTCTCCTGACAATGGGTACTGTTGCCATGAGGTGGGATATGAAATATACAATGAGCTGAAGTAGCCCCACACTCAAGTTACTCATTTACCTTTTAATTTCAATTTTCAATTTCCAAAACCCAGCAATCCATTCACTTAAGCTGCTGGGAACCTGACAAAAACAGCGTTGGCCAGACATTCCTCTTCGGGAGTGTCTGTCAATTTGCAAGGGTAGAAAAGCTGTCAACTTCACTCGAGTGAGAGAGGATACAATATTCCAAACTTCCAATTCAAAATCAGATGCCGTATCAATTACACCACTGGCTCCACACGTCTTGCTGCAGCTTTCATCCTGTCGATTGCGATGTAATCAGGGATACTGGCGGAAAAACCATTTGCAAGGTGAATATCCTGCAAAATAATCACCGTCGCTGCTGTACTTCAACGTTCTCCACTTTGTGAAGCGGTGAATGTCACTTGCAAACGAAACACATTAGCCCTCACATGCCTGGCTGTCACCTGTTTCTTTGCCACCTGTTTCTCTGCTGGAACTTGCCATTGCTTTGTTCACAGTCACTGCAAAGTTCTGCCTTGCATTTTTTTTTATTAAATTATCTCCTCCCAACTTAAAAACATTCCCTAGTCTTGAAATCTCCCATCCTTGGGAAATGACGACCACAATTCATACTATCTACATGTCTCATTATTTTATGAACTTCTAACAGGCCGCCTCTCAACCTCCTAAGCACCAGCAAGAAAAGTCAAAGTCTATCCAACCTTTCTTTATAAATCAAAGCTTCCATACCAGGCAACATCCTGGTAAACCTCTTCTTAACGCTCGCCAGCTTCATGATATGCCTCCTGTAATTGTGTGACAGAAACCGCACATTGTATTCCAGAAGAGGTCTCATCAACATCCTGTGCAACCTCAATATGACTTCCCAACTCCGAAACTGAAACAATTGAGCAATGAAGGCTGCCGTGCCAAAAGACTGTTTAACCACTGTTTAAATGGGATGGAAACTTCAAATAATCATGTACCTGGATCCCCTAAGTCCATGAGTAGGCACCTTAACAGTGAGAGAAAGTCTGTGGGAGGATGAGGAATAGTTTTGAATTTCTTTGACCTCACATCTGAAGAAATTTATTGGACACATGCAGCTGAATAAGTTCAACAATTCATACTCCGTGAAGAACTATAAATGAACCTGAAGATTTTTCAATTAAAAAGTAAAGTTAGACCCTCTCGAGTCAGAAGGAAGCCATCGCTGTTCTGTTTCTGAACTTCTCCTACCCAACAGGTTCTGCAACATGTCCATATGAAGATGGATAAGGGAGAACCAGTGGATGTAGTGTACCTGGACTTTCAGAAAGCCTTTGATAAAGTCCCACATAGGAGATTGGTGAATAAAATTAGGGCACATGGTACTGGGGGCAAAATGCTGAGTTGGATTGAAAATTGGCTGGCTGACAGGAAGCAAAATGTAGTGATAAACGGGTCCCTTTCAGAATGGCAGGCAGTGGCCAGTGGGGTACCACAAGGTTCAGTGCTGGGACCGCAGCTGTTTACGATATATATTAATGATATAGACGAAGGCATTAGAAGTAATATTAGCAAATTTGCTGATGACACAAAATTGGGTGGCAGTGTGAAATGTGAGGAGGATGTTATGAGAATACAGGGTGAGTTGGACAAGCTAGGTGAGTGGACGGATACGTGGCAGATGCAGTTTAATGTGGATAAATGTGTGGTTATACACTTTGGTGGCAAGAACAGGAAGGCAGATTACTATCTCAATGCAGTCAAGTTCGGTAAAAGGGAAGTACAACGAGATCTAGGTGTTCTTGTACATCAGTCAATGAAAGCAAGCATGCACGTACAGCAAGCAGTGAAGAAAGCTAATAGCATGCTGGCCTCATAACAAGAGGAATTGAGTACAGGAGCAAAGAGGACCTTCTGCAGCTGTACAGGGCCCTGGTGAGACCGCACCTGGAGTATTGTGTGCTGCTTTGGTCTCCAAATTTGAGGAAGGACATTCTGGCTATTCAGGGAGTGCAGCGTAGGTTCACGAGCTCAATTCCTGGAATGGCGTCCGGGACTATCATATGTTGAAAGATTGGAGCGACTGGGCTTGTATACACTTGAGTTTACAAGGATGAGAGGGGATCTGATTGAGGCGTATAAGATTATTAAGGGATTGGACACTCTGGAGGCAGGAAGCATGTTTCCGCTGATGGGTGAGTCCAGAACAGAAGACACAGTTTAAAAATAAGGGGTAGGCCATTTAGAGCAGAGTCGAGGAAAAACTTCTTCACCCAGAGAGCGATGGATATATGGAATGCACTGCCCCAGAAGGCAGTGGAGGCCAACTCTCTGGATACTTTCAAGAAAGAGATAGATAGAGCACTTAAAGATAGTGGAATCAAGGGTTATGAGAATAAGGCAGGAACAGGATACTGATTGTGGATGATCAGCCATGATCGTAATGAATGGTGGTGCTGGCTCGAAGGGTCGAACGGCCTACTCCAGCACCTATTGTCTATTCATTCACCATATCCAGATACATGAACGTTGGATCACTCTCCAAAGGTATCAGTAACTATTGCCAATCCTCAGTTACATCTGGAGAACTTGATGTTTGACCTTTCTGAACCAGTGCAGGTCATGTGGTGAAGTCGCACTTGCAATGATATTAGGTAACGAGTTCCCAAATGATCGTGAAGGATTAGTGATGTTTTCCAAAAGAACAATTTAAATGTTTTCACATTTTTGATTCAATCCAATGATCTGACATATTACACAAGGTTGTCACAAAACAATATTTGATACCAGGTACTTATTAGGACAAGTGACCCAAAACTGGCCAAAGAAGTAGGTTTCAAGGAATATCCTGAACAAACAAGGGGACTTTGAAAACCACGGATGTTTAGGGAGTAAATTCAAGAGCTTATGGCCTTAGGAACTGAAAACATGAAAAAGGTGGGAGTTAAAACCAGAAATCCACAGGAGGTTGGAAGTCAGGGAGAACAAATGTCTTGAAGGAAAAAGCAAAATGACAGTAGATGCTTGAAAGTTGTAACACAAGCAGAAATTGATGTAAAACTCAGCTTATCTGGCAGTGCTTGTGGAGAGAGAGAGCAGCATTACTGTTTTGTGTCCAGTGACCCTTCTTCAGATAAATCTCAGAGGGGTTTGCAGCTGGAGGGACTATCAAACGAAAGTGGTGTGATGCCAAAATTTCAAAATAAGGATATGAATTTCAAAACCTTGGTGCTTTGCCACTGAGAAAATGTTTATGTTAGTGAGCACAGAATGACAAAACTTGAAGATGTTAAAATCGGTGAGAATAAACACATGGGCAGCAGATTTTTGGATCAGTTCAAGATTTCAGGGAAGTAGTATTAAGAAGCCGGCCGGGAGTGTGTTTGGGGAGTTAAGTCGAGAGGTAGCAAAGGAATGGATGAGAGTTTCAGCAGCAGATGACCTGAGATGCTGTTGAGGTTGAAATTGTATGTGGTCTTTGTGATAATGAGTGTGGGGGTGAGTAATGTGGTTAGAAGCTCATCTTGGGGTGAAATATTGCACCCTGACTGTGACCAGTGTGTTACCTGCCAGTTACCTGGGGCAGGGATGGAGTCAGTGGCGAGGGAGTAGAATTTTGCTCCCAGCCTGGATTGACATTTTTCATTGTCTATTTAAATGTGATCTATACCCCTTTTCAAACAAGAACGGACTTGGCAGCAGAACTAATTGGTGAACCAACTGTCAGCTTTATTGAGACAAAGTGTGGAGTTTATCTGTTATGAAGTAAACTACAGTGACAAACTCAGACAGCTACTTAGAGTTGAATGTGGATTATACTGCTTAAGTCAATAACTAGGCAGTAGAGCAGTGAAACAACTTATTGGAGTTTCTGCAGCCACGGTCTTCAAACTTTTTCTTGTGTTGGGCTTTTATCTTCTGATTCTCGTTGCTTTCCATTGCACAGACCTTTCTTGAGAATCTCTTTTCTGCTTGTTCTTTTTTGATTAACCTCCCTCTCTGCCCAATCACAGTTCATATGAACAACACTCACCTCACTTCACCACGTGATGTTCTTCATATTCATAATTATTCCCTTTACATCTTACCTGAGGACTGCTAGACCTGTATTTATTACCCTTATTTCACCGCTATTTCTCTATTGGCTGACAGAGCGGTATCAAGAGTACCTTTAGCTTTGAGCTGCAGGAAGCCTTTTCAATCGCGACTTATTAAAAAATAACAAAAGAACTGGGATGTTGTCAATCAGGAACAAAAACAAAGTTGCTGGAAAAGCTCAGCAGGTCTGGCAGCATCTGTGAAGGTAAAAAGACAGATCCGGTTTTCAGTCTCATTCGTCTCAAAATGCAACATTGCGACGACGTTCATTTGCTTCCAACAATAACACAAAGCACTGCGCATGCTCCAGCTCACGGTGAAGTCTGGCTGATTGATGTCAGTGCGCGACCAATAGGAGCACAGGTGTGCCGTGCATGACCGGACGGATATCGCCCAATCGGAATGAAGGGAGGGCGGGATCAGTGAAAACCACGTGATCATCCACGAGTGCGGTGCAGAGTCGCTGAGATAACCGGAACTGCAGATGCTGGAGAATCCGAGATAACACGGTGTGCAGCTGGATGTGCACAGCAGGTCAAGCAGCATCAGAGGAGCAGGAAAGCTGACGTTTCGGGCCTAGATCCTTCGCTGAGACCAAGATTTGTGCAATTGAGGTAAGAGCAGGCCACAGTAAAGAAAGCAAAACGGTAGAAAGCTGGAGGGAAGTGATATTCGTATGGGTTTGGAAGTTTTACAAACAGTTAGTGCACGTCGGAAAACACACCCATTTGAAACTCCCAGACTCACGTTTGCAGAAAACAAATCAACGCCTCAGATGGCGATCGGCCCGTGTGACCGTCACCATCTTTATTGGGGGCAGTGATCCGCGGGGCGCATGCGCGACAGCTTTGAAACTTTAAAAGGGCCGGGGGTGAAGCTGGAGGAACACAACAGGACAGGCAGCATCAGAGAAACAGGAAAACTGACGTATTCGGGCCCACACCCTTCAGAAATGGGGGAGGGGAAGGGGATGCTGAAACAAACAGGGAGAGAGTGGGAGACAAGTGGAGAGGAGACAGACAAGTTAAAGAGGTGGGGATGGAGCAGGTAAAGGTGAGTGTAGGTGGGGAGGGGATGGGTCAGTCTATGGAGGACCAACAAGTCAAAGGGGTGGGATGAGGTTAGCAAGTAGGAAATGGGGGTGTGGCTTGAGATGGGAGGAGGGGATAGGTGAGAGGAAGAGTAGGTTAGGGAGGTGGGGATGAGCAATTGTTTATTGCGAACTGAGTGTAGGTGTTCTGTAAAGTGGTCCCCAAGCCTCTGCTTGGTTTCCCTGATATAGAGGAGGCCAGAACGGGTGCAGCGGTGCAGTATACCACATTAGCACCTGCATACCCCATACAGATGGCCTCAAAGCCCTACGCTATTTCCTGTCCTGCAGGTCTGACCAGTTCCCCTCCACTGACCCCATTATGTGCTTCGGTGAACTCGTCCCACTGCCTACAGACAAAGGGGGTGGCCATGGGTACCTGCATGGGCCCAAGCTTTGCCTGTCTCTTTGTTGGAACAATCCCTCTTCCGTACCTCTTCCTCCAGTACATGGATGACTGTATCGGCGCTGCCTCGTGCTCCTATGAGGAGCTCGAACAGTTTGCCCACTTCACCAACACCTTCCACCCCAACCTTAAGTTCACCTGGACCATCTCTAACCACCTCTCTCACCTTCCTGGTCCTCTATTTCCATCTTGGGGAACAATCTCAAAACCGATATATATTTCAAGCCCACTGACTCCCACAGCTACCTAGAATACACCTCCTCCCACCTGTCAAGTTTGTTTTCGGAGACCCTCACGGACGTGCTGCAATAACAAGACACTGACCTGTTTAGAAAAACACAAATCATTTTCTTACCAAGCAAGTACAAGCTGTGAAGAATCACTGTACTCAACCCGGCACACAGTGCAAAGTCTCACAAGGAGTTCTCCCCGGACAGTCCCTGCTTTTTATACTTTACAAAAGACATGATACAGAAAACGATTTCACAACCTCCAATGACATGATACATAAAACAATTACTACAACAGACAAAAACAGGATACCAAGCAATTATTACATGGACAACATAAAAGACCAGGATATAGTATCGATTGCTTGTGAAGTAGCTGCTCATGGCAGGAGGTGATTTTGAGTTGTTGTCCGGGACAGATTGTGATTTCAAGTTGCCAGTGTGTCTGGCTAGGACAAAGTCAGTGCCCTGGCCCCTTAGTCAGCGACAGAAGTTACATGCTTTAGAGGTTTCACACCTTTACAAAATTTCCCCACCTAACCCTATTTGATACAGATTGATTCTAATTTCAGTTCAGTCAGGAAACGTAAGACAGTGTCTGCATGCCGATGTGTGAGAAGATGAGTTACAAAAGCTTTACACTGAATTCCTAGCTGGGCAGGAAGCTTCAGGGCAGTGTCTGCATACCGATGTGAGTAGATAAAAGACTTTACTTCTATAAGTCAAAGTCTCTGTATAGGAATCAAATGCAGATGAAAGACTTTGATTTCTATACTTCTTTAAATTAATGGGATGTTGTCACATTAACATCTCACACCCACCCACCGTCCTGCAAAAGTGCCATCTCCTATTCCCAATTGCTTCACCTCTGCCGCATCTGCTCCCAGGATTCCACTCCCGTACATCTATGATGTCCTTGTTTTTCAAGGACCGCAACTCCACTCCCCACCTCCCCACCGGAGTGGTCAAGAACACCCTTGACCGTGTCTCCTGCATTTTTCTACAACTCCTCCCTCGCACCCTATCCCTGCAATAACAACTGAAAAAGAATCCCCCTCATCCTCACATACCACTCCACCAATCTCCGGATCGAACACGTCATCCTCTGACACTTCCGCCATCAGCAATCCGACCTCACCATCAAAGACATTTTTCCCTCCCCACCCTTGCTTGCCTGCCGGAGAGACCAGTCTCTCCGTGACTCCCTTGTCCGCTCCACGCTGCCCTCCAACCCCACTACTCCCAGCACCTTCCCCTGCAACCAAAGGAAGTGCTACACTTGCCTCCACACCTCCTCCCTCTTCTCTTTTTCCCCCCCCCCATCCCAGGCCCCAAGAAGACTTTCTACATCGAGCAGATGTTCACCTGCACATCTGCCAATGTGGTATACTGCATCCCCTGTACCCGTTGTGGCCTCCTCTACATTGCGGAAACCAAGCGGAGGCTTGGGGACTGCTTTGCAGAACACCTACGCTCAGTTCGCAAGAAACAACTGCACCTCCCAGTTGCGAACCATTTCAACTCCCCATCCCATTCCTCAGATGACATGTCCATCCTGGGCCACCTGCAGTGCCACAATGATGCCACCCAAGGGTTGCAGGAATAGCAACACATATTCTGCCTGGGAACCCTGCAGCCCAATGGTGTCCATGTGGATTTCAGAAGCCTCAAAATCTCCCCTCCCCCAACTGCCTCCCAAAACTAGCCCAGCTTGTCCCTGCCTCCCTAACCTGTTCTTCCTCTCTCCTATCGCCTCCTCCCACCTCAAGCTGCACCCCTATTTCCTGCTTACTAACTTCATCCCACCCCCTTGACCTGTCTGTCCTCCCTGGACTGACCTATCACCTCCCTACCTCCCCACCTCTCCTCATCTTTACCTGCTCCATGCCCGCCTCTTTAACTTGTCTGTCTCCTCTCCAAATATCTTTTCTCTCCATCTTTGATCTGTCTCCCCCCTCTCCCTATTTCGTTCAGAATCCTCTTCCCCTCCCCCATTTCTGAAGTGGTGTCCAGGCCCAAAACGTCAGCTTTCCTGCTCCGAAGATGCTCCTTGGCCTGCTGTGTTCATCCAGCTCCACACCTTGTTATCTTGGATTCTCCAGCATCTGCAGTTCCTATTATCTCTTATCCAAGAGAAATGTTTGTTTCTTATGGATTTTTTTTCCCAGACTGTTGGATCATAGCAGCTCACACTGCTCTTGCTCACTTCTGTGCTCCCTGATCACCTTTGTCGGTGTCTAATCTCTTCAGTCTCTAATGATGGATAGATTTGATCTCTGTAGTATTTTACTGTAATTTCCTTGTACCTTTTTTGTAAATAAATTTTCCACTGCTGCCCACCCCCTGACCATGTGCTGCTCTCTTACCAGATTAATTTTTGAATGGTATCTTTCACAGTCAGGAAATATTTTCCCAGAAAGAGAGTGTATTTTTCTTCCATTTCAGACCACCAAATTCTACAGCGTTTTTATCTGTCATTCATTTTGCACTTCTGCAACATTTACTGTGTGTTTCTCCTTCCACAGATACCAGCGATCGTTGCCAAAGCCCTGTTCCCTGTGGAGAAGGTGATGTTTAACTTTCGTGTGCTGCTTCAGTTTGTATGATAAAGGTGCTCTCACAATGCTCCATTTGAGAAGTTACAGATCATTCATCTAGCGATACTGAAGAGCTAATGGTGTATGTCCAAATCAACAAACTATTTGTATTTTTATCATGTTTTATAATTTCACAAAAATATTATCAACAAACTTTTGACGTAAGGCCATATTAGGTCAGGTGACCAAAAAGTTACCATATCTACAGGTTTTCCTGACTCTCTCAAGGAAAGCAAACCTAAGAGGTTTATCAGGGGAATTCCAGATCACGTTTTCTGGCAACTGTAGAAACAGCCTCCAATAGTGAAGGGATGATTAAACACATTGTTGGAGTCTGGAACTAAATGAGTTATCGAACTCTTGAAGGTTGTGTGTGCAGGGAGATAGGGCTCGTCACAGCCAGGAATTAAATCACGGGTGAGAATTTTAAATTAGTATCAGAGATAATGGGAACTGCAGATGCTGGAGATTCCAAGATAATAAAATGTGAGGCTGGATGAACACAGCAGGCCAAGCAGCATCTCAGGAGCACAAAAGCTCACAGCAGGCCAAGCAGCATCTCAGGAGCACAAAAGCTCACAGCAGGCCAAGCAGCATCTCAGGAGCACAAAAGCTCACAGCAGGCCAAGCAGCATCTCAGGAGCACAAAAGCTCACAGCAGGCCAAGCAGCATCTCAGGAGCACAAAAGCTCACAGCAGGCCAAGCAGCATCTCAGGAGCACAAAAGCTCACAGCAGGCCAAGCAGCATCTCAGGAGCACAAAAGCTCACAGCAGGCCAAGCAGCATCTCAGGAGCACAAAAGCTCACAGCAGGCCAAGCAGCATCTCAGGAGCACAAAAGCTCACAGCAGGCCAAGCAGCATCTCAGGAGCACAAAAGCTTCACAGCAGGCCAATGTGCTCCTGAGATGCTGCTTGGCCTGCTGTGTTCATCCAGCCTCACATTTTATTATCTGAGAATTTTAAATTGTTGCTTATAAACAGGAGCCTTTGTGGGTCAGGGAGCACAGCAGTGATGGGTGAACAGGTCTTGGTACAAATGTACTTGTGTGCAGCAGAACTTTAGGTATTCTTGAGGTTACAGGGACATTGAATGTGGGAGGCCGACTGGCAGTGAGTTTGGATAGTTAAGCCTAGAGGTAACACAGGAATAGATGAGAGGTTCAGCAGATGAGCTGAAACTAAGGTGTCACTGTCAGTCATTGTCACTGAAGTGGAAGTACGTGGTTTTTGTGCAGGGCTCTGCTGTTTACCCTCACCTCACCTCAGGAATTCAGCTGTTTGTGAATTTGCGGATCAAGTCTGTAATAAGATCAGGAACTGAGTGCCCACCATGGCCCATGCTGGGTGTCACTGAGCAGGTTACTGCTGAGTAAGTGCTGTTTAATACTGCTGTTGACAACACCTTCCAGTACTTTACTGATGATAGAGAGTAGATTGCTTGAGGGGAAATTGGTCGGGTTGGATTTTCAATGTTTTTGTGCTGAACAGACCTGGGCAGTTTTCCAAATTGTTAGGAGATGCCAGCGCCGTAGCAGGACTGAAATAGTTTGGCTTGGATGCTAGCAAGCTCTAGAGCACTAGTCATCGCTACTATTGTCAGAGTGTTGCCAGGGCCCATAACCTTTGCACTGTTCATTCATTTCTTTAATATTATGTGAAATGAATCAAATTGGATGAAAACTCACATCTCTGATGTTGGGGACCTCTGGAGAAGGCTGAGATGGATCATCCAGTTGGCACTTCTGGCTGAAGATTGCTGCAGACTTGTCTTTTGCAAGGAGAGGTTGGGCTCCTGTGTCGGGTAAAGATGGGGATTTTTGGCATTCTTCCTCCAGTGAGTTGTTTAATTGTCCATCACTGTTCACGACTGGGTGTGGTAGAACTGCAGAGCTTGCATCTGATCTATTGGTTATGGGGTGGCTTAGCTCTAACTCTTGCTGCTTATGCTATTTTGCATGCAGATAGTCCTGTTTGGTGGTTTTACCAGGTTGGCACCTTATTTTTAGGTATGCCTGGTGCTGCCCTTGGCATGCCCTCCAATACTCTCCGTTCAAGCAGTGTTGGTCCCCTGGATCAATGGCAATGGGTGTCTCTAGGATATGCTGGGCCATGAGGTTACAGATTGTGCTGGAGAAGGTCTGCTACTGTTGCAGTCTCTCTCAAAGCCTCATAGATATCTGGTTTTGAGCTCCTGTGTCTGTTCCAAGTCTGTCCCTTTTAGCCGAAGTTAGTGCCACCCAATGCAATGGGGGGTATTCTCAAGTTTAAGATGAGGCTTTGTCTCCACAGGACTGTGCGGTGGTTGCTGTTAACAATCCTGTCATGGACAGATGCCTCTGCAGCTGGGAAATTGGTGATGATGAGATCAGCTATATTTTCCCCCTTTGGTGCGTCAGCACCTGCTGCAGTCCCAGCCAAGCAGCTTTGTCCTTCAGGACCCGACCAGCCTGATTGGTAATCCTCCTGCAAACTACTCCTGATGTGGACATTGAGTACATTTAGTGCTATTCACACTCGCAGTGCTTCCTCCAAGTGCTGTTCAACATGATGGAGTTTTTTGTTTCTTAAAATTCCCTCTTGGGATGTGGAAATCGCTGGCTGGACCAGCGTTTATTACCTGGAAGGCAGTTAAGAGTCAAGCACATCACTATGGGTTTGGAGTCACATGTCATCCAGACCAGGTAAGGATGGCACATTTCCGGAAAGGGCATAAGTGAACCAGATGGGTCTTTCCTGATAATTGGCAATGGTTTCATGGTCATCATGAGAATCTTAGTTCCAGATCATTATTTAATTCATGTTTCACCATCTGCCATGGCAGGATGCGAACCCAGGTCCCCAGAATGTTATCTGGGTCTCTGGATTAATAATCTAGCGATAATACTACTGCTGATTTATCAACCAAGGGAGGATGGTACATGGTAATCAGCAGGAGCCATGAGACTTCCAGGCGTCAGAGTCAATGTTGAGTACTCCCAGGTCAAATAATCTGGTCAGAATAGCACTGTGCTGTCACGTCTGCTGGGACAGGGCTTCACTAAGGACAATGATAGTGGTGTGTGTCATTGTTTGCCAGGTATGTTTCCATGAGTCTGACACTGTTCCTTGACTCGTCTTTGAAGCGGCTCTCCAAATTTTGCCACTAGCCCCCAGATATTATTAAGCAGGAGTTTGGGGGGCCGATAGGGCTGATTCTGCAGTTGTCTTTCCTAGTTCCCTGGTGGATGCCAAATGGGCCACCCAGCTTCATTCCTTTGTTGAAACTTTGCAGTGATTTGCAACTGAGTGGCTTGCTGAGGTTGGCAAATTTCTTTCCCCGAAGGACATTAGATTTTTTTTTCACTCTGTCATCAGCAATTGTTGCCATGGCAACCAGTTGATTCCTCCAGTTTTTTTTTATTGAATTCAAATTCCACCATCTGCTGAGATAGGATTTGAACCTGGACTTCTGTTGTACATTTTAACATTCTGGATAAAAGTTAGTCATCAGGTTTGTTCACTCATTTTTAAATATCACTAACACAGGCATTGTTTCTTTGCAAAACACTGTCCATCATCCTGTCTCCTCCATCCTCCGCTCCAACAGCAAGTGAAGGAGACACATGCAGTTTCTATGTCACTAAGATTGAGACAATCCAATCAGCTGCCTCTGCTGCTTCCCTCTCTTCCACAAGCCCACCAAACCAAATTGCTTAGCATGTTGCTCCTCGTTTTAGGCTTAAACTTGCATCTTTGTCCAGTTTCATGTCAAGCCTTATCAGAGCTCATCTTAACCCTTTGCCCTATTCTCACTAAACTACAAATATTCCAACTCTTATTTCTCCTCCTCCTCCTCCTCCCTGCCTCTTCCCCCATGCCAATTCACAGATATTGTTACTTGTTCTGTCTGTTTCTCTTTTCCGGTTATGTCCTTCTCACCCATTCTGTTTAAAACCAATGTTCGACCTCACCGTCATTGGAAAATCCCACTCCATCTCTCTTTCCTGTCTGAAATCCATGTCGTAAATGTCCCTCCAGGATCTATCCTTGGCCCATGCTGTTTCTCACCAACATACTTCCAGGAGGTGAGATCTTCCACAAGCACTGTGTTAACTTTCACATGTATTCTACAATGTTCAGATCGAACTCGTCTCCATCACTTTGCTCCACTGTTACTCAGTTATAAAACTGCTTATCATGCTTCCACTACTTGATTAGTTGAAATTTCCTCCAATAACACTTTGTGATAGTAAAACACATTGCCTTCAGTTATTATTACAAATTATTTTTCCTTACTATTGTACTGAATCCATCCCTCTCATTGGGAACTGTCTGAGGCTGAACTGCACCCTTCTCAATAATGCTGTCATATCTGGTCTCAAGATGAACATCTTACCGTACATTTCAATCACAAATGCCAGAAATTTCAATCTCTAAAATGCTCCTTCTCTCCACCTCACTCCAGCTCATTCGCGACTGAAACCCCTTACCCATGTCTGTGTTGCCTTAAGCTTGACAATTCCAAAAGAGAACCCTCTCTTCTCTGCCTTATCGAGAATCTGCTCCCACGATGAGAAATATTTCCTCAGCATTTATCCTGTCAACTCCCTTGAGAATCCTCTATTTTTAATTAGAACATCTCTCATTCTTCAAAAAAATCTAGTTAGTATATTCCAGACCTGTTTCGTCTTAGCTTAAAACATAATCCCTCCAAACCAATGATCATCTTAGTTCATCTTCTTTGAAATGCCTCCAGTGAAGTTATATACTTGCTCAAATAAGTGGACCAAAAAAGCTGCTCACATTCTTCCAGATGTGGTCTTGCCAGCAAGTTGTACATTTGTCCTAAGACATGTATTCCAAACTCTTCTACTGCAAACACCTTGACATAAGGATAACATCCCATGACCCTTCCCGATTACCTGTTGCAACTGTATGCTCGCTTCATGCTTCCTGCACAATTATTCCTGAATCCCTTTTGTGTTGCAGTTTTCCACAGTTTTTACATTTTTAAAAACACTGTTCTTTGGTCATCTCCTCAAAAATTAGCAACTTCACGTTTTCCCAAATTATACTCCATTTGCCGACTTGTCGCCCATTTATCAATATCTCTCCATAAACTCTAACCCTCATGGAACTTGACTGTTATCCCTTTTTATGAGATCCTTCCTCATTCTTCTCATCTTTTTGTTGGGAGCACTGGGCAACATGACACATACGTAATTGCTGCCTTTTTAAGGGGTGTTTTTTCAAATGACTGGGAGAAGCTTACTGCCCATTTCTCAGAATCGAGACAACTTGTTCATCAAGTTGCATTGGGCCGGAAAAGCTGATGTCTCATTGTGGCAGTGCAGCAGCACAGAAGGAAAGAAAAGGAAGCAAATCCTGCTGCCTGCATCTCACTAAATCTTGGCCATTCTTTGCCTTGTGTCAAACACCTGTTGTTCTGTTCAGTGACATGAAGCCCCAATGTGGAAATTCCTAGAAACCCAAATAGAAATCCCTCGAATCAGCTGCTGACTCCCACAAGGAATAATGTGCAGCAGGAACAATGCACAGTTACCCTCGGCCAGGAGGAGGGGATGTTGTGGATTCCTACTCTGACAGTGATGGATTTTATGAATTTGTGTTACAGAATATTACAAGTGGACTTTCAGGTAGGAAGCTCAATAATTGTAACACCAAACTCTGACAGAATTACTCAATTCAATCAGGACCTGGATATTCGCATTGTGTGTGAGTATTGTGTTCCTGCTCATTCCCATTTGCCATGTAAAATTTCTTTCTTATTACCCCATTCTCTCAATAGATCTTTCCTACGACTTTTAATATATGTCCTGTAGCCCTTTTTTATGGCCAGTTGAGTGTACATTTTGCCGTCCTAATGTTTATCTTTTGTAAACACCTCCTATCAAAGGTCCCCTCAAAATCCTTTGTTACAAGGAGATCAATCTTAGTTTCCCCAAGCACCTGATTACCCAATGACAGTTTGTTTCCTGTGTGTAAGGCACTCATCCGGATTGTGTTGGAACATTTTCCACTTCCCTGCATGAGTACAGCCCCAACAATATTAAAGAAAGGTAACATCCTCCAGATGAAGCAGTGTCAGAGTGGTGTCCCATCCACCACATGCAACATTCCCCTCTACACCACCGAGGCACAGTGGCATCACTATGCCTAAGGTAAAGTCACCATTGTCCTACCTGACCATAGGGCTGGTTTAACCTGAAGATTACTGCACCCCAGGCGAGGAGAGAGATTGAGAGGAAGTCCATCTATTGTAGATGGATATTCTCAATATGTACCAGAAATGTCTAAGTCACACAAAATTATAATAAAAACAGCCCTAACCATGCAACTAAAAACCCTCTCCCTACAAACCATTCTGTTAAATCTCCTCTGCCTCCGATCAGGCACCCTCCCGTCTTTCACAGTGTGTGGGGGATCTTTGGTTTGCACAGACTCAGCTCGTCTCTTTTCCTGTCTGTAATGTCATCATGCTGTGACAATGGCACTGAACCTCACTGTCTGTGAGGGTGGTAGGCACAGAGATCCTCATAGCGTTTAAGATATATATATAGATGCACACTTGTGATGCCAATGCAGAGTCTATGGGCCAAGTTCTGGAAAATTAGATTAGAATAGTTAGGTGGTGGTTTTTAACTGGCACAGGCTGGATGGGCCACAAAGACTTTTTCTGTGCTGTAGACCTCCGAGACTCTTCACATAGGAGGATACCCAGCAATATGTCAAGTCATTTCAGAATATGAGATATTAGAACAAATGACTCATGATTGGTCAGTATTTTCGGGAGAAAAGTGAGGTATAGACGTAATGCGGTTTACCTCGAAATTCAGGGGCCTGAAGCCCAGGAAATTGAAAGTACCGCCATCAAGTGGATGTATAAAAATAAGGATTGTATTAGAGGAAAGAAATATCATTCTTGTATCATCCATTTGTGAGGCTGGACGATATTAGAGACAGGAAGGGTTCTGAGACCGGAGAAGATTCCAAAAATAGGGAAAAGTGAGCTTGGATGAGATTACAGAAATGGGGAAGATTGTGAGGCTGGAGGAGACCTCAGACAAAGGGAGGTTTGTGAGGCTGAAGACAATTATAGAGCTAAAGAAGTTTGTGGGCTGGAGGAGATTAGAGATGAGGTGGTTTGTGAGACTGGAGGAATCTGAATAGATGGTGTGAGTTATGTGGCTAGTGGGGGATTCCAACGATAGGCAGGTAGTGAGGCTGGAGAGGGATTCCAGAGATGTGAAGCGTGTTGAGGCTCGATGGTAATGCCTGCAGTAATGCAGGTAGTGAGGCTCGAGGGCATGATCAGGTGGGTAGTGAAGTTTGAGGTATGATTCCTGCAATCGGGAGGGTAGTGAGGCTCCAGGGTGGATTATCATCATAACAACACAGTGGTGTACTTACAGCACATGGAGTGCAGCAGTCATAGAAAGTACCACTTTCTCCAAATCCAATAAAAATGGGCAATCAATATTAGTTTGTGCAGGAAAGACCACATCCCATAAGTCAATTAAAATTATGGTGGGTCTCTGGCTTGGAGAGAGCTAACAGAAGCCGAGATAATTCTCCATTGTAGCAATGTTTGGTAACCGTAGAATACAACATTCAGCTAATTGGCAAATAATGCAGGGTGAAAATGTGAAGATTGTTTGTTTGACTCAGCAAGTTCCCAGGATCTGGAACAGTCTGAATGGTAGCTGGATGCAGATTTAGCAGTTATTCTCAGAAGAGAGTTGGGATTTAACTTTTCAAGGAATGATGGACAAATAGCGGGGGAATTGGGTCAGATTTGCAGCACCTCCCAGAGTGAGAGTGAAGCCTTTGACCGGGTTCCACGTGGTAGACTAATGAGTAAAGTTAGATCACACGTGATTCAGGAAGAGCTCGCTTATTGGAAGCGGAATTGGCTTAGTTGTCGGAGAGAATGTGGTGTTGGGGATTTTTCAGAGTGGAGTTCTGTGACCAGTGTGTTCCACAGCAATCTGTGCAGGGGCCACTTTTGTTTCTCATTTATATTAATGATTTGGATGCGAATTTAAGGGACAAGATTAGTAAGTTTGCAGACGATACGAGAATTAGTGGTTAGTGAAGGTTATCTAAGATGACAGTGAGATCTTGATCAATTATGTCAATGGGTTGAGAAGTGGAGGATGAAGTTCAATTTGAATAAATGTGAGATATTGTATTTTGGTAAAATGAACAGGGTAGGACCAACAATTGATGGTTGCACCCAGGGTAGAGTTGTGAAACAGAGAAATGCTGAGATTCAGGTACATAATTCTTTGAAGTTTATGTAGACAAGTAGTCAGGGTGGTTAATATGTTGTTTAGCACACTTGCTTTCATTGCTCAGACCTCTGAGTCTCAGAGTTGGGATGTTATGTTGAGGTTGTATAGGACATTGAGGCTTCATTTGAGGTATTGTGTGCAGCTCTGGTTGCCCTGTTACAGGAAGGACATTATTATTGAACTGGAGACAGTTCAGAACAGACTTGCTGGGATGTTGCCAGGATTGGAGAGCTTGATTATCAAATAGACAGACAAAGCTAGGACTTTTCTCACTGGAGTATAATGGGTTAAGGAGTGACCTTAGAGGTTGATAAAATCATGAGGGCACAGATTATGCGAATAGCAAGGGTTTATTCCCAAGGTTGGGTGATTTCAAGACAAGGGGACATGTATGTAAGGTGAGAGGAGAAATACATATTTAAAAAGACATGGATTTTTTTATTTTTACGAACTTGTCCACGTGTGGAACAAACTCAGAGGAAGTGGCAGATACAGGTACAGTCACATTGTTTAAAAGACACTTGAATAGGGACATAGATAAGAGAGCTTTAGAGGAGTATATGCCAGATGCAGGCAGATGTGATCAGTTTACATATAAAACTTATACATTTCAAAATTCTAAATATGCATTAAATTGAAGTAAGGCCAACTTTGACATTATTGGGCAAGAACTTCCAAAAGATGATCGGGAGAGGTAATATGTAGGTCAAGGAATGCTTGGAAAGTGGGAGGCCCTCAAAACTAAAATAAGGAGAGCCAGGCACATGTTCCTGTTCACGTGAAGGGCAAGGCTGGTAAATGTAGGGGATACTGGCTGACTGGAGAAATTGAGGCTCTGGTCAAGAAAAAGAAGGCAGCACATGTTGGGTACTGACATCAGGATTTGGGTCAATCCTTCAAAGTATAGGGGCAGTAGGAGTATACTTGAGGGAAATCAGGACGGCAAAAAGGAGACATGAGCTATCTTTGGCAAATTGAGTTAAGGGGAATCCCAAGAGATTCTGAAACTTCATTTGGGACATAAAAACAACAAGGGAAAAAATAGGGGCCCCTTTAAAGATCAACAAGGCTGTCTGTGTGGAACTGCAGGCTGAGATAGTGAATGAGTATTCGCATTAGTATTTACTGCAGAGAAGGATATGGCAGTGAGAGAGCTTGGAATCATAAATAATGAGTCGTGAGAAGTGTCTATATTACAGAGATCTAGGTGCTGGATGTCTTAAAATGCATAAAGGTGGATAGGTTCCTGGCACCTGATCAGGTGTTACCCACAAACTCTGGGAGAAGCTGGGGAAGTAATTGCTGGCCCCTTGCTGAGGTATTTGTATCACTGACACTAGTGAAGTGCCAGAAGGCCGGGTGGCTAATGTGGTGCCATTCTTTAAGGAAAAGCCAGAGGACCATCGACCGTTGAGCCTGATGTCAGTGGTGGGTAAATTGCTGGAGGGGATTCTGAGGGACAGGATTTGCATGTGGTTAGAGAAGCAAAGACTGATTAGGGATGGTAGACATGGCTTTGTGAGTAGGAAATCTTGTCTCACTAACTTGATTGAGTTTTTTGAAGAAGTGACAAAGAAGATTGAAGAAGGCAAAGCAGTGGACACTGTCTATTATGGACTTCAGCAAGGCATTCACCAAAGCTCCACATGACAGACTGGTTAGCAAGATTAGATCAAATGGAACCCAGGGAGAGTTAGCTATTTGAAACAAAATTGGCTTGAAGGTAGGAAACAGGATCATGGTGGGGGGCGGGGAGCGGGTTCAGTCTGGAAGACTATGAACAGCAGTGTGCTGCAAGGATTGGTGCTGGGTCCACTGCTTTTTTTATCATTGATGCAAATCATGTGGAATGAATATTGGAGGAATGGTTAGTAAGTTTGCAGATGACACTAAAATTATTGTTGTTGTAGTAGACAGCAAAGGAGTTTACTTCCCAAGTACAATGGGAACGTAATCAATGGGTTGATGGGCCAAGGAGTGATAGAAATACACTTAGTTCAGATAAATGTGAGCGATTTGCATTATGGCAATGACAAATCAGGGCAGGACTTAAACAGTTACTGATGAGGCCCTCGGGGCTGTTATGCAACAGAGACTCCTTGGGGTGCAGGTGCACAGTTCCTTGAAGGTGGATTGCAGGTACAGAAGGTAGTGAAGATGATATTTGCTGTGCTGGCATTTATTGGTCAGTGCATTGAGTGTAGGAGTTGGGAGGTCATGTTATAGGCTGAACAAGACATTGATTATGCTGCTTTTGGAATATTGTGTTCAGTTCTGGTCTCCCTGCTATAGGAATGATGCTGTTAAACTTGGCAGGGTGCAGAAAAGATTTATAAGGATGTTGCAGGAGGTGGAAGTTTTGAGATGTAGGGAGAGGTTGAATATGCTGGGGCTATTTTACCTGGAGCATTGAAGGCTGAGGGGTGACCTTATAGAGGTTAATAAAATTATGGTGGGTGTAGGGTGAATGGCCAAGATTGTTTTCCCAGGTTAGGGAAGAACTAACCTGAATTAGAGACTAGAACTAATAACATTGGCTTAAGCTGAGAGGGAAAGTCTTTAAAAGGGAGCCAAAAGAACTGCAGATGCTGTAAATCTGAAAAGAAAACAAAGTTGCTGGAAAAGCTCAGCAGGTTTGGCAGCATCTGTGGAGGAGAGAAGAGTTTCGGGTTCTGAGGAAGGGTCACCGGTCCCGAAATGTTAACTTTTTTCCCCCTCCTCCACAGATGCCACCAGGCCTGCTGAGCTTTTCCAGCAAATTTCCTTTTTTTTAAAGGGAAAGTGGGTGGTGCCTGTGCAGAATGAGGTGCCAGAGGAAGCTGGTACAGTTACAACATTTAAAAGGTATGTGAATAGGAAGCGTGTAGCAGAATATAGGTCAAATGCTTGCAAATGGGATTAGATTAATTTGGGATATCTGGTCAGCGTGGACAACTGGGACCAAAGGGATTGTTTTGTGCTGTACAACGCTGATGAAGCATTTTTTTTGTTTTCATTTCAGATTTCCACAATTTTACTTCTGCACTGCTCTTACTCTTTCAGAGGGATTGAAAGGTGGAGTTACAGATCTATACAATGACTGTCCTTCCTCGCTGGCTCTCCCAATTCTCTCTTTTGGTAGTTTGATGCAAACACTGACTGGATCCCTTACCTGGAGGATATTTATGAATGAATTTGTTCTAATGGTGATCCAGCATATTCCCCAAGTGTTGCTGTACACATGTCCAGAGAATTTCTCAGTTTCACAATCTGTGTCCTTCTGGTTTCTTACTTACTTTCTCTTTGAAAGTATAGTCTGCAGTTGGAGAATTTAAACAGGCCCACATCCAGGTCTGACGGTCACTTTGTTTATCACAACCCAATTTTCTCAGGATTTTGAACATTGAAGGAAAAAGCAGCACTCACATTGGGGAGAAATGCACATGGTGTGTGTGTTGAAGAGTCTGTGAAGATTCATCTGAAATGTCCAAACACCAGTGCAGTGACACTGGGAGACAGTGTGGAAATGTGCAGATTGCAGGAAGGAATTTCTTCATCCATCCCAGCTAGAAACTGACCACCAGAGTCACACTGGAGAGAGACCATTGACCTGTTCTGCGTGAGGGAAAGGCTTTGCTGACTCGAATTCCCCGCTGATACACCAGCGAGTTCACTCTGGGGAGAGACCTTTCATGAGCTCTGTGTGGGAAGGGATTCATTGTCATCCAAACTGTTAACACACCAGCGAGTTCGCAGACAACCACAGTTGAAGAACATTGCTGTCACTCTCACTATCAAATAAACCATGGTGTTGGGCTGTTTGTACAGATGTTACCGATACCTGCTCAATTAAAGGTGCTGGTATTGTGAATAAAATGTCACACTAACAGTTGTGTAAGGTAGAGCTTGGAAATAGTCACGTTGTCACAACACATCGACACATTCACACTGACTAAAGCCTATCCACCTGCATGATATGTGAAAAGGGATTTCCTGGTACATTCCTGGTTCCTGGTTAACGACCAGCAAATTTCTGAATAAGTTGATTGGTTTGAATATAGCTAACAGTAGAATCAAAAATAGTATCAGTGATAATGGGAACTGCAGATGCTGGAGAATCCAAGATAACAAAAAGTGTGGAGCTGGATGAACATAGCAGGCCAAGCAGCATCTCAGGAGCACAAAAGCTGACTTTTCGGGCCTAGAGAAGGGTCAAGGCCTGAAACGTCAGCTTTTGTGCTCCTGAGATGCTGCTTGGCCTGCTGTGTTCATCCAGCTCCACACTTTGTTATAGTCGATTCAAAAACCATGTGTTTTGGGCTTGTTTCTGGAGATCATAGAATCCCTCCACTGTGGGAGCAGACCACTTAGCCCATCAAGTCCGCACTGACCTGACGAAGATTGTCTTACCCAGACACTGTCTGCGTGAGTTTCCTCCAGATGCTCTGGTTTCCTCCCACAGTCCAAAAATGTGCAAATTATGTAGATTCACTATGCTAAATTGCCCATAGTATCTTGTGTGCAAAATGCAGGGATAGGGTAGGGTGTGAGACTGGTTGGGATGCTCTTTGCAGGGTTGATATTGACTGAATGGCCATCTTCCACACTGTAGGAATTCTGTGATGATCTCGATGGCCCTTTATTTGTTAGATAGGTCTGCACACCTTTACAATGACAGATTCTGTTGCTCTCCCACAGACATTTGTTTATTGGAAACAATGTAATCTTTCAGTTTGTGGATAAAAATCAAAGGAATGTTTTAAATCCAAACATAGGATTGGGTTGAGTCATGTCCTATAATCCCTGATTTGCATTTTCCCCGTCGGCTATGAAACCTGGTGACCGCTGTGACTCTGCCTGGGAGCATTGCAGTCTCGTCAGCTCTTTACCTGGTGTCCATAGCAGTGATGGATCTCATGACGGAAACATAAACCAAAACATTGTGTGATTTCTAGTACATATTTTCTATTTAGTCTTCTGTCCATCACTTCCCTAGAGGCTGAGATACTGGTCTGGGGACCTAGGTGTGAATCCATCTGGAAATAAGAATGTGATGATGACTGTCAATCCATTGCCTTTGTTGGAAAAACCCATCTGTTCACCGATGGCCTACAGGGAAGGAAACTGCCATTCTTATCCAGTGATGTGATCATCCCATGAATGAATTTTTTAAAAAAATTAAAAACTCCTGCAAATACGTTAAACTGTCTTAATTTATTTGACAGCTGACAGTTCAAACTGCTTGATGGTCACTTTCTCTTTTGATCAAGTTGTGGCCATTTCATAGTTGAAACCATAGTTATTCTCGTACAAACAGTGCATGCTCTGACATGCCACTTATGAACCAGACATCCACGTTGACCATATCCTGATGCTGTGTACCACGAAAGCAAAATTCTTCACCATCTTATCTACTTGTGTTGCAATTTCAGAGAGCTATGGACTTGAACCTCCCAAACTCCCGAACACTTTTTGAGAATTTCATCAAACTGACCTCCAATGGCAGGAATGGACAGGGTCAGCTTGGATTGATGATCATAATTCAGGCTCAACAAATCTACTGGAGCATTTTGAAGATGTAACTGGTGACCATCTGCTGACTCGCCCTTGACTGACTGCTGGTAATAACAGTGATAAGCTGCATGGCTTATGCCTGCAGTAAACAGCCAGGCAAGACAGGAGCACTGTGAGACATTAGGTTCTAGTTGAGACATCAAAGTGCTAAAATGCCAGGGAAAGGCAGAGATATTGTGGCAGGCCCTAAGCAGAACATGCCTCAGGTGCTGAAAAGCATGTAGAGTTCTGACAGCAAGAATGTACTTTGTGGACAGGCAATTCTGCATCTTGATGTAACATTTTTATTTCACTCTGGCTCATTTTGCTAGATCTGCAAATATCTATTGGTCTGGCTAATTTGAGAATTGGCTTTCGGTGTAATGTGCTGATTCATTTCTGGAGAAACTCAGCAGGTCTAGATGCATCTTTGGAGACAGAGAAACAGAGTTAAGGCTTTAAGTCCAGCGAGGCCCTTCTTCAGAACTGAACAGGTTCAGAAAATGGCCTTTTTAATACCTTACCAGAGGTGGAGGAGGGCTAACAGAAAACAGAGGGTGTTGGGATGCGGTGCAAAATACAAATGGGCTTTTAATTGTGTTGAAAGAGAAGCAGATGTACAATGAGAGTAAATAAAGTTGTGAATGGGGGAGATGGGTTCCCTCCACTGAATGCAATGTTAACAAGACACAAACAAGACAAGGTCACATCGTCTGTGCCATATTGTGTTCATCATATCTCCAATAATAACCCTGAATGTGTTGAGCATATGTGAACAATCTTATATGTCTACACACATACGCTGATTAAACAGTGTATATAAAATCATTTCTCCTCCGTTCCGTTGCAACCTATCGTGTTTTTTTCACCTGTCAGTCGCCATTCCTTCAGCCAAATTTATTCTGTCTCTTTCTCTGCATTTTATTTTATTCCATCTATGAAGAAGAAATTGCCTAATGGGCGATATCATGTTAGTCCTGTCCAGTCTGCACAGCCACTGTCCCCTCTTCCTTACTGTTCCTTAATCACTCACATAGATATTGTCTCTGACCCTTTACTCCCAATAAGCAAAGCAATTGGAAATGTAATGTTTAGTTTTGGGCTCAGGCTAAAAAATTGGTCAGGAAAGGCTGTATAAACTGCAAAAAATTTGTTTGCAACTTTAGAAGCAAATTATTGAAAATATTGTGTTAAGGATAAAATGTTCATTTATTAGTGCAGTGAGAGGAAAGTTCAGCAAAACCCACATTTCCTGCCTTTCTCCAGGCAGTTGTGGCCAGAGATGTGTTTGGATTGGCAGTTGTTGTGGTGGAGGAGACTTCGGTGAAATAACAACCTCTCATTTGGCTCTGAGGAAAATGGTTACATACGTCATCACATGTGGATAACACAGCAGAATCATCGAGCCTGTGCAGAGAAAGTATCAACTTTCTCCTCTGTCTCTATCATTGTGAGATGAATTGGAGATGGGCATTGAGACCAATAGCAGGCAATGTCACCCAAACCAGGTATTGTTGTTACATTAAAAGTGTCAGAGTGAAAGGGGTTAACGGGAGCTGTTTGTTCAGTGACTCGAATTAATGTCAGTCTCCATGGATACTAACTGTGTCACTGGAGGGTTTCCCTCTTCTATTAATAAGGGGTTTCTCCCAATGCGTTATCCCACAGTATCTGTGGCTGTGGCATATTCAACACAATTGGGATCAGCAGCTCCAGAGATGTGGAGAGATCAGAATCTGTGACCAGCAGATTGGGATGTTCCAAATGATGGATCAGAATCTCAGAACCACAGCCGGGAATGTGACACCAATGTATAAGAAACTGAGAGGAATAGATTGGAATGTTCCAACAATGGACAGGGGTTTATCCTCTGGCCTTTACTATCTTTCTATCAATTGGTTACCATTAACATTGTGGATACAAGCTGTACTGATGGTTATTCAGGCGGGTTACTATCCCATCCTCGCTATTGTTGGTGTTCCCGGTAAGTCTCTCTATCTCTGCCCATTCATTTATTCTGTGACCAGCGACTCAATTTCTAAGCTCTGTATTTGGCAACGAAGGAAACTATTGTATTCACTTTCAGTGACAAACTCAACTCTTATTCCAGGGTTTTTTTCACCTTCACTTACAAACACCCGAGGAGGAAGAAAAGTGTTCATAACCACCATTGGCCCATTTTGTCCTGATCTGATTTATATCACAATATTCCCTTTATCACTAATAATATCCTCAGTTTTCACTTCCGCTTCAGTGCTGTTTCTGATTAAATCATAATCTGCTCCTTTCCAGTTGCAGCTCTCTTCTGGCCACACTTGCAGTTACTAATATTTTGATTGTATTCTTATTTTTATCTCTACCTCGACCTATGCCAGTTGCAAAGTGTGAAGCCAGTTTGATTCTAAAATGAGGAGGTTACAGCTTTGTGTCAGTGGTTTCAGCATAACCCGTCGATGGCCATCAAATGACAGTTCATTGAACTGTTTAGATTCTAGAACTTTCCAAGTAGCAGTGGTGCCATGTCCATTATCTCCTAAGTGCAGTGTTCCGATGTGTTCACTTGTTGACAGAGGCCGTGTCTCTTCACCCCAACCCCCACTGACCCACTGCTGAGTGGGATACATTACTCTGTCTCCACAGAATAAGATATAGGAAATCTTCCAGAAATTCTACAGGACTGTGACTGTGAAAATGAGAAACTGTGGGAGATTAGAATTAATAAAGCGGAACTGCTCAAAACTAATTGAACTGAAGTTTGGTACTTTGCTCTGGTATGTCCCAGAGATTACATGGAGGTGGGAATAGAGCTTGTGAAAGAGTTACAGGGTCAGACAGCTCTTCAGTCCAACCAGTCCATGTCAAACATAATCCCAAACTATCCCAGTCCCACCTGCCTGGGCTTGGCCCATATCTCTCCAACTGTTTCCTGTTCATGAACTTGTCCAAATGTCATTTAAAACTTGTAACTACGAGAAAGAATTATTGATTACCATTCAGAATTCTTCAGATTCAGGAATTGCCAGTTCCTGCAGAATGGAAGTAGCTGTTGTAACGCACATTAAAAAAAAACTGGAGTGAGAGGGAAATCAAAATAAAAATAAATTTTGGACAACTTGATATCTGTTATGAGAAAAATATGGAACCTTTTTTGAGGGCTGTAAAAACTAGACACTTGGGAAATCATGATATGACTTGGCAGAGTCAACTTCGATTCAGGAAAGGGAAGTTATCTTTGGTAAACCTGTGCAGTTTATGTTAATTGAAACATCCAAAAATTTCAGATGTGTGTCCAAATTATCCCCAGAAATGTCTTCCATTGCTACTCCACCATCTTCCCTAAGATTCTATTCCTAATAACTCCAGCCCGTTCCTTCCTCATGATGTTTTTTTAGTTTCATCACTCA
This sequence comes from Stegostoma tigrinum, assembly GCF_030684315.1. NCBI lineage: Eukaryota > Metazoa > Chordata > Chondrichthyes > Orectolobiformes > Stegostomatidae > Stegostoma > Stegostoma tigrinum. Next base: position 72,928 of record NC_081360.1, read on the forward strand.
GTTGTAATTGTGTCACATCCAAATGCAAACAATACATTTAAACTGAAAGAGGGAGCTTTGAGAGATAAAACATGGAGAAAGATTGGAGTATTCATTAACTTGATTTATGTCATGTATGTATGAGATAGAGAGAGAGAGAATATGGGTGATGAGATGTGAAAATAGAGAAAACTGCATTATCGACTGAAGTTGATGTACTTTCCAACTTGTTTTGGCAATTCCTGTGTGTTGTGATCCTTTGCCCAGTGCATGTACGACTGAGTAATATGTATATAATAGTTGAAGTATCCACACATGAGAACCAGTGAGAGCGGTGTATTTGAATTTACAGAGTACTTTTGATATGGTTGCACACAGGTGAGTGAATAAAATTAGAGTTGAGAGGTAAGGTGGAATATACTACATGGATTGAGAATTGTTTAGTTGACGCAATACAGAGAGTGGAGCCCTTTTCCAGGCTGAATGCTGCTCGTTATGGGGTATCACATGAATCAGTGTTTGGACCACAGTAATTTAAAAGGCATACAAACTATTTGGATGTGGCCAGCAACAGCATACATCTCATTTTGTAATGATTAAATGATGTGAGGTTGGGAAGTGTTGTGGTCACAAAAGGGCCTGCATGTCCTTGATCATAGGTCACCAAAATTAGTACATGCAGCGCTATCAGTCATGTGGGAAGTAAATGGTATGTTGTCCTTCATTGTAAGATGATTCATGTACATGAATAAAACCATATGTCTGCACATGTACAGCCTTGATGAAAGACTATTTATGGGCACTGTGCATAGGCTTGATCCCTTTTGTAATGAAAGAACTCCTTGCCACAGACACGGTACAAATGGTCATCACCAGTCTAATCCCTGAGATGATGGTACCATGAGGAGCGAGTGAAGAAAGTGAGTGTTTAATATGTTGTGCTGTGAGAGAATCAGAGATTACTGCATTAAAATTACAAAGTTGGTGATGAACTCTTTTATCCACAAAAGAAATTGATAGGGTGAGAAATCCCATACGTGACCCATGTAAATACATGTGGATTTTACATATAAAATGACATAGAGCCCCACAGTGATTCAGAGAGAAGCACAGGCTCTGAATGAACTCTCCCCACATTAATCTGTGACCTTACACTGAACCCGATGTTGTTCACAATCCTGACAGCAGCCCAAATACCCTCTTTGTGACATTAGCCAGACCAACCAGATTCTGATCTCCATAGAGAACGGAAGCATGTATTTTCAGAGGATGCCACTTGTGATTTTGCACAAAACATTAGTCTTCCCACCACACTACTGTAAAACTGCATTAAAGTACTGCATGTGTACCATGAACAATGGAGGCATGTTGACCAGCGTGAAGCAGACTATCTGTACAGCCTAGCTCCATTTGCTTGTCATGTTACCTAAGTCTGTTTACATGTAAGTGACTGTAGGGTCTCAATGGCCTTCTCCTTTTCATATGTAGGGACGCAAGGGGCTGTACAGCAGGGCCAAATGCTGAATTGATCCACCCTGGGCTCCTGAGGAACAGTTCGATGTGTTCATGTGACATTGCTGTAACTGTAAGATATTATTTTATTTTGGTTTCTTTTAAGAGAAGGATTGAACGAGAGGCACAAAGCTGTCTAGTTAAGACCATTGAGTAAACAGTCTTGAGAGGGTTCGGGTTTTTTTTAAATGCAGCCTGAATGAGTGCGACGAGCTCTCACAGATCAGAATTTCTGAGTTTTGCTTTTCTGTTGCATCAGAAGCTATTGGTGTCTCAATGGAGTTGGAAGCTTCAGTGAATGTCTCCTGACTGCAGAATTTTCTTTGGATGATTATTTTCTCCTCCTGAATTGGAGAACCGCATGTGAGAACCTTCTCTGAATTTTATTTCTGACCAAAGTGTCTGTTTATGGGCTGCTACTATGCTGGAACAGTTAATTAGTAATATTTGCTATAGCTATTATACTATAAGTTTATCCACCAGAGCGAGGTTATTCTAAATTCCTTTTTTTTGGTTCTACTTTGACTACAGTGTTTAAATAAATTGTGTTTTGTTTAACATCTGTCAACTATTTCATTAATGTATCTCTGAATAAATGTCAACACAAAGGCAGCACAGACCTCTAGGGAAGAGAATTCCCACTCCAAATGCCCTTTTCAAATTTCTTCTCATCTACCTGATGGAATCAGAAAGTCACACAACGCAGAAACAGATTATTTGCCCCCACTGACTTGATATGTAATCTGATCTATTCCCATTTGCCAATATTTGGTCCATATCCCCCTCAACTTTTCCTATTCTTGTACCAATCCAGATACTTTTTTAGCTGTGTAATTGCACACACCTTCACCACTTCTGACAGCACTTTCTGATCACACACCTCTCTCTGCGTGAAAATGTTGCCCGAAGTTTCCTTCTAAGTCGCTCCCCTCTCACCTTCAACATCAGCACTTTACTTTTGGCCTCCCCTCTCCTGGGAAACCGACCTTGGCTATTCAGGCTATTCATGCCCCTCATGATCTTATAAACATCTGTCATGTCACCCCTCAGCCTCCACACTCCGGGGAAAACACTTCAAATTGTTCAGCCTCTCCCTACAGTTCAGACCCTCCTGTCCTTGAACATCCTTGTAAATCTGTTTTTTTCTGCACCTCTCAAGGTTAACAACATCTTTCCTTTAGCAGAGCCAACCGATGTGTGCGCAGTATTCTTAAAGTGGCCTCATCAATGTCCTGTACAGAAGCAACATGCCATCCCAACCCCTATACCCAATGCTCTGACTGATTAGGGCAACCATGACAAATGTGAGACATTTTTCCATCCCCATCCCTGTCTGCTTTCCGGAGAGACCACTCTCTCTGTGACTCCCTTGTTTGCTCCACACTGCCCTCCAACCCCACAACACCCAGCACCTTCCCCTTAAACAGCAGGAAATGCTACACTTGCCCCCACACCTCCTCCCTCACCCCTATCCGAGGCCCCAGGATGACTTTCCATACTAAGCAGAGGTTCACCTGCACATGTGCCAATGTGGTATACTGCATCCACTGTACCCGGTGTGGCTTCCTCTACATTGGGGAAACCAAGCGGAGGCTTGGGGACCGCTTTGCAGAACACCTCCAATCGGTTTGCAACAAACAACTGCACCTCCCACTCGCGAACCATTTCCACTCCCCCTCCCATTCTTTAGATGACATGTCCATCATGGGCCTCCTGCAGTGCCACAATGATGCCACCCGAAGATTGCAGGAACAGCAACGCATATTCCGCTTGGGAACCCTGCAGCGCAATGGTATCAATGTGGACTTGACCAGCTTCAAAATCTCCTCTTCCCCCACCGCATCCCAAAACCAGCCCAGTTCGTCCCCTCCCCACACTGCACCACACAACCAGCCCAGCTCTTCCCCTCCACCCACTGCATCCCAAAACCAGTCCAACCTGTCTCTGCCTCCCTAACCTGTTCTTCCTCTCACCCATCCCTTCCTCCCACCCCAAGCCGCACCCCCATCTCCTACCTACTAACCTCATCCCACCTCCTTGACCTGTCCGTCTTCCCTGGACTGACCTATCCCCTCCCTACCTCCACACCTATACTCTCCTCTCCACCTATCTTCTTTACTCTCCATCTTTGGTCCGCCTCCCCCCTCTCCCTATTTATTCCAGAACCCTCACCCCATCCCCCTCTCTGATGAAGGGTCTAGGCCCGAAACGTCAGCTATTGTGCTCCTGAGATGCTGCTGGGCCTGCTGTGGTCGTCCAGCCTCACATTTTATTATCTTGGATTCTCCAGCATCTGCAGTTCCCACTATCACTGTCCTTCCCTACCCTGTCTCACATGCTACTCCACCTTCAAGGAACTATGTGTGTGCACTAAAGGTCTCTTTATTCAGTAACAGTCCCCAGGGCTGTCTAAGTCCTGCCCAGCATCACCTTACCAAATGCAAAGCCTCTCATTTATCTAAATTAAACTCCATCCGCCATTCCTTGGCCCATTGGCCCATTTGATCAATGTCCCATTGCACTCTGAGATAATCTTCACCACTGTCCACTGCATCACATTTTAATATCATCTGTAAACTTACTAACCATGCCTCTGATATTCACACCCAAACCCTTTATATTAATGATGGACAGCAGTGAACTCAGCACTGATACTTGCAGCACGCCGCTGGTCACTGGTCTCCAGTCTGTAAAACAATCCTCTGCCTTCAAGCCAATTTTGAATTCAATTGGCTATCTCCCCCCGGATCCCATGTGATTACCCATTACTAATCTGTCTACCATTCGGAACGTTACCGAACACCTTCCTGAAGCCCATATAGAAAATGTCTGCCACACTGCCTTCATCAAACTTCTTTATCACCTCTTCAAAATAATCAAGTTAGTGAGACACGATTTTCACTGCGCAAAGCAATGTTTACTATCCCGAATCAATACTTGCCTTTCCAAATGCATGTAAATCCTATCCCTCAGAATCCCCTCCAACAACTTACCCAGCTCTCATGTCAGCCTCACTGGTCTATGGTTCACTGGCTTGGCTGATCATTGTTTCCTTTTCGAGTCCCACTCCTCCACTGGTCACAGCAAATTTTAAATGCAACCAGGTTGGTGATGTGGCCGATGATATAGGGCTCAGACTGTGTCAGCATCAGTGTAAGGAGCAAGTCAGGCAGTTTACTTTGATCTGCGAAAACAACATGTTTATGATCAAAACAAATTTACTCAAACTATGATGGAATGAAGAATGACACATGCAGTTCACAAACACACACACACGCACACACACACACACACACAAAGAAATGTGATCAATTCTCACAAATGTTATTCTGGTGCAAAATTTATTCTGTTCGCACAAGTTGTTGGCAATGGGATTACTTCCTGCAGCCCTTAGATTTGGCTGAATTCCCTTTGCTACAGCTGGTGGGAGATTACAATTAATCCTCATCATGAATCCTCCATGAGTGGTAAAGATGATTGGTGCATTTTCAGCTCTCATACATTGATGTGATGAGGAACAAGGAAATAGAGACGGAGCAACAGGCTGTTGCTTTCGAGGCAGGTTACTTTTTTTTCCTCTGAGTTGAATCGCACAATAACACTATCCAACCCACAAACTGGAACATGTGAGGTCTCCTTGAACATTGTCTCCATTATATGCGTACATCACATTCCCTGCTCCACGTAGATGTATCATTGCTGCTGTAATACACAGAGCCACATATGACCGCACTCGTTATAAAGGTATGTTTATATGTGCCTGCATAATATAAAAATAACATGTTTAATATATGTTTAATACATATATAATCTGTGTTAACAAGAATGTGTCTTATTCCTAAAGAAATACAAAAATTACTGGAAAAGCTCAGCAGCCTGGCGGCATCCATGAAGAGAAATGAGAATTAATGTTTCAGGTTCAGTGATCCTTCCTCAGAAACTGTTTTATTTTTAAAATTATTTCCCCAGTTTTATTCTCCCATACAAGAGGAAATATCAGTCAGGTCTTCACCATTAACACTCACCTCAAGCTCTTACATAGTCAAGAACATTTCTCGTTCTCAGGCCTAAACTGTTAATCCTCCAGGAACTGAATGCCTTCATCACAGGACGGTATATACAAGTTAGCAAGGAAGGAGCTGAAGGAAGGGCTTAGGAGAGCTATAAAGGGGCATGAGAAACCCTTGGTGGATAGCATCAAGGAAAACCCCAAGGCTTTTTGCACGTATGTGCAGAACAAGAGAATGAACAGAGGAATGGTAGGGCCGATCAAGAATTGTAAAGGGAATTTGTGCACAGAGCCGAAAGAGATAGGAGGGGTCCTTAATGAATACTTTTCTTCAGTATTCACAACTGAGAGGGACCTCATTGTAGAGGAGGACATTGTGAAACAGGTAGGCTAGAGGACGTGGATGTTCGTAAAGAAGATGTACTATGAATTCTGAGGAAGTTGAAGGTAGATATGTCATGCAGCCCTGATGGGATTTATCCAAGGATTCTGTGGGAAGTGAAGGACAAGATCACAGGGCCTGTGGCAATGATCTTTTCATCCTCACTGTCCATGGTTATATTGCTGGAAGATTGGAAAGAGGCAAACATCATTCCCTTGTTCATAAAAGGGAACAGGGATAACCCCAGAAATTACAGAACACTTAGTCTTACTTCAGTGCTGGGCAAGTTATTGGAAAGGGCTCTGAGAGATAGAGTTTATGATCACTTGGACAGGCACAGTTTGATTCGTGATATGCAGCATGGACTTGTAAGGGTTAGATCATGCCTCACAAACCTTACTGAATTCTTTGAAGTGGTGACCAAACACATGGATGAAGGTGGAGCAGTGGATGTGGTATCTGCGGATTTGACCCAGGCCTTTGATAAGGTTCCCCAGGGTAGGCTTATGCAGAAGGTAAGGAGACATGGGATATGGGGAAATGTGGCAGATTGGCTGACCCTTATAGGACAAAGGGTGGTAATGGATGGGAAATATTCAACATGGTGCTCTGTCACAAGTGGTGTACTACAAGGATCTGTTCTGGGTGTTCTTCTGTTTGTGACGTTTGTAAATGATTTGGATGAAGGGGTGGAATGATGGATTAGTAAGTTTGTGGATGATATAAAGGTGGGTAACTGTGGACAGTGTGGACGGCTGCTGTAGGTTACAAAGCGACATTGATAGGATGCAGAGCTGGGCTGAGAAGTGGCAAATGGATTATAACCCTGAAAAGTGTGACGTGATTCATTTCTGAAGGACAAATTTGAAAGCAGAATACAGGGTTAACGGAAAGATTCTTGGCAGTGTGGAGGAGTAGGGGGATCTTGGGCTTCATGTCCACAGTTCCCTGAAAGATGCCACCCAGGTGGATAGAGTTGTTAAGAAGGCACATGGTGTGTTAGCTTTCATTAATAGAGGGATTATGTTCAAGTGCCATGAAGTTTATGCTCCAGCTGTACAAAAGCTTGGTTCTGCCACATCTGGAGTAATGTGTTCAGTTCTGATCACCTCATTACAGGGAAGATCTGGAAGCATTGTAAAAAGGTGCAGAGGAGATTTTCCAGGATGTCGCCTGGAATGGAGGGAAGGTCTTCTGAGGAACGGTTGAGAGAGCTAGGGCTTTCCTCCCTAGAATGACAAAGGATGAGAGGTGACTTGATAGAAGTGTACAAAATGATCGGAGGTGTAGATAGAGTGGAGAGCCAGAGACTTTTCCTAGGGTGGAGGTAGCTTTTATGAGGGGACATAGTTTTAATGTGAGTGGAAGTAGATATAGTGGAGACGTCAGAGGTAGGTTCTTTACTCAGAGAGTGGTAGGGGCTTGGAATGCATTGCCAGAGAGGGTAGTGGAGTCAGCCTCATTAGGGGCATTTAAGTGGCTATTAGACATGTAAAAATGTGATAGTATAAGGTGGGGGTGGAGGTTAGATAGACCTTAGGTTTAGGGTAAAGGTCTGGCACAACATTGTGGGCCGAAAACCCTACACTGTGCTGCACTGTTCTGTTCTATATAGAGACCCTTCTTTGAAAAGTTTCAAAGGCCATCATTTTTTATTAGTTTAGGGCATGATACCTACAGACAGTGCATTGGGTAGAATCTCAGCAATGTCCTGTAGAAATGCAGGGAAATATGCCTAAGATCATACCCAGCACCCTTTGCAGGAAACAGCACCATTCCATTTCCTTTCCAAATCACTTGTGACATCTTCAGATTAACTTTATCTGATTTATGTACCAGGACCCACAACTCCCTCTTTCGCACGCAAACTCTGTGTTCTCCCTCCAGTTAAATAATTTACTGCCGTTTTACCCTTTCCCCAAAACACAAACTTCCCATAACCCACACTGTACTGTTTTATTTGCAATGCTGAAAGTTCGCTCATTATCATCCCCTGTCTACAGCCCGTTATAGATGCTCCGCCTCCACTTGACATCTTATTGAATGACTGTACTGGTGTACTAGCAAATTGAGCTCCAATCTTGTCAGACCTTCGTCCAAATCGTTAATCTAGATTGTGAACTGTTGATGACCTCGCACTCATCCCCAAGGAATTCCAGTCGCTGCAGCTTTTCAAACTGAAAATAAATAATTATCTCTACTCTGCATTTCCTGTTAGCGAACCAGGGCTTGCTGTGTAGCAGCCAAGAAAGGTTGCAGGGCCTCTACTGCAGTGTGTAACTCGTAGACGAGGTGTATTTGAGCTCAGCAACACACCATTAGGGCTATTTGTTGTCAGATCATCAGGTAGAGGTTGTATTGTCAATGATTCCGATCCTTGAGCATTTAAAAAATCAAGCATAGAATATAGACTGACATTTGAGTAGAATGCTGTACGGTCAAAAATGCTGTCTTTTAGATGCAGCAATAAATCTAGTCTACCCTCTCAATCAGGTGCTCAATTTTCCCTGGACACATATTGAGGAGGAGCGGAGATTTCCTATCAGCCTGGTTAACATTCGCCCCTTTACAAACACCACAAATACAGATAATCTTCTTAATTAATTTCATTTCTGGCTGTAGGTGCTGTGTGGAAAATTTCCCATAACAAAATAGAACAAAGTCTTTGACGAGTGACCTTGCAGACGTTTGCAAAGTCATAAGGGGCACAGATGTGCAAAGAGCCAAGGTCTTTTCCCTGGGGTGGGGGAGTACAAACCGAGAGGGCACAGCTTTAAGGAGAGAGGGGAAAGGTTTAAAAGGGACTTAAGGGACAACATTTTCATGCAGAGGGTGATGTGTTTATGGAATGAGCTGCCAGAGGAAGTGGTGGAGGCTGGTCCAATTACAACATTTAAAATTATCAGGATGAGTATATGTTTCGGAACAGTTTAAAGATGTATGAACCAAGTGCTGCCAAATGGGCCTAGATTTATTTGGGATATCTGTATGGCATGGACGAGTTGGACCGAAGGGTCTGTTTGGATGCTGTCTATCTCGATGTCTCTCTGAATCCATGTTTGACTGCTCCATTTGTGTAACTCCTGAGAGGGGAAGAATGATCCCCTATCTCATTATAACTTCCTTTCCCTTTGTAACAGCTTTGAGGGGTGGAGTGAGAGAACAACACACAGGATAGGAACTGCAGTTGGCCATTCAGACCCTCGAGCCTGCTGCTCAACTTAGAAAGATCATGGCTGATCTGTTTGTGGCTGAACACCCGTTTCCTGTTTATTCCCAATAATGGACTCTCTTGTCCATTAAAGGTCAGTTGATCTCTGCATTGAATATCTTCACTAACCCAGTCTTCACTGTTCCCTGCGGATGAAAACACCACAGACAGCACAATATTAAAGAGAAAGATAAATTCTTATCTCAATCTTAATTGGGCAACTCCTTAAAGTGGGTTACCCTCACAGCAAGTTACCTCCTCTTTAAAGAGCACAACAAATAGGAGCAGATGTAGGCCATTCATTCCCTCAAACCTATTCCATATTCCGATTGGCTCTGTTCAGTAAAGTATTTATCAATCTCAGCCATCACTGCTCTCTTGGGAAAACATTCCCGATACCTTCAGACCAGACAGCAGAAGAAGTTCGAGCAGAATTAGCCATTTGGCCCGTCAGGTCTGCTCTACTGTTCGATCCTGCTTGCCAAGTTTCTCAAAATAATTCTCTTGCCTTCTCACCATAACCCTCAATCTGCTCATTGATCAAAACGTATCTATCTTTATCTTAAAGACGCGAGTGTGTCTGTGTCTCTGTGTGTGTGTGTGTGTGTGTGTGTGTGTGTGTGTGTGTGTGTGTGTGTGTCTGTCTGTGTGTCTGTGTATTTCTGCTTTATGGCAGGAAATATCATGGTCATGTGGGATTGTCCATCAGACTGGAAGCCTGTGATTCGCTGTGATCCACAGGGATTGGTGCTGGATTTATTTTTGGTTGTCATTTCAATAAATGATTTAGATGAAAATGATAGAAGGCATGGGTAGCAAGTTTACATATAACACTGAGATTATTTCAACTGTCAACAGGGAAGGCTTTCCAAGATTACAAAGTGAACTTGATTAATTGAATGAATGAATCATAAAGATGTACAGTATGGGAACAAATCCTTTGGCCCAACATGTCCATGCTGACCAGGTATCTGAAATTAATCTAGTCCCATTTTCCAGTGTTTGGCCTATATTCCTCTGAACCATTCCAATTCATATACCTATCCAGATACCTTTAAAATGGTGTTTCAACAAGCCTCTAGCATGTCATCTGGCAGTTCAATCAAATGTTTTTAAAATCTTTCCCCTCGCACCTTAAACCTGTGCCTTCTAATGTTTGACTCCCCATACTCTGGGAAAAAGACCCTGACTATTCACCCTATCCATGCCCTTCATGATTTTATAAACATATATAAGGTGCACATTTTACTCCAGTCCACACGAATGGCTGTGCTTTCTGTTATCCCGGGCCTGAATTCTGTAATTCAACACTGATCCTTCTCAATCAAGTCACAATTCTGGAAAAAAGTTGAACCAATTTGTTCAGACATTTTATGAAACACTGCTGTGGGAATTGAACCCAGACCTTTGGGCCCAAAGGTGGAGACACTGCCACCACACTGCAAAGGCCCCTGAATCTGCAACATTACTCTCCTGTAAATTTGCTCATCAGCCTGTTCTGACAGGCTGTGACACACCTCTGTGACTGGCAGCACTTGAATCCAGAACTTTTGCTCCGGGGCTAGTGACATTGCCACAGGTTCAAGGACGGAAATCGAATCCAGAGCTGTAGCACAGAGGCATTGGCACTACCCATTACACAAGGCCTAAGTCATGTTCAGATTTTGAGTCACATTTTGCCTGCCAGCTGTCAACTGAGTTTTGGTTTATCAAATCCTGGTTAACTTTTCTGAAGTACACAGGGAAGATTTTTCAGTGTTGACCAAATGCAAGGTACTTGCCTCAACTATTAGCATGTTGAGTGCATTTCTGTGCCATTGAGATCAACTAATAACATCTTGAATTGCTTGGCTATGATTTCCAACTTTCATGGTTATTATCTGAAACCCTCCCTCCACTGACCCCTTCTCTCTCTCCTCCTGGACACCACCCCAAGGCCTCTTACTCTCCCTTGACCTCTTCATTTCCAACTGCCATTGAGACATCAAACACCTCAACCTCTCCAGCCTCTCACCCACTCCAACGTCTCCCCCACAGAGCATTCAGCCCTTTGCACCCTCCGCTCCAATCCTAACCTCAGTATAAAACCCACGGACAAGGGAGGTGCCGTTGTAATATGGCGCACTGACCTCTCCATCACCGAGGCCAGGACCAGCTCTCTGAAATCTCCTCCTACCGCCCCCTGGATCATGACGCCACCCCCGACCACCAAAACATCATCCCCCAGACCATCCACAACCTCATCGCTTCAGGTGGCCTCCCACCCACAGCCTCCAACTTCATGGTTCCCCAACCCCGCACCACCCGCTTCTATCTCCTTCCCAAAATCCACAAACCGGACTGACCTAGTCGACCAATTGTCTCTGCCTGCTCCAGCCCCACCGACGTTGTCTCCACCCTTGTAGACTCAACTTTCTCCCCCTTGGTCTGGGAACTCCCTACCAACGTCTGTGACACCACCCACGCCTTCCACTGCCTCCAAAACTTCCAACTCCCTGGTCCCCAACACCTCATCTTCAGAATGGACGCCCGATTCCTACATACTTGCAGTCCCCATGCAGACGGCCTGCAGACCCTCTGCTCCTTCATGTCCCGCAGGCCCGACCAGTCCCCCTCCACTGACAGCCTTGTCTGTTTAGCTGAACTCATCCTCAACCTTAACAACTTCTCTTTCAATTTCTCCCACTTCCTACAGACAAAGGGGGTGGCCATGGGTAGCCGCATGGGCCCCAGCTATGCCTGCCTCTGTGTAGGGTACGTGGAACAGTCCCTCTTCTGAAGCTACACCGGCCCTATCCCCCACCTCTTCCTCCGGTACATTGATGACTGTATCGGTGCCGCCTCATGCTCCCACGAGGAACTCGAACAGTTCATCCACTTCAACAACTCCTTCCACTCCAACCTTAAAATTATCTGGACCACCTCTGACACCTCTCTCTCCATCCAGGACCTCTCTGTTTCCATCTCTGGCAACCACCTGGAAACCAATATCCATTTCAAGCCTACTGACTCCCACAGCTACCTAGAATACACCTCCTCCCACCCACCTTCCTTGCAAAAATGCCATCCCCTATTCCCAATTCCTTCGCCTCCGCCGCATCTGCTCCCGAGATGAGGCATTCCACTCCCGTACATCTCAGATGTCCTCGTTTTTCAAGGGCTGCAACTTCCCCTCCAAGTGGTCAAAAACCCTGTCGACCGGACCTCCTGTGTTTCCCACAACTCATCCCTCACACCCCCTCCACGCAATAACAACAAAAACAGAATCCCCCTTCTCCTCACGTACCACACCACGAACATCCGGACCCATTGCATCATCCTCCGGCACTTCCGCCACCTGCAATCGGACCCCACTACCAAATCTGCTTTCCAGAGGGACCACTCTTCCCCCTGACTCCCTTGTCCGCTCCACACTCCCCACCAGCCCCACCATCCCCGGCACTTTTCCCTGCAACCGCAAGAAGTGCAACAGCTGCCCCCACACCTCCTCCCTCACCCCCATCCCAGGCCTCATGGAAACCTTCCACATCAAATAGATGATCACCTGCACATCTGCTAATGTGGTATATTGTATCCCCTGTTCCTGATGGGGCATCCTCTACGTTGGGAAACCAAGCGGAGGCTTGGAGACCACTTTGTGGATCACCTACGCTTGGTCTGCAACAAACAATTACACCTCCCAGTTGCAAACCACTTCAACTTACCCTCCCACTCTTTGGACGACATGTCCATCATGGGCCTCCTCCAGTGCCACACGATGCCATCTGAAGGCTGCAGGAACAGCACCTCATATTTCGCTTGGGAACCCTGCAGCCTAATGGCATCAATGTGGACTTCACAAGCTTCAAAATCTCCCCTCACGCTACTGCATCCCAAAACCAGCCCAGCTTGTCCCTGCCCCTGTAACCTGTCTGCTCTTTCTCCCACCCATCCACTCCTCCCACCTCAACTCCTACCCCCACCTCATACCTACCGGCCTCATCACTGTCTCCTTGAGCTGTCCTTCTCCTCTGCATCTATCTGATCCTTTATCCATCTTCCATGTGACTTCCCCTCTCTCTCTATTTATTCTAGAATCCCGTTCCCCTCTCCCATTTCTGAAGAAGGGCCCAGACCTGAAACGTCAGCTTTCCTGCTCCTCTGATGCTGCTTGGCCTGCTGTGTCCATCCGGCTCTAAACCTTATTATCTCCGATTCTCCAGCATTGGCAGTTCCGACTCTGTCTGTAAACTTCAATGTTAGCGAAACAAACTCTGCAGACATATTCTGCACTATAGAGAATCTCGATTAGACATTACTGAACACCAGACATGACCAAAGAGCATAATTTCCAACCCCGAAAGAGCATATTGCAGATCACGATTTCCTGTCTCTAATGTGTGGCTGCCCTACCCTAAAACCATTAAATGTTACAAGGCAACAAACTATATTCGAGGAACAAAAGCAAAGTTGCTGGAAAAGCTCAGCAGGTCTGGCAGCATCTGTGAAGGCCAAAGAAAACAGAGCTAATGTTTGGGGTCCAGTGACCCTTCCCCAGAAGTTATGGCTGCTGGGAAAATGTCAGTTTGTCTGCCGAAAATAGGGAGGTGGGTCGGGTAGGGAGTAAACAATAGGATAGGGCGCAAAGAGCGAGAAAGAAGTTGGACAGACAAAGGAGTTAATAACGATCAGGCTGGGAGGGTGAGTAGTTGCTAATAGGGACTGTTAGTGACTGACAACAGGGAGTGTGTAATGGCAGGGTATGTGGTAACAAGGCCTGGTGTGTGCAGTGGGGTGTGGGACATGGGAGAGTTTAGGCCCTAAAATTATTGAACTCAATACTGAGTCCGGAGGGCTGCAGGGTCCCCAAGTGGAAAATGAGGTGTTGTTCCTCCAGCTTGCATTGGACTTTGCTGGAACAGTGCAGCAAGCCAGAGACAGAGATGTTGGCCAGGGAGCTGGATGGTGCATTGATGTGGCAGGCAACAGGTAATTCAGGGATAATAAAATGTGAGGCTGGATGAACACAGCAGGCCAAGCAGCATCTCAGGAGCACAAAAGCTGACGTTTCGGGCCTAGACCCTTCATCAGAGATCTCTGATGAAGGGTCTAGGCCCGAAACGTCAGCTTTTGTGCTCCTGAGATGCTGCTTGGCCTGCTGTGTTCACCCAGCCTCACATTTTATTATCTTGGAATTCTCCAGCATCTGCAGTTCCCATTATCTCAGGTAATTCAGGGACTTTTCTTGGGAGCAAAATGTAGATGTTCTACAAAGCAGTCTCCAAGTCTACACTTTGTTTCCCCAGTGTAGAGGAGACCACATTGTGAGCAGCAAATGCAGTAGACACGATTCTGGGAAGTGCAAGTGAAGTGTTGCTTCACCTGGAAGGTATGTTTGTGTCCTTGGATACTGGGGAGGGAGGGGGTAAATGGGCAGGTGTTGCACCTTCACCGGTTACAGCGGAAGGTGCCGTAGGGCTGTGGGGAGGTTGGCGGTTTGGACCAGGGTGTCCCAGAGGGAATGGCCCTGTAGAAGGCAGACAAGGAAAGGGAGGGGGATCTGAGTTTGATGCTGGCAGCTCGCAGAAAGTGGCGGAAATGGTTTCTGACGATCTTCTGGATGTGGATGCTGGTGGGATGGTCGTTGAGAATAAGGGAAACTCTATCGCTGTTGCGGGAGGGAAGAGAAGGGATGAGGGCAGAAGTGTGGGAGATGGGTCAGACCTGGCTGAGGGCCCTGTCGACAACGGAGCTGGGGAATCCTCGATTGAGGAAGGAGGTGGACATGTCAGACGATCCCTTTTTGAAGTTGGCTTCATCTGAACATATGCGACCGAGACGGGGGCACTGACAGCATGGGATGGAGTCTTTACAGGAAGTGGGATTGAGGAGGTATAGTCCAGGTAGCTGTGGGAGTCTGTGGGTTTGTAATGGACGTTAGTGGCCAATCTCTCCCCAGGAATGGAAACAGAAATGTTAAAGAAGGGAAAGGAGGGGTCAGAGATAGACCAGGTGAAAGTGAGGGCAGGGTGGAAATTGGAAGCAAAATATCTGAAGTTTTCTAATTCCAGATGAGAGAGAGAAGCAGTACCGATGATATCATTGATGCATTGGAGAAAGATTAGTGGGTGGAGGCTAGAATAGGACTGGAAAACGGAATGTTCCACGTACCCCATGAAGAGACAGGCAAAACTTGGGCCCATCCAGGTACCCATGGCAACCCCTCTTTCCTGAAGAAAATTAGTCTCCTCATTTGGTCAGCAATCCACCCTCCACCCATCTCCTCCTGCCCACACAAGGCAAACCAAGCTCAGGGTCTTTGGGAAAATGCAGACTGGAGTTTGTAGAGATTCTGGAGATGGGAGGGTCTTTCAAAACATGTCAGTGTTGTGTGGGGGTGGTGGTGGGAATATCACTCACTGGGCTTTGGTGGGGCAGATTGTGTTTAATTTGCATAAATGCGAGACATTGTTTTTGGTGAAACAAACAAGGGCAGGACTGATACAATTTAAATTAGGGCCTTTGGTAGTGTTGCAGAACAGAGACTAGACTGTCAGGTATAATTCTGTGAAGTCTTTGTCACATATAGACAGGCTGGTTAAGAAGGTGCTCAGTTTACTGTCTTCATCGCTCAGGCCTTTGAGTTTGGGAGTTGGGATGCCATTTTCAGATTGTACAGTACGTTGGTGAGGCATCTTCTGAAGAACTGTGTCCACTTCTGGTCGCACTGTTATAGGAAGGATAGTATTAATCTGGAGAGAGAACAGCAGAGATTTACCAGGATGTCGGTGGGAATTGATGGTTTGAGTTATAAAGAGAGGCTGGACAGGCTGGGACTTTTCTCAGTTGTGCTTTGGAGATTGCGGAGAGACCTGATTGAGGTTTACAAAGCTTGAGGGGCACAGATAAGTTGAAAGTTAGTCATCTTTTCTTGGGGGTGGAGGATTTCAAGATGATGGGGATATTTAATTTTTTGAGGAACAAATATCTGAAAAGACATGAGGAACAATTATTTTACAGAGTTGTTCGTGTATGGAACAAACTTCCAGACAAAATGGTGAAAGTGCCGACAGTTACCATGTTTAAAAGACATTTAGATAAGTACATGAGGAAGAAATCAGTTTGGATGGTGTTGTGAGCTGCTGCCTTCCCAGGCCCTCTCTGAATAAATCCCAGATGGTCCTCATCCTCTGCTGCTGCCTGTGCAGTGGCGTGTGGAGACCAGCAGAGGGTGGCATTGCATCACACCAAACAGCACAGAGACTGTCAGACCTGACCCACACAGAGACACACAGATACGTACACAAATACACCGATACTTACACAAATAAGGGGAGACTATCAGAATTTCTCTGGCTCTGTGGTTTGTCAATATTTCATTCATTCCATCTGGTGTGTGTCAGGATTCCTGTTATTCCGTGGACAGCATTTCATTATTTGAGTCACTCCATGAGAGTACATCAGTATTTGCTCTCTCCAGTGAGTGTGACAGTCTTTCAGTTGTTCCATGGGGACTGTGACTCTGTGAGATTTTCAATGCTTGATTATTGAAGATGTAGGGACAAGTTGGGAGACTAGTAAATATTACAGGTTAGATTCAGTATCTGACCTGTCTGAAGGAGGAGGTGTAGGAGGGAGACTCCGTGCTCCCTTCCTGGGAGCTGGTGGAGACGATGTGTTGTGAGCCCACCCTCCTGCCCACCGAGACCGTGGGGATTCCATTTATACCGGCTCGATATAAAAGGGAGATGGCATCAGGGACACAGTTTCTAAGCTGTGCCAGGTGGAAATGGAACTGACAGTGGGGTTAAAGTGAGAATTACCCTTCACTGAACATTGCTGCTTACTCGGTCGGTGGGACATGTATATTTTGGAATCTCCACACGGGTCGTCCTGGTTCTCTCCAGCTCATTCCAGGGTCCACCCCATGCGGCGGGGGAAGGTGGGTGAGGGAACTGATGTGGGGAACACCACCGCCCTGCTTGGCCTTTTCTGTCCTATCCCAGGCTGTTCCTCCTGGAATGAGGGAAAGGGAGGGTTGGAATGAAGGTGAATGTGCATGGCCCTGCTGTTAGTGATGGTGTAGGTGAGGGGGAATTGGTGAGGTGTCCGGATTGAATCAGTTGACAATGTTGATTCCATGCAATGTTTTCAGTGTAGGGGAGTAGCGGAGGTGGTGTGTGTGTGTGTGAGAGAGACAGAGAGAGAGAGTGAGAGAGACACAGAGGCAGAGAGAGAGAGAGAAGGAGAGATGGAGCAGTGAGAATACAGTGTTGTTTATCCTGACGGAGCGGGGAAGGCTATTGTTGCCCTGTGTTGCTGGACATTTCTTCAGACTGCAGGTACTGCACTGGGCTGTGTGGTGAGCTCAGGCCATACTCGGTGGGTCTGGTGGTGTGGTTTCCTCTGCTAAAAGAATGGTCCTCCTTTGTACTCGCCCATGCACCAGGATCTCCGTGTCCCTTTCGATCAATCTTGGTGCAATTGCTCCTGATCTGCCAGGCTCGGGGTAAACCGTGTAGGCTGGCACCAAACTAAGAAAGTTCTAATGTGTGCCCATTGGCCTTTTAAAGAATGGCACCTGCACCAGGGATGGAATACCTGGGCCATCCAGGCGATGGGAACTATTACCAGCCATGATGGGTGGGAGAGTCAGGCTGGCATTGAATGAGAGGAATGGCATGTGCTGGGTGAGGGAGAAAATGAGGGGAGTTTGATAACATAGCATCAAAAAACTAGCTCGGCCTCCTGCAGACTATCCTTCTGTCAAACTCAACTGAAATGTCACTGAGACAAATTATTGTTAGATTCAGCCCAATGAGTCAAAAACTGTGCTCACCACACTGTCTGTCACAAATGCAGAACAAATGCTCATTCAAAACTCTCCATCATCTGAACTCACAGCAATATCCTATTCACACATCATTCCTGAAACACTGACCCATGTTGCAAGATGCTATCAAAATGTCTACATGTCAGTATTCTAAAACTTGTGAGCACATCCTTCCATGACACAGTCTCTCAATCTCCCCGTCTCTGTCTAGAAATCCAATCCATCCCATTTGTTCGTATTTAAACTGATTCCCCACCATCTCTCTCTGGCAGTGATTTTCACACCCATGGCACCCCTTGTCATGGCACATTGGAGATATGGAGCTGTAAATGGATGGGAGCAGCACATCCTGTCACTTCCAGCATGGGCTGCAAGTTTCCCCAAACTGGGCAGCGATTTAACGCAGCGTTAACCGAGCACCGCACTGGAGTGGTCTGTACAGATCTACACGCTGGGAGGGTAACTGCTCCGGGTTTAGAGATCAGTTCAGTGGTGTTCACTTCACAGCCCCCCGTGCTGGAGAGGTACCTGATCCAGGGTTATAGATCGATGCACTGGTGTGGTCTGCACAGCTCCCCGTGCTGGACTGATATCTATGTGACTGGTGAGGCCTGCACAGTGTCCCACTCTGGGCAAATTGCCGGGTTGCATTGAGCAGGACACTAGCCTGGTCTGCACAGTGCTCCATGCTGAACAGATATTCCATCTGGGTTTGTGGTGTCTGGGCTGGTTCCGTGAGGTGAATTGAGAATGTGAGATAACTGACCACTTCAGCTGATCTGGCAATGCCTTCAGTTTGTGTTTGCCAGTTGTGTTGAGTTTGGGGAGAGATTTCCACCGCGAGGCTGTGTTTCTCAACAAAACTGATGGACAGAAGGGCCTTTGTGATGTGGATCTTTATGACTCCATCACATTCTGTAACCGACATTCCCCGGAACATTCTGTCACCGACTTTCCCCGGAACATTCTGTAACCGAATTTATTTGTGAATGTTTGGATGTCAGTTAATTGAACAAAAGATAAGATCCTGAGGGAAATGATCCCTTTCCAGGGAGAAGGAGACACTGTTTCAAAATTTCCTCAGGGAGTTAAAGGGGTGAATACATTTTCCCTGTGTTCATGTTTCTTCACATCTGAAAATTGACCACAATTTAGACAAACAGACAGAATTTTTTATACTCTGTTTGTCTTCAAGGAACTGGGAAAGAATCCTTCAGGAATGCAATGTCTTCACCCTCTGTATCAGGAACTGTGAAGAAGTGACCTGTGACTGTGCAGGTGGGAATGTTCCAGAAAACATCCGTTCTTATGGATGTGTGTCTGTGTGTTTCGGGTGGGAGTGCTTCTTGTGTTTCATGTTGCGTTTTTCACAAACAAAATTGAGAAATTACTATTTGTTATATCAGCTTTTTTTCCCCGCAATAAATCAGCGACACATTTGAAAATGTCACTCGGTCCTCAATCAGACTGGTAACTTTGCTTCCAGGCTGGTTTATGATTTGTTTGTTTTCCTTCCTCACAGTTAACGTAGTGACAATCTACGTCCTGCTTTATAAAGATTGTGGATTGTCTCCATGTGTCAGACGTTACCTGGGGGCTATGGCAGTGGCGGATCTACTGGTCATTATCCTCGATCTGATATTGAGACACATTCCCATTGTTTATTGGACACAATTTGATTTCGTGCAGTACATCCTCGTGTGTAATATCCACGCCGTCCTGCTTTATGCAGCCACTGACTGTTCTGTCTGGTTAACCGTCACTTTCACCTTTGATCGATTTGTGGCCATTTGTTGCCAGAAGCTGAAAAGTAAATATTGCAGTGAGAAAACGGCGGCTGTGGTTCTGGGAACAGTGACTGTGCTGAGCTGTTTAAAGAACATTTTCTGGTATTTTATGCTCACAGCTCGCTATTCGCTGGCGAACGACCCCTGGTTTTGTGTGGGAACAACGACTGTTTATGCCTCTCGCGCCTGGACCACAATCGAGTTCCTCCACCACATTCTAACCCCGACTCTCCCATTTCTCCTGATTCTGCTGCTCAATGTTTTCACCGTCAGATACATTTTAGTGACCAGCAGAGCCCGCAGGAGACTCCGGGCTCACACCAATGGGGACGGTCAGTGTGACACAGAAATGAGAAATCGAAAAAAATCCATCATTTTACTGTTTGTGATCTCGGCCAATTTCATCCTGTTATGGTCAACGTTAATGGTGTTTTCCATATGGTCCCGGATGTGGATGATTGGGTATGACTCTGTGTATCTAGGTCGCTTTGTGCAGGAATTGGGCTTCATGCTGCAGCTCCTCAGTTGCTGCACAAACACCGCGATTTATGCCGTGACCCAGAATAAGTTCAGGCAGCAGCTGAAGAATGTGCTGAAATATCCCTTTACCCAAATTCATCAATCAATCAAATTCACTCATTAATCAATCCATCCAGGATTTTCTCATTTCAGTTCAATGTTTCAGCAATGAAGCAGCCTGTCGCTATGGTAACAGACTGGAGGTAGCGCTGGTCCAAACTCATCTTGCAGGGGGCTACAGGGAAATATTTCGATGATTGTCTCAACTCAGTGGGCCAGTGAGAAAAGGCACCATCCCACTGACTGTAACTATTACTTCAATTTGTAATTGATAAATATGTACATTAAAGAGAGCCAAGCAGCAGAGTGAACTGTATTATTGTTGCTGTTCCTCCAGTTTCCAGGTGCCATCAATGTGACACTGGAGGAGGCCCAGGATGGGCATGTCGTTCAAGGAGTGGGAGGGAATGTTGAACTCGTTCGCTACTGGGACGTGCAGTCGTTTGTCACAAACCAAGCGTAGGTGTTCCACAAAAAGCGGTCTCTGTGCCTCCGTTTGGTTTCCCTGACATTGAGGAGCCCACATCGGGAACAGCGGATAAAATCAACCACATTTGGGGATGTGCAGGTGAACATCTGTTTAACGTGGACGGTATTTTGGGGCCTGGGATGGGGGTGAGGAGGGAGGTGCAGGGGCAGATTTAGCACCTCCTGCGGTTGCAGGGAAAGATGCCGGAGTTGGTGGGGTTAATGGGGGGTGTGGAGCGCACGAAGGAATCGCGGAGACAGCAGTTCCTCAAAAGGCAGATGGGGTGGAGAGGGAAGTATAACCCTCATATCCTCCACACTCCCCACTAGTTCTCATCCCAAGACCAGCATCAACCCCCAATCCCTGTCTCCTTGACCGGTCCATCTTCCCTCCCACATATCCGCTCCTCTCACCTACCCGCTCCTCACACCTATCCACTCCCTCCACCTCACTGACCATCCCCACCAACCACACTCACCTCCCCGGCTTCATCCACGCCTCTTTGACCTGTCCGTCTTCTCTCCCACCGTATCCCTCCACTATGTACCTTCTATCACCGCCGCCCCTCTATTTATTTTTCAGCCTAATTCCCCCTCCCCCATTTCTGGAGAAGGCTCCTGACCCGAAGCATCAGCTTTCCTGCTCCTCTGATGCTGCCGGCCAGCTGTGTCCCTCTTGCTCCACACTGTGTTATCTCAGACTCCAGCATCAGCAGTTCCTACTGCCTCTGAGTGAGTTATCTTCAATGTTCAGTGAAGTGATGGAAGGGAAGCGGACAGGGCTCTCAGGCATCACATTCTCAACAATAAGCTGCTCATAGACACTCACTATCTTCTGATGTTCGCTGTCTTAGTTTTTCCATAGTCCCATTTTGCTTTTCGCATTAGATTTATCACCTTCCTTCCGTTCACCCACCATCACATCAAACATGAGCTTTCCTCATGGTGGGCCAAACTCGAAGGATTAGACAGAGAGAGAGAGAGAGGGATAGAGAAAGGGAGGGAGGAGAGAGATGGAGTGAGAGAGCAGGAGAGGCAGACAGAGGGGGGGGGGGCGGCAAAGACAGAATGAGGTGGGGGATATATATATATATATATAGAGAGAGAGAGAGAGAGAGGGATCTATGTCTCACTCCCGATTGCTCCAGAATCTGCAGTTCCCATGATCTCTGATACAATGTTAACCTCACTGTGATGCCTTTTCTAACCTGAAGAAGTTACCCTCCTCCCTCCGGACCAACCTCAGGGGATCTCTCTCCCACTGCAAACCATCTTCGGTCCGCCTCCCCCCTCTCCCTATTTATTCCAGAACCCTCTCCCCATCCCACTTTTCTGATGAAGGGTCTAGGCCCGAAACGTCAGCTTTTGTGCTCCTGGGATGCTGCTTGGCCTGCTGTGTTCATCCAGCTCCACACTTTGTTATCTCCGATCCCGATTGCTCCCTTGTGTTTTAAGTGAAACAATACCCCCCTCTGCTGGCCTCCACACGCCACTGCACAAGGATGATCGATGGTGAAAGCCAGCAGGGGGTTAGTCAAAGAGAGAGAGAGTAGCCCACAGCAGCGTCAATACACACACACACACACACACACTTAGACACAGAGACACGTGCACATGTAGGCACAGACATGGAGACACACAGATATATTTATGCACACATATGTACATGCAGACCCAGTCATGCAAAGACAGAAGCACACAGATAGACACAGCCACACACAAACGCAGAAGCACACACCACAAACACACAGAAACACAGACACAAAGAAACAAAATGACACATACAGATTCCATGTGCAGTAGCAGGCACAGCCCTGAGATTAACCACCTTTAAGACAGTTCTTGTCAATCAGATAATTCCCAGCTTTTACGAATGAAATGCCGATGAGAAAGTGGGACAGTGCTGTGATGCCCCTTGGCTACTGTCAGGGAGAAGGTGAATGTGTTTAAGAAACACATGAGCATTTGTGCAATGTACATACGCCCAATTGTGCAACAGATCCATGGCATCACTTGATGTCCATCTGTGAAACTGATTGATGTTCATTCTCAGAAAATCATTAAAAGTAAACTCGCCAACTGGACTGGTTAAGTTCAATCCCACTCTCATCTTGTGTTTGTGTGAAAGTATTGTGTTCCCCTGTGGGATAAATCTGGGTTCCCTGGCTGCAGAAAACTCTGTTCGCTTGTCTGAATGAAAGGGTGTTGTAGCTAGTTTAAAACTGCAGCTTTGTATCTGTGTGGATTTCAGGTCTGGGGGCAGTGTGTGTGCTTGTGTGTGTGTGTGTGTGTGTGTGTGAGAGAGAGAGAGAGTGAAGGAGTCTGAGAGAAAGGGAGTGACTGTTTAAGGGTGGGAAGGGAGAGACAGACAGGAGCCATTGGACAGAACTTTTGAGTTGTTGCTTTCTCTCACACCTCCTCACATCCTGCTTTAATCTCACAAAGAAGCCTCTTACTCTGCTCTGTACCTGAGGGAGGTATATGTCAGGTAGAGTGAGCTGGGAACTGACTGGAAGGACTGGGATCTGGAAGGACAGAAGGGATTGAGGCATAGGCCTGGGATAGAGACAGAGAGGGAGTAGAGACCAAAAGAAACCAGCGAGAGAGACAAGACAAAACCCAAGGAAAGGAGCAGAGAGAGAACAATAAAGCCACGGGGTGAGAGAGAGAAGAGAGAGAAATGCCATTCAGAGCAAGGAAAAGGGCAGAGAGGTGGGAGTGGGGAATAAATCCAGCATACAGAGAGAAGGACTGACAGAGAGAGAGAGAGAAATCCCAGGGAGAGAACAAGAAAGGACAGGTACAGAGAGAAATCAAAGGAGAGGAGAGCAAATAGATACCATGGAGAGTGAGTGATGGAGATACAGAGAGGGGTGGTCACAGATAGGATGACCATCAGGCAGAGAGAAAGGTGTCGAGAGAGGTGGACTGGGGAGTTCAGAAATGGGAAAAGCTGAACGTTAAAACAGTTCCTGCAAAATCTGGGGAAAGGGGTGAGAGAGTTGCGGGAGAGACTTGAGGAGGTGGGGTATTGGTGAACGGGGAGATGTGAAGGATGTGGGGGAGACAGAGATTTATAGAAAGCAGTGGGAGGTACAGGAAGCTGAGATTTGGAGGCAGAGAGAGAGGGAGGCAGTGAAATCTGTGGGATCAGACTGTGCAGCAGCCCCACATCATCTGGAGTTTCAGCTCCCAAGTCAAATTTCCTCGGGGGCAGGTGTGGAAAGACAGAGAAATGAAAATTGAATAAATAAATAAAAGCATCAAAAGCACAGCAAGATCCCATTGCTGCTTGGACTTCACAACCTGACAGCTTACCACTCCCCCAGCAGAGCCCCTGATGTTAAACTGAGAAAACGGCAAACAGGAAGGTGTCTCAACCTGTCTCAGGCCTGTCCCAGTGTTTCTGGTTGAGGGGAGGGGGCAGGAGAAATGTTTACTCCAGAGGCTGGGATTCACACCCCCATCCCCACTCGCAGACTCTGTTTGTCTCCCTCTGTCTGTGCCCAAGTTTCAGTCTCTCAGAAATCCCCCAGGGAGAGAGAGATGGAAATTGATCACATCAAAACCAATATATTTTGAAAAAAAATAACAAGGATCAAAACGAGGTCCCATCACTGACTGACTTCCAAAAGCTCCCCAATTTCTCAGCACTTCCCCCTGACTTTTAAATCCAGAGAATGGGAACAGATTTCATCTGGATTCGAGGGGCAAATGCTTTCTGACTGCCCCCAGGGTTTATTTTCTGAGGCTGGGCAATGACTCAGTGGGAGGAGTTACCCCACAGGGCCTGTGTCTCTCCCTCCCTCCGTGTTTAACCTGCCCCCTCCAGCTGGTTCTCTGACATTATGGGGTGGGGGCGTGTTGTAAAACAAAACCAATACCCCTGCCCCCGGTCCACTCCCATTCACCGGGCTCAGCCCCCATGTCCATTCTGTCTGGGGTTGGTGCTGTTTCTATCTTAAATATTAGACGTGGATCTTCCGCTGGTACAGTCACCTCTCTCTCTCTCTCTTTCCTTTCCACCCCTTCCCCTTTCTCCCTCTCTCTCTGTCCCTATCACTGTCTCTATCTCTGTTGGGCTTTCTCTTGCCCGATAATTGCTCAATGCCTCCCTCTCTCCCTATTCCCTCTCTATTTGACAGCAATGCCCTCTCCTGCCTCACATTTGCCACGTGTTCCCATCTCCCCACTGTGTCTGGGAGGCATTTGACGAAAGGTGGTGGGGAGGGGCGTGTCTGGCCTGGGGGGGTGCGCAGCGAAAGGGAGGGACGTTACACTCCACCCACCATCAGACTGTCAGAAAACTCAGCCTGGGTGCCTGCAGACACCCTGAGGGTGACATGCTGCCAAAGGGGATACACAGCAAGATCCCACAGACTACGGTATGCAGGACCTCCAATGGATTCCCTTAATGACCTGTTGGAGCCCATCCCCCCACCCCCACAGCGCCCCCACAAGGAGAGGAGCTGACATAGGAATGAAGGACATTCTGCACAGCAGGATCCCACCTGCTGTCCCCTGCAATGCCCTTACCCCACACTGAAGAAGCCTGAACGTTTCTGCATCATTTCCACCCACTTTCGGAAGCCCTCCCTCCTCACCCGCCCCACCACATCTGAATTTGGAAAGTGTAGCCTCGCTACTGTAAAGGGAACGGCTACAGGCTGTCCCCACACAGCAAGATCCCACAGGCTGCAAAGTGCAAAAAGGGGCCTCCCCCACCAGCAAACACTAAACTCTCCCATTTCAACTTGGAGCTGGGCTCGGCCTAAACACTGGAGTAACCTCCTCTCCCCTATCCCCCCCCACCTCAGATCCTGTACCTATCACACCCCCCACCACACCCACCTCTCCCTCTTTCCGCTGTCTCCCTTTTTCCCTCCTGCATCCCCATCCTCCCCTTACCCTACTCAGCTCAGTGAGATCCCACAAGTAGCTCCCTCCACCCCCTCGAGTGTACCTCGAACATAGCACAGTACAGGCTCTTCGGCCCATGATGTTGTGCCAAACGTTTACTCTAAAACCAAGGCCTATCTAACCTCCACCCCTACCTGAGAATGTCATCCATATGCCGATCTAATAGCCACTCAAATGCCCCTAATGAGGCCGACTCCACTATCTGCTCCAGAAATGCATTCCACTCCCCAACCACTCTCCGAGTGAAGAACCTCCCTCTGACGTCTCCCCTATATCTACTGCCACTCACTTTAAAACCATGCCCCATCGTAACAGCTACCTCCACCCTAGGAAAAAGTCCCTGGCTGTCCACACTATCTATATCTCTCATCATTTTGTACACCTCTATCAAGTCACCTCTCATTCTCCTTCGTTCTAAAGAGAAAAGCCCTGGATCTCTCAACCTTTCCTCGTAAGACCTTCCTTCTGTTCCAGGCAACATCCTGGTAAATCTCCTCTGAATCTTTTCCAATGATTCCAGATCTTTCCTGTAATGAGGCAAGCAGAACTGGACACAATACTCCAGATGTGGCCGAACCATGCTTTTGTACAGCTGGAGCATAAATTCACGGCTCTTGAACGCAATCCCTCTATTAATGAAAGCTAACACACCAAGTGGCTTCTTAACAACTCTATCCACCTGGGTGGCAGCTCTCAGGGAACTGTGGACATGCACCCCAAGATCCCTCTGCTCCTCCACATTGCCAAGTATCTTTCCGTTAACCCTGTACTCTGCTTTCAAATTTGTCCTTCCAAAATAAATCACCTCACACTTTTCACGGTTATACTCCATCTGCCATTTCTCATGCCCAGCTCTGCATCCCTTTGTAACCTAGAACAGCCCTCCACACTATCCACAACTCGACCCACCTTCATAGCGTCTGCGAACTTAATAATCCACCCTTCCACTCCTTCATCCAAACCATTCACAACAATCACAAATAGAAGAGGACCCAGAACAGATCCTTGTGATACACCACTTGTAACGAGTACCATGTTGAATATTTTCCATCCACTACCATCCTTTGTCTTCTAAGGGTCAGCCAATTCTGAATCCAATCTGCCACATTTCCCCCGATCCCATGCCTCCTTAATTTCTGCATGAGCCTACCATGGGGAACCTTATCAAATGCCTTCCTTAAATGTATGCTTCCCAATGTGCTCCCCTGAAAGGACCCCTGCCAAAATGACCCCTAGAATTTTGTGGCATGCAATTTTGAGCCATCCTCATTTCACACTCTCCTCTCTTCCATTTTCTGCCTCCTGCCCAAATCTTCCGTCCAACATTTTTCACTGCCGCCACGTTTTGTCCCTTTTTACCTCCCCAGAAATGTGTCCTTCGCTTTTTCCCTCCCATCACAATATTGTACCCCATCTCCAAATCGTGTGCCTCCCCAAAACAATATTGCACTCCCCCCACATAAGTAATTTGCCCCGACCGGTCAAATATTGTTCCTCATATTGTTATTTCCCCCATTTCAGTTATTCTCCACAATATTGCCCCCAAAGTTTGCCCTCCATCCCCATTTTGGGACTCCCCCACTTTGCATTCCCACTGATATTGCCCCCTCAACAAATGTTTGCAACGCCTTTCAAAATGCCCCATCTTGAGTTTTACCCCACAAATATTTTGTCCCTCACAAAATGTTTCAACTCTCAGTTTGTAATTGCCACCCCGCCATAGAGCTTCTCTCCCCTCCCAGTTCCTCCGTGACCACAACTCCAATGTATATAAATGGCCCTCTGCATTTCCTTCTGTGGGCAATCCCCCCGCCACCTCATCAAGTCGTTGCACCCACCCTGGGAGCAGAGGTCACAGGGCATAGGGCGAGAGACTCAGGGGCATTTTCACTGACTGCCTGACATAACAGCAAGATCCTGGTCCCCAGGCAGACCCTGCCCCCCTCATTGAGACAGGTAACCACACACCCCCACTTTCAGTTTAGAGAGAGCAGGCAAAGGTGAAACTCAGGTGAGGCAGGGGCTCAGGGAGGGTGAGGCAAGCGATGGCGAGAGAGACTCATAGACAGAGAGGGAGAGAGAGAACCCAAGAGGAGAAAAGAGGCAGAGACAGGCCAAGGAAGAGACAAGCTCTGGGGAGTAAGAGGTGGGAACACACAGAAGGAGGGAGAGGGGTGAGAGAGAGAGAGAAAGAAAATCCAAGAGAGAAAAGAGGCATAGAGAGACAGAAGAATAGTGAAGTGATGTGAAGAGGAGGACAGATAGAGAGAGGGACAGACAAAGAAAGAGAGGGAGAGAAGAAAACAGGGAAGATCTCACTCCAATAACCATTCACCCCTCTCCACTCTGACACAAGGTCCAAACCCACTCTGGGGAGAGAGACAGAGAGATACAGGCAGACAGAGTGACACACCCCCAGGGAGGGCGAGAGATCAATGGGCAGGCAGGCAGATGAACCCAGGGAGGGAGGGAAAGTGAGACACTGGGGGAGAGGGGGAAGGAGAGACAGACAGAGAAAGATCCTAGGGAGTGAAAAGGTGTAGGACAGAGACAGAGGGAGATGAAAAGATGGGGAGAGAGAAACAGAGGGTCAGATAGAAAGGGACAGAAAGACCCCAGAGAGAGATAGAAGGACAGACAAGCGAGAGAGAGACACGGACCGAGAGAGTGTGAAACTTGAGGCTGGAAAACAGACGACAGACAGAGAAAGATTGAGGAGAGAGACAGAGAAACAGAAAGGGAGAGAGACAGAGGGAGGGGAGAGAGAATGATCTCAGCAAGAGAGACATAATGAGGAAACCCACGGGCAGAAGCGGAGCAAGAGAGTACCACTGGGAGAGACAGAAGGGCAGACAGACAGGGCAGAGAGAAATCCCATTGAGAACAAGAAAAAGGGCAGAGAGAAAGAGTGGGAAAGAGGGGGAAAAATAAACTCAGGTTAATTTAAACTCAGCGGGACATAACACCAGCGCTTCGTCGGAGGCTCACTGATGGTGTTACCTAGAATGGTGACGAAACGTCTGAAAACAAACCTTCCAGCTCAGCGAGCATACTCACATCCAGAAACTCAACCTGAGCTACAAATTTTCTCAAAACTCGCTATAAACTCAGGTAGAGAAACAGAAAGCAACTTCGAGTGAGAGAAAACCCAGGGATAGAATGGAAAAGGACAGGTAGAGAGGGAGAAATCCGAGGGAGAGAACACGAAAGGACAGAGAGAGAGAGAGGGAGAGAAATCCCGGGGAGAAAATAGGAAAGGAGAGAGAGAGAGAGAGACAGAGAGAAATCGAGTGAAAGAAGAGCAAACAGAGAGATACCATCGAGAGGAGGTAATGGAGAGACAGTGAGGGAGCATGCAGATAGAATGACTGTCAGGCAGGAACAGCAAGATCCCATAGGACAGTGAGAGAGTGAAAGTGCAGAGAGAGGTGAATGGGGAAGGCCAGATTTCAGAAAGATTGTACGCTGGAACAGTTCCTGAAAATCCCAGGAAGGGAGCCAAGTGATTCGAAGGAAGGATATCAGAGGATCAGGGGAGAGTGGATGGGGGAGATTTTAAGGATGTGGGGGAGATGGAGACTTATGGAAAGCTGTGAGAGAGACAAGAAGCTGGGAATATGGAGGCAGAGAGGAAGGCAGTGAAATCTGTGGGATCAGACTGTGCAGCAGCCCCATTTTTGCCCCTTTGTCTCCCCCAAGCCCCAGCCCAGGGCTCACCCGCTTGTGGTCCAAACTCCAGAGACTGCCTGAGCCCCATAATTCATTTTCCCTGTGAGCATGTGAGTGTGTAAGTGAACGACAAGGACACGGGATGGTTTATTATGATTCTCTCGGTCTCTCTCTCTCTGGTCCCAGCTCCTGTCTGACGATTCCTCACTGCAGAATGATTTGATTCTCTCTGACTCTGCATCATCCCGAGTTTCAGCTCCCGAATAAAATCTCCTTGGGGGTGGAGGTAAGACAGAGAGAAATGAAAATGGATTATTTTTTTTAAAAAAGCACCGAAAGCACAGCAAAATCTCACCGCTTGCTGCCTTCAGCAATCTGAGACATTCCCCACCCAGCACAGCAAGATCCCACTGCTGAACATGCCTGAGCATCCACAATCTCACACTCTGCTCACCCCACCCCACCCCGCCCTCCATCCAAACATCAGCACAGCTCCTGATTTTCAACACAGAGAGCAGGGAACAGGAAGATATCTCAAACTGCCTCACTGTCCCAGTGTTTCTGTTTGAGGGGAAGGGCTGGAGAGATATTTACTCCAGGGCTGGGATTCACACCCCCTCACACATCCCACACCCCCACTCCCAGAATCTGTGTGCCTCACTGTCTGCAAGCTTCAGTGTCAGATATCTCCCCGCCAGCCCCAGCAGAGAGAGAAAGACAGAGACAGAGATGGTGGGGTGGGGGGTGAGCGGGGGAAACAGAGAGAGAGAGAGAGAGAGAGAGAGAGAAATAACAGACAGAAATTGACCAAATCAAAGCCAAGATATTTTGAAATAAAAACAAACAGAAACAAAGGCAATCCCACCACTGACTGACCTCCAACATTTCCCCATTTTATCAGCGTTTTTCCCTGGTTTTGAACCCAGAGAAATGGAAGAGATTTCAACTGGGATCAAGGGACAGATGCTTTCTGACTGCCCCCAGCGTTTATTTCCTGAGAGGCTGGGCAGTGACTCAGTGGTGGGGAGTCACCCAACAGGGCCTGTGTCTTTGTCCCTCTCCATCTCCCCACTCAGTGTTTAACCTGTCCCCACCAGCTTGTTCTCTGACACTCTGGCGATGCGGTTAAAAAAACACAAAGAAATGACCAATGCTCCCCTCTGCCCACTCCCATTAACCAGGCACAAACCTCTTGCCCACTCCACCTGGGATTGGTGCTGTTTCTACATGAAATATTAATGATGAACCTTTCAAAGTGTCCAGTCATCTGTCTCTCTCCCTCCCCATCTCTGTCTTTCTCCCCATCCATGGATCCATCTCTGTTGACTTTCTCCTGCTCGAGAATCGATCAATGTCCCTCACTCTCTCCATTTCCTCCAAGTTTCAATAGCAATGCCCTCTCCTGCCTCACGTTTGCCATGTGTTCCCATCTCCCCGCTGTGTCTCGTGGACATTTGCAACATCAGTGTCGCATTTTGGAGTTTGCAGGGGTGAGGGGATGTGGGGTGGTTCTGGGCTGCGGTAGGGTTGGGGAAAGAAGGGGCGACATACAACTCAGTACACGCACTATCAGGCCATCAGCAGTCTCAGCCCAGGGCCCTGCAGACAGCCTCGTGTCGACGTGAGGGTGACCTGCAGGCTGCATTTGTGCACAGTAAGATCCCACCGGCAGCAGTGTGCGGTACTGCAGAGGGATTCCCTCAACACCTTGTCGGAGCCTGGCCCACCCCCTCTACAGGCTGCAATGTGAAAACAGGCCTCTCCCCGACTGAACCAGCCAGCAAATATTACACTCCCCCATTTCAACTTTTGAGCAGAGTCGGTCTGAACACGTGAGTTAGCCTCTCACCGCCACCTCCCTAGATCCTGTACCTAGCCCTGCTAAACGTGTCCACCTCTACCTGTTTCAGCTGTATTCCTTTTCCCCGCAACACTCCCATCTTCACCCCAACCCCACCTCCACTCTCCGCGCTGTGTGTGGTTGCATAAACAGCAAAATGTGAAAATGGCCACACGTTGATGGAGAATCTTAACTCATCCTGAACACTGGCGTAGAGGGAGTGGGGGGTGGGTGTGATGTCAGTCCCTGCAGTTTCTGCCCCTTTGTAATACTGAGCCCCTCCCCGTTCCAGATCCTGCACTGACCCCAACTCCCTCACCCACAGCCCTCCCAGAGATCAGAATAAGGTCCCAGTCAATGGGAACAATTCCCTCCATTCACCCCCAAACCTCACAGACAGACCGAGAGGAGCCAAGAGGTGGGATTGGGACATGGGGTGGTGGGGGGAGGAGGAGGGATTCTAGTCTTCCTTTCCCACATCCTGGCAACCCATCCTACCCACCTACCTCTCCATTAAAATGACAATAAGTCCCAGCGGAATTTCTCCCAGATATTCCAAGATGAAATGCAGGAGAGAAAACAGTTTGATGGATCGACAGGAGTATCCAGCTCACCCCTCCCTTCCAATCTCCTATGGCCTTCAGCTCGCCAATACACTTCATTCGGGTGGTGCCTGTGAGATGTTATTGGGATAACATCCCATAGATTTCTATACTTCTATAAATTAAAGTCTTTTATTTACCTACACATCGGTATGCAGGCACCACCCTGAAGCTTCCTGCCCAGCTAGGAATTCAGTGTAAAACTTTTGTAACTCCTTATCTTCCCACTCATCATTATGCAAACACTGTCTTCAGCTTCCTGACTGAATAAAACAAGAATTAAACTGTTTCAAATAAGGTTAAGTAAGGAACATTTGTAAAGGTGTGAGACCTCTGAAGCATGTAACTTCTGTCGCTGACAAAGGGGCCAGGGCACTGACTTTGTTCCAGCCAGACACACTGGCAACTTGAAATCAGAATCTGTCCCGGACAACAACTCGAAATCGCCTCCTGCCATTAGCAGCTACTTCACTGGCAATCGATACTATATCCTGGTCTTTTATGTTGTTGATGTAATAATTGTTTGGTATCCTGTTTTTGTCTGTTGTAGTAATTGTTTCATGCATCATGTCATTGTAAAATGTGAAACTGTTTTATGTATCAGGGTAACAAAGTGTGAAGCTGGATGAACACAGCAGGCCAAGCAGCTCCCATTATCTCTGTTTTATGTACCATGTCTTTGTAAAGTATAAAAAGCGGGGACTGTCCACTGCTCGGGGAGAATTACTTGTGAGACTCTGCACTCTGTGCCGTGTTGAGTACAATAATTCTCCACAGCTTGTACTTGCTTGGTTATAAAAGGATTTGTGTTTTTCTAAACAGGTCAGTGTCTTGTTATTGCAGCAAGTCCATGAGGGTCTCCGAAAACGAACCTGACACCTGCATCTTCCATTGATTGCTTGCTGCCATGTGGCCCCATCTGAAACACAGATATGACTTCCAAAGCTTCACATATGGTTAGGATTCCTGATCTCCCCCAACCCTCCCCTCTCCCCGTCCCATATACAACACCCAGAAGGGGCTAAATTTTGAATAAACAAACAACTGCACAGCAAGATCCCAATGACTACTGATCCCCACCACAGCCCTTGTATCTATTCCCTGCCTCCCATACATCCCCACCTCCCCACTCCCACAGCTCTCCGATCTCACTGCCATCCCCGCCTTTCTAAGCTTTTCCTCTCTGTCTCCATCTCCATTTCCCCCCAACACTGTCTCTGAATTATACCTCTGTGACTGAAATGTTGTCACCCCTGCCATTTAGTAACCCTGGCCTGTCACACTGCGGCATTGACTGTCTAAAATGGTGGGACAGTCTGGAGACAGTGGTGGGAGTGGGGAAGCCCTAAACTGAGGAATGGCAATGGAGAGAGGGAAAGGGGGAAGAGATAAAGTAAGAGAGAAAGAAAGAGCCAGAATATGGTTAGAGAGAAAGTGAGGAAGACCCCAGTCTGAGGAAGGTGCGTGGAGAAGGAAATGGACAGAGTGAGACAGAGAGACAAAGAAAATGTAATAGCAAAGGCTCTGTAAGCAGCATTTGGACACTGGGCATCTTGTTGCAATGTAGGCCACACTGTAGGTAATTTGACACACAGCAAGATCCCACAAGCAACAGTGTGACTGCAGATAGATTGTGGGTTTCACTGATGCTGGTTAAGGGCTCAATTCTGGCTCCATATTGACAGACAGGGACCAACCCTGCTGCTTGCGAAATTCAAAATACTTCCTTCTCTCCCCTTCACCTCTGATATGTCACTCTCTCTTTTCCAGGCTCTCTCTCTTTCCTTTCTAAATCTCTTATCTTTCGATCTTTCTTCCTCTCTCACTTGTTCCCTCCCCACCTCCCCATTTCTGATTTTTTTTCTCTCTCTCTCCCAGATTAAATCCTGTGCATTGTAATCGTTATCATTTAAAAAGACTGTGACATTGATGTTGGAGGATATTCTGTTTGATAAACCGGGGCACTGTTTCCCAGCATTCTGTGCCAGTAATGCTGCAGGTCATTGATACACAGTGCGATCCTACAGGTCGCCCCTTCCTGCTCCAAAATGTGTTGAAATCACAATTTCCATTCAGGGAAGAGGCTATCAGTTTCTTTGGGACAAAAAACACCCCCTCCATCCCAGGATTTGAGTTGGTGGGTGGCACTCTCTAGAACAAAGTGATTGGAGTTGGGCAGTGAAGAGATATTGGAAACCCCAGTTCTCTCACCAACAACATGCCCCCTCCCCCAGATCCTGTCTCCTTTTCCCAGCACAGGTACAAAGACATATCTTGTCCCTTTATCCCTCGCACCCTCTCACTCACACTTTTTGTCTACATCTGTATTTTTTTTGGTAAAAAAACTTTGTATTGCAAACTATTTCTAACTCCCCCACTGTTTCTGTTTGAAAAAAAAAGTGAAAGGAAGCTGGAGAGGGTTCAGGAGAGGAGACAGAGTGAGAAAGACAGAGATGCCCTCGCAGTTCCTCAGGGGATTGAAGTAAAATGGCCAAAAAATATTTTATTTATGTGATTATCAATTTTTTTTCATCCTGGCCTGCACATGTCACACATTACTCTGAAGTGAGAATGAGTCTTTGAAGAGAGTTTCACATTTATGGTTTTAATTTCCTCCGTGGGGAGTCCTGTCTGTCAGACACTCACTGGGAGGAGAATTAACATGTTTGTGTCAAATCCCAAAGCCCTGGTTACTTTAACCCCAGGCTTCAAACCTGTTCTTAAAAGTTACCTGGAGGCTCCTAAAAGAAAACCAGGGTACACCAGAGGAATTCAAATCTTGAGGTAATAATCAAATACAACTCACATGGGCCCCGCGGTCTGCAGCCTTTTGAACAGGCCTCAGGCCAATGCCTGAACCCCACCCCTCCTCGCTCTGAAGGAAACTTGTGTCCAAGGGAAGGATTTCTTGTCCCCTTGTAGTTTCAAAATAAATAGACAGAGAAAGGGAGGAAAGTTATTGGAACTGGAAAGGAAGGACATTGTTAAAGAAATCGCCCAGCAAGAGGTTAGGGTTTGATGTCTCCCCTTCACACAAGCCATCCCTCATCAATGCCAGGCTCTGATTGAATTGGGGAAAACTTTGGGAAATTTCAATCCCAGACCCATCAGGCAAGGTTAAAAGGAGGAGATTATCGAGACAGTCGCATTGCTGCAGGACAATGAGGCACAGCAAGATCCCACTGCCAGCAATGTGTCAGGAACAAGATAAACCCAATGTTGGTTAAATGGTAAATATTTTCTGTATTCCCCAGGCACTACCGTGACAGATACTTAAGAATCTCAAATGCCTCTCACTCCGTCCCTCTCCATTTTCTTCTGCCCCTCTCCATGTTGCAAGTCTGTCTCTCAATCCCAATGTCGATTTCACATTCTCACATTCTTACTCTGACATCAGGACATGTCTTTTGTGAGATTTCACATTTACAATTTTGATTTCCTCCTTGGGGAGTCCTGACACATGTTTGTGCCAAATCCCATGGCCCCGATTACTTTAACCCCAAGCTTCAAACCCTGGGGCGCAGCCTGTCCAATACGACTCAGGATGATATCCCCCTTCGGAGAAAGCCGTTGTTCTATGCGTTGTGGGCCCCAAAAACCTCCCCTTTGGTTCTTCAAAAAATACTGATCCCTTTGGAGAAAAAAAAGAGACAGCATTAGTTGAAAGGCAAAGCAGAGATAGTGCAGCAAGATCCTGGGATTTCCTCTCTGTCACATGGACAATCTCTTGGCAACATCTGAACACAAACATATCGTTTGATGCGTTGAGTTTCCATGCCAGTCCCTTTGAAAAGCTTTGAAATGGTGGGTTACCTGATTAAAACAGTCACAGCCTGTAACAATGGCACTGGGACAATTAATACACAGCAAGGTCCCACATGCAGCAGTGTCCCAGCAGCCAGATAATCTGATTTTTTTCCCCATCTGTGATGCTGGCTCAGTTTAATTATTTCCTGTGACCCCAGAATCTGACATTACAGTTAATTCACAATCTCAAATACACTCCCTGGCTCTCCTGTTTGTCCTGCTCTCTCAATTCTTCAAATCTTTCTCTCACTGTCACATCTAATCACACTGCCCTCCTCCATAACCCATATAAACTTCAGGGTCAGAAAGCGACAGGACTCATATGGGCCCCTCATGGGATGCAGTGGGAACAGGCATCAGGCCAATATTGTCCCCCTCTGGAAGTTTTTTTTTTGCAAAGCTTTCCTGGCCCCAGACATTTTGGATCTTCACATTGTCACTTTCCAAACCAGAAATTCCAGGGGATAAAACAGAAAAGATTACGTGAAAGGGGGAGCTACAGCATTTTGCAGCAAAATTACACAACAAAAGGCCAGTCTTATCTGCACTACACCACCTCCACAGCATTACAAAACATCATAGCAACATCAAACTACCAAATAAATCATAAGCTGGTAATATAACAGAGGTTTAAAATAATAATAAACACACATACACACACACAATCTCAATCAAACAGTGCTCACGACGCATTGTGTCAGGATAAATCTGACACATTTCTCAGTGAATGGTTTGCAGACTCCACCTCTGACACATTGCAATGTCCCTCAGTCTGCTCATTAAGGAGGCCTCTGTGTGATAGAGATGGTAATTCCCAGGATTGGAGTCTTTTGTTGGATTTTCCTGGCCATTGAAATGTTAATTCTCTAGCAGCAAAGATTTACCATTCCTTGTTCTTTGAAACCTTTTTAAAGCCATGTTATCTCTGTCAGTGCAGCTTGAAAATATTTAACATTGGTCTCATAATAGCACCTAAGAGCCGGACTGCAGATGCCCCAAGAGACAGGAATAGAAAGATAATGGGGATATTTGCTGAGGATCTGTCGGGATTTTTCTGCTGTCAGTGTGGCTCCCAGAATCAAACTCCTGAGATGCTGCTTGGCCTGCTGTGCTCATCCAGCTTCCCACTTTGTTGTCTCTTTCTCACTCTCTCTTTCTCTCTTCTGCCCCTGTCTCTCCCTGGTCTGCACAACATACAGCCATTTCAAACTTGACATTCAAAACTTTGTTTCTTCTACTCTTCCTGAATATGTCAGTAGAGTTTGAGAATTTAAAGCATTGATCATATCTCTGCCCCTCAAACAGCCACATTTCCCCATCTCCGCTCCCACTTTGCCCCCAGCACAGGACTGTGGAGAACATGGGAGCACTTTATACAGGTTTTATCAGGGGCTGTAGTCAGTGAGGCTCTGAGCTCAAGGGGTCTGCGTGTGTGTGTGTGTGTGTGTGTGTGTGTGTGTGTGTGTGTGTGTGTGTGTGTGTGTGTGTATGTGTGTGTGTGTGTGAGTGTGTGTGTGTGTGTGTGTGTGTGTGTGTGTGTGTGTGTATGTGTGTGTGAGCGTGCAAGTATGTGCATGTACGTGTGAGTGTGTGTTTGTGTGAGTGTGCACGTATGTGCATGTACCTGTGTGCATGTGTATGTGTGTGTTTGTGTGCATGTGTGAGCGCGCATGTGGGTGCGTGTGTGTGTGCATGTGTTTGAGAGCGCACGCATTTGTGTATGAGCACATGTGTGTGTGTGTGTAAGTGTGTGTGTGAGCATGCACATTTGTGTGTGTGTGAGTGGGTACACATGTATGTGTGTGTGTGTATGTGAGTATGTGCATGTGCATGTGTGAGAGTGTTTGCATGTGTGAGCATGTGCGTTTGTGTCAGCGTGTGTATGTGTGAGTGTGTGTGAGCGTGTGTGTGTGTGTGTGTGTGTGTGTGTGTGTGTGTGTGTGTGTGTGTGTGTGTGTGTGTGTGTGTGTGCGTGTGTGTGTGTGAGTGTGTGCATGTGCATGTGCGTATCTGCATGTCATACAGTCCGACTGATTCTTCGGTCAAACTAGTGCATGCCGAACATAATTCCAAACTAAACTAGTCTGACCTGCCTGCTCCTGGCCCAAATGTATTTTAAGTGATGTAATTGTACTCACATACACCTCTTACTCAGGATATTTATTCCACACACTTACCACCCTCTGTGTAAATACTTCGCCCCTCATGCCTTCTCTGAATCTTTCTCCTTTCGCCTTTAAAATTGTGTACCCTAGTCTTGAAATGTCCCATCCGAGGGAAATGACAGCTACCATTACCTCTATCTATACCCCTCATTATTTTATAAACTCCTTATCAGGTCACCTTTAAAGCTCCTACGCTTCAGTGAAAAATATTCCAATATATCCGGCCTTTCTTTGTATCTCAAATCGACCATAATCAGCAACATCCAGGTAAAGAGCATGTGCATGTGCATGTGTGTCTCCGTGTGTATGCGCAAGCGTGTGTCTGCGCGTGTGTGTCTGTGTGTGTGTGTGTCTGTGTACCTGTGCGCGTGTGTGTCTCTGTGCATCTGTGTGTCTGCACGCACGTGTCTCCGTGTGTTTGCGCATGTGAGAGAGAGAGAGAGACCCAAAGAGAGGCTCTGTGTGTGTGCGTGCATCAGAAAGAAAGACCATGCATGTGAGTGTGTCCATTGGACTGCAAAGTTTGTGTCAATGATTCCATCCTGTAATTTCATTATGTGGCTGTCTATAAATCATGTGTTTCTTCCCCTGCCCCAGTGAAGGGTCTCAAACATACTCAGTCCCTTACTCTCAATCACACACTCTCTCGTGTGTGCAGACGCTCTCACATACAGTCTTGTACATACACACACTCACATTTATTCACAGGGACAAAAAGAAAGAGAGAGAGACACACAGAAAGACACAGAGATGGAGAGAGAGAGAATGATTACACTTGTAAGTGTATCAGCAATTCGACAATTTATACAGTGAGGGTGGGAGAGACACAGATTTTCACAGGTTTTGAGGGAGACAGAGACAGAGGATGACACAGATAGATGCAGTGACAGAGAGAATCACAAATAGACACAGTGACAGGGCAGAGAGAATCACTGATAGACGCATGGAGAGAGGGAGAGAGAGAGAGAAAAAAGACAGAGAGAGAAAGAGAGAGAGGGGGGAGAACCATCGATAGACACAGACTCAGAATGAGCGAGAGAAACAGATAGAGACAGGGTCAGAGAGATAGATAGATAGGCACCATGGCTCAGTGGCTAGCACTGCTGCCTCACAGCACCAGGGACCCAAGTTGTCTCCCATCCTTGAGTGACTGTGTGAAGTTTGCACATGCTCTCCAAGTCTGTGTGACTTTCCTCCGGGTGCTCAGTTTTCCTTCCACGGTCCAAAGGTGTACAGGCTAAGTGGATTGACCATGCTAACTTGTTCAGCAATGTGTATAACAAGTGGGTTATGGGGTTGTGGTGGGAGGCTCTGAAGGATAGTACAGCCTTATTGGGCCGAATGGCCTGTTTCCATACTGTAGGGAATCCATGAATGAAAGAAACAGATATTCACAGGAACATAGAGAGATTACTGATATATATATAGGGACACAAACAGAACCACAGATCGACACATGGAGCAGAGAGAGATTATCACACTTATGAACTGATCACAGAGACATCGCAGCTACATTCAGCAACATGGAGTGAGATTCACAGAAACAGAGACAGACAAACAGATTCACAGAGAAATGGCATGAGATAGATAGAGAAAGAGACAAAGCTAAGATGAAAACGATGACACTGTTATCACAAGGAGAAATGGAGAATGAGACAGACACTCTCTCCCCTTTACTATGAGTACAGTGGCACAGAGTTGTACATCATCTAAAGGTCCCTGCAGGGATCACTCAGGATTATTCAGCACCTCCTTCCAAAAATGATCTTCCACAACAGCACCCACTATTCCAGGATTGACTGCTTTCATCCTTTTGGGAACATCCCCAGCCCCATTCTCTGCTCCCAGACACAGAGCACACTGACTCTGAACGATATTCCCATTGCAATGCTGTCAGTGGGTCTGAATCCATGAAGTGCCACCCTCACAACACTGTGGGTGAGCTACATCTCATGGACTGTGAAGGGTTCACACCCTGACTGATTGTCACTCATATCCCATGAAGGAAGTAGAAGAATATTGGATGCTGGAGAAGGACAATAGACAATAGACAATTGACAACAGGTGCTGGAGTAGGCCATTCGGCCCTTCAAGCCAGCACCACCATTCATTATGATCATGGCTGAGCATCCACAATCAGTATCCTGTTCCTGCCTTATCCCCATCACATTTGATTCCACCGTCTTTCAGAGCTCTGTGCATCTCTTTCTTGAAAGTATCCAGAGAGTTGGCCTCCCCTGCCTTCTGGGGCAGAGCATTCCATATATCCACCACTCTCTGGGTGAAGAAGTTTCTCCTCAACTCTGTTCTAAATGGCCTACCCCTTATTTAGACACAAAGACAAGGAGACACAGATGCTGAAACCTTACCAATGACTCACTGCTACGCCGTCTGAGTGCATCTCCCCCACAGTCTCACTGTGCCCAGTTCCCACTTTTCAGGAATGCTGGGGAATAGTCAGAATAACAAGCGCAGCCTCATTCCAGTGAAAGACCTCATTTACTGCAATCCTGGATAATCATAGGGGAACTCTCAGCACACAGTCTCCAGCAGATCCTTCAACACAATCACAACATTATAATCACAGGGACAGAGACAGTCACAGAAACACACAGGTACATAAGAGGCAAACCATGAAATCCGAAAGGACAGAGAAATAGGCCTCATTGTATGATCAATACTGCTCACACACAACTCAGCCCAAGTCCAGGGCACCCAGGTTCAAATCCAGCTACGACTGAGGGTGGAATTTAAGTTCAATAAAGAATTCAGAGCTGAGAATGCAACGATGATGTTGAACCCATTGTCACTGTTTGGGAAAAAGAAAACACTTGCTTCACTAATGCTCGTTGTCTGGTTTGGCCTATCATGGAGTCCAGGCCCACAACTCTCTGCACAGTCAGTGATGGGCAAGAAATGCAGGCCTGGCCAGAAATGTTTCCATCCCAGATGTGATTAAAATAAATAAACATCGGGGCAGAGAGAATCAGAGACACGGTAGTGAGAGAGACAAGAGAAATATATACATGGGGATAGAAAGAGAGAAACACAGTACAGGCCATGTCAGAAACTGAGGATCACAAATGCACACAAGGACAGAGAGAGACACAGCTCTACTCAGGAAGAGAGAGAGAGAGCTAGAGATGGACATGCACACATAGAAAGACACACAGAGATCAACACAGGGATGAGAGAGACCTAGAGGTAGACACAGGCAGAGAGAAAGAGACACAAATAGATCAACACAGGGATGACAGAGATAGTCATAGATAGACACCATGACACACAGTGAGAGAGAGAGGGAGAGAGAGACTGGCACAGTGAGAGAGACTCACATTTAGACACGGGGGAGACAGAGTGTGACAGATAGACACGGGGCTGAGAAATTATTACGGATATGAAATGAGACACAGCTACATTCTGGGCCACAGAGAGAGATTTACAGGAATACACAGGGACAGAGAGTTACGGAGAGATTCACAAAGAACACGGAGTGACAGAGAGAGAGAGCACAAGAAACAAATAGGGGCTCACAACCGTAAGATGAAGACAATGACAGCTCTACTCAGGGGAAGATGGAGAATAAGAGAGAGAGTATGTAAAACCTTAATTACTCTAGCCCTTTACCATCAGTTCAGACGGACAGACCTATGCATCATTTGCAACAGCCTCTGCAAGTATCATTCAGGGTTATTCAGCACCTCCTTCCAAAAATGACCTCCCCAAACAGCAACCACTATCCCCAAATGGACAACAGCAATCCATGCCTGGAACATCCCCATGTCCAATCTCTGCTTCCAGACACAGAGCGCAATGAACTCAAATGATATCCCCATTCTGACCCTGTCACTGGGCTCGAATCCCATCTTCACAACACTGTGTGTGAGCTACACCGCATGGATTGCAGAGGGATCACTCACCGACCGATAGACACTCATATCCCATGAAGAAACTGGAAGAAGGAGAGAAATAGAAGCATGCAGGAACAAAGGGAGGCTCAAAGATACACCCAGAGACACAGCAGGGAAATTAGCACAGATTTGGTCTGAAGTTGCTCTGTGGGATCTGAGGGATACTCGATGGGCCAGCTGTAATTCACCTTCACTACCTGCCCTCACAAATGTGATGGTGGTTGGTTTCGCTGACCCAAAGCAATCCATCTGGTTTAGGGAAGGCCAGAGTGTGATTTAGGAGGGAGTTCCTGGGTGAGACATAGTGCCAGGGAAGGAGCAACCATCTTGATCACAGCCAGGACATTGTGCCTCTTGCAGGGACACATGCAGGTGGGTGGCAGATGAACTCCAAGTGCTTCTGTCACCCTGGTCATTCTCAGTGGTGAGGGGTCATATAGTTGCTGGGAACGAGTGTTGGAATGTTGCTTCCATTGTTGTTGCTGTGGGACACATGCCTGACCCTCTGCATTGAAGGAGAGAGAGAGAGGATGAATATACT
The DNA here is from genome assembly GCF_030684315.1 of Stegostoma tigrinum. Taxonomy (NCBI): domain Eukaryota; kingdom Metazoa; phylum Chordata; class Chondrichthyes; order Orectolobiformes; family Stegostomatidae; genus Stegostoma; species Stegostoma tigrinum. The sequence goes on from NC_081360.1 coordinate 115,122, forward strand.
TGTAAATGTCACATCAGTTAGAGAGTTTATGTAGTGAAGGAGGGAGAGATAGTTGTAGATTTTTTTTTGGGGGGGCGGGGTGTGGTGAGAGAGAGAGATAGGGACAGAAAGAGAGAAACACACACACACACACACACACACACACACACACACACCCACACACACACACACGCAAAACGATTGAGTGAGAGACAGAGAGATATTGATAGACACAGTGACAGAGAGAGATCATCACACATGAACTGAGACAGAGACAGATTCACAGCTGCATTCAGGGATATGGAGAGAAATGTACAGGAACACACAGGGACAGAGAGAGACCAAAAAGATTCACAGAGAACACAGAGGGACAGAGAAAGAGAGCACAAGGTAGAAAGCAAGAGTCACAAATGTAAGATGAAGAGAATGACAGATTTACACAGGGACAAATTGAGAATGAGAGCAACACCCTTCACCATCAATTCAGAGGGACAGAGTTGTGCTTCATTTCCAAGGACCTACAGACATCACTTTGGATTATTCAGCATCCCCTTCCAGAAATGGTCCTCCAAAACAGCACCCACTATTCCTGAGTGGACAAGAGCAGTCCATGCCTGGAACATGACCATCTCAAATCTCTGCTCCCAGACACAGTGCACACTGGCCCGAATAATATTCCCATTCTGACACTGTCACTTGTCTGAGTCCAGGAAGTGCCACCCTCTAAATGCTGTGGGTGAGCTACACTGCATGGGCTGCAAAGGGTTCAATCACTGGCTAATGGCCGCTCACATCCCATGAAGGAACTGGAAGAATATTGGACACTGGAAGAGGGGGAGAGAGACATAGAGAGGGAGAGACAAATACACAAAGTCAAAGGAAGGTTCAAAGATACACACAGACACAGAGAGCGTGAGCGAGGGAGCGAATCACAGAATGGGTCTGAAGTTGCTCCATGGGATCTAAGAGACACTCGATGAGCCAGCTATCATTTCCCTTTCCCACCTGCCCTCGAGAAGGTGATGGCACTCTGCTTTGCTGAGCCAGTGCAGTCCATCTATTTGAGGGAATGCCACAGTGTGATTTAGGAGGTAGTTCCTTTATGGGTCACAGTGCCAGGAAAGGAGCGATCCAACTTACTCACAGGCGGCATGTTGTGCCCCTTGCAGGGGCACATTTATTAGTGAGGTGGGTCCTATCTCTGCGCTTCTGTTGCCCTGGTCATTCTCGGCGTGTGTAGAGCGGGCAGGGCAGGGTCACATAGTTGCTGGGAATGAGTTTTGTAGAGTGGCTTCCATTGTTGTTGCTGTGGGACACATGTCTAACCCTCTGCTCTGAAGGAAGAGAGAGAGAGAGAGAGAGAGGATGATGACACTTGTAAATGTCACATCAATGAGGCAGTTTATGTAGTGACGGAGGGAGAGACACACACAGATAGTCACAGGGTGAGAGGAAGACTCAGACCCAGGGATAGAGATAGAGAGATACACACATAGCAAATGGGAGAAACACAGAGAGAGGGAGAGAGACAGACAGATAGACAGACAGACAGACACATGCAGAATCACAAGTAGACAAAGAGAAACAGAGACACAGATAGGCACAGGGACAGAGACAGACAGTCACAGATTAACATCAGGACCAACACAGACACAGGGCCGGTGGTGTGGGGGGAGATATCGTCACATGGAGACAGGCAAAGAGTGACAGATAAACACAGGTACAGAAACAGAGAGATAGAGTCTCAGATAGACACAACAATCAAGATAGAGACAGATACATATAGGGACAGAGAGAGAAAGAGACAGACACTGTCTGTGTGGAGTTGGCATGTTCTCCCTGTGGCTGCGTGGGTTTCCTCCGGGTGCTCTGGTTTCCTCCCATGTGCTGGCTGGGTGGATTGTCCAAGCTAAGTTGCCCATCGTGTTCAGGGATGTGTAGATTAGGTGGGTTGCAGAGAGATGTGTCTGGGTGAGATGCTGTGAGAGTCGGAGAGGAGTTCTTGGGCCGAAGGGCCTGTTTCCATACTGTAGGCATACTCTGAATTCTATGGAAACAGTGCTAAGTGATCTCTGATGGGAATATTGGAAATAATGCACAGCTCTGTCCTTCTGAACAAATGGTGGAGGGGTGGAGTTATAAAGGTGTTACACACAGTGTGAGTCTTATTGTCCATTTCTCCCTGCCTAAGGCTATCATTGTCTTCACCCTATATTTGTGACACTGTCTCTATCTCTTGTTCTCACTCTGTCCTTCTGTATTCTCTGTGCACCCGCCCGTGCTCTCTGTCCCTGTGTGTTCCTGTGTATGCGTCTCCATAATCCCTAAATGCAGTTGTGAATCTTTCTCGATCTCACTTTATATGTGTGATGATCTCTCTCTCTGCCCTTGTCTATCTGTGACAGAGAAAGAGAGAGATGCAGATAGTCACAGGGACAGACAGACAAAGAGAGACAGATAGACACAGTGACAGAAACAGAGTCACAGATAGACAAGAATAGAGAGAGATCATCACACATTTCAAGTGAGATCGAGAAAGATTCACAATTGCATTTTGGGATTATGGAGTGGCACGTGACTGAACATTACTTTCTGCAGATTAAAATATTCTGTGAATCAGTAATCTCACAGAATTACAGTCAAAGGAGAATGTGAACTTGGCAGATTCATAATGAAACAACCACCTGTATGGAAGCAGCTCATAACAAAGGGGCTGAATCCTCACTGACAAGCAACACAGGTATCATCAGCTTTACAGCTAGAGATCAGAATTGTTCAGAAAATCTTACCAGAAAATGCTGATGATGATGTTGCTAGAAATTTTTCTCAGTGAAATAACTTTGTGATCTGCCACTTATTCGCTCAGAAATGATTCTGTGCTTCAACTATGAAAAGCAGGTGTATAGTTTACTGGCCGCCTGATTTACAGACAAAGGAAAGCTGATCGAGCAAATTACACTGTTAGTGACAGTCCATCGCACACAACAACAAGAGCTTCTTACAATGAGAACAGAACGGATTCTAGTTGAACAGACGTCCATCCCAAAATGAAAATCTGCTGCTTTGACAAACATGCTGCCTGTTTGAACAACATAAACATGTTGCCAATATAGTGAGACATTTGAACTGCCCGATACAACTGTCATGTCTTTCTCAATTCATAATCACTGTTTCTATGTATTTTTCAAGCTATTATGAGTTGTGTATGTATAATTAGTTCCTGGGACAATCTAGATATTCTGTTGAATAAACACATTTACAACCTGTATATTGCTTAGTCTAATTTTCTAAGTGAAATATAACTTTTTTCAGTCAATCACAGTAACTATCTTTTAAATGTTAGTTTCATAATCACAATAAATTTCTAATTATTCTGAGTGAGGAACACCTTGCAAAGGAAATTATTCTTCATGTCCGCACTGACATTGTGTATTTAACAGTTTCCAGTGCAATCATCCAACTCTGTGTACAAGTATTCCTTCGGTCCATGAAGCTGCAACTAAAGATCCTTTTCTGACATCCTTTCATTACTTTGTTGTGGAGTTACACTTAATAGCATAAAATATTACAGGCATCAAATAAGATTGAATTATCAATGCAAAAACTGGTACAATAATCACATATTATTCAGCTCATTCATTGTAGTTAGTTTTTAATGATTTTTTTCACTGTATGATCACATTAATTTCACTCAAATAATTACATTACACTTGTTAGCTCTATACATGTGTAAAATGAATGTTAAGTCATTCATAAGTGACATCAAAAACTGTTCACATTTTGTTCTTTTTTAGTCCAACAATAAGGGAACATGTTTTCCAAAAATTGGTAAATTCTGTCCCAAAGAAGATTCTCCAATAATTTCCCAACTACTGACCTAAGGTTCACATTTCTGTAATTTGCTGAAATGGGAAAATCCTGGATAGATTGATAAATGAGTGAATTTGACTGATTGATGAATTTGGGTAAAGGGATGTTTCAGCACATTAATTAATGTTTAATGTTTCAGGTCGCATTGCTCTTCCTCAGAACTGATTCCCATTTTTTGTTTCAGATCCAATGACTTCATTTCACAGGGACAAAGCTTCCAATTTGTATCAGGTTGACTCTTGGCCTCCTCTTTTCTTTAGAAAAGAGTTTTATGCTATTCAGTCTGGCCTGGTAATTACAACCTGCGTTCTGTAAGATTTGTGAATGACCCTTTATTTTCCCGATCCTTGTGAGTGATGCCAGCAGCAGAAATATTTCCTAATCTGCAAGTGATCTCTAGTTACAAATTCACTCTTATCTTCAAATAGACTGTGTAAACCATAAAATGTCTGAGTACCAATCCACAAAAACACAAAGGCAGCATGACAGCCTGAGCTGAATGAACCTGGTGATGTGTGGGCTGTCATGAGGAAAATGTGACCATGATCACAACTGGTTAGAATCTCATCCCTACAGTGCAGAAAGAGGTCATTTGGCCCATCACTGCACTGACCCTCTACTCCCATAACTCAGCATTTACCAGGGTTAATCCAACCACCGAACCCGCACACTAGGGGACAATCTAGCGTGGCTAGTCCACTTAACCTGCACAGTTTTGGACTCTGAAAGGATCACTGTTTAGCTATAATGACGCAAATTTGTGAATGAGGGATAAAAAATGCTCAATGTTGAAACAATTTCACCGTTTTTGTTTTAAAAATAAAATCTAGGGAAAGCTGCTGCCACAAAATTTCAGATTTTCTCTGGAGGAAGAGAATTCAAAACTCGCGCCACTGACCCGGGGGCACAGTGAGGTCACAGAGGGCTGGGACCCATCAGAAATGTAAAAGGTATTGAGCAAGGTGGGGGTCAGAGAGGGGAAAAAAGGCGGTCTGTCACGGGGGAAGGCAGGAGAGATTACATTGCAGAAATGTTATTAGTTTTTCATGGCCACAAAGAATGGAGTTAGGGCTTGAAAAAACAACAAAAGATGTGCCTGGAGCCGGGTGTGTCGAAGACACAGAAACAAATTGAAACAAGAAATACAAACAAATAGGGGCAGAGTTCACAGCCTGAAATTGCTCTTCTCAATGGTGAATCCAGAAAGCTGCAATCCTCTGTGGTTCAATTTCAACCAACACAAACATGATGCGCCAAATAATACTGGCCAGTCGGCGACACCCACATCTCACAAATAAATTTTTAAAGATGGTCTTGGTCTGTGCTGTAATTTTCTGATAGTTTTGTTCTGAAATTTGGAGTTTGTTTCTGACGATGTTTATAACCTCTCAAATTGGGCTAAAGTTTAACATTCTAGGGAAATGTAAAATAAGTCAGCTTTGCTTCAAACACATCACTGTAGCTTGTTGTATTTGTCCTGAGGGTTGAACAGCACCCGGAGCTCAGAGAGGACAATCTCAGGGTTGGGGGGGAGGTGGGTGGCGAGTGGGGGCATTCGAATGGCAGCGACATAACTTCAGCCAGGACACATCCTTCAGGGTCACACTGAGGGGATCAGATGGCACTTTACTCTTTCACGTCTCTCTCCACTGACAGCCGAGACACGGTGTGGGTTAATCCTGCTGTGATAAAGAAATGTGTCCCAGTTACTGTCTTCCATGGCTCACCGCTCCTTGACACCGAACAGAATCTCGTTTCCAACTGGGTTTAGTGTCAGAGGAAGTACAACGGTGAATGCTGGAAATGTGCTTCAAATCAGAGATTAGCGTAAATCAATGATCTGTTCCTGACTGGAAGTGAATCTGCAGGTTTGTGTTTCTGCTACACTGGTAAAGATAAAACAGTACTGGGTAAACATACAACACGGAGATCAAAAGCACATGAGCAGTGGGAGCAGGGGTATGAGCAGCCTGTCTCTGCCTCTGTTGTAACCACACAGTATGCACCAGGGTGACGTGAGAGAAGGGTCTGCGTTAGAAATTATACTTCACCTACAGTGAGTATACAGGAAGGGTTCAAAAATGTTAATTTTCATTTTCAATAACCGTGTGTAACATTTATTGGTCAGGAAGGGGTGCAGCAGGAGTTAGTGCTGGCTGCGGGAAGGCTTTTCTTTCTGAAGGAGACTTGTCGGGGAAAATTTCTAAATGGCAAATCAAGCCAATCATCACTTCAAAATCTGACAGGATTTCTCATTTTATCAGGGCCTGCGTATCATCTGCCTTTGAATGAGGAATGAGAAATAACTGGGAAAGCACTGAGACAGATGCAACATGAATGGGTGACAGTAAACTGATGATGAAAAGAGCTTTATGCAGTCACAGTGCCTGAATGACAGTGCTCCAGTCGATGAACTCAGATGTGTTCTGTGTGTAGACAAGGTATAAAGTGATTGCTCAACGTGGAGAAAGACATGAACACGGTCACCATGGAGAAACAGTGGAATTGTGGGAAATGTGGGAAGGGACTCAATTACCCATCTCAATTGGAGATTCACTAATTCAGTCGCACCGGGGAGAAACTGTTCCACTGCCCCACGTTTGGGAAGGGATTTACATTACATTCAATGTTACATTCCCATCAAAGGCCTCATTCTTCCTCTGACTCTAAACCCAGTTGGAATGAAATTCTGTTCCGTGTCTGGGAGCTGTGAGCCATGGAAGACAGTAGCTGGGACACATTTCTTACACACAGCAGGATTAACCCATACCGTGGCTTGGCTGTCAGTGAAGAGAGACGTGAAAGAGTAAAGTGCCATCTGACCCCCTCAGTGAGACCCTGAAGGATGTGTCCTGGCTGAAGTTCTGTCGCTGCCATTCGAATGCCCCCACTCGCCCCCACTCGCCCCCCCCCCCCCCAACCCTGAGTGATGCCATTACCCTGCTCTGTGAGTGGGAAAGGGATTAATTCTCTGTCCCAGCTGCTGGGGCACTAGCTGGTTCACATTGATGAGAGATAACAAGGCAAAGAGCTGGATGAACACAGCAGGCCAAGCAGCATCAGAGGAGCAGGAAGGCTAATGTTTCAGGCCTAGACCCTTCTTCAGAAATGGGGGAGGGGAAGGGGGTTCTGAAATAAATAGTTAAAGAGGCCGGGATGGAGCCAGTAGCGGTGAATGTAGGTGGGGAGGTAGGGAGGAGATAGGTCAGTCCGGGGAGGACGGACAGGTCAAGGGGGCAGGATGAGGTTAGTAGGTAGGAAATGGAGGTGCGGCTTGGGGTGGGAGGAGGGGATGGGTGGGAGGAAAGACAGGTTGCCTGTTGGGAAAACCTCCATTGGTTTTGGAATGCAGTAGGGGGAAGGGAGGTTTTGAAGCTTGTGAAATCCACATTAATACAATTGGGTTGCTGGGTTCCCAAGTGGAATATGAAGGGCTGTTCCTGCAACCTTCGAGTGGCATCGTTCTGGCACTGCAGGAGGCCCAGGATGGACATGTCATCTGAGGAATGGGAGGGGGAGTTGAAATGGTTCGCGACTGGGAGGTGCAGTTGTTTAGTGTGAACCGAACATAGGTGTTCTGCAAAGCAGTCCCCAAGCCTCCGCTTGGTTTCCCCAATGTAGAGGAGGCCACACTGAGTACAGCGGATACAGTATACTACATTAGCAGATGTGCAGGTTAACATCTGATTGAGGTGGAAAGGCTTCTTTGGGCCTGGGATGGAGGTGATGGGGGAAGTGTAAGGACAGGGATAGCACTTCCTGCTGTTGCAGGGAAAAGTGTTGGCTGTGTCGGAGCTGGAGGGGAGTATGGAGTGGACAGGGCGGTCCCGGAGAGAGTGGTCCCTCCGGAAAGCAGATAACGGTGATGAGGGAAATATGTCTTTGGTGGTGGGGTCAGATTGCAGATGGCAGAAGTGTCGGAGGATGATGCGTTGGATTGGAGGTTGGTGGGGTGGTACGTGAGGAGGAGGGGGATTCTGTTTTGATTGTTATTGCCAGGAGGGGATGTGAGGGATGAGTTGCAGGAAATGAGGGAGACACAGTCGAGGGCATTCCCCACCACTGAAGGATGGAAGTTGAGGTCCTTGAAAAACAAGGACATCTGAGATGTACAGGAGTGGAATGCCTCATCCTGGGAGCAGAAGCATTGGAGCTGAAGGAATTGGGAATTAGAGATGGTGTTTTTGTGGGAGGGTGAGTGGGAGGAGGTATATTCTAGGTAGCTGTGGGAGTCAGTGGGCTTGAAATGGAAATCCGTTTCCAGGTGGTTACCAGAGATGAAAACAGAGAGGTCCAGGAAGGAGAGAAAGGTGCCAGAGATGGTGCAGAAGAGCTTAAGTTTGGGGTGTAAGGTGCTGGTGAAGTGGATTAACTGTTTGAGCTCCTCGTGGGAGCACAAGACGGTGCCGATACAGTCATCAATGTTGCGGAAGAAGAGGTGGGGTTTAGGTCTCACATTGATGACAGGCTATTTAACTGCTCTGATTGTGAGAAGAGCTTTAAAAGATAAACTGGGTCAAACACCAGCTTGTTCACACCGAGAAACAGCTTTGTGCTCTCACTGTTGGAGGACATTTGGACACTCATGGATCCTGATTAAATATCATTAGATTCACACTGGGGAGAGGCCGCTTCCATGCTCCCTGCGTACGAAAGCATTTATTCGCTAATCTGACCTGAATTCATATCAGCCTTTTCACACGGATAACAGCCATTTTGAATGTTCTGAATATATTCTGAATGTAAAAGCAGAGAACACTGCTGAGACACCAGCAAAATCACATCGGGGAAGAGGGTGTTCATTTGCTTCATGAGTGGGAAGCAACTCACTCAGTCATGTCACTTACAGACATATCAGTGAGTTCACAAGCAACTGCAGGGGATGGATTGTGTTGTTGCTGCTGTTAATTACAACAGAGTTCATGATGAAAGTTGTGTTTTATTTATGTTGATGTTGTTAATCCCAAATCTGGACTGGAACTTACGTACTCTATTGAATCAAAATGTATGAATGTAATTTAAAACAGTGTATCCTCAATTTCTGGAAGATACGATGAGAATAAATGATGTCCTGTTGATGACTGCTGCATGTTTAGGCCTCTTCTCTTTTCTAACTCGGGATTCTTTCTGTTCCCATACTTCGGTTACTCCTGTGGACAAGGGAGTGTCTCTCTTCCTCTTGGTATCCAGCAAAGGTCCTGTGATCACTTAAAAACAAAACCCAATCTTTCTGTCACTTTCAGCATCAAGACCTAATATGTGTCCCACAGCAAACATCACGTAAACCATTTTTTGTGTTTAGTGCACAGATGAGAATCTTCCCAGTCCCTGTACGCCGTGGACAATGGTGGGCCTGTTGGGAAAATATGGTGAATACCTCAAAAATAAAATTCTCAATGTCAAAGACTGAAAAGTCAAATTTTCCACCCAAGATTTTAACAGAGACAAAGAGCTTGGTGGTAAGTAGTGAGGCTCCTGTTTGCATGCACTTACACCTCATTATTATCTATTCCCACCTGATTTATTTGCAATTTGATATTCTCCCGTGTGGCAGTGAGAAACTTGATGCTGATGATTTCCAGCATGAAAGTCTGACCAGGTAATTAGTCATCCTCGCCTGCTTCTGCGTCCTCCATCTCGGCAGCGTTCCCCAACATCTCAGGGTTCATGCTCCATGAGCAGTGATTTCCTGCATCTTCCTTCCTCTGAGGTTGACATTGGAAATGCACGAGCCTCCCATCATCTCCTGGCACATCCCTGGTTCACTTAGAGAACAGTTCACACTTCAATATGGAGCATACAGAAAGAACTGGATGGGAATGTGTGGAAGCTCAGAACTGATAGGGTCGACAGTGTCACAAGAAACAAAATGGAATGAAGGTTTGGGGGAATCACCTTGATTGAAGGGCTTGATATGACTCAAACTGCAATTGAGGAAACAGTTTCTACCAAACTTGGAGTGGGCAGAGTAAGTGGTTGTTTGTGTCTGAGGACACAGGCTCAGTGAGTAATGTCAGAGCCTTCTGGGGTCAAACTACACTAATCAGACACTCAGAGACTGGGTTAAAGAAATCTGTAATCATGTGTCCTGCATGTGAAACCCATGCAGCGATCAACAGTGTGTGATTCAATTCCTGGCCACAAACAATCTTAGCCACGTCATTGATCATTCCATGTTGATCACAGTCATCTCTGTGAAGCAGAAGTAATCTGAGGTCACCTTAGAATTGTCAACTGCAGGGATCAGAAATTTTTGTGAATGGAATCAAGGGTTATTTGGAGTATACAGGAACAGACATGATCTGATTGAATGGCAGAGCAGACTCAAGGGGCTGAATGGCCTACTTTTCCCAGTATGTATATTTGCAGGTTGGCAGTAAGGACTTTGTCACCTGGTACCCAAGAGCAGCAGTACAACACCATCAACTTAATGCAGCAAAGCAACTGACCAAGGGTGCTGAGACTGCACTTTCTAAAACCATAACTTGATCACCCAGAAAGTCAAGGGCACCAGATGCTTGGGAAATAACGATGTCTACAATTTCCCCTCCAAGCCACACACTGTCCTGACTTGGAAATGCATCATGTTCTTTGACTGTTGTAGGCCAAATTAGCAAGCCTCATTGTTTAATCATCTGTTTCTAACTGGAGAGTAACTATTACATTTGATTAATTGCAGGAGGTCACCTTCAATTTAATGTTAGGCGCATAATTAATTTCATTACCTTACTTCAGTCAAAATAAGTTTGACGATTCAGACGATAGAAACATTGAAGATAGGAGCGTGAGGATGGCATTTGGCACTTTGAGCTTGATCCGCTGTTCATCACAAGCATGGCTGATCATTCAAATCAGTAGCCTAATCCTGCTTTCTCCACATAACCTTTGATGCCATTGACCCCAACTGCTGTATCTAGCTGCCTCTTGAATACGTTCAATGTTTTAGCATCAACTACTTCCTGTGGCAATGAATTCCGCAGGATCACCACATTTTGGGTGAAGAAATGTCTCCTCTTCTCTGTCCTAAATTGCCTATCCTGAATCCTCAGACTGTGACCACTGATTGAACAAACCTACCATCAGGAACACCCTCCCTGCAATTATCCTGTCTAGTCCTGTTAGAAACTTATAAGTCTCCATGAAATCGCCCCTCATTCGTCTGAGCTTCAGTGAAAACAATACTAACCTAGTCAATATCGCTCGTATGTCAGTTCTGCCATCACTTGAGTTGGCCAGTCATCCTTCATTGCACTCCATTGAGAGCAAGAGAACCCTTCCTCAGAAAAGGAGACCAAAACTGCACTCAATATTCTAGATGTAGCCTCACCAATGCCTGTATAACTGTGACAACACATCCCTGCTCTTGATCAAGTTCTATTGAAATTCATTACCCAAGCCATCTTACTGGTATCTTAAGACATTTGCTTATTTTCCCTATCAGTCCCAATGCCTCAAGCAGTGGCCAGGCTATCAAATGCAGTTTTATTGTAATATTCACAGAAAAAGATACAAAAATCTCCAAGAGAAGCTTTCTAGTTATTAGTGTTACCTAAACTTTCCTTTCACTGGAATCTCCATCAGCAAAAAGAGTCAACTTAATACCTTTTGACCCCTCCCCCATTCAATGCAAAGAGGACTGATCCTTATTCCAAATTGCTCGAAGCATTTAACAAAAATCTAACACCGCAGTTTTAAAATGTATAATTGGTCCTCAGTATCCATAATCCAACGTTTTAATGCTCCATATTGCTGTCACACTGATATTTCTGTCATCGGATCAATGCACTCTTCCAATGACGCTAAATGTCAGCTCCAAGAAAGCAGCACATCTTTCAATTCAGCACTTTACAGTTTTCTGGATTCACCATCGAGACTAACAATTAGTGTGTGAATGCTGCCCCCTATTCTGTTCTCTTTGTTTGTTTCAACTTGTTTCTTTGTCAGCTGCATACCTGTCCCAGCCACATCTTTTGTTTCTTTGTTTCTTTCACAGCCCCAATTCCATTCCCCATGGCGTTGAGGGACTAATTAATGTTGTGTTCCCTGGTCGTCTAGTGGTTAGGATTTGGTGCTCTCACAGCCCTTTCCCAGGTTCAGACCTCATTCAGGGATTTGTTTTTCTTGTAAAAACTGATAAATGCCCAGGAATTCTTCACAGTGACAACAGCATAAACAGTGTAACTCCATCTGAATCTCTGCGGGTTTTATATCGGAGATTAAATCAACACGCTGGGCCGGGAACAATTCACATATTTGTCTGCACCTGAGTATTTAGCTGCTCCTAAATACTGGCCACAGGACTATGTAAGCCCTGCTCCTTATTGAAACAAACAAGATTCTTCGGAGTTTTCATTTGGCTTGTTTCAGTTTGTTTCTCAGTCAGCTGCACCCCTGCTCCAGGCTCATCTTTTATTTCTTTGTTTCTTTTCTGGCCCCAACTCCATTGCTTGTGGACTTGAGGGAAGAATTTTTTTGTCATTTAATCTTTCCTGTCTTCTCGCTTGTCACAGGCCATTTTTTGTACTAGTCTAACCCACACCTTCTCAAAACCTATTACTTTTCTTCTCTTTCCCAGCCCTGATGAAAATTCACAGACCTGAAATATTAACTATATTTCTTTCAGCACATATATTGCCAGAACTTCTGAGTGTTTTCCAACAAGTTCTATTTTCATTCCCTATTTTTGCTATTCTTTGTATGAAGAATTGCCCGTATGAAGATTTCACATTATCTCCAAATGATGTCCCTTTGTTCTCAATTCTCCCACTAGAGGAAATAGAGTAGAAACCTATCCAATTAACACATCTGACGGATTTTGGAAAATTCGTTTTATTTGGAGAAGTAGCAATTTACATTTAATTGCAGGGCCAAAAATCGCTGCTGGAATGGTTTATAACAAGACTTTCAGAGACTCCCCCCAACCGTCGCTTCATGTTTTGATCAGCAGGTTTTCTGGTTTTAATTCAGTTTCACCAGCCTAAGTGTTTAATATGGGATTTGGATGAGTAATTGTTGCTGGATACTAGAGATGGAAAGACACATGAAGTTGCACAGAGAACAGTAACAAAACTATACGTGGCTTGTCAGGGTTGGTGCAGGAATGATTATTCCCCTAGATGAGCAAGTCCAGATCAGGGGACACAGCTGGGCCATTTGAGACTGAGACAAGGAGGAATTTCCTCATTGAGATTGAGGCGAGTCTTGAAATTCTCTGCCACAGAGGCTGTGGTATTTCATTCAAGTTAGAAATAGATTACTCCATTTTAAAGATATTGAGGGATATGTGGATGGTGTGGTAAAATTCCATTTAGCTGGATGAACAGCCATGATCTAATTGAATGACATTGATCTTGAGGAAGTGGTTGGCCTCCTCCCCTCCACTTATTTCTGACTGATCAGTGCAGGTTTGAAGGTGAATCTTTAAAAAGCTACACAGATTTGAAGGACAATTTATATTTTCAGGATTAAATATGACATTACATAGAATCCCTACAGTGTGGAAACAGGCCCTTCAGCACAAAAACTCCACACTGCCCCTCAGATGATCGCACCCAGACCCATTCCCCCTAAAGCACACCTACTCCAGTCATCCCTGAACAGTACGGACAATTTTGTATGGCCAACCTAACTAGCCTGCACATCTTTGGACTGTGGAAGCTAGAGCTCCAGGAGAAAACCCATGCAGGCGTGGGGAGAATGAGCAAACTCCAGACGGACAATCACCTAAGGGTAGAATTGAACACAGGACTCTGGTGTTGTGAGGCAGCAGTGCTAATCCGGAGCCACTGTGCTGCCCAAAGCTTAGATTTCCACAACCATTGGGAAATTGAACCCTGGCCTGCCTGTTCTGAGGAAGGATCATTGGTCCTGAAATGTTTTTATCTTCACAGATGCTCCCAGACATGCTGAGCTTTTCTCGCAACTTTGTTTTTGTTCCTGGCCTGCCACATTTTACTAACCACTATACTACTGAAGAACTCAAAAACTTGGATTAACTGTTGAGATAGTCTTGTGAAGGAGTGGGACAGGACCTTCCTGGTACATTGCCTGGTGCAGAAACTGAACTTGCATTGGAAGTGTTATTCTATATTGTAAATGAGCTGTCCACCCAAATGAGCAAACCAATCCGTAGAAGGTGTAGGGTGGACAGTATTGAATGGTATGAAAATAATAACTGGCCACGAGCTTCTGCCAATTGAGTGTAACAACCTTGGAGATTTGTGTGAGGACTTTCCGGTCAGTTCTCGGGCATTGTTGGGACAGTACTTCGAAGCAACAGGTCAGCCTCTCTGCGCATTTGCATTGCTGACTCGCGCGCAGGCGCAGATCTATTGAGGAGCATTCCCCATGGCACACTTGCGCAGATGTGCAGCAATGCGTCGCTGACTCCGGCGTGGTGACGTCACCGCGCCCACCGGTTCCGTGGCGCCCCTTTTGACTCCTCTTCCTGCAGAGAGACTCTGAAACCTTTGTATCTGCGGGTTCCTGTGGGTTTTATCTTTGGGGACACAGTGAATCGTTGGAGAGGTTTGTTTTCATGAGACTTCATCTACAATTCCGAGCTTTACTGTTAAGTTCCGTCCATCTGGAGCGAGTGTGACTGCTTTCCTGTGAATCTGAATTCACGTCCATCCATTGATAATGGGAACTGCAGATGCTGGAGAATTCCAAGATAATAAAATGTGAGGCTGGATGAACACAGCAGGCCAAGCAGCATCTCAGGAGCACAAAAGCTGACGTTTCGGGCCTAGACCCTTCATCAGAGAGGGGGATGGGGAGAGGGAACTGAAATAAATAGGGAGAGAGGGGGAGGCGGACCGAAGATGGAGAGTAAAGAAGATAGGTGGAGAGAGTATAGGTGGGGAGGTAGGGAGGGGATAGGTCAGTCCAGGGAAGTCCAGGCACCACACAACCAGCCCAGCTCTTTCCCCCCCCACCCACTGCATCCCAAAACCAGTCCAACCTGTCTCTGCCTCCCTAACCTGTTCTTCCTCTCACCCATCCCGTCCTCCCACCCCAAGCCGCACCTCCATCTCCTACCTACTAACCTCATCCCACCTTCTTGACCTGTCCGTCTTCCCTGGACTGACCTATCCCCTCCCTACCTCCCCACCTATACTCTCTCCACCTATCTTCTTTACTCTCCATCTTCGGTCCGCCTCCCCCTCTCTCCCTATTTATTCCAGTTCCCTCTCCCCATCCCCCTCTCTGATGAAGGGTCTAGGCCCGAAACGTCAGCTTTTGTGCTCCTGAGATGCTGCTTGGCCTGCTGTGTTCATCCAGCCTCACATTTTATTATCACGTCCATCCATTGCCTGGTTTCACCTCTGTCCTCTGTGAAAGTCCCTCTGTATTGTCGAACTTCCTGTGTCTCTAATAATGGGTGCATTTTAAAAAGTTTGAAATGTTTGTTGCTGGTTTTGCTGGCCATATGTAAATTAGGACTGTGCTTTAACAGTTTTAAGATCTAATTTCATTTTTCATTGTTAGAAATTCTTTCCTTGCGCAAATTTATCTTCCACCTCTGATTATGCCCTGTTTTTATCCCCAATGGTAGGCCTGCATCGACTGAAAGATTAACTGTTTCTCACTCCTGTGACACTGTCTAGCCTGCTAAGTACTTCTTGCTTTTGACACAGAACTATAAAGTACATATTAGGGCAAACCTCTGAAAGCTTTCTCAAGGAGGTAGGCATTAATGAGCATCTTGCAGAGAGGAAGATGAAGAGATGAACAAAGAGGAGAGTTAGAAGGCCCGGATATGTTAGCTTTATTCAATTTTTGGGGAGATTATGACATACAAGATCATGGAGACATTTGAGAACAGTTTAAAAATTGAGCTGTTTTTTAATTCGGACACTGTAAGGTTAAGATCAGTATGCGCTGTGGGCAGGGTGATGTTACTGTAGTCAAAATTGTTGGCCTTGGTGATGGTGCAGAAAATAGGGCGGAAACCTGTTTTTGTGGTCTGTGTAACATTCTGGTTGCTGACAAACCGGTTCTGTCTCATGGAATTGTTCGGGACTTGATGAGAAATACTTCAATCAATATTTAATTGGAAGAAGTTTCTGTTCTTCAAGGGCTTGGATGAGTGAACCAAAAGCAACATTACCAATTTTGATGACCATATATGACTAAATCAATAATAAACTCATCAATAAATGCCAGCCTCATCAGTGACACCTATATCGTGTCAACGTATATGCATGAAAAAATTGGGAATATGAGTAGTGAGAAGGATGCAAGAAAGCTTGAGGTTGATGTAGAAGTGCTGAGTGTATGAACAAACATATGTCAGGTGCAGGAGAACATGGATAAATGTGGAGTTAAAAACTTTGCAAACACAGAAGAGTAGAGTATGATTGAACTCGTGACATATTGAGAAATGTAGGTATACAAAAGCATCTGGATATTTTTGCATACCAGACAATGGACGTAAATAGGTAGCTGCAGCAAGCCATCAGAAGGCAAATGTTGCCCTTCATTGCAAGAGAAATTGAAATCAGAAATAAGGATATCTTACTGTAAATTTAGTGCACAGTTCACACTTTACATATATTATTGTGTGCAGTTTTAGTCTTCCTGTCAATGAGGGGATATACTTACCATGGAGCAAATATATCAAAAGTTGGTTTGGCTGATACCGAAGATGGTAGGACTGTCCTGTGAGGAGAGATTGGTTTGACTCTGCCTGAATTTATTAGAGATTAGAAGAACACAAAAATCTATATTAGGGCCAAGAGATGAGATGCAGGGAGATTGTTTTCCCTGGATGGGGAGTCTAGAAACAGGGTTCATAGTCTCTAGATACTGAGTAGACCGATTCGAATTGTTATGAAACTGTGGAGGCTTGGTCTCTGAGTTAATTACTTTCTTGGACATAATAAATGTTTAGATTTTAAAGATATCAAGGAATATGGTTCAAAATTGGGAATATAGCATTGACAATGAGCATCAACAATGATGGTATTGAATGGTAAAGCAGGCCCAAAGCGGATTTTGTTTTGTGTTTTTTATTTCCTCCAAGTGTCTACATCTGTGTCCAAGTGGACGTCGAACAGATCAACACCTTCTTCAACACAAGTGTTTGCCTGGCCAGGCTGCCTTTCAACATGGAGGATGTTAAGAGTTTGAAAAGTTCTTGTCATGTCGTAGATACACACTTTATTGCTCCCACTTCTCATTTGCACTTCCCAGAGATATGGTAACTTCACTTCACCTAAAGGACTTCTGTGAACCAGTTATGATCAGGGTCACATTTTCCTCATGACAGCCCCACTAATCACCAGTTTCATTCAGCTTAATTTCACGTACTGCTTTTATTTTTTTTGTGGATTCTCACTCACTTGTTTTCTTCTGTCTAAATCAATTTCACAGCGTATTCAACGGGTGGATTTGCAGTTGGGAAACTCAAACCAAATATCTCATCAAGAATTGACAAATTACTCAATTTATTGTAACCAGAATATTATTGGATTTTGACCATGGAAGAAGAAAGCACGTCTCAGAGTGGGGAGAAACCGTATATATGTTCTGTGTGTGGGTGAGGCTTCAGCCAATCATCCGGCCTGTCTAAACACAAACGCAGTCATGACAGGGAGAAGCCGTATAAATGTGGGGACTGTAGGAGGGCATTTAATTTCCCCTGCGAGCTGGAAATTCATCAGCGCTGTCACACTGGGGAGAGGTTGTTCCTGTGCTCCATGAGAAGGGCTTCACTCGGTCAGCACACTTGCTGCAACACCAGCGAGTTCACACTGGAGAGAGGCCATTCACTTGCTCTGTTTGTGAGAAGGGCTTTACTAATTTGTCCAACCTGCTGAGACACAAGCAGGTTCTTACTGTCCAGGGACCTTTTAAATGTACAGACTGTGGGAAGTGCTATAAAAGTTCCAGGGAACCGACGCGCCATCAAAGTGTCCACACAGATGAGAGACCATTCAAGTGCTCTCAATGTGAGACTGGGTTCAAGCATTCATCTGAACTCACTCTACATCGACACACTCACACTGGAGAGAAGCTATTCACCTGCTCAATTTGTCAGAAGAAGTTCACTCAAACATCTCACCTTCGGTCACACCAGTGAGTTCACACCGGGGAGAGACCATATGCCTGCTCCATGTGTGAGAAGAAATTTGCTCATTCATCCCATCTGGTGAGACACCAGCGATGTCACAAGTAGTTCCGGTGTTGGGATTTTCCTGTTAATCACATCCAGAACTGATCCATGTATATCAGGCTCTTATTCTGTTGATGTTATTAAAATCCAACCAAGTTAAAGTTGCTAGTATTCTCAGTGTCAAGTTAGTCAGATATCTATCAATTACACAGTGTAGTGAGCTTTTTAAATAAAGAACACAAGTTTGTTATTTTTGAAGAGCTCTCCCTCTCTCCTGCCTCTTCCATCCTCACCTCCAGCAATAAGTAGCTCCTTTGTCACTAAGATGGAGACAATCTGATCAGCTTCCTGTCCCGTTTCCCTCTCATTCGCTCTCTCGGACAATGTGCCTCAAAAGATTTTTTTTTCCATGTCCGAGCCCTGGACATATACGTGTCTTCACTCTCCCTCCATTTCCTGTCTTGCCATGTTAGAGCTCACCATGTCCAAGACTCTCATTTCCTGCTCCAATGGTCCTGTTCCCATGAAGTGTCTGACCACTGAACATCTTTATTTTCTCCATTTGTTAATAGCTCCCTTGCTGGTACTGTCCATTTTGCTATAAACCCGCCATATTCAAATTCCAACCCCTCAATCCCTGCAAGTTACTTTCTAATGTTGAACCTACCTTTCTCGTCCAAATTCCTAGAATGAATAGTTTCCTCCCCAATCCACATCACCTCTCCCAGAATGCAATGTTTTAATCCTGCGACAAATTTCCATTCCTGCAACATTCAGGAAATGTTGCACTTGTCGTCACATTCACTGTTTGATGGAGTGATATGCACTTGTATGGAAAATTGGCACATTGCTTCATGTTTGATGTACAAATAGCGGTAATAACTTCCACAATAATGGTTATCAAGTGCTTTAGAATGATTGCTCATGCCTGGTAATATCCATAGAGAGAATATCTATTCTGTATTGGATGCAGAAACTTTCTACCAATTGTAGGGGCTTCCACCATGTATGAAAAGCACTGCCATCTACAAGATGTTGGAGCAGGAGGAGGCCATTCAGCCCATTGAATCCACACCACCATTTAATGAGCTCATGGCAGATCTGATAACCCTCAAGGCCACTGTACTTCCATTTCCCATAACCCTTAATTTTTCTACAGATTAAAAAAAAATCTGTCTGTCTAAATCTAGTTGGCACAGGCCCTTGAGAGAATGAATCAGGAAAATAATAACGGGGAACCAGGAAATGGCAGAAGAGTTGAATAAATACTTTACACCAGACTTCACAGTAGGAGCCACTCATAGCATTTCAAACTCGCTTAATAGCCAAAAGGCAAAAAAAAGACAGGAAATAAATGCAATGAATATCATTGGAGATGAATTTTTAGGAAAACTAATGGAGCTAAAGACCAATTAGACTCATGGATCTGGCGGGCTGCATCCTAGGGTATGAAAAGAAATCGCTGCAAAAATCGTGGATTCACTAGTAGCCATCTAACAAGAATCTTCAAAGTTTGGAAAAGTCCCAGAGGATTAGAAAATTGCCAATATAGTACCTTTATGTGAAAAAAAACTAACTGTAGACCAGTTAGCATAATATCTGTTATCAGATAAATCTTAAAGTCTGTTATAATAAAAGGTGTAACAGCAGAGCTCGGATAGGCCCTTGAGGGGCAACCAATTTCAGGGAATTTCGAGAAGAACATAAGAAATAGGAGCAAGAGTAGGCCATGTGCTCCGTTAAGCATGCTCTGCCATTCAATAAGATTATGGCTGATCTTTTCATGGATTCAGCTTCATTTAACTGTCCACTCACCATAGCTTTCATATTAACCCATTCATAATTTTATTCACTCCCCCATCATTTTTCTAAATTTCAGTGAGAATAGTCCCAGTCTACTCAATCTCTCCTCATCAGCCATCTCAATTCTGGAATGAACCTAGTAAACCTCTTCTGTACACCCTCCAGTGACAGCATATCCTTTCTCAAGTCAGGAGACCAAAACTGTACACAGTACTCTAGATGTGGCCTCACCAGCAATGTATGCAGCTGCAGCATAACCTCCCTATTTTTAAATTCCATTCCTTTTCTATTGAAGGTCAGCATTCCATTTCCTTTCTTAATTACCCGCTGCATCTGCATACTAAATGTTTTTGGTTCGTGCACAGGGGCACCCAGGTCCCTCTGCACAGCAGAATGCAACAGTTTCACAATTTAAATTGCAGTCAATTTTGCTGTTATTCCTACCAAAATGGATAACCTCAACATTATTCTCTGACAGACCCTTCCCCACTCTCTTAAACTCTCTACCCATCTGTAAACATTCAGTGTCTCCTGCACACTTGGCCCAACCACCCATCTTGGCATCATCTGCAAACTTTGACACACTAACTTGGCTCCCCAACTGTTAATCATCTATGAAAGGGAGGTTGGAGATGGACAGTTTGCAAAGATGGCAGGATGAAGAGTCAGTCTTTCTCAAGAAGGCCAATGATGGTGGAATTATCAGTGAGAGAGACTGAACCAACTGTTATAGAGAGAGTGGAGCCACTGTAGAAGGACGAGGAGCTGGGTCCCATGAACAGAAGCTCTCTCAGGTTAAACTCATCACCAGTCATCTCTCTTTCTCTCTAGTGAGAGCACAACCCTGTGGCTGTCTGGCACTGTGGAAACTATTACGGCAGGAGAGATGCAATGCACGACAAAAGGGACTGAATTTTATTTGAACTATTACCAAAAGATCATAAAATATAGGAACTGAATTAAACCATTTGGTCCATTAAATTTGGTCTGCCATTCAATCATTGCTAATATGTTTCTCAAAACCATTCTCCTGCTTTTTCCCCATAACCCTTCAAACCCTGACTAACCTAGAAAATATCCACTGCTGTCTGAAATACGCTCAATGACTCGGTCTCCACAGCTCTCTGCGTCAATTAATTTTAAAGATTCACCACTCTCTGAAGGAATTCCTCCTTCTCTCAGTTCTAAAATGTCATCCCTTCACTCTGAGGTGGTGCCTCCGTGTCCTTGACTCTCCTATAATGGAAACATCTTCTCTATGTCCACTCAATCCAGATCCGTCAGAATTCTGTAACTTACAAACAGATTCCAAGCCCCCACCCCATCCTTCTAAACTCCATCAAGAACAGAGAGTCCTCAACCAATCCTCATATGATAAGTCCTTCACGCCTGTGATTATTCTTGTAAACCACCTCTGGACACCCTCCAACACCAACACATCTTTACTTAGATACTGGGACAAACTGCGCACAATACTCCAAATGCAGTCTGACCAGAGCCTGGTTTATCCTCAAAGGTACATCTCTGCTCCTGTTTTCCAGCTGTCTTGAAATGAATGCCTACATTGAATTTTCTTCCTAACCACCAACTGAAGCTGCATACTAACTGTAAGAGAACCCTGAATGAGAACCCTGAAGTCACTTTGTGCTTCAGATTTATAAGGCTTTTCTGTTTCAAATATAATCTATGCCTCTAGTCTTCTGACCAAATTGTATACCCTCACATTTTCCTTATTGTATTCCACCTGCCGCTTCTTTGTGCACTCTCCTAGCCTGTCCAAGTAACTCTGCAATCATCCTGCTTCCTGATTATGATCCATCCCCCCACCTATCATAGTGTCATCTGCAAAGATAGCAACAATGCTCTCAATTCCTTTGTCCAAATTGTTATTAATTGTGGTCCCAACACTGACCCCTTCTGAATGCGACTAGCCACTGGCTGCCATCCTGAAAAAGAGCCCTGCCAGTCACCCAATTCTCAAGCTGTGCTAGTACCTTGGCCCTGAAATCACAGGCTCTTATTTTATTTAGCAGCTTCCCATGTGGCACCTTGTCAAATGTCATGTGGATGTCCAAACAGGTCACTTCCATTAGGTCTCCTTTAACTAACTTGCTCAGTACTCCCTCAAAGAATTCTAAGATTTGTCAGGTATGACTTCCGCTTGATGAAGCTGTGCTGACTCTACCAAATGCTCCGTGATCACTTCCTTGCAATGATCTGCCACGTTGTTTTTTGACATTAAACTGATTGACATGAGTTTTAACCAAAATATGAAAACTTTGCTTTCAGTCCTGAATGTGATGAACTGCAAAATCCAATCGCTGTTGAGACGCGCAAATTCTGTTTACTTTTTCACAGTATTTTGAACAGTCTGGGCATTTAAAAGGTCTCTGATTAATGTGAGGTAATTGATGGGATGACATCTCCCTGCAAGTTTTAAAGCATTTTCCACAATCTGGGCATTTAAAAGGTTTCTCTGCAGTATGAACACATTGATCGCATAACAGCCCTGGAAATTTTACAGCACCTTCCACAGTCCAGGCATTGAAATGATCTCTCCATAGTGTGAATGAGTTGGTGTAACAGCAGATTAAATGACTGAGTGAGTCTCCTCCCACACACTGAGCAGGTGAACGGCCTGTTACTGGTGTGACAGTGTGGATGAATTTCTAGCTCAGGTGGGGAAATGCATTCCTTCCCACAATCACCACATTTTCACTGTTTCTCCCCAGTGTGACTGCATTTGTGGTTTGTGAAGCCTGAGAATTGGCTGAAACCTTGTCCACACACACATGTGTATGGTTTCTCTCCAGGGATGTTTCCTCCCATGTTCAAAATCGGATCATGTTGCACTTGTGATAAAACAGACACATTCATCAGATCATGTTGTAATGTTTGGTTTGGGTAATGTTTGGTTTGTAAATCTTCCCCTTCTAATATCCTGTGAAATTGCTGTTAAACAAACAACAATGGAGTGAGAGAGAATCTCTCCCAAGACATTGGCTTCTCCGTGAAGGAAGGGACTGAAGGAGGGGGATATTCATTACATACAAGTTGACTATAACCTTACCAGAATCTTCCAAATACTCATCCTCCACGAACAAGAATCAGCAGGGAATGTGAACACCATCACCGCCAAATTCCGTCTGAGTCACACACCATCCTAACTTGTCCGACATCTAGCTCTGTTGGAGCACAAATTTCCTCCAATTAAATAATGGCAAAACTGAAGACTTTGTCACGGCATCATCAAAAGCACCTGTATGTTTCAACAAGAAACATTATGTAGGGCTGTTTCCGAGCAGATGAAATCAATGGATTTCAGTGCTTCTTCTCATTTAATTCATCTCTGATGTGAAACTCTCACTGATTCTGATAGAGATGCTCTCTTTGCTGGTTTGAATGCCAGAAATTCATGTTCATGTTAAGAGTTTGTGCAGGAACAATAAACCCTCACGTCCTGATTGGAAATCAATCCAGGAATCTGCAGTCGGACTGCTGAATCAGAACTACTGCAGCACCAATGGAGGTGCATGCAATGCTTGCAACTTCTCTTGCTGGCAATTCTTTTGAATTTTATCATTGCAGAGATTATTCTATATTACATCAGTGCCATTCATTAAACATCTCACTTGTGAATCCAGTTTCTGGCATTTGGTTTTGTATGTTCTGATGTTTTAAGTGCTCAGATAAATCAGTATTCAATGTCCTGTGGTCTTCAATGGAATAAAAACAGCACTTCTGGCAGTGACATGATACATTACTGGAATATGAAATCTACAATTTCCTCCCTGAAGGCAGTTCCAAACCAAACTCTTCATCTAAGCCATTTGCCAGTTTTCCTCATGATGCCAGTAGTTTGAAATTATATCCATCTGGTTAACGCTCATGATTTTCATTTTCAAACTTTCTGCACCTGAGGAGTGTTGTCTCTCAGGTTAAACTGCCATCACTTTTCTCTCTCCAATGATGACCCAGAAAAATGTACGGCAACTTTAGCTTTAAATGCGTGGCTCAGTGTCAGATTTTGTGATATTATAAACATGGAACTCACAGGGATATTTTATTCTTTATTGTACGTATTATATAGGCCAGTTGTGCATGCAAGAGATAAACAGAAAGCCTACTTGGACCCATAGTAACTTACAAAGTTAAAAATCTACAATGGCGGTTACATGAACCCAGAATTCCGGACATTGGTTAACGACCCCTCCAAACGGGTTCCTTATCGCTGTGCACGCACAGACATACCGCGGATCAAACATGGCATGGCGCATGCGCGGTTGGAGCGATCTGAGGAGCAGTTGTTCTTTTTCTCGGCTCCACAAAAGGGAACAATGAGACGGAGCAGAGCAGGCGATGGGCCGAGTTTCCGAACCACTTTGTGGATGCGCTAGGGTTCACATAAAGATAGTATTGTCCTCATTTCACGAAACTAGACAAATCGCTGCACACTCTTAGGGACAGAGCCCGGTTATTGTCCGCAATCTTTTTGTGGGGCAAAGGGTGGCTGGGTGCATGTGCGATCACTCAAGGCCTCCGAGAAAATGTTGTGCTTTGAGTCAACTTTCCAGCTCCCCTGATGCAGCCTGGCTTGCTGTGTTCCTCCAGCTCCACACTGTGTTATCTCTGACTCCAGCATCAGCAGTTCTTACTATCTCTTACAGAACGTTGTGAATGTGTCCCCTGGACTAATCGGGCTGGAGGTTATAAACTACTTTTACACGGGGTGAAGAAGAGAGTATTTACACACAGCAAACTCAAAATCGCAGAAATGTTTGTTTCATCTGAAATTCTGTCCCGGACTGGCTGAGATGGCTTTTGTAAACTTATTTTAAAGCATGTTGGAAGAGGATTTGCTGATTGGAAACTCAAACCAAATGATATATCAACATCTGATGGTGCCACTTTATTCCTAATTCATTCAGCGAGCACTGGATATTATTGGCCTTTGAATTCAAGTAGAGTGAAATAAAAGTTAGATAAATTTTCTTCCTTACATCTCCCAGTAACACTTACCCCATATCATATGTCTGTGTCACCAATACATTTAGCATCAGCAAATCGTAACAGCTGCTCTTTGTCTGCCTTTTCTAAACCTATCATAAATGTAGACAACTTTATCAAATCTCATGTCAGTCTCCTTCGCTCTATGCAGAGCAACTTCAGTTTCTCTAACCTGGCTTTACAACTAATATTCCTCATTCCTTGAACCATTCTGATCAACCCAAGGCGTGACAAAGATTTCAACCGGAACTGTTGACTTTCCTGCTCCTTGGGTGTTGTCTGACTGACTAAGCTTTTCCAGCTCCACATTTATTCATTCTGATCAATTTTCTTTTAAATGTCTCCACAGGTCCTCACATCTTTTATGGTGATCACCTGTTTGCGGAGACCCAAATGCACTGTGTTCATGCGTGTGATCCTATCACACAATGAATTGCTCAGTAACATCACCGTGATTGCTGGGTGAGAGTTTCCGCTGACCCCAGTTTTTATGATTTCTTTAGATCTGCAGACTTTAGCATTTGATTGTAAATTTGAAAACACTGAATTTTTTCAGCTTTTCTTAACTGGTAACCTGTATAATTCAGCTTCTAGTGCTGTTCTTAGTTATCTGTGAAGGCCTGACATGGCCCTGGGGTTGGTGTGCCCCCATTACTGTGGACCTGAATCAATATCCATCCACTACTCTGGTTCATCTCTGCTCTCCCTGATCAACTCTCTGTCATTGCCTAACCTCCTCTAACTCCAATAATAGGTGCAACTGTCTTAGGTATTTTATTGTTACTTGCATTGATTCTTAAATGAGGTTATTTTTTACACCTGAACATCCCCTGACCATTTGTTGCTGGCAATTATTCTCCCTTAGGAGCTCCCACAATGCTGTTAGCTGAGGAATTATTCACCAAGATGATGAGGGGAATGTGATATGTATCCAAATTGATAGCAGCTAATTCATATCAATATAATGCCTTTCACAGACTGGTAACTTCCAAGCTGTTCCTCAGGAGTGGTTATAAAGCAATTTTTGATTACAATCACATAACAAGATATCAGAGTTGACAAAAATCATTTTATTGTCAAATATGTAGTTTTGAAGGAGTATTTTAAAGTGGAAAAGTGAGGTTGAGAGAGTGACTAGTTTAGTGAGGAATTGTCACACTTTATGGCCTTAGCAATGAAGTCTGACGGCACCAAATGTGGAACAGTTAAATTTGAGAATGCTCAGGAGTTTGGAATGAGAGGTAATGCAGATACCTTGGAGGACATTTGTTAAAATTCATTCTTGGGATGTGGGCTTCACCGGCTCGGTTAGCATTTATTGGTGATCTGTAATTGCCTTTGAGAGGGCTGGAGGACATTACAGGGAAACAGGAAAAGGACACTATCAAGAGATTGAACAGCAGAATGAAAAGCTTAAAGTTCAGCAGCACAAGTACAGGATGGTGGGTGAAGCAGACTTGGTGCAAACACTCATACAGGCGGCAGAGACTTGGATGACCTCAGGATTACATCACTGGGTGAATAACCTGTGGATCCCTCCGTGACAGCTTTGCGGGAGTTTGTGTGGGAAAATAAAGCTGCTAAGGCAGCAGCACATGCTTGGGAGAATGGGCAATGGTAAAACTATCATTCAGATACAGTGAATGGAAGGAAGAATAAAACACCAAATAGAGCTCAAGTACATCCATTAATAGCGGCAGAGGAAGTTAGACAAGTGCAGGGAGGGGAATGTGAGAGTATGGTGGGGAATGTGTTTGGATAGTTAAGTTCAGAGGGAACAAAGGAGTGGATGAGACATTCAGCAGCAGATGAGCAGAGACTGAGAAGAGCCGGGTGATGTTACTGCGGTGGAAGTGGGCAGTCTTTGTGACAGTGGGTATATGTGGTTGAAAAGTAATTTTGGCGTGTGAAGTATTTCACCATGGCGATGACATGTTTGGTTCAGGCTCAGACAGTTGCCAGGGAGAGGAATAGAGTCAGTCATGAGGCAGTGGAGATTGTGTTTGGGACTGAAGGCAAAGATTTCAGTTCTGCTATTATTTAATTGAAGGAAATCTCTGCTCCTCCAGGGCCAGATGTCAGACAAGTCAGGATGGTGGGTGAACCGGACGGAATTTAGTGGTGATGGTGTTCACATTCCCTGCTGTTTCTCAGTCGTAGAGGCTGAGTATTTGGAAGATTCTGATAAGATTATAGTCAAGTTGTGTGTATTGAAAATTGCCTTCCTTCAGTCCCTTCCTTCACATAGAATCCAGAGGCTTGGGAGATATTCCCTCTCACTCTACTGTTGTTTGTTTAACATCCATATTACAGGATATTCGAAGGGGGAGATTTACAAACCCAACTATTACAACATGATCTGATGGAGTTGCCTGTCTTATCACAAATGGAATATGATCCAATTTTGAACATGGGAGCAAACAGCCCTGGAGTGAAGATGTGCACGTGTTGTGTGTGTGTGGACAAGGCTTCAGCCAATTGTCAGGCTTTACAAACCACAAATGCAGTCACACTCGGGAGAAAACAGTGAAAATGTGTCAATTGTGAGGAGGAATTCATTTCCCCATCAGAGCTGGAAATTCATTGATGCTGTCACACCAGTAACAGGCCATTCACCTGCTCAGTGCATGGAAAGAGACTCACTCGTTCATTTAACCTGCTCCAACACCAGCTCGTTCACACTGAGGAGAGATCATTTCAATGCCTGGATTGCAGAAGGTGCTGTAGAAGTTTCAGGACTGCTATGCCATCAATGTGTTCATACTGCAAAGAGACCTCTTAAATGCCCAGGCTGTGGAAAATGCTTCAAAACTTCCAGGGAGATGTCATCCAATCAATCACCTTGCACCAGTGAGACCTTCTAAATGCCCAGACTGTTATATATACTGTGGGGGTGCAAAAAGAGTTCACACATTTCAGCAGTGGTTGGATTTTGCAGTTCATCACATTCAAGACTGAAGGCAAAGTTTTAATATTTTGGATAAAACTCATGTCACTCATCTTCATTTCAAAAACAGTGTGGCAGGTCATTGTAAGGACGTGATCATGGAGTACTTGGTAGAATTGTCACGGCTTCATCAAGAGCAAGTCATACCTGACAAATCTTAGACTTCTTTGAGGAAGTGCTGAGCAATTCAGGGAAAGGAGAGCGAGTGGAAGTGATCTGTTTGGACATCCACATGACATTTGACAAGTGCCTCATGGGAAGCTGCTAAATAAGATTAGAGCCCATGATTTCAGGGCCAAGGCAGTAACAAATCTTGAGGATTGAGTGACTGGCAGAGCTCATTTTCAGGATGGCAACCAGTGACTTGTGGCATTCTGCAGGATTTGGTGTTGGGGCACCAATTATTCACATTGTTCATTAACAATTTGGACAAAGGAATTGAGGGCATTGTTGCTAGGGTTGCAGATGACACTATGATAGGTGGAGGGACAGGTCATATTCAGGAAGCAGGATGACTACAGAAGGACGAGGGACAGGCTAGGAGAGTGGACAAAGAAGTGGCAGGTGAAATACAATGAAGGAAAATGTGAGGGTATACAATTTGGTCAGAAGACGAGAGGCTTAGACAATTTTCAAACTAGTGAAAGGCTTTTGAAATCTGAAGCACAAAGGGGCTTGCGAGTTCTAGTTCAGGATTCTCTTACAATTTGTGCGCAGGTTCAGTTGGTGGTTAGGAAGGCAAATACAATATAGGCGTTCATTTCAAGAGAGCTGGAAAACAGGAGTAGAGATATACTGTTGGGGCAAAACAAGGCTCTGGTCATGCTGCATTTGGAATACTGTTAACAGTTTGGCTCAGTACCTAAGAAAAGATGTGCTCATGTTGGAAGGGGTCCAGAGATGGCTACCAAGAATAATCACAGGGATGGAGGACTTTTCATATGAGGATACGTTGAGGAGTCTCTGTTCTTGTTAGAGTTTGGAAGGATGGAGTGGGTGGGTGGGAATCTGACTTAAACTTACAGAATACTGAGGGGCCTGGATCGAGTAGACATGGAGAAGATATTTCCACTAGAGGAGAGACCAGGACCTGGGCGCATCATCTCAGAGTGAAGGGTTGACACTTTAGAACTGAGAGAAGGAGGAATTTCTTCAGAAGAGGGTGATGAATCTGTAGAATTAATTAACACAGAGAGCTGTGGAGGCCATGTCACTGAGCGTATTTCATAGAGAGATGGATTTTTTTTGATTAGTGAGGGGATGAAGAGTTATGGGGAAAAGCAGCTGAATGGTTTTGAGAAACATCAGCCAATTGTTGAATGGCAAAGCAAATTTGATGAACTGAGAGGTCTAATTCTGTTCCTATATCTTCTAGTTTTTTGGTAATAGTTCAAATGAAATTTGGTCCCTTTACAGTGTATTGCATCTCCCCTGCATTGGTAGTTGCCATAGTCCCAGAGAGCCATAGAGCTGTGCTCTCACTAGAGAGAGAGAAAGAGAGATGACCGGTGATGAGTTTAACCTGAACTCCTGCTCATAAGCCCCAACAGCTAGCCCCTCTACCGTGTTCCCATGAAACTGCTGACCATCCACTTTTCCCCGTATTGTTAACCATCCACTTTTCCCCGTATTGCATATTGTTAACAATTCTCTTTCTTCTGTGCCTGTCCCTCTCACTGATAATTACCCCATCATCAACCTTCTTGAGAAAGACTGATGCTTCATTGTACCATCTTTGCAAACTGTCCACCTCTAACCTCCCTTTCATAGATGATTCAGAGTTGGGGATCAAGTGTAGTGTGTCAAAGTTCGCAGATGACACCATGCTGAGTGGTGAAGCAAAGTGTGCAGAGGACACTGAATGTTTACAGAGGGATATAGATAGGTTACCAGATTGTACTGCATCTGCCAGGCTCTTACCCAATGTTGAGATCATCCATTTTGGTAGGAAGAGCAGCAAAATGGGCCATAATTTAAATTGTGAAACATTGCTGCATGCGGACATGCAGAGGGAACTGGGTGTCCTTGTACTCGAACCAAAAAAAATTGGTAATTCAGATGCAGCAGGTAATTCAGAAGGCAAATGGAATACTGACCTTCATTGGTCAGGGAATGGAATTTATAAATAGGGAGGTTATGCTGCAGCTGCATACGGCGCTGGTGAACCACACCTAGAATACTGTGACAGTTTTGGTCTCCTGACTTGAGAGAGGATATACTGGCACTGGAGGGCATACAGAGCAGGTTCACTAGGTTGATTCCAGAATTGAGATGGCTGATGAGAAGGGGTTGAGTAGACTGGGACTTATACTCATTGATATTTTAAAAAAAAATGACAGGAGAGTTTATAAAACTATGAAGAGAATAGATAAGACAGAAGCAGGGATGTTGGGCAGGTGGAACTAGAGCAGGGAGGCATTGCCTCAAATAAAAGGCAGCAGATTTAAGACTGAGTTGAGAAGAAACTTCTCCTAAATGATTGAGAATCTGTGGAATTCCCAACCCAGTGAAGCATTTGAGGCTACCTCACTGAATGATTTTTAAGGCAAAGAGTTTTGAACAGTAAAGGAAATGAAGGTTGTGGTGAGTGGGTCGTTACGTGGATCTGAATCCATGAAAAGATCAGCCATGATGTTATCGAATGGCAGAGCAGGCTTGAAGGACCAGATGGCATACTCTGCTCCTATTTCTTATATTGCTCTTGAAATTCCGTGAACTTGGTTGTCTTTCAAGGATCTATACTTGGCTCTACTAATACATCCTTTATTATATTCGACTCTAAGATTTATTCAATAACAGATGTTGAGCTAGCTAGTCTACGGTTAACTTTTTTTCCCGACATCAAGGTACTAACCTGGCAGTTGTCTAATCCTCTGGGGCTCATCCAAACACTCAAGATTCTCGTAAGATGTCTACCAGTGTATCCAGAATTTCTGCAGCTATGTCCTATGTTCCAGCCTAACAGATCCAGGAGCTTAATTGTTCTTTAGCTCCGTTAATTTTCCCAACATTTCATCTCCAATAATAATCATTGCATTTATTTCCTATCCTTGTTTTCCTTATCGTTTGGCTATGAAACAATTTTGAAATGCTATAAGTGACTTCTACTATGAAGGCTGGTGTAAAGTATTGATTCAACTCTTCTGCTATTTCCTGGCTCCCAATTATTATTTTCCCAGTTCATTCTCACAAGGGCCTGTGCTCACTAGATTTAGACAAACAGCCTTTTTAAGGGTTGTAGGAAATGGCAGCTCAGTGGAGTTGAGGGTGATCATATCTGCCATGATCTCATTAAACAGTGGAGCACATTCAATGGGCCAAATAGCCTACTCCTGCTCCAACACCTTGTGGATGGCAGTGTTTTTAATGCATGGTGGAACCGCCCACAGTTGGAAGAAAACTGCTTCATCTAATACGGAATAGATGTTCTCCAAATAGATATTATCAGGCATAAGCAATCATTGCAACTCACTCAATTCCCTTCATTGTGGAATGTTTTCTGTCATTTGCATATCAAACTCGAAGCAACGTCACTTCTCCATATAAGTGTGTATTGCTTTATCAAACAGTGAATGTGAGCCAAAGCGTGGCTTTTCCTGAATTTGTTAGGGACAAAAATATGTCTGGGGGATCAAAACATTGCCTTCTGGGAGAGATGGTGCGGAAACAATTCATTCCAGGAATTTGGAGGAGAATTGCAGGTTCAATACGAGACAGTAACTTGCAGGCATGGTAGGGTTGCAACATGAATATGGCAGGTTTATAGGTAAAGGGACAGCACCTGCAGGAGAGCCGTTATCAAATGCAGCAAAGAGATACTCAGTGGTCAGATATTTCATGGGAATAGCGCCATTGGTGCAGGAGGTGACAGTCTTGAACAAGGTGGATCTAACATGGCATGACAGGAAATGGTGGGTGAGTGAAGATGAGTACATGTCCGGGTTTGAGGCAATTTGTCCCAGTGAGCAACTGGGAGAGCAGGAAACCAGGCAAGAAGCTGATCAGATTGTCTCAATCTTAGTGGCAAAGAAGCTCCACGTATTCCTTGTACTTATTGTTGGAAGTGAGAATGGAGGAAGCAGGAGAGAGGGAGAGCCCTTCAAAAATAAGAATGTTGTGTTTGATACGAAAAAGACTCGCCACACTGCGTAATTGATCAATATCTGATTTAAGTGACACCCAGAGCACTAGCACCTTTACGTTGGTTCGCTCTTATTAACATCAACAGATTCAGAGTCTGCTATACATGGACCTGTTCTGGATGTGATTAACAGGAAAATCCCAACACCAGAACTACTTGTGACATCGCTGGTGTCTCACCAGATGGGATGAATGAGCAAATTTCTTCTCACACTTGGAAGAGGCATCTGGTCTCTGCCCTGTGTGAACTCGCTGGTGTGACTGAAAATTAGATAATGGAGTGAACTTCTTCTGACACATGAAGCAGGTGAATGGCCTCAGTCCAGTGTGAGTCTGTTGATGTTGAGTAAGTTCAGCTGAATGCTTGAATACAGTCTCACAGTGAGAGCACTTGAATGAACCTGCGTGTGTCTCAGCAGGTTGGACACATGAGTAAAGCGCTTCTCACAAACAGAGCAAGCGAACGGCCTCTCCTCGTTGTGATCTCTCTGGCGTTGCAGCAAGTATGCTGACAATGGGAGGCCTTTCTCACTCGGAGCACAGGGACAGCCTCTCCCCAGTGTGATGGTGCTGATGAATTTCCAGCTCACAGGGGAAATCGAATGCCTTTCCACAGTCCCCACATTTACACAGCTTCTCCCTGTCATGACTGTGCTTGTGTTTAAACAGACCAGATGATTAGCAGAAGCCTCGACCACACACAGAACAGGTGTACAGTTTGTCCCCACTCGAGGTGTTTTCTTTTCCCATGGTTAAAATCCAATTATAAATTCTAGTTATGTTGCATTGAGTAATTTGTCAAATCTTGATGAGATGTTTGAATCGATTTTCCTGACTGTGAGTCCTCACCCTTGAATACACAGTGAAATTGATTTAAACAGAACAAAATCAGTGAGTGAGCACCCACAAAAACATAAAGGTAGTATGTGAAATTGAGCTGAATGAAACTAGTGACCTGAGGGGAATTATCATTCCAGCACCTAAAATACCAAGATATGTATAGTTTTTCAGACATTTGATACAAAACTGGCTGTCCAAGAGAAGACGGAAGGTGGTAGTCGATGGAAAGTATTCAGACTGGAGCTCGGTGACGCGTGGTGTGCTGCAGGGATCTGTTCTGGGTCCTCTGCTCTTTGTGATCTTTATAAATGACTTGGATGAGGAAGTGGAGGGGTGGGTTAATACATTTGGCAATGGCACGAAGGTTAGTGGAGTTGTTGTAGGGTGCAATGGGATACCTACATGATGCAGAGCAAAGCAAAGAAGTGGCAGATGGAATTCAACCCAGAAAAGTGTGGAGTGATTAATTTTGGAAGGTTGAATTTTCGTGCAGAATACTGGGTTAGTGGCAGTGTGGAGGAACAAAGGAATCTTGGGAGTCCACTTCCACAGATCCCTCAAAAGTGTGACCCAAGTTGATAGGGTTATAGAGAAGGCGTATGGTGTGTTGGCTTTCATTGTCAGGGGAATTGAGTTTAAGACCCGTGAGATTATACTGCAGCTCTATAAAACTCTGGTTAGACTATACTTGCAATATTGTGTTCAGTCCTGGTCACCTCATTGCAGGAAAGATGTGGAAGCTTTAGACAGGGTGCACAGGAGATTTACCAGGATGTTGCCTGGACTGGACGACAGGTGTTATGAGGAAATGTTGAGGGAACTAGCGATTTTTTTTTTCATTAGAGCAAAGAAAGATAAGAGGTGTTTAATAGAGGGTTATAAGAAGATGAGAGGCACAGATGGAGTGGGCAGTCAGAGACATTTTTCCCAGGGCAGAAATGACGATTACGAGGGGACATATTTTTAAGGTGATTGAAGGATGGTATTGGGGAGATGTCAGAGGTAAGTTTTTCACAGAGAGTGGTGGGCATGTGGAATGTGCTGCGAGCAGTGGTTGTGGACTCAGAAAGTTTAGGGATCTTTAAATGACTCTTGGATCAGCACATGGAGGATAGTAAAATGTAGGGTACGAGGGTAGATTGACTTTAGGAGGATAACAAGTCGGCATAACATCTTGGGCCAAAGAGTCTGTGCTGTGCTGCATTGTACTGTTGTTTGTTTTATGTTCTCCCAGCAACCTCACGAGTCTTTCCATGTCTAGTATCCAGCAGCAGTTATTCATCCAAATCCCATATTAAACATTCAAGTTGGTTTAACTGAATTATTACCAGAAAACTTGCTGACGAGAAAATGAAAACCTTGTTAAAAACCAACCCAACAGTACTTCTTTGCCCTCGATTGTAAATGTAAATTGATAACTTCTCCAGATTGAAAGGAATTAACCAAAATCTGTCAGATGTGTTAATTGGATAGATATAGAAACTATTTCCTCTAGCTGGGATTTGAAAACAAAAGGACATTATTTGGAGATGATGTGAAATCTTCATACAAACATGTCTTCATACAAGGGATGGCAAAAATTAGGAATGAAAACAGAACATGTTGGGAAAAATCTCAGTTATGGCAATATACGTGCAGAAATAAACAGAGTTAATGTTTCAGGTCTGTGAATTTTCATCAGGACTGGGAAACATAAGAAACATAATAGGTTGTGAGTTAGGTTTGGGTTAGACGAGTAGAAAAAGATGGTTGTGACAGGGGAGAAGGCAGGAAAGAATAAATGACAGAAATGCTTTTCCCTCAAGGCCACAGACAATGGATCTGGGGCAGGAAAAGAAATGATGTGCCTGGAGCAAGTGTCTAGCGCACAAACAAACTGAAACAAGAGAAATGAAAGCAAAAAAGGGGGCAGAATTCGCAGTCTGAAAATCTTGGTGTCAGTGGTGTGTCCAGAAAGCTTTAAACTGCTGAACTGAAAGATGAGGTGCTTCCTTGAAGCCTACATTTAGCGACACTGGAAGAGTGTTGTGAGCCAAGTAAGGCAATATCAGTGTGAGTACAAAATGGAGAAATAGAAATGTAAAATCCCCGATCACAGCAGGATACTGAGAGCCAATTAAACGTTTTAAAATTGAGATGTTAGATTTTTGTTAAAAGCTTAACAAATGTAAAGGTGTAAAAAATAAGGGTCACTCCTGATTGAATTGAATGTTGAAGGAAGCTTAAGGTACTTAATGGCATCCTGCTGTTCCAAATGTTCCTCTGACACATTCAGAAAGTCCTCAGGGGATTGGAAAGGTGTTCACAAAGAATTCAAAGTGTACGCAATATCTCTTTTTTCCTTTATTCATCCACAGGATATGGGTGTAGTTTTTAGGCAGCATTTATTGCCCATCCTAGTTGCCTAGAGGGCAGCTGAGAGTTAGCCACATTGCTCTGGTTTGGGGTCACATGTCGGCCAGGCTAGGGAAGGATGGTGGGGATGGGTCTAGGCCCGAAACGTCAGCTTTTGCGCTCCTAAGATGCTGCTTGGCCTGCTGTGTTCATCCAGCTCCACACTTTGTTAACTAGTAAGGATGGCAGTTTGCATCCCTAAAGGACGGATCGGTTTTCCCCAACAATTGGCAATGGTTTCATGGTCATCACTGGATTCTTAATTCTGGATTTCATTTTATTATTGAATTGAAATCCACAATCTGCTTTGGCAGGATTCAAACCGAGAATGTTATCTTGTTCTCTGGATTAACAGTCCAGCGATAATACCATTAGGCCATTGCCTCCCCATTAGATAACAATTAACATAGAAGCAAAACACTGCAAATGCTGGAGATCTTTAGTATAATCAGTAAGCGTTGGAGAAACTCAGTTGATCAGGCAGTCTCTATGGTGACAGAAATGGAATTTACATTTCGAGTCCAGCATGACTCTTCTTTAGAACTTTGGACCAATTAAAACAGAGCTGCTTTGGTGGCTCAGTGCCATCCATGAAGAAGCTGCCAATCTGTCGTCCGCAATGTCCTTTTCCCAGAGTCTTGATTACAATAATGAAATGGTTACGTTGTAACAGAGGCCATTCAGCCCAATGTGTCCATGTCAATGTTCATCTTACCCCCTGCTTTTTCCTGCAGCCTTGGGAAGTTTTTCTTTTTTGAAACATCGGCAAAGCAACCACCTTCTTCCTAAATTAGACACAGTGCTCCATTAGAGGGTGACCTGTGTTTGATATAGGTTCATCATAACTTCCTCAATTCCTTGTTATTCTTTAGGAGTTGTGCACCACCCCTTTTCCTGCCTGATAGTGACATCACCATCTTTGAAAGAGCTATCAGTTAGTCCCACTCTCCTCACCTCTCCCCTGACACTTCGTTTAAATTAGAGATCTGACACATTGCTAAAAGTTACTGTGGAATTTGCTTCCACTCCGCTTCAGGCAGGACATTACAGGTCACAATAGCTGCCCAAGGAAAATATCTCTCTCCTACATTTCTGAAAATTATTTGATATGCAGTGCTCAGTTGTTGAATATCTGCAGAATGCATTTTCCAAGTGGATTTCAGAGAACATTACTCCTGAAATCTTCAAGTAACTGAGGACACAACATACTGTATTTGAAACAAAGCTGTTTGTTGCATTACAATAATGACTTCCAGTCACATCAGTGTCATTAACTCAGAAAGTAAAATAACCAACTCTCTGAATTAATTTGTTTCAGTCCTGAATGAGAATACAACAGCAACAACAGCAGAATCCAATTCCCATCATCACTTATGAACTCATTGGTCTATCAGCGGGTGAGATGTCTGAGGGAATCCCTTTCCACACACTGAGCAGCTGAATGGCTCTCCACAGTGTAAACTCACTAGTTTCTTCGCACACAGCAAGTAATTGGCTTGTTCCTCATTGTGAATGTGCTTGTGGTCAACAAATTACCGTGTTTTTAACACCCCTCTCACAGCCAGAACACTGAAAAGGTCTTTGATTAAAGTGAACAAGTTGGCGTGAAGCAAAACAACTTATACAAGTGATTCCATGCCCATACACACAGTTGTTGGATGTTCCTTCAGTGCAAACTCATTCATATCTCAGCAGAGTTCATGACTGAGTGAAAATTTTACCACATGTGAACATGCTGATGTTAAATAATGGGCTGAGCATCACATGCTCTCTTCCTGTCCCATGTGTAACAAACTCAAAGCATTAAATGATGCAGCAGACTATGGATTATGTGTAGCCATTAAATGGTATCTGATGGATATCTGCCACTTCTCAGTTATGGAAACACAAAAATCACAATGTGCTCCAGGTATCATCTCAGTGAGACCTCACATTGTTGTCGTTGCAATTCTATGTGTTTTGAATGATTTCCTTTGTAAAATGTGCCATCATTTCAGTTTTCCACCTCCAGAAGTGGTAACAGGCTAGAGTGGATTGAATGACCTCCTCTTTTCTCAGTCGACCAGGCACACGGGGACAGAAGCGCTTCCTCCTGTTCCTGAGCAGCAGTCTCAACACTCTGAATGATGTATCAAAGTTATGAAAGGATTTGATAACAGGGTAAGTTAAATACAGGAGCAGCATTACACAAAGTCAATGGGCAATAAATATTGTGACCCTGGTTTATGGTGTCTAGAAATTTCACCACTCGTCATTTTATGCACCTGGTGTGTTACTTTATCCCTGTCTCCTTTTGTAAACAGGGTGCAACATATACAACACTTCAGTGTTGTGACACTGCTCCTATATACAAGGAAGAAAAATTAACAAGATTGAAAGACTTATGGTCTTTCCATCAGCAACTCTGCTACATTCCAACCAGACTGAATAAATGTTCCCTTTTATTGTAATATGAAAAGTGATGAAAGGAAGAGGTTAATTGAACCTGTTTGTTCGGTGACTGTGATTAATGTTAGTCTCTGAGGTTTCAAATATCCCAGTGGAGGGTCTACTCATTTAATGATAAATTGGCCCTGTTCAGTGTGATAACCCATAGTATGAATGGGAGCATTACCAACAGCACTAACAGGGATCAGCAGCTCCACAGAGATGAGTAGGAGAGATCAAAATCTCAGAACAATAGAGTGGAATGTTCCAACGTTTGATCAGAATCTGAGAAGAACAGACTGGGCTGATCCAGCAATGGATCAGCATCTGAGAACATCACACTGGAATGTTTCAACAATGGACAGAAGTTTATCTGATGATGCTTGGTTTCTTGCTACATTTTACAATCAGATATCATTATCAGGGCGCATCAAATATGCAGTTTTCATTATTCAATATTTTTATTATCCTATCTTGGCTACCGTTGGTGTCCCTAGTAAGTATCACTGTCCAGTTATTATTTCTACAAACTGTATATGATTGTATTACTTTTCTTTTCATTTACTCTAATTTCTTGCCTGTTATTGTTCCCGCTGAGAATGCAGTTAGTCAACCTTTTCATGCACTCTCTCCCTCTCTGCTTCTGAAAGTTTCCATTGTGGGTCTATGTGTTGACCTAGTCAGTTTCAGCTATGAACCACAATCCATTGTATAATTGTCCTTGTTGTGTAATATTGGGAGCATGAAGGTCACTGTCTTCTGTTCTGGTTACAAACTCCATTTCCTTCCTCTGATTCATCCCATGCCTGGCCCGTGTCTGAGGCGGAAACAGGTGAGTCACAATTGTGGTGGTTCCTTTGGTTTGAACCTTGAGCTATGAAATACTGTCTCAATCATCTCTCTAACCAGCTGTTAACACTCCCAGGTTCAAATATCCAAAATGAAATCTGAATGGATACTCCACAGCTCGTATTCAAACTCAGGCCAAAACTCCCCCCACGCATCGTCCCTGTGCGCACTCATTGATGCATTTGGGCCTGGTAATACCATATTTAAATATTCTAAAGCACATCATCACATCTGTACATGAAGCATCTCTCAATTATTCTCTGCCAATTTCCTAACTTCTGCCAGTTGTTCATATTTAAACTAATTTTCTTCCTATGTGTTGTCTATCAAACAATGATTTTCACATCTAACACTTCTCCCCCCCGCCACAAACACACACATACCTCTCACACTTGCAGTGCACTGGAGGTATAGAGGCATAAATGCGTGGGAGCCCCAGTTACTGTCACTCCGCACTGGCTGCACATTTCCCAATGTTTGGCAGTTAGCTAGTGCAAGTTATTGTATCAATATACTGGCTAAGGCTTGCAATGATCCCCACATTGGGCAGATAGATACACGAGCATGGTTTATACAGTTCTCCATACTAGGCTGGCAACCTGTCCCAGCTTATGGTGTCTGGGCTGGTTATGTGAGGCAGATACCCTTATTTTTTCCCTCATGTTTCCGAGCATATTCTCAGTTAAATTATTATCTGTTTCTATCTTGAATGTGAATCTTTGTGTGAGTCTGTATCTTTCCCTGGCCTTCATTTTTCATTCAGCGCTGCCATTGTGAAGATTAGAAACAATGAAATATTGCATGTCAGGCTGCCATTCAGTTTCCTGTATGTCTCACGTGGTGCTCCATGTTTGATGGGGTTTTAACAGCTTTGACTCATGTCTTTGAAATTTGGGCTGTGCCTGTCCACTGAATGCCTGTGTTTGTCCCTCTCAGCTGATTGTGCAATAAGTAACACAAAGAAATCCCTTGAGCATTCTTGTAAAAGACCAATAACATTCAGGTGAGTGGCTTCTGACTGGCTCCTGTTATTGAAAAGTTATCGGAGGTGCTAGTATTGGTTTGCTGGAGGTTGTGCTGTGAGGTTCCTCAAACATTCAGAGAGACCTGACGATGTGGTGACAACTCTAGTTGGAGCTTGGAGAGTGTAGTTACAGCATCTGTGTCTGCAACATGAACCCCAAATGGAGCAGAAGCTGCAGAAAGGGGAAACTCTGAAATCACAGAGTCAGTGTGCGTGGGGAACGGGATTTGCCATATCCACCCTGGTTTTACCAAGAACAGCTTCCCAGGCTTCCCTTAACACAGGAGCAAAGTATGAGGGTATCCCGAATGGACAAGGAGCTGGTCACAGAGTGGTGTCATCTCCTTCAGCAAGACCTGCAACCTCACACCAGGAGGACGATGGTGCTGCCAGCGGCTGTTAAAGCCACTGTTTCATTCAGCTTCTATGATCAGGAACAGTGGTGACATATCCATTATCTCACATCAATGTCACCATTTGGTGACAGAGCACATCTGGTGGTGGAGGTGAATATAATGTTTTCTCCCTCAAGAGGGAGCTGTTGGTTGTATCCTTGTTTTTGCAGTATAACAATACTCCCAGTGGTGTCCATGGCTCTGTGGGACCCACATGTCAATGGGGAGAGATAGACGAACTGAAAAAAAAACTCTCACTCCATCAATGTTGGAGTGTGACCATGCACAATACATCATGTTGTTGAATATCCAATGTCCTGGCAGAATCCACAGCCTCTTCATTCAGAAGCAGGCAACTGTGCCCATCATCTTCAGGTCTCCACATAGAAAGAAAGAAAGATATCTCGGATAAAGGCCATCCCCGATATATGCCTCAAAACATCCTCCCAGAGACCACTCCCCACCATCAAACAGCCACATCAAAATATCCCGTGTGTACTGAGACCAACGGATCCACTCGGAACATCAGAAAGAAGACCATCAGGGGGACAGAACAACATTTCTGATGTCTGAATAGGTCATAGAGAACCATGTACACACTGTACCACTAAGTCCTGTCACCGCTCTTCATTTATTCAATGCACAGCCTTTAATACTTGCTGAAAAAAATCACACATTCACAGTTACCCAAAATATATTTATTCCTTCTGCCACATTTTCCATTTCTTATCCTTTTACAGATTCACTAGCTCCTGTTTAGAAATTAGTTTCCTCCCAAATAGCATTTTTTGACAAATTTAGTTCTAATGCATTTGTTCCACCTATCTAAATCATTGATATAATTTGCATTAGTTGAGGGCCCAACACTTGTCACTGAAGTTGTTAATTCTGTTAAACTGATAAAGACTAACTTATCCCAAATTTATCTGTTTCTCGCTCAGTAATCAGCCCTCCCTGTACTCCAATGTCTGCTGTACTTTCAGGAGGAAGTGTGACCTAACACAAGGGGCAGTATATTAAGTATGAGGATGAGACTTTGCCAACACCAGAACTGTGTGCTGGGTGCTCTTACAGATGCAGTTAGAGACAGATACATCTATGACAAGTAGTTTGGTGAGAATGTTTCCCACAGTCTGACTGCTATGTACTTTAGGCCTCACCCTGCTCAATCTGTGGTGGGCCTCTGAAGATACTCTTGGTGATGAACATTTAACTACCACATCCAGAGTACATTTTGTGCCCTTGTCACCTTAAGTGTTTCCTCTGATTTATTTTCAATATCGAGGAGAACTGATTCATCACTGAGTGGTGGTGTGGTGTGCAGTAAATGTCCATTATCAGGCAATTTCCCTGACCATCTTTGGCCTGTTATCATGAGATTGCTTTGGGAAATTTCAGCTAACTCCATTTATAAATTCAAACCGGCACAAGACAATAGCACTTCACAGGAGGCTCCACAACACCGAGGATGTCACCTAATAAAGAGACAAAAATTTGCCATCACACCTCACACGCTCGGCAAACATATTAACATCTAGGATCCGACATCAAATGATCAAGGTATTGTCTTAATCTTATTGGCTTTGTGTGCAAAGTGCCAGTTGAGTCAAGTTTGGGGAGAGATTTCCACCACGAGGCTGAGTGGATCTCAACAAACTTAATGGACAGATGGGCCTTTATGTAATACTTTATCACTGATATTTATTGTGACTGGCCGGACATCAGTTAATTAAACAAAACATAACATCCCGAGGGAAGAGACCCCGGTCCAAGGAGAAGAAGACACTGTTTCGATATCCCCTCAGGCAGTTCAAGGCGTAAATACATTTTCCCTATGTTTACATTTCTTCACTACAGAGAATAGATCACATTTTAGACTAAATGACAGAAATTTCCAAACTCAATTTTTCTTCAAGTAAATGAGAGAGAATTCTTCAAGATGACAATGTTTTCACCCTTTGCATTAGGAACTGTAAAGAAGTCATCTGTGTGTGCTCTCAAGTGACTGAGTGTGTGGGAATAGTCTAAAAGTCATCTGTTCCTATGGATTTGTGACTGAGAGTTTGGGAACTAGTGTGTCTTGTGATTTACATCACATTTTTGTAATTCGGAACTTACCTTTTGTCATTTCAGTTCCAATTTGATCAATACATCTCTGAGCACAGAGAAATATTTGAAAATCACTCTTGGTCCTCAATCAAACTGGTAACTTTACCTCCAGGTTGATGTATAATTTATTTGTTTTCCTTCCTCACAGTTAATGTAGTGACAATCTACGTCCTGCTTTATAAAGATTGTGGATTGTCTCCATGTGTCAGACGTTACCTGGGGGCCATGGCAGTGGCGGATCTACTGGTCATTATCCTCGACCTGATATTGAGACACATTCCCATTGTTTACAAGGAACAGTTTTATTTCCTGTGGTACATCCCTGTGTGTAATATCCACGCCATCCTGCTTTATGCAGCCTCTGACTGTTCTGTCTGGTTCACTGTCACTTTCACCTTTGATCGATTTGTGGCCATTTGTTGCCAGAAACTGAAAAGTCAATATTGCAGTGAGAAAACGGTGACTCTGATTCTGGGAGCAGTGACTCTGTTGAGCTGTTTAAAAAACATTTTCTGGTATTTTATGCTCTCAAGTCAGTACGCACTGTGGAACGTTCCCTGGTTTTGTGATGCGTCACTCAGTGTTTATTCCTCTCGTGTCTGGGTCACAATCGAGTTCCTCCACCACATTCTAACCCCGACTCTCCCATTTCTCCTGATTCTGCTGCTCAATGTTTTCACCGTCAGACACATTTTAGTGACCAGCAGAGCCCGCAGGAGACTCCAGGCTCACACCAATGGGGACGGTCAGTGTGACACAGAAATGAGAAATCGAAAAAAATCCATCATTTTACTGTTTGTGATCTCAGCCAATTTCATCCTGTTATGGTCAATGTTAATGGTGTATTCTGTATGGATCCGGATGTATAATTTTGGGTATACATCTTTCATTCTAGATCGCTTTGTGCAGGAATTGGGCTTCATGCTGCAGCTCCTCAGTTGCTGCACAAACACCGCGATTTATGCCGTGACCCAGACTAAGTTCAGAGAACAACTGAAGAATGTGCTGAAATTTCCCTTCACTCAAATTAACTGATTAACAGAACTCACTAATTAATCAATAAATCAGTACTTTCTCATTACAATTCTAATTTGCAGCAATGAATTAGTCTATTTTTGTCACATTAGCCCGAGGATAGTGCTGAATTGTCCAAACTTACCACACAGGTTACAGGGCATGTTTCATTCAGTTTTCTTCAAAACCCAGGGTCCAGTGTGAAAAGGCACTGTCCCAATTACTGTACCTGTAACTGCAATTTGTAAATGGTAAAAACGTTTATTAAATGATGCAAAGCAGCACTTTTGTATTTTGCTTTTCTTTTTATTTAAGATCCTGGGCTGGCGAGAGACAAGGCAAGGCCCTCCTCCTCAGGGAAGGCTAGGGACAGGTGCTGAGGTCAGAAGTTGGGTTAAGGTAACTCTGTACTTCCTTTTGTCTCTATCTCCTGCCTTCTACTCAACACCCAGCAGTAAATCAGAGCTTACTTATCATTCATGGACAATATGCCTGTATGCAATTTTATTTGCGTGTGTGTGTGTGTGTTAGTTTATTTGTTGTTGATGTTAATGTGTGTGTCCATGGTTGTGTGTTTCTCTGTGTCTTCATCTCTGAGCAATGCAGTCTCTGTTGCTTTGGTGGTGAACCCATTCAAATGGGAATCAAAGTCTTTTGTTCTCTATCTCCCTGTTTTTCCCTCTTGTAATGAATTGCAAACGGAATCCTGGCATTTATTACAAAAGGATTACATTACAAAGGTAAAGGAGTGTTGTTACAATTATGTAAGGATTTGGCGAGAGCACACCTGGAGTATTGCATCTAGTTTTGGTCTCCTTACTTGATGAAGGATGTGTTTGCACAGGAGGCAGTTCAGTAGAGGTTCACGGGTTGATTCGAGGCGTAAATGAATTGTCATACAAGGAGAGGTTGAATCCCTTGATCTTCAAAACACCAGAGTTCTGAAGAATGAGTGGGGACCTGATTGAAGTGCAGAAAATATTACAGGAATGGACGTAAAATCAGATGTGCCTCTTTGTGGGACAGTATCGAGCAAGACCTAATGGATGTAGAGTGAGAGGACATAGATTCAAAACTAAGATGCTAAGAAATAACTTCACTCACAGATATGTGAATCATAGAACTCACTGTTCCAGAG
Organism: Stegostoma tigrinum; assembly: GCF_030684315.1. Taxonomy (NCBI): domain Eukaryota; kingdom Metazoa; phylum Chordata; class Chondrichthyes; order Orectolobiformes; family Stegostomatidae; genus Stegostoma; species Stegostoma tigrinum. The sequence goes on from NC_081360.1 coordinate 159,177, forward strand.
TGAAGGGGAGACAGAATCAATCAACCAACTGATGAAAAGCACGACGAACGTCTTCAGGAAGCAGGCAGGAGAGCGGATTTGATACCTGAATAAGATCAACTCTGATTATGTTAAATGGTGGAGCGAGCTGGAAGAGCTGAATTGCCAGGTCCCTCTCCTAACTCCTATGTTCTATTGTTCCGAAACTGCAAGAATCTCACCCTTTGCTGGACTCCCTACAATACTGCACAAGGAGCAGTTTTTTTTTACCAGAAGGCAACAAATTCTGTGACTGAGATAGTAGGAACTGTGACTGTCTTGCTTTGCGCAGCTGAATGCTTTTGGAACACTATGGGCAATTGAGGACGGCCAATCCACCGAACTTGCACATCTTTGAAACCTACACAGACATGGGGAGAATGTGCAAACTCCACACAGTCAGCTGTAGTTGGAATCGAACCTGGGTCCCCAGTTCTGTGAGGTAACGGTGCAAACTACTGAGCATCCGCGCCATCTCCAAAAATTTGGCCATCTACCATAGCAGGATTTGAACATGGTACCTCAAACATTATCTGGGTTACTGGATTAGTAATCATGTGACAATACCATTATGTCATCACCTCCCACATAATTAAGAGAACAAAGTGTGGAGCTGGATGAACACAGCAGGCCAAGCAGCATCTCAGGAGCACAAAAGCTGACATTTTGGGCCTAGACTGGGCAGAGAGCTGATGAAGGGTCTCGGCCTGAAACATCAGCTTTTGTGCTCCTGAGATGCTGCTTGGCCTGCTGTGTTCATCCAGCTTCACATTTTATTATCTTGGATTCTCCAGCATCTGCAGTTCCCATTATCTCTGCCCACCTCCCAACTAATTGTTATTTTTGGCTAACTACACTCTGTAAATCTACAACAGTGAGTATCATGTTTTTATGATTATGCCTTATTGAGATCTGTCTCCAGATTAAACTTAAAAAAAAATTACTACCAAGTTAACCCAGTGTACTGTGTTTAGAGCAGTAAGACTGTGCTATTTCCTTGGTCTGTAGATTGTTAAGGTGAAATGATGGCTTTGAGTGGAGTGATGTAGTCTTCTTGTCTGATGTGGCAGATTAGGGAGAATTTCAATGTTCCTGATAAATATGTCTGCCGGAAGAATGTTTGGTTATGAATCTTATCAGTTCGCATGGATCAGTTACAGTGGCAGCTGAAGGCAATGAGGAATTTACAGGAGGTAGGGGATGTAATGGATGGCTGTTTCAGGAGGTAGACAAACTGCAGATACAGTCAGATCAATGGGTTCCTTCTCAGAAATGTAAGAGGGATAGACATGTAGTGCAGGAGTCTCCTGTGATCATCGTCATCTCAAACAAGTTTGCTGATTTGGATAATGTAGGGTGTGATGGGCCTTTGGGGAATGAAGCACTCACAGCCATGTTTCTGGCAGCAAGGCTGGCTCCTCTGTAATGAGGATTACCTCAGGTTCCAAATAATTGATTGTGATAGGGAACTATCAAGTCAGAGACACAGACAGACGTTTCTGCAGCTGACTGCGAGACAACAGAACAGTGTGTTGCCTAAAGGTTGCCAGGGTCCAAGCTGCCTTGGAAGGGGACAGAATATTCTCAATGGTTCGAGAGTCCAACAGGAGGTTGTTGTGCACATTAGAACTAACAACACAGCATAATAAATGTATTAGGTTCTGAGGACGGAACATAGAAAATTAGGCAAGAACATAGGAAATATAAGCAAAGACAGTAATGCTCGAGAAAACTATCCACAGAACCTTCTCTGAATTTTCAATGATGGGAGCAAGGCAAATTCATGTTTGCATGGCACACCCACTCAATGTTGTAAATGCCTTCGTCTCCTTAGTTTCTTTTCCTGCCTGATAAACCATTACACACCCGCACAGTCCCAGCGACCTGAAATATCAATGGGTCCGCTCTTCATCGAAGCAGTTGACAATGTAACTGCGCAATTTTCTGTATCACAGTCACAATAATAGCAACACCACTGTTGCTGGTGGAATTGATTGGGGATGCTGGGGATGAGATGTCCCAGCGGTACTTTTTCTGTACTATTAATCCAGGGACCCAGGTAATGACCCACACTCCAATTCGAATTCTGCCACGATTGATGGTGGAATTTGAATTAAAACAAAACTACAATTTTGATACAATGAAGCCATCATTGATCATCAGGAAAAACCCACCTGGCTCACTGATGTCTTTTCGGGAAGGAAATCTGCCACTGTCACCTGGTCTGCCCTACATGTGACTCCAGACACACAGCAATTTGGTCAACTCTCATCTGCCTTTGAAATGACCAAGCCAGCCACTCAGTTACATCATTCAGGACAAAGTCTCAAAGAAATGAAACAGGACATACCTAAGTACCAGCAATTCACAGCATGTGGACTGCAGTACCTCAAGAAAGCAGCTCACAAACACTTTCTCAAGGACAACTAGGAAAAGGAAATAAATGCAGGCCCAACTAGTCACACCCACAAACCATGAATGAATAAATGAAGATGACTACACTCAGGGAAGACAGACTCAATTTAAACAGGGACTTGGAAACATATCTACATGGGCATGAAATTCAGGAATATGGGAAACGTCTAAAAATAAATGTAATTAATCTCACATTTTATTTCCATCCCAGCTGATCACCAACAATCCCTTTGTTTGCTTCTTTTTTGTCTCGGTCTCTCTTTCTCCATCTATTCAACACATTCCTTCTTGCTGTAAAAAGAAACGTCCCTGTCACCAAAATAAAACATAATATTTGCCCGCTGATTTCAGTTCTAATCTATGGTTAGCTGACTCAAAATGCTAACTCTCTTTCTATTTTGACAGAAGATTCCAAACTTGCTCAGTTTCCTCAGTACTTTGTTTCTTTTTTTGTTTCAGGTCTCCTGCATTGCTCTTTGTTTAATTTAACCATTGATTTTGTTTTTTTTTCATGTGAGGTTTACAACACTGACAAGGACAGCATATGTTCACTGTCATTAATTGCCCCTGACTGTGACCATTCCACAAGGCTGTATATCGCCAAATACTTTGCTTTTGGTCTGAATTCACACATAATCCAGCCCAGGTAATAACGATAGGTTTATTTCCTAAAAGACATCAGTGTAAGGAGACAAAATGCTCCTGGTTTTATGAATGTTATTTGTGAAATTTGCTTTTGTTCCAACTGTGGTAGGAATTGAAACAGTATCTTTAGTGTAATAACCTGTGTCTCTCCAGACGACTGGAGGATAGCAAATGTGGCTCCCCTGTTCAAGAAGGGGAGTAGAGACAACCCTGGTAATTATAGACCAGTGAGCCTTACCTCAGTTGCTGGTAAAGTGTTGGAAAAGATTATAAGGGATAGGATTTATAATCATCTAGAAAATAATAAATTGATTAGGGATAATCATCACAGTTTTGTGAAGGGAAGGTCATGCCTCACAAACCTTATTGAGTTCTTTGAGAAGGTGACCAAACAGGTAGATGAGAGTAAACCGGTTGATGTGGTGTATGTGGATTTCATCAAGGCATTCGATAAGGTTCTCCACAGTAGGCTATTGTACAAAATGCAGAGGAATGGGACTGTGGGAGATATAGCAGTTTGCATCGGAAATTGACTTGCTGAAAGAAGACAGAGGGTGGTAGTTGATGGGAAATGTTCATCCTGGAGACCAGTTACTAGTGGTGTACAGCAAGGGTCGGTGTTGGGTCCACTGCTGTTTGTCATTTTTGTAATGACCTGGATGAGGGCGTAGAAGGATGGGTTCGTAAATTTGCAGACGACACTAAGGTCAGTGGAGTTGTGGATAGTGACGAAGGATGCTGTAGGTTGCAGAGAGGCATAGATAAGCTGCAGAGCTGGGCTGAGAGGTGACAAATGGAGTTTAATGCAGACAAGTGTGAGGTAATGCACTTTGGTAGGAGTAACCGGAAGGCAAAGTACTGGGCTAATGGTAAGATTCTTGGTAGTGTAGGTGAGCAGAGAGATCTCGGTGTCCATGTACACAGACCCTTGAAAGTTGCCACCCAGGTTGACAGGGCTGTTAAGAAGGCATACAGTGTTTTAGCTTTTATTAATAGCGGGATCGAGTTCCGGAGCCAAGAGGTTATGCTGCAGCTGTACAAAACTCTGGTGCGGCCGCACTTGGAGTATTGCGTACAGTTCTGGTCATTGCATTATAAGAAGGATGTGGAAGCTTTGGAAAATGTGCAGAGGAGACTTACTAGGAAGTTGCCTGGTATGGAGGGAAGGTCTTACGAGGAAAGGCTGAGGGACTTGAGGCTGTTTTCGTTAGATAGAAGAACGGTTGAAAAGTGACTTAATTGAAACATATAAAATAATCAGAGGGTTAGATAGGATGGCTCGGGAGAGCCTTTTTCCGAGGATGGTGACGGCGAGCACAAGGGGGCATAGCTTTAAATTGAGGGGTGAAAGATATAGGACAGATGTCAGAGATGGTTTCTTTACTCAGAGAGTAGTAAGGGAATGGAAAGCTTTGCCGGCAACGGTAGTAGATTCGCCAACTTTAGGTACATTCGCCAACTTTAGGTACATTTAAGTCGCCATTGGACAAACATATGGACGTACATGGAATAGTGTAGGTTAGACGGGCTTGAGATCGATATGACAGGTCGGCACAACATCAAGGGCCGAAGGGCCTGTACTGTGCTGTAATATTCTATGTTCTATTACCTGCCCAGGGATGGAACTACTCTAACCTGGTGTCCCTATTGTGAAGTAACTTTGGAGAAAAGAACAACAGTATGATCAAAATATTTGTAACTGGAAGACAGGTCAGAAAAGAAGCTGGAATTATAAAGTCTAGCGTAGATAATGGTTTATTGGCAAAAGCACAAAGGCAGAGGGAGAGAGTGGGGATATTATGGAACTGGTATTGGACAGGTTTGATGATGGAGACAGTAGCGAGATATAAGTCAAAAAATGCCCTCAATACTGTGGACAGTCTTGTTCTCAGATGTGTGTGAGGGACAAGTCTGAAATTCATGGATATTGACGGGATGTTTGAATTAATACTGAAGATAATAGTTTCTGCCTTTGCCAAATATAGGTAACAGAAATAGCAATGGAGTTGAATATACTTTATGGAAGTAATAATTGAGCAGAGATAGAGAGACTGGCCAGGAACACCAACAATAGCGAGAATAGGATAGTGACCAGCCTGAATAATCATCAGTACAGCTCTTATCCGACTTGGTACTGTTGACCGATGCCTGGTAAGATAGAAAAGACCATAGAATAAACTCCTGTCCATTGTTGTAACATTCCAGACTATTGTTCTCAGATTCTGATCTCTGCTCTCCCTCTATGTGGAGCTGCTGCTCCCTGATAGTGATGTAGCTGTTGCTTCCACTCATGTTATAGCATAACACACTGAATGGAGCCCCTTAGTAATAGGAGAGGGAAAGCCTCCGGTGACACAGTTAGAATCCATGGAGACTGACATCAATCACAGTCACTGAACAAACAGTTTCAGTTAACCCCTTTCAATACAACACTTTCAGTTCACAATAACAACTGGGCTGGATTGGATGCTAACATCGTTGACTATTGGTCTTATATCCCATCACAAATTGTTCTAAGAAAGCCTTTGGTGAAGGAAAATGATGGATGTTTTCTTGTTGTAGTTCAGATGGCTCTGCTGTGTTCTCCGTGTACAATGTTCTAACCACCTGTACCAACGCCCCAACAACCTGAAAAAGAAACACAAGCAAAATGTTGTGACTGTGCTGATCAGTCTTCCACAACCAAAATATTGTCACTGGGTATAGTTCCCTGACCATGCAGCAGAAGTGCGGATTGTCTGGATGTTCCCCTCACTGCTGTAATAGAGTGATTTTGTGTCTTCAACACTCAATGTTTTTCATTGCAGTTTTTGTGCTTTAAAGCAGTAACATTTACATTTCTTGATTCAGTTTAAAGCTAAATGTGTAAAATGACATTGTTCTTTAAAGCCCATGGATTAATGTGTCAGGGACATGAGTATGACATGCGCTCCGAGACAGAGCGGAATCGGGGCAGTGGCTACGGAGACTGGAAGGAAGTACAGTGATATCCCAATGTCACCAGTATTCAAGCAACACTGATTCTGACAGACAGAATGGAATGTAATGCAGAACAAGGAAACATGTTATATTTGGGAGATGGAATGCCAAACAACAATGTGAGCACAACACGATCATTTAAATATGATGTAGGGAATTATATATTATGTATACACTGTTTAATCACAGGGTATACAGATTGTTCACACCTGCACAAGGTATTCAGAATTAAAATCAGACAAAGATTTCAAAATGTTAGGGGTAGAGGAAGTTTTATGGACCATATTGGGAGGGATATTGCTCATTCCCAGCAAGTGCAGAGATGATATGTTGAGTGACCACCACCTTTTCTGTAATAATTCTGAGATATGTACGAAAAGTTTTCAGACCCTGAGGGGACAAGCTTTGTTAGCGAAGGGCACAGACTTTGCTGTCATGAATAATCTATTTCTGGTGTCTTATGAAGTGTAGCTGCCTCTAAATTATCTTTCCAATCAAAATTGATTTCCTGCAATTCATGCATTTAGGAGGATATTAGCAAAAAGGTTTTTTTTTGGAATGTGACGAAGAAACAGACTCTAGTGTAATACAAGTGTAAACAGCACAACAGCTCTAATGGAAACAGGAATGGACTGTATTGACCCAAATGTAACCAATTTCAACATCTGCCCCCATTAAGAAAAGCAAAATATAAGAAATGGAAATCTGAAATACAAACGGAAATTAGTGTAGAAACACAGTCAAGGTGGCAACATCTAGAGACAGATTTAGAATTAACATACCAAATCTGACATGAACCTGTTCTGACAAAATCATATTGGACTTACAAAGTTAATTCTGTTTCTCTCTGCTCAGATGCTCCTTGATCTGACATTTTTATTCCAGCTTTTCTTTTTTTTTAAATCCCTTTTGGATGTAATTTGTCTGATCTGAACCAGAACAGTAAGGCTGCCATTTGAGTTGACTCTCAAATATTCGGTAATTCTCTATAAATGAGACATTGCAAACTTTATGTATTAAAGATCCCTAATATCGATGATGTGTTGCATTGAGATAAATTGCCATGAAAAGGTTGAACTCAGTGGCACTGATATCGCACGATTAGTCCTCTGAAAGTAACTGATTGAAAACAGGGGGATTGTTTCCTCAATGTCATGCCGTGCTCCTGATGTCCCCGGGGCTACACTCATCTGGCAAAGTTTTACCTTTCTGAGATTTTATACTAAGCTGTGAAAATATAAATTATCTTGATGTTTTAAAAGGACACATTCATCCGTGGGTTCTGGCAAACACTAGCAAGGGCAGAGTTTATTTGTCATCACCAACAGCTCTCAACAAGGTGACATAGAAACGTTTTCCTGAAACTCTTCTAATCTAAGTGGTGCGGGTGTATGCACAGAGCTGTCTCTAAGAGGATTCGACATTTTTTTTTAACATATTATAGTGAAACAACAGCAATTTACTCCCTATGAAAGATGACGTGACTTGGATGATAACTTGCAGAGATTGCATTTCCCATTTCTCAGTTGAGGGCATTACCAGTGCAGGATACTCTTCTATTCCCATTGATCACATTTTTGTTCGAGGTCTCAGAAGCCGCAATGAATCAAATACAACTGGTGGCATGGGAAGTTACTCTGATCTCATTTCAAATGACTTTGGAATATCACCTGAAACAATAAAGGGCAAAAGTTTGGAATATAGTTTGTTTGAACAACGTACTCACTGACCTTACAATATTCCAAAGCAATTTTAGGCATGGACTTCCGATTCTGTCAGGCAACGTTTGTCCTGTTCGTGATGAGGCAGTTTGGTGAACTGCCATCTCAGAGGGACAGAATGAAGCTTCACTCTGTACCATGGGGAACAGAACGATCCCATTTCCAGTGCATCGGACAGTGGCAAACACACACTATTGTCTGCTCCTATTGGGCATTGCCAATTTCAACGCCATCATTCACTGCTAACCAATAGCAACATGGAAATCAGCAGCTTCCATCATCCTAGTCGGAGGATAAAAATGGAAAGGGAGAGATGATAAAGTGGGAGATATTGGGGAAGTGGTGTGACATACAGTGGGGGTGGCAGCAGAGGAGTGTGAAGGGAGATGGTCAGTGGAAGCGTATGTAGCAGCAGAAAGAGCAGTGCAAGGGATGCAGAAGTATAAGGAAGGAAGAGTAGGACGAGGAGTGAAAAACCTCAGAAGGGTTCATTAGATCTGAAAAGTTAACTGTGATTTTTGTTTTCTTCATAGATGCTGCCACACCTGCTGAGCTTTCCCAACACCTTCTGTTTTTTTTTGTAGCCAGTCCTCTGGTTGGTCTCATGACATGTTGCTGTGAGAAACAATCCCTCTTCACTCTATGAGTTGTGCTTTGAGGCGACCCTTGCCAAGTTGATTAATCCAGTCAATATGCATGTACAAACGGCACATAATTACTATTGCGTCTTTCCCTCAAGGCCTCACTGTTTCTGGGTTTATACTATGCTTTATACTTTAGAAGGACTGTGGGGTGGGGCTGAAAATTAGTCCTACCAAGATGTTTCTTCCCTTACTGTTCAATTTCACCCAGACTGACTTATCATTCTGACCCCTCATGCCGATAGCATTTCCGAATACAGCCTTGATATCATCCTTAAGCAATACAGCGACTCCACCTCCTGCTACTTTTTTCTCTATCTTTTCGGAATACTGAGTACCCATGGGCAGTTAACTCCACAAACTTGATCTTCTTCTCAACATTTTTCAGTAATACCACCAGGTCAGACCTATTTATCTGTCTTTGTGCTGTTAGTTCATCAATTTATTCCAAATGCTGTGTGTTTTTAGGTCCAAGGTTTTTAAATAAGTTGTATTAATTTGTTTTTCTCTTTTAATACTTTCTTGTGCACTGTGCTTCTGACACTCTCCATCCTTATTTATTAATTCCTGATAATACTGAGCGTTATCTCTATAGTTTATTCCAACTCCTAAGTGTTTCCATCATGCCACTTGCTCTGCCTTATCACCCAAGACAAGGTCAAAGTTTGCTCCTTCTGTAGTAGGAACATTTGGATCATCATACAGCATGGAAACAGTCCAATGAGTCCATGCCAAACATAATCCCAAACAAAATTAGTCCCACCTGCCTGCTCCTGGCCCATATCCCTTCCAACCTTTCCAATTCATGTACTTAGCCAAATGTCTTTTACATGCTGTAATTGTACCCATATCTCCCACTTCCTCAGGAAGTTCATATTACATGCAAACCAGTCTTTTTGTGAGAAAAAAGCCCCTCCTGTATTTTTAAAGTGTATCTCCTCTCAATTAAAAATGTGCCTTCTTGTTTTGAAATTCCCCATCCTAAGGAAATGACAATATCATTAACCCTATCTAGACCCTCATTATTTTATAAACTTCTATCAGATTGCCTCTCAAATTCCTACAATCCAGTGAAAGAAGTCCCAGGCTATCCAGCCTTTCTTTGTCATTCAAGCCTTCCATACCTGGCAACATCCTGATAAATCTCTTCTGAAAACTCTCCAGCTTAAAAGTATCCTTCCTGTAACTAGCCAACCAGAATTGGATACAGTATTCCAGAAGAGGCCTCCCAAATATCCTGTACAACCACAGCATAACATCCCAGTTCTTACATCCGAAGGACTGAGCAATGAAAACAAGTGTGCCAAATACCTCTTTAACCACCCTGTCTGTACATGACACAAACTACAAAGAATATTGTACCTGCATCCCTCGATCCCTCTGTTCTACAATCCTACCCAAGGCCCTACCATTAATTATGTAAGCCATACCCTTGTTTGTTGTAGCAATACCAGGCATTTATCCATACTGAACTGCATCTGCCGTTTGTCAGTGCATTGACCCATTTAATCAAGATCCCTTTGTAATCAATGTCTGCTATGCCACCAAATTTGGTATCATTCACAAACTTACTAGCCATGCTTTTTATATTCCCATCTAAATCATTCATATAAATGACAGACAAATGAGGATCCAGAACCAATCCCAGTTGAACACACCTGGTGACTGGCCTCCAGTCCAAATAAAATTAAACATGTTTAACAAATCCTTCACTCTCCAAACATTTAACACTATGTTAGTGCCAGTCAATGTTTGAAAAATTACAAACACCGACTTTTACCATCTTATTATTCTTACATATTCCTGAGATCTCTCAACATATTTGTTCCTATGTCTTCTTCTTACTGTTGGGGGGCCAATAGTACAATCCCATCAAGGTGATCACTGTTTGCTTCAAGAAATATTTTCTTGAGTTACAGCGCTCATGTTTTCCTTAATCAAAAATGCCACTCCTCCTCCTCTTGTGCTTCCCTTTCCATCCTTCCTACATCCCGTTCATAGTTCTAAAATCCATCATATGTGGACCGAGTTCTCACTGCTATGTTTATGGCAAACCCTTCATCCTGGGATCATCCCTGTAAACCTACCATGGACATCCTCCAATGCCAGCACACCCTTCCTCGATACAGGGCCCAAAACTGGACACAATCTTCCAAATGCAGTCTGCACAAAGCTGATACAGCCTCAGCAGTGCGTCCCTACTCTTGTATTCTAGGCCTCTTGAAATAAGTGTTAAAATGGCATCTGCCTTCCGAACTGCCAACTCAGCATGTATGTTCACCTTAAGAGAATTCCTGAACTGGGACTCACAATTTTGCAGTGCAACCTGAAATATCCCCAAAAACCCTATCATTGCTGCTTCACTGTCTTCCTTGGCTCCTTCTTCCTTCAACTCTGGCTAACTCCTCCCTCATGTCTTTTTTAGTTAGTTTTATTCAGTTGTACCACTGTTACATCTTGTTCTTTCTCCTCTGCCTTAAACAGCAGGATGAACTCTATTACATTATAGTCACTACCTCCTCGGGGGTTCCATCACCTTGAGCTCTCTAATAAAATCTGCCTCATTTCACATCACTAAATACAAAATTGCCTCTTCCTATTGAGCTCTGACTCAAGCTGCTCCATTAAAAACTCTTACAGATTTCAGACATCCCTTTTCTTTAGGTCCACTGCCAACCTGATTTTCCCAATCCATCTGCATATTGAAGTCCCCGATAAATATTGCAATAGTCCCTTTCTTACATGCCTTTTCTCTCTCTTTATACTTTCTTCCTCACATCCCGAAGACTCCTGGAAGGCCTGTCTGCAAGATTTATCCTGCTCTCTTTTACTTTGTGATTCCATAACTCCATCCACATGGATTCTATGCCTTATGACTCTACCTTCTTTCTTGTTCTCAATTTAATTTCATTTCTTCGTAAAAAAGGCAATATCACACCCTCTGCACATTGGTCCATCTTTTTATAGGATGTGTATTCTTGGATATTTAGCTCCCAACCTCGATGTCCTGGCAGCGACGTCTCTGTGAAACCCATAACATTGTACCTGTCAATGTCAATCTGTGCTACAAGCTCATTTACATTACATCATACATTGTGTGCATTTGAGTACAGCACCCTTGGTCCTACATTGCCTGACCTTCTTCTCACAGTTGTCCCCCTTATCTTCTCTGCCAGAAGTTAGCCTCCTGACCCTTTCCATTCGTTCTGTCCTATTACCTATTCTGGAAACTTTAATCTGAGTTGAGCCCATTCACTTTAACATTTTCCACAATTTTCCATGCAACTGAACCTGTACCACCATGATTTTAATTTGATGTCCTATCCACAGACCCTAGTTATGTCATGCACCAGGACTATGGTCCCTGCATGATTCAGGAGGTGTCTGTCCCATCAAAACCACGCCGTCCTTCCCCAGTACTGACGTCAATATCCAATTAATTGGAACCCATGTCTTCCACACAAATCTCAGTCGAGTATTTAACTCTTTACTGGTGCTGTCCTTGTTCAAGCCTGCTTATGGATCAGGTATTAATCCAGAGATTATTACCTTTTTGGTTGTCTTCTGTAATTCAGCTCATATGACTGCAGCAGAATCTCGTTCCTCTTTTCTGTCTATGTCGACAACAGACCCGTTCCTTTCCCACTCCAAGTTCCTCTGGAGGAGGATGAGATATCCTGAGCAAAAACACTACGTGGCAGCATAGTCTTTGGAGCTCCTGCTTCTGGCACCCGAGAAGTGTCTATTTCCCTGACAGCACTATCCCTGATTACAACTACTCTTATTTTACATTCTCCCATCTTGAATGACACGCCTTTAGCACAGTGCTGTGCTAAGGGCATTAGCGTTTTGTTTTTACCCGACAATCAAATATGGATTCAAGGTCATCATTAAAATCTTAATTCCAGATGTTTTACTGAATTCAAATGCCACTATGTGCTGTGGTCAGATTCAAACCTGGGTCCCCAAAACATTACCTGGATTAATAGTCTAGCGATAACGCCACTAGACCATTGCCTCCCCTGAGTGTGTGGCAGTGTTCAGAGCTCAGGATCCAGCTTATTAATCTGAGCCAGAGTTCCTCAAGTAACCAACACTCGCTGTGAATGTTGCCACTGTGAACCACAATGGGGTCCACTGGTGCACATATAAAGCAGTTACAACACATCGTCTGAACCAACATCCTTACTTTAATTATTTCTTGCTTTGATTTTTAAAACTAGTTTAGACTGAACCCAAGTCCTTCATTGGTGGGAAGATTAACTGACCATGCGGAAAAGATTAGCATGAGGCAAATTAGGCAGATATCTTGAGGGATTGTGTGGCCGGCAGAGATTAGAGATGGAAATGATTGCTATCATCGAGGGATTTGCAAACAAGGATAAGAACTTTTTTTTTGTTTCTTCAAAATGTAGCTTTTTCTCAAATGGCAAGCTCTTCAGCTCAGTAAGCTCAGAGTGAGGAAAACAAGACTCAGTGCAAATGAGCGCATGGGCAGCAGAGTGTTGGATAGGCTCAGGATCACAGGGAAGTTGAAAATTCAAGGAGGGTCAGGAGTGTTTTAGGGCCATTCAATCTCGAGGTTACAAAGACCTAAGTCCTTTGGAACACATCCCAGAATACTTTTGCTGAACAGAAGTTTATCTGTTTCAGATTTAAACTAACAACTGAGTGTTTGGCATCAACGGCCATTTATGGAAGCTAGTTCTGAACCTTTACCACCCCTTTACCACTGTTTTTGTACAGAAGTGATTCCTAACATCTTTCTTGCACAGAATATGCTCCCAGGTTCTCAACTGAATTAGAGGAGGTTTCTATTTATCCTGCACTGGATGTCGGGGCATTGTGTGACTTAGAAAGAGCTTTGAGTTAACAATGGTCACGTAAGTCTTGTCCTAAATGGTTTTGGAAATGGCTGGTTTGGGGGCTTTGGCTAATGTTATGGTACCTGTTGGTCGATCGTACCCCTCTCATTCACCATGTCCTCCTTCCAGACCTCTCTCTTTAACCAATCCATCAACCCTAGCCATCCAGTTCAGGCCAGATCCCCTATGACCAGACCGGGTGGCAGGTTGCCTTGTGGAAGGACACAGGCGCACCATTTGGGCCTTTATGACAATCGGTAGCTTTCATAACCCCCTTTTCTGAGTGCCCAGACCTACAACTTCAACTCAATTTCACAACCTGGTCTCTCATTGAGAAATGCTAGAGTGTATTAAAGTTGGAATAACAGAGCATTCAGAAATACATGAAAGAATTAAGAAGAGTCAGCATGATTTCACAAAGTGGAAATCATAGCTAACATGGTTATTAAATTATTTTTAGGCAGAAACATGCAAGATAAAGAAGAAGGAAACCAACAGATGAAATATATTTGAAGTTCCAAAAAGCTTTTGGTAAGGTATTGTATTTGAGACTACTTCATACAGTAACAACACAAGAACCCACACTGTTGGGCATATCTATTAGTCAAGGATATTTTTTCAAGGATTGGACAATGAATTGAAGACAGAGAGTCGAATAAAGAGGGCAGTTTCATGATGGCATATTGTAACTTGTGCGTTCCCACAGAGGAATCATTGCTGGGCCCACAATTGTTTACAATATATACTAATCACCTGGAAGACAGAAGTGAACGTATTGTGGCCAAGTTCGCAGGTAACACCAAATTGATGGAAGCAAGAAGTGGGGATGATACAACGAAACTACAGAGGGATAGAAAAAGGATTAGCAAGCAGATAAAATCTCAGTGGGTGGAATATAATGCGGGAAAATTGAGGTTTATGTATTTTGGCACGGTGACTCAGTGATTAGTACTGCAGCCTCACTGCGCCAGGGACCCGGGTTCGATTCCAGCCTCGGGCAACCGTCTGTGCGGAGTTTGCACATTCTCCCCTTGTCTGCATGGGTTTCCTCCGGGTGCTCCGGTTTCCTCCCACAGTCCAAAGATGTGCAGGCTAGGTGTATCGGCCATGATACATTGCCCATAGTGTTCAGTGGTGTGTGGGTTAGAGGGTGATTGGTCTGGGTGGGATGTTCCAAGGGGCGGTGTGGACTTGTTGGGCCGAAGGGCCTGTTCGCACACTGTAGGGAATCTAATCTAATCTAGTCTACATAAAACTAGGAGAGGTGACTGTTATTTTTACGGGAAAAATACTGCAGAAAGCTGCATTACAGAGAGAATTGTGGGACATTGTTCTTAAAAGACAAAAAAGCGACCATCCAGGTTTGGGGTAATCTGGAAGGTAAATAGTCTGTTGACCTTTTTTTCAAGGGAATGGGGTTGGCTTATTAAAACGGTATATGACGCGAGTCAGATCACACCTGGAATGCTGCGAATGGTTTGAGTCCCCATACTTTTAGAATGGCAGTTCAGGGAATTTTAACACGATTGATCCTGGACAAGGGGAGAAATTTTTTCAGGAGATGAGATTGAGCAGATTACTCCTGTACTCATTGCAGTTTAGAAGAATGAGACAAGATATTACTGAAAGACAGAAGATTCCATTGGGCTTGACAGGATAGACTCAAAGAGATTGGTCCTCCTTTTTTGACAGTCGAGGATCAGAGTAAGGAATCATCTTATCAGACTGAGATGTGGAGGAATTCCTTCTCTTGGGGTGTACTGAATCTGTGCAATTCATTACTGCAGATCGCTGAACAGGCTGGCTGCTCAGTGTATTCAAAGCTGAGATAAGGTATTTTCATCAAAAACGGAATCAAGCGTTGGGGGATAAGGTAGGAAAGTGGTGTTTCGGATTATCATATCACCTCTGATCTCATTGAATACTGAGAGCAAACTCGATGGGCTGAATTACCTACTTCTGCTCCTACATAGTGTCGTTTTTTTTCCTATCTTCTGTCTTTACACTTGCTTTCTTTTTTTCAAACAGTTTCACAGCATATTAGAAGGGAATGATTTGCAAAGAGGAGACTTAAAACCAAGTATCACTTCAGGATCTGATAGAGTTGCCAATTTATTGTATCCTGGATAGCATTGAAATTTGAACATAGAAGGAAACAGCACCATTCACAGCAGGGAGAAATCGTACACGTCATTTACGTGTGGTCAAGGCTTCAGCAGATCAGCCGCCCTGTTAGAACATAACTACAGCTGCACTGGGGAGAGGCCATTCATCTGTTCCAACTGTGGGAAAGGATTCACTCAATCATCCAACCTGCTGAAACACCAGCATGTTCACACAGAGGAGTAACTTTTTAAATGCCCAGAATGTGGAAAGTGCATTAAAAGCTCAAGGGCACTGATATCCCATCAATGTATTCACGAAGACGAGGCAGGCTTCATGTGCTCTCACTGTGAGTCTGCTTTCAAGCAACTATCCACCCTCATTGAACACCAGTGGATTCACAGTGGGGAGAGGCCACTCACATGTTCAGGATGTGGGAAGACACTTTCTCAAAAAGCAATTCTGCTGAGTGACCAGCACGTTGAAACAGAGGAGAGACCTTATAAATGCCCAGACTGTGCCAAGTGCAATAAAAGCTCTGGGATCCTGACATTCCATCAATGTGTTCGCAGTGACGAGAGGCCCTTCAGATGCTCTCACTGTGGGGCTGGGGTTCAGACAATCATGTCCCCTCCGTAATCACCAGTGGATTCGCACGGTGGAGAGACCATTCATCTGCTGACAATGTGGGAAGGCATTCACTTAGAAATCCAACCTGCTGAAATACCAACAGGTTCACACAGAGGAGAGACACAATAAATGCTCAGGCTCTGGGACGTGCTACAAAATCTCTGCCGACCTGGTGAGCCATCAATGTGTTCACACTGATGAGAAACTGTTCAGGTGGCCTCACTGTGGGGCTGGGTTCAACTGGTCATCCCAACTCACTGTATAGCAATGATCTCACACAGGGGAAGGGGCCGTTCACCTGAACTGATTGTGGGAAGAGTTTCACTGTGAAATTCAACATGCTGAAATACCAGTGAGTTCATGAGTAATGACAGTGAATAATATTTGAAGCCAAGTTTAATCTCAGTAACATGTGAGAACAGTATTTGCATTTTGCCCCTCTGTCCTTGATCTGATGCACAAGGTTCTTGAACTTTGGAATGTGCTTTCACTGTGATCAGTCCCTGGCTCAGGTTAAATGAAGACAAACTTGCATAAATACAACATACTGGATTGGTACCTCATTCCTCACAACATAAGGATAGGGAGAGGCTGGGCCATGGAAAGATACAGTATGAGATATATTCACCCCTCTGTTCCTCGCATCACTCAGATAGGGGTAAGCTAATTGCAGGTTATAGCTTGATGCACTAGCCCCTCTATTCTCTAAATCAATGGGACGTGAAAGATGGGTACTCAGTGTCTGAGAGAGAGAATGCACTCTGAACCGTATCTCATATCAGGGATAGTGTGAGATATGATCACAAACGGATCTTCGGTCACATACAAGAGGAAGATCGTTAACAAAATCGAGTCATAGAGATATACAGCACAGACACAAACACTTCAGTCCAACTTGGCCATGCCGACCAGAAATCCTAAATAAACCTAGTCCCATATTTGGCCTATATTCCTTAAAACTCTCCCTATTCATATCCCCATCCAATTGTACCAGCCTCCATCACTTCCTCTGGCAGCTCATTCTGTTCATGTACCTCCCTCTGTGTGAAAAAGATACTCCTTAGTTCCCTTTTAAATCTTTCCCTTCTCATTTTAAACCTATGTTCTCTAGTTTTGGACTCCCACAGCCTGGGGAAAAGACCTTTTTTTATCCTATCCATGACCTTGTGATTTAAAACACTTCTTTAAGTTTGCCCGTCAGCTTCCAGGGAAAATAGCCTCAGTTGATTCAGCCTTATTTTCTAGCTCAAAGACTCAAACCCTGGCAACAGCCTTGCAGATCTTTTCTGAACGCTTTCAAGTTTCACAACATCCTTTCTAGAGGAGGAAGTCCGGAATTACATACAGTCTTCTAATAGTGGCATAATCAACGTCCTGTACAGCCACGACATGACCTCCCAACTGATATACTCAATGCAGTGGCCAAAACTAGCATACCAAATGTCTTTTTCACTATCTTATCTACTGTGACTCCACTTCCAAGGAAAGATGAACCTGTACTCCAAGGACTCTTTGTTCAACAGCACTCCCCAGGACCTTACCATTAAGGGTGTAAGTCCTTGTCTGATTTGCCTTTCCAAAATGCAGATTCTCATATTTATCAAAATTAATCTTCAGCTGCCACACCTTGGCCCGTTGACCCATCTGAGAATGATTTCCTTGTACTCTGAGGTCGCCTTTTTTGCTATCCACTACACTGCCAGTTTTGATGTCATCTGTAAACTTACTAACCATAATTCCTATGTTCACCTGCAGTTCATTTATATACGTAACTAAAAGCTGTGGACACACCACCGATCCTTGCGCCATGCTGCTGGTCACAGCCCAGTCTGAAAAACAAACCTCCTCCACCACCCCTTCTTCTATCCTTGAGCAACTCTGTATCTAAATAGTTAATTCTCCACCTATACCATGTGATCTCACCTTGCTAACCAGTCTACCATGAGGTACCTTGTCAAACTCCTTACTTGAAGCCCATTTTGATCATGTCTACTGTTCTATCTTCATCAATCCTCTTTGTTACTTATTCCAAAAAGCAGTCAAAGATTTCCCATGCACAATGCCAGGTTGGCTAACCCTGATTAACCCGTGCCTTTCTAAATACATGGTAACCCTGCCCTTCAGGAATCCTTCCAACAACTTTCCCACCACTGATTGTCAGGCTCGCTGGTCTATAGTTCCCTCAAATTTCCTTACCATATTTCTTAAATAGTTACGCTAGCCAACCTCCAGTCATCTGGCACATTTCCTGTGCCTGTCGATGATACATATATCTCAGCAAGGGGCAAAGCAATCACTTCCTTAGCTTCCCTCAGAGTTCTATGGTACACTTGATCAGGTCCCGGGGATTTATCCACCTCGTTCTTTGTAATATGGACATTTTATCAGATATTTAATTATTTCCCCATGTTCTCTATCTCCCATATCCTTCTCCATAGTAAACATTCATGTAAAATTCTCACTTAATATCTCCCCTATCTCCTGCAGTTCCACAAACTGGTGGCCTTGCTTATCTTTAAGGAGACTCATTCTCTCCCCAGTTACCATTTTGTCCTTAAAATATTTGTGGAAACCCTTTGAATACAACACAACCTCATTTGCCAAAGCTATCTCATGTCCCCTTTTTGCCCTCCTGAATTCCCACTTACATTCACTCCTACTGCCTTTATCGTCTTCTCAGAAACCATTTGATTCTACTGTCTATACCTGACATACGCCTCCTTCTTATTCTTGATCAGAACCTCAATTTCTCTAGTCATCCAGCACATCCTACACCTACCAACCTTGCCTTTCACACAAACAGGAACATATTGTACCTGGACTCTCATCATCGTATGATTGAAGGCTACACATTCAACAGCCACCCCTTTACCCTCGAACATCCTCCCCCCCATTATAAAAGTTTGAAAGTTATTACCCAATACTGTCAAAATTGGCCTTCCTCCAATTCAAAACTTTAACTTTTAGATCCGGTCTATCCTTTTCCATCACTCCTTTAGAACTCATAGAATATCGTCACTGACACCAAAATGCTCCCCTGCTGACACCTCAGTCACCTGCCCTGCCTTAACTCCCAAGAGTAGGTCAGGCTTTGCACCTTCTCTTGAAAGTACACCCACATACTGAATCAGATTTTTTTTTGTACGCTCTTAACCATTTCCTCTGCATCCAAGCCCTTAGCACGATGGCAGTCCCCGTCTATGTTTGGAACGTTAAAACCCCCTTCCATAACCAACTATTATTCTTGAAGATAACTGAGATGTTCTTACAACTTTGTTTCTCACTTTCCCACTGGCTGTTTGGGTGTCTATAGTACAGTGGCAGGTAGGTAGTCATCCCTTTCATATCTGTCAGTTCCATCCACATAACTTCCCTGAATGTCCTCTCTGGCAAATCCTCCCTAACTATAGCTGTAATGTTATCCTTCATTAAAAAAAAATGTCACTTCCCAATTTCACTTGTCACACTATCCACCCCCACTGTGATCCTTACTATAGCATCTCTACCTTGGAATATTAAGCTGCCATTCCTGTCCATCTCTGAGCCACATATTTGCAATTGCTATGATCTCCCAGTCTCATTTTCTGAACCATGCTCTGAGTTCATTTGCCTTAACTGTGAGGCCTTTTTCATTGAAATAATCGACTTTGTTCCTGCCTGCCCTGTCTGTTTGACTTATTGTTTTTCCCAGCTGTACCAGCCTCAGACTGATATCCTTCTTCAATATCTCCCTGGTTCCCAAAACTGTTCCCCCCGTTACTGGTTTAAATCTTCCTGAGCATCTCGAGCAAATCTCCCTGGCAGTACATTAGTCCCCTTCAAATTCAGGTGCAATCCATCTTTCTTTTACAGGTCACTTTTACTCCAGAAGACATTCCAATGATCCAAAAATGTCAATTCTTCCCCCCTGCACAAGTACCTCAGCCACGTATTCATCTGCTCTTTCTTCCTATTCCTCCCCTCACTGGCTCGTGTCACTGGGAGTGTTTGAGGTATTTCTGCACTTGAGGATTTAGTTTTTAAAATCCTGCTCAAATTCCTATATTATCTCCCCAGAATCCTGTCCATTTCTGTTCCTATGTCTTTAATTCTTATATGTGAAATGACCCACTGCTGATCCCTCTCACCTGTGAGAATATTCTGCACCCTCTCCAAGATATGCATGATTTTGGGACCAGGGAGGTAACACACCATTCTAACACAACAAAATGTGAGGCTGGATGAACACAGCAGGCCAAGCAGCATCTCAGGAGCACAAAAGCTGATGTTTAGGGCCTAGACCCTTCATCAGAGAGGGGGATGGGGTGAGGGTTCTGGAATAAATAGGGAGAGAGGGGGAGGCGGACCGAAGATGGAGAGAAAAGAAGATAGGTGGAGAGGAGAGTATAGGTGGGGAGGTCGGAAGGGGACAGGTCAGTCCAGGGAAGACGGACAGGTCAAGGAGGTGGGATGAGGTTAGTAGGTAGATGGGGGTGCGGCTTGGGGTGGGAGGAAGGGATGGGTGAGAGGAAGAACAGGTTAGGGAGGCGGAGACAGGTTGGACTGGTTTTGGGATGCAGTGGGTGGAGGGGAAGAGCTGGGCTGGTTGTGTGGTGCAGTGGGGGGAGGGGATGAACTGGGCTGGTTTAGGGATGCAGTAGGGGAAGGGGAGATTTTGAAACTGGTGAAGTCCACATTGATACCATTAGGCTGCAGGGTTCCCAGGCGGAATATGAGTTGCTGTTCCTGCAACCTTCGGGTGGCATCATTGTGGCACTGCAAGAGGCCCATGATGGACATGTCATCTAAAGAATGGGAGGGGGACTGGAAATGGTTTGCAACTGGGAGGTGCAGTAGTTTGTTGTGAACTGAGCGGAGGTGTTCTGCAAAGTGGTCTCCAAGCCTCCGCTTGGTTTCCCCAATGTAGAGGAAGCCACACCGGGTACAGTGGATGCAGTATACCACAATGGCAGATGTGCAGGTGAACCTCTGCTTAATGTGGAATGTCTTCTTGGGGCCTGGGATAGGGGTGAGGGAGGAGGTGTGGGGGCAAGTGTAGCATTTCCTGCGGTTGCAGGGGAAGGTGCCGGGTGTGGTGGGGTTGGAGGGCAGTGTGGAGCGAACAAGGGAGTCAACGAGAGAGTGGTCTCTCCGGAAAGCCGACAGGGGTGGGGATGGAAAAATGTCTTGGGTGGTGGGGTCGGATTGTAGAAGGTGGAAGTGTCGGAGGATGATGCGTTGTATCAGGAGGTTGGTGCGGTGGTGTGTGAGAACGAGGGGGATCCTCTTTGGGCGGTTGTGGTGGGGGTGGTGTGTGAGGGACGTGTTGCGGGAAATACGGGAGACGCGGTCGAGGGCGTTCTCGATCACTGTGGGGGGAAAGTTGCGGTCCTTGAAGAACTTGGACATCTGGGATGTGTGGGAGTGGAATGTCTTGTCATGGGAGCAGATGCGGCGGAGGCGGAGGAATTGGGAATAGGGGATGGAATTTTTGCAGGAGGGTGGGTGGGAGGAGGTGTATTCTAGGTAGCTGTGGGAGTCGGTGGGCTTGAAATGGACATCAGTTACAAGCTGATTGCCTGAGATGGAGACCCGAAACGTCAGCTTTTGTGCTCCTGAGATGCTGCTTGGCCTGCTGTGTTCATCCAGCCTCACATTTTGTTGTCTTGGATTCTCCAGCATCTGCAGTTCCCATTATCTCTAACACACCATTCTGATGTCTCACTGTCAGCTGCAGAAATGTCTGTCTGTGCCTCTAATTACAGAGGCCCCATCACATTCAGTGGCCTGGAAACTCGTGTCACATTATAGGCAGTCGTTGTACCAGGAACCGAGCTGTCAGTGCTGCAAGATAGTGATAGCCACAGGAGACTCCTGCACTGCCTGTCTCTGCCTCACTTTCCTGGAGGTCACCCAACTAACTGTCTGCATCTTTGGTTTATGCCCCTCCCTGCAGCTGCCATACATCATATCCCCTCACTCCTGCAAATTCCTCATTGCCTCTCAGTGCCACTCCAGCTTGCCCATGTGACCCGATAGGTTTCCTAATCAAACACACTTCCTGCAGACATAATCATCAGTAACATTGAAACTATTCCCAATCTCCCACATCTGACAGGGAGAATACATTACTCTACTGAAGGCCATTTTTGCATCTTAACGATCTACAGACCCAGAAAACAACACAATCTTTCTGCTTTGAAAAAAAAAACACTGGCTGGTTTAGTATGTAAGTTTTTATATTTTTAAAAATTTAATCAAGAGACAGATCTCTGTAACAACATTATTTTTTAAGGAACTCTACTCACTGTTGATTAACAAACGAAAAACAGTAAATGTACGCAATAAAAAATCCACTTAGCTGCTCCCATCACATTTAGAAACAACAAAGCTGATTCTTTCCTAATAAAGAGGGGGAAACATAATAGAGGAAACAGAAAGGTCATGCGATATTTTCGGAATGGTAAGGATTTATGACCGAAATTAACTGGGATTTTTACCCGCCAACGCTCAACAGCGATATTTGCAGATGAAATCCAATGCAAGAGGCGACTGTGAGCAGCAAACTTTGCCTTAACGTTGGCTGAGTGGTATCGTGATGGGTTAGAAATCCAATGGGTTTGCTCACGTGTACGTTCCAATCCAAAATACTGCAATTTATGGTGAGACTGCTTTCAAGAAGTGTTCCCCATGGGCCAATGACACAAACACACTCGCAATTTCTCATCAGAGATAGTACCAACTGCCAATGTCAGAGATAACACAGTGTGGAGCTGGAGGAGTACAGCATGCCAGGCAGCATCAGAGGAGCAGGAAAGTTGTGTCAGTGTCAGATAACCATGTAGGTGGAGCGGGACTGGTTGGGCCTTCTGGGAGAGGAAGAAGCGGAGCACATTTTGGCCATGTGGGGAATGCAAGTGCACAGGGATTGGATGTCCATGGTTAAGATGAGATTATGAGGGCCAGGGAATAGGAAGTGATGGAGGAGGTGGAGCGTGTGGGTGGTGTGCTAGACGTAGGTGGGGAGTTCCTGGGCAGTAGACCTGAGTTAGGTAACCTAAAGCTAGACTACAACTCCTCTCACCCACCTTCCTGCAAGAATGTGATCCTGTGCTCCCAATTCTTCCACCTCTGCCACATCTGCTCCCAAGATGAGGCATTCCACTGCCTAACATCCCAGATGTCCTCTTATTTCAAGGACCAAAACTTTGCCCCTTCAGTGGTCGAAAACGTTCTCGGTGCATCTCTTGTGTTCCCCACATCTCTGCCCTCATATCCCCTTCCCAAACAAAAGCAAGGACAGAATCCCCCTTGGCCTCACATATCATCCCACTAATTTCTGTATCCAATGTATCATTCCCCACAAATTCCGCCACCTGCAAACCAGCCCCACAACTAAAAATATATTTCCCTCCGCACCCCTATCTGCTTTTTGCAGGGACTGCGCTCTCCATGACTCCCTCGTCCGCTCCACATTCCCACCAGCCTCACCAACCATGGCACCTTTCCCTACAACCACAGGAAGTGCTACACTTGCCCCTACACCTCCCCCGCACCCACATCCAAGGAATCAAAAAACACTTTCAGATTAGACAGAGACTCACCTGCACATTCATCAATGTGATCTATTGCATCCGCTGCTCCCGATGTAGCCTCCTCTACATTGATGAGACCAAGCAGAGGCTCAGAGGCCACTTTGTGTAGCACCTGCGCACTAATCGTGACAAATGACAACATTTTCCAGTCACAAACCATTTTAATTCCCCCTCCCACGCCCTGGATGACATGTCCATCCTAGGCCGCCTCCAGTGTCACAAAGCTATCACCCAGAAACTGGAGGAGCAACACATAATATTCTGCCTTGGGAGCCAACAACCTAATGGCCTCAATGTTGGCTTAACCAGTTTCAAAATCTCCCCACCCCAGGCGTCATCTCATGACCAATCCTCCCTCTCATCCCTGCCTCCTTGACCTGACACAACCAATCTATCTTCTCTCCCACCTGTACACTTCTCCCACCTCACTGACCAATCCCCAGCACGGCCCACATGTACTCACCTATCACCATCCCACCTCCTTTCCCCAGCCCCACCCCTCCCCGCTCTATTTATTTCCCAGTTCCCTTTCCCTCACGCGTTTCTGAAGAAGGGTCAGCCTTCCTGCTCCTCTGATGCTGCCTGGCCTGCTGTGCTTCCCCAGCTCCTCATTGTGTTATCTACAGCCGCCAAGACCTGGTTTTTAAAGCCACAGGTCTGCCACTCAAACCCCTCTGTTCTCCCAAATCCCAGTACATCCAGCATGTTCCCAGCTCTCACTACCTGCAATATGTCCCCCCCAAAGCCCCACCACCCGGTATGGAGTAAACCAAGAAGTTTCTTTGTGAGATTAGAGGGGAAAGTGGGGTGGGAGGAGGTGTGAGAGAAAGGAGCAACTCAGAATTTCAGTCTAATGTCTCCTGTCTGTTCCTCCGCTCCCCTCTCGCACATTCACTCTCTGCCTGTCACACTTATTCACGCGTGAGCGCGCGCATGCACACACACACGCACACACACGCACGCACACACACATGCGCACACACACACACGTGCACACACACACACAACACACACACACACACACACACACACACACACACACACACACACACACACACACACAGCCCCCAGACCTGAAATACACACAGAGACAAAGCTACAGTTTCAAACCAGCTACAACACCCTTTTCTGATAAAGGGTCTAGGCCCGAAACCTCAGCGTTTGTGCTCCTGAGATGCTGCTTGGCCTGCTGTGTTCATCCAGCCTCACATTTTATTATCTACAACAACCTTTTATTCAGTCTGAGATAGTAAGAACTGCTGATGCTGTGTTCAGAGGGAACACAGAGTGGATCTGGAGGAACATAGCAGGCCAGGCAGCATCAGAAGATCTATCCCACTTTCTCATTGAAACTTCATCAGAAAAACCTGGGATTTATCTGTTTGACAGAAATTGTGTTAATGATGATTAAAGTCAGGGCAGTGTCAATTAATGCACAAATTTTGTATCTGTGGGCTGCATTTGTGTCTGTCTGCGTGTTTGTACGTATGTGCCAGTGTTTCTTATGAGTGTGTATATTTCTGTACATCTGTCTATGTGTCAGTGAGCCTGCGTGTATGTATTTAAATGTGTGTCAAAGTGTTTGTATTTGTACGCTTCTGCGTGCTTCAGTGAGTTAGTGTGACTGTCTCTGTGTTTGTTAGTTTGTCTGCGTGTGTGTGTCATTGAGTCTGTATGTGTGTGGATCAGTGAGTCTGCAAGTGACTATCCTTCTATATGTGTATGTGTGTGTCTGCGTGTATTTGTCTCTGCGTGTCTGCATGCTTGTGTTGCCGTGTGTTTGTCTGTGTGTGCCAGCGTCTGTCTGTGTGCATACGTTTCTGAGTGCCTGCCAATGTGTATGTCTCTCTGTGTATATGTGTGTCAGTGTGCCTTTGTGTGTTTCTGTCAGCATGTCTGTTTGTGTACGTGTTTCTGTGGGTCTGTAAGCATTTGTTTCTGTCTGTCGGCATGTGTATCAATATTTGTTTGTATGTCTGTCTCTCTATGTGTATGTCTCTGTGTCAATGTATATATGTGTGTGTATCAATGTATCTGTGTGTGTCTCTGTCTCTTTGTGTGTATATGCATGTTTCAATATGTCTCTGATTGTGTGTATGTGCGTGTGTGTGTGTGTGCGTGAGTGAGTGTGTTAGTTTATATGGGTGTGTGTATTCCTATATTTGTGTGTGTCTCTTGTGCAATGGGCTTTCTGTTGTTTCGGGGTGTGTCCACTGAAATGGGCTCACCGCCCTCCCATTTTCTCTCAGTCTGTACCTCTTGTGCTTAAAGTGATACAATGGTCATGTTGATGTGTGTGCATATGTGTGTCTCTGCGTGTTTGTGTCTGTATGCCTATCTCTGCCTACAGTGAGACTCGCTGGAGGTAAGTTTAAATGAACGAATGAACTAATTAATTTAAAAGTGATGCAGCAAAGTCTCACCCTCCCTCTGGTGTTTAAAGTGATACAATGCCACCCTCTGGCGGTCCCCTCACGCCACTACACAAGCGGCAGATTTTTTTTGAGCAAGCAACGCAGCCTGTGAATCTCTCAGGTTGCAGTTCTTTCGTGCTTCAAACACTGTCTTTGGAGATACAGAGCTGTCTTGGCCGATCGATGTTGCCCCTCAAATATGAACAGAAGGAAAGATGAACAAACCCACTGCTGGTCTCATACCCTTCACTTTTGAATACTTTCCCCAATTAGGATCTGAGAGAGTAGATTATAAAATATTACAAATTGCAAAAAGTGCAATAAAATAACCATGTCTCTTTACAAAACATTTCACCCGGACGCGCCTGGATACAGTTGCAGAAGAAAAACTCTATTTAATGTGTATAATGTTAGGAAAACTGTCCAAAGTCAAAACATTTCCACATTTGCAGAGGGAAAACATATCTTTCTGAACATGAGCATGTTTTACGCTGAGGAGCTTCAGCATAATTAAAATCCTCTCCACACCAGCATAGTGTGAATCTGTTTGTGTGTGTGTGCGCCTGCGTCTCTTGCTGTTGCCGTGAGTGACCCTCTCCCTCTGACCGAATCCCTGATGGCTTTCACGCTTCAGCCGCCCCTCTGCAGTAGCGTGAAGCGGCCAGCAGAGGGCGCCAATGCATTACTTTGAATACAAGGGAGCAATTGAGAAAGAGTTGTAGACTTTTACGTTCTCTCTCCAACTCGTTCCATCCCTTTCTCCCTGTGTGTCAGCGTCTGTACGCACATGTTTGTCTCAGTGTGTGTACATGTGTCTGTATGCGTCTGTCGCAATGTCTGTATGCCTTTGTTACACACGTGTGTGTACATGTGTCTGTGTGTTTCTGTCTCTGTATTAGTGTGTCTCTGTTGAACTCTCACTGTGTGATTGTAGCTGTGTGCCAGCAACTGTAGCTGAGTGTGTGTATGAGTGTGTGTCCCTGTGGCTGTGTGTTTGTGCCTGTGGCTCTTTCCAGTGGGCTTTCTGTTGTTTTGGGGATTAATCCATTGAAACTAAGTTTACTCCCTTCCCCACTTTCTCTCTGTCTCACCCTCTGGAGTTTCAAAAGATACAATGGTCATGTTGACGTGTGTCTCATATGTGCTTGTATCTGTGTTTTTTTTTTCCTGGTTGTAAACGGACTTACTGGATATCCAGGTTCAAATCTTGCCACAACAGATGGTGACTTTTGATTTTTTTTAAAAAAAAATCTCGACTTCAGAATCTAATGATTACTATGTTGAGATTGGTTGGCTCGCTGAGCTGGCTTGTTGTTCCGCAGACGTTTCGTTACCGTGCTTGGTCATCTCCTCAGTGCAACCTCTGATGAAGCGTCGGTGTGTTTTCCCGCCTGGCTTTTAAACTCTGGGGTCCGTTGCGATGTTTTGCCTCACTTCCGGGTTTCCTCTTTCGTGGAATGTATATGGGGCCGAGTTCAATGTGGTTATTAATAGCCTGCTTCGTGGAGTTCCATGCTTCTAGGAATTCTCATGCTTGTCTTTGGTTCGCCTGTCCCAGGATCTTCTTGCCCCAGTCGAAGTCGCACTTCTCATTGTCCATGTGGCTTGAGATGAGTGAGTATTGGTCATGTGTTTTTGTAGCCAGTTGCTCAAGGATAATTGATATCCAAAGAACTGGGTCAGGAGATGCCTACAGAACAGCATTATAAAGATTCCACATGCCCGACACACTCATCACACTTCCACACATCAGGGGCACATCAGAACTCACCACGAGTTCTAAGACCGCTGGGAATCAGAGTGGCACACAAACCCACATCAACCCTACAACAGGTGCTCACCCGAACTAAAGGCCCACTCGCCGCCATGGACAGGACCAATGTCATCGACAGAATCCCCTGCAGAGACTGTGAGAAACACTACATCGGACAAACAGGAAGGAAACTAACAACAAGAGAACATGAACACCAACCCAAACCCTAACCCTATCTTAATCAGTCAGCAGGATGTGAAGTGATGGTACTCAGGCGTGAGAGCTTTTCGCTTCTGGAACAAAAAGCAATTGCATGCTGTTAGCATCAGTTTGACATCTCTGATCGCTCTAAACCCTCGCTCTAAACCCTCCCGATTCACACACGCATTCAGATGCCTTGGAAGTGTAATAATTTTACTCGGCTCCACCACTTCGTCTGGCAGTTTAATGTATACTTGCACCACCTTCTCGGCAAAAAGAAAAAGCCCTCAGGTTGCTTTTAAATTTCTGCCCCTCATTTTAATTACACACCCTACAGGTTTGGACCCGCCCACCGTGTGATATAGACCTTGACTCCTTACCATGTCCATATCCCTGATGTTTTTATAAATTTGTGTTAGGTCGTCCCTCAGCCCCCGACGTTCCAGAGAAAACTGCCCCAGCCTGTTCAGAATCATCATACAGTCCAAAACCTGCACCACTGCCAATGACCACGTGAATATTTTCTGGGCAGGTTTACATGATATCTTTTATTTTTCAATAATGCCAATAACGCTGGACTACATCGACCCATTTGAAACAGAGAGGTGAAGCGTTAAACAGCTGTGAATTTCAATGCTGTAGAATGGTCAGTGTGCAGGGCAGAAAAGCGGGTGTGTTTCTGTAGTGTAGTGGTTATCACGTTCACCTTACACGCGAAAGGTCCCTGGTTCGAAGCCTGGCAGAAACAGTAGTGCCCTTCTTTTACAGCGATAGGTTCCTGGATGGACATGGGGTGAGCGTTCTTGTCAGCCAACCTTTCTTTGAATAAAGTCGCCCATATCGGCTTTTGCTGTGGAAAGGAGGATCGTTCTATTTCATTGCAGTATGAATCTTTGTTAAATTTCTTTCCTTCCTCGTCCTGAATGTGCAGAGATGGTCATCCCTTTTAAGAGTGCATTTAGCGTGCCCTCGTCCTTTCTGTAGTGGAGTAGTGTCGCCTTTGCTTTTCGTGAGAAAGCGTTCCAGCTCAAGGTTGATTTGCCTGTGTTGCAGTGCACCGCGCATTCCTTTCTGTCAAATGTACCACAAGGTAGCCTCTGAATGTCTTAGTTATGTCAGTGTCTGCCATGTCTCAAAATGCGTGAATTGAAACCAGAAGCCCTCAGCCACATTTTGGGGTAAAGAAACATGTTTGCATTTCTTAGCAGCGGACGGAATAGTGGCTCATTCAGCCAACAACAGGAGTGAAGGAGTTTACAGGCTCAGATGAACCTCATGACTTGTGCTCTCGCAGAATCATTAGCATTAACGTGTGCTCTCAAGTCAAAGGCACACTGGTATTGAAACTGAGGAAATGACGAAACAGGCTACCATGTAATGTTACATCCAATTTTTTTTTCTTTATATCAAAGACGATAAAGAACATCTAAACAAGGAGAGATAGGAAAGCGAGCCACATGAAGCTCAAGTGAAACAACATGTAATTTAATCAGTCAGCAGGATGTGAAGTAATGGTGGCTCAGGCGTGAGGGCTTTTTGCTTCTTGAACAAAAAAGCAATTGCATGCTGTAGGCATCACTTTGACATCTCTGATAGCCTTTTACAATCTGTCAATGTGTTCATAAACTGCCTTTTGTGCGTCTCTAAATAAGCACCATGGACTTTGGTAAAATTTTATTGAGTTGCTTTCCCTTGTTTTCAAACATAGGCATCCAAATCAGTTGGCTGCCGTCTGACATTTGTTTGTGTCCAGGACTAGAAAGCCGCGCAGGAAAATTGATGGTTAAGGAGAAAGACAAGGCAGATAGCAGCTCACACCTGCACCGAGGTTCGAACAGCCTCACAACATGATTTGTCGTTCTTGAATTCTAACGCTTGCTTGATCCTTTTGACTCGCGTTCTTGTACAGAAACTAATACTCAAGTGCGCTTTTGAGTCGAAGCCACGTTTGACTTGAAACTGCAGAAAGGACAAGCCAGGCTATGAAATAATATTGTTTCCATTTTCTTTTCTTCCTTTCGCAAAGGATCAAGGAAAGCTAAACAAGGAGGAATAGGAAAGTGAGGCTCATGAGCTCCGGTGAAACACCTTCTCTCTTATTCAGTCCTCAGCAAGTGACGTGAAGGTTTCTCAGGCGAGAGAGCTTTTCACTTCTTCAACACAAAACAATCCCGTCGCGTTAGCGCCTTTTTGGCATTGTGATCGCCTTTTACGTTCTGTCAATATGTACAGAATCTGCCTTCTGTGTATCTCTGGATAATTGTGTTGGGATGTTGAGATGGGATAATGAGAAGGAACTCGATTTTCCCTCCCATCATCTCTTTCAACTTCCCTTCCAAAGAACATACATTGAATGAAAGAGAAACTTTGCCATTTCACGCCAATTTTCAGAGAAGAGATCGACCGGAATGGTCTTGACATCTGACAAACCAGCATAATTATCGGGAAATCCAACGTAGCATTCAAGTTATTCATTTGATGTGTCACCTTCAACGTATTTTGAGATATATAACTGTCAAATTCTCAATGGGAGTTGTAAGGATGGGATCAGAAAAATCACCGAAGATTTACATCTGCCATGATGTTAAGAAATGGTGAACAAGCGGATTCGGATAGAATGGCCTCTTCCTGTTCCCATGTTCCCATCTTTCAGTGTTGTTTCAGGCAGACAACTGTCGACAATAACATGGAACACAAAATATTGCAACATAGGTCTGTGCCGAACGCTATTCTGAACTGAACTGATCTCAACTGCCTGCCAATGGTTGCGTATTTCTCTGTTACCTTCCTGTTCACGTGTCTGTCTAAATGCCTCTTAAACATTGCTATCATGATGATGAGAATGGTGAGTCGACAACACTGAGTATCCAGTTTCTCACCTTTACCCCGCTGCTCTCACATCTGTAATGGACAGCTCCTGTTGCAGCATTTGGTCAGACAATGGAGGATCTCACAGCTGCTCTATCCGACAGCTTGCTCCTTCACATGGGTTTCCAACTGGGCACATGGAGCAAGTTGCCATATAAATGTTGGGGATTCAGGGGTAGTTTTCTCAACTGTCGGGCTGGAGTTCTAGCTGTGGTGCTAAACATGATATTCTAAATCCAGTTCTGGCCACTTCTTAATTTACAATTTTAAATGTGAATTTCAATTTACCCTTGTGTTATATCCTTATGCTTTCACTCTTCATGAAAGTCTTGGAACGTGTCGTTGAATGAAGTAATGGTGAAGGTTGATTACGGCTGACGTAGCGTGTGTCCTGTCGGTTGCGTCAATTTTGCAAGGTTGGTGAATTGTTGCTGAACAGAATTCAGTGAAGAATTTCGTGGCGTGAAAGGCCCATGACAGTGGGGAATGTAACGTTATCTGTGAGGAATTGTTTACCTGACTCGAGGAGAGTCAACTGCGCTGTTCCCAGGAGTCAGTATTCACAACAGCCTCTCAGGATAGATATTCATGAACCGCACTTGTGTATAAGGTGCAGAGTTTCAAAATTCTCAATAATGCAAAACACGCAAATAGACTAAACAAAGCAGAAAGCTCCATGAACTGCTTTTTACCAACAAAATTTATCTTGCTAGGCATTGCTCTGTATTCTTTTCCTGAGCCCAGTTACACGCAGCCATGACACGATCAGGACGACACTTGAGCAAGTGTAAAAAGAAGGCAGTGCTAGAGGGCATGCCAGGAGCAGCATTCGGTACGTGGTGAAGTTAATTTCCCACAATAGGAACATACTCCAAACAGCAGACTGAGGGGAGATAACTTACGGTGAGGTGAGGCTTTGATAGGCGGTGCTACAGAGACTGTGGAGGTCAGTTATTAAGTCTGTTCAAGAATGCGATTGACAGATTTCTACAGACTAAAAACATCAAGGGCTCAGGGGACAGTAGAGGAAAATCTTGAAAATATGCACTTCAATGCAGTTTAGAACTGTGTATTTTAGCAAGTTTCTCGAACAACTTAGGAACCACGGTGAAGACAATCATCTCCCAGTTCTCAGTCAATTTGCCAACCATTAAGGTATAATCTGAAATATGGAGTTACCCTGTAGCATCCCGCTCCAGTGGCACAATTGGTCAACATCCTGGTTCTTAAGTGACAGTATCGAAGCATTTGCAAAGCTGAGGTTGTGAGTTCAAGCCTCCGGTGGAGCAATTTTAGTTTGTCGTGGCACAAGAGGGTAATGAGCAAAGTCAATTCTGAGCAAGGTTTGTGGAAAAAAAAACACCAGTTTCTGTGAATTGGGAAATGACTGAATGATTGATAAACATCCTGCAAGTGTTCACAATGCAAAGAAAGATATGCGGAGAGAGAAATGAAGGTGATGTTTTTTCAGCTCAAAGATATTTCTCACAAGGGTGACTGCAGTGAGTTAAATTGCGAGAAAAAGCTGTTTAGCTCATTTCAATTTATTCACTTTGCTGCAACTTGCACAGGTCATTGAAATAATTAAAAATGAATCAGATTTATCTCATTCAGCCGTTCGAATGTTACATTCGACTTTCGTTGGAAATGTTATCAGCTTAAAATAAAGTTCTGCTGAGAAGAAGGGAGGGTTCAAAATGCAAATAAAGAGAAAAATCTTTGTTTGTGAATTTCTTGGATGGAGTTCAGAAAGTATGAAATGTACCTCAAATCATCGGAATGTGGTCATTTTTTAAGGCACCAGTTTAAAGCAGGAATTGCATCTCTGAGCAACAGCTCCCTTTCGACTCGAAAGGGTCTAATTTTACTTTTTAATTGAAAACATGTTCAGTTCCATTTATAATGCTTCATGGAGAATGAACTAGCAATCTTATTCAGCTGCATGTGTACAATAAATTTTTCACGTGTAGTCAAAGAAATTCAAAGCTATTCCCGACATGCCCACAGGCTTTGTCTCACTGTTAAGGTGCCTTCTTCGGGACCTAGGGGAACAGGTACATAATTCTTTGAAGTATACGTCTCATATAGACAGGGTGGTTGAACAAGCCCCTGGTACGCCTGCCTTCATTGCTCAGTCGACTGAGGTTAGGAGCTGGGAAGTCATGTTGAGTTTGTGCAGGTCGTTGGTGAGGCCTCTTCTGGAATATAGTGCAGAGTTTCGGTCACACAATTGTAGCAGGCATATTATTAAGTGAGTGAGTGTTGGAAGTGGTTGACCCGGATGTTGCCTGGTATGGAAGTTTGAGTTATATGGAAAGACTGGATAGGTTTGGACGTCCTTTGCTGGCGTTTAGGTGATTGAGAGGCAATCTGACAGAAGTTTATAAAATAATGAGATGTGTGGCTAGTACTAATGGAAGTTGTCTTTCCCCTCGGATGGGAGGTTTCAAGACTCAGGAACATTTTCAAGTTGAAAGGAGATAATTTTTTTCGAAAAAAGATGGGATAGGCGGAACGTTGCAATGACTGCGAGTAAAACGGTGGCAAGTTCCAGCAGAGAAATGAGTGCCAGAGAGACGGGTGACAGTGAAGCAGGCATTTGAGGTCAAATGTGTTTTATTTGCCAGGGAAATTCAACAAAGTGGAGAATATTGAAGTGAAGCAGTGCCAGCGATTAGCTTTGCTGGGTATTCACCTTGCGAATATACTTCTGTTGATATCCCTGATTATATCACAAGTGGACAGCATGAAAGCTGCAGCCAGACATGTAGAGCCAGTGGTGTAATTGATACAGTGTCTGACTTGGGTTTGGAAGATTGAAACATTCTATCCTCCCTCGCTGGAGTGTAATTCACAGCTTTTCTACTCTTGCAAATTGCTTCCAAAGATGAATGTGTCCCCAGCGCTGTTTTTGTCAGGTTCCCAGCAGCTGAAGTGATTGCATCTCTGGGCTTTGGAAATTGAAAATTGGAATTGAAAGGTAAATGAGTAACCTGAGTGTGGGGCTACTTCAGCTCACTGTCTATTTCATGTCCCAGCTCATGGCAACGGTTCTCATTGTCAGGAGAATCTGCTCGTGTTCCACATCAAGCTGCCTGTTGTCAGGGAACCTTGTGTATGACAACAGAGTGTGGTTATGAAGGAGATGGAGCACATATAATCGTGAGGTCTCTGTCACTCTTGGGGATATATCTGTGTATCTCCCTCTGTTGCTTAACATGAGGATGATTACTTCAAGGCAGCTGACACGTACTTTTATCTTCTCAAATTTCAGTCCCATTCGTGGAATACAGGGATACACTCATTGCAATTTGCACTCAAAACTTCAGTGCACTAAAGGCGATGGGCCAAACACTGGAACTTGTAAGGAGCTGAAGTGGATACACAAAGACAAAGAGAGGCAAATAGAGACACATTTTGAGGGAGACATTGAAAGGACCAATTCTTCATTCGACATGTCTGCTCAGGGACAGAAAAGAAAAGGGAAAGGCAATAATTTAAGTAGAGCTTTTCCCCAGCTCAGGGCAATGGAAACTGCATCAGAGCCAATAATTCCTTTTGAAAGGACCAATTCTTCATTCGACATGTCTGCTCAGGGACAGAAAAGAAAAGGGAAAGGCAATAATTTAAGCAGAGCTTTTCCCCAGCTCAGGGCAATGGAAACTGCATCAGAGCCAATAATTCCTTTTTAAAATTGTTGAGTTAACTGTTGGAAACAAAGAAGATATTGTGATAAATATGCTGATTCAACAAATAAATGCTCTTATTTCCCTGTAATTACAGTGTAGAAATGCATAACTAACGTAGTTCTGATGAATGATCAGTTGATCTGAAGCGCTATCTCGTTCTGTCCACAGATGCTGCCAGACTTGTGCTTGTCTATCAATTCCTGTTTTTTTTTGTTTCAGTTTTGCAGAATCCGCAGTTGTTAACAGGTACGCTTGAATATCATTTGAGATAAGATAGATTAACTCAGAGCTCCTTTCCTGCTTCTGAAAATTCGTCAGCAGTGTACATGTAACCTTTGTCTAATTTCCAACATTCTGTTGGTCGAACTCTGATTTCAATCAGAATCACAAAATTTGTCACAATGCAGATGGAGGCCATGCAGCACAACTTGGCTGTGCTGCTCTCCACAATGTGTAAATGGGTGTCTCCTTTAATATTATTCACTGGCCTTCTCAGTGTAACTCTGCACTTCGTTACTTTTAACCTAACCATCGAATTTCCTTTTGTATCGATTGAATCTGCGTCTTGCATACTGTCAGACTGTGATTTCCAGACCCAAACACCCTCTGTTCAAAACTTGAAGCAGACCAACTTTCAGCTTTCTGTTCTCCAAGGACCACTTTCCCAACTTTCCGGTCTACCTTCATAGCCTACATTCCTCATACACGGCCCCATTCATGTGAATCTGTTCAGCGCTGTCTCTTATCACCTCACAGCCCCGCTTCCGGTAGTTTCCCAAAGAAAAATAAACTTGCTTGAAAATATCGGCTGGTCTGGCAGCATCTGGGAAGGATAAAACAGAATTAACATTTCGTGTCCAATGACTCTGTTCCGAGGAAGGGTCACTGGACCCGAAAAGTTAACTCTGTCTTTTATTCCTTCACAGTTGCTGCCATACCCACTGAGCTTTTCCTGCAAATTTATTCTTGTCCTTCATTTACAGTATCTGCAGTGCTTTCGTTATTTTTATATGGACATTTCACTCCCAGATATGAGCAATAATGCAAATGGAGCACTCATTCAGAGTCAGTTAACGTTGGCAAAGGCCCGAGAACACTTGTTTTCACTTTGAACAAGTGTTTCCTTTCTCCATGTTCATTGCAACAGTACCTCTGCCCCATTCCCACTTTAGCCAATCCAACCACATTTAACAAAACGAGCTTTTTTTCCAGAAAGCTCATTCGGCATTGTAGCAAGTGTAGGGTAAAGAACCTGGGTTTGTCTGGGAGTTGAACGCAGCGACATTTTGCATATCTACACGATATCATAATCTAAGCCAGAATCATATCCCTAGACCAACGAGCCCTGCCTGTGTGCGCTTGCCGAGCTCTGAACCAGCTGAGACTTACTCGGAGTGAAGTGTCTCGAATGTTGCTCCGGAAATTGAAAGCAACTCAGAGTTTCAACAACAATTTCCTCTCATTTTGTCTCCTCGCTCCCAGAATGGTGCTATTTGTCCGTCCCAAAGAGACTGGGCTCTCTTCACTTGGGTATTCAATCATTTTCTTCCACTTGGATCACAAAGCACTTTGAAAGGTTCACAGACTGGGTTTCCGTTTCGTATCATTTCCATGTTCCCACGTACTAACTGTTTTTCCCCTAAATTCTCATGGCACTGCTCAGTCTTCATCATGCCCAGGGATGAGAGAATTCAGTTCTGTGGGGAGATTCTACAGACTGGGGTTGTTCTGTTTAGGGCATTGAAGATTAAATGGGGGTTTCATGGCGTTAGCGTTTGGATGAAGTAGACAGTGAGAAACTTGCTTCCGAAGATCAGGGTCAGTAAACACTGGGATTTTGGAACTTTGAAGATAAATAGAGTTGCGTTTATCCAGGACTTTCCACGTCATGATGTCTGTTCACCACGGGCAGAGGCTTTTGTTTAAAGCTTGCTTTCTTCTTTCGCACATGTGATACATTCGCCGCAACAAACGCGAGGGACCTCAGACTGACCTCGTTCTCATCAAAATCAGACTTCATCAGTAAAGAATAGAGCAAGACAGAAAATGCCAGAGATTGCCCACGCTTTTAACCCTCAAAACCATTCTCGTTTACTCTATCCATACAAAACAGGAATCATACCGCTCGATCAATGAATCAATAGACAGCTCAGAACCATTAACACTAAACCAGGTGAGTTTTCCTGTAAGTTCAGGATATTCCCATTGCCTCAGGGAGTGAAAGCAGCATTGATTTTTAAAAACAGCTTCTTCCTTTTCTAACTCCTTACTCCCTTCATCTGGGGCTGAGCTCTGTCGATTGGCGCCTGGAGTAAGACACCTTCCACTGGCAGCTAGTTCTGGAGAAGGGCAGCATGAACGTGTTCTTCAGTTCCCTGTCAATGTCCTTGCGAGGTATGGAAAGTGTTGAAGACAGTGCAGGAGGGAGATCGTGTTTGCACAGGAACTGACATT
This sequence comes from Stegostoma tigrinum, assembly GCF_030684315.1. Taxonomy (NCBI): domain Eukaryota; kingdom Metazoa; phylum Chordata; class Chondrichthyes; order Orectolobiformes; family Stegostomatidae; genus Stegostoma; species Stegostoma tigrinum. The sequence goes on from NC_081360.1 coordinate 196,147, forward strand.
GTCTTGGGAACCTTGTCTAAATTATTGCATCTGAGACGGAGTGAAAAATGCAGAGTTGGTACGAAAGAGAGAATCCCTCCCAATAATAGGGAACTGTATCTGTGATCTTCTCAATGTCACAGGGAGGTCTCTGCTGCCTGAATCAGCAGGGAAAGTTACTGCAGGGAGTCGTGTCATTCAGACACACTGCACTAGGTCTGTATAAACTTCATGGTGTTGCTCCCAGCTCGGAAAACAGATTTTACTTTTCATTTCATTCTCAGAGTAACAGAGAAAGCAATTTAGGCCAGCACCTTGACAGCTCCTGGAGAGAGCAGGGATGTGAGAGAGCGGACAGTTTTGACTTATGTACATTTTCAGCATTTACATGTTGGCCTGTGTGACAGTAGAATCAATTTGAGAGATTGCTTCAGTAACAGATAGCAGGAAACATTTGAGTCAGTTTGTTTTGCTTCTGAAAGCTGTTGAGTAAATTGTGCAGAGCAACAGACTCTTCTCCTTGGCATTAGTGAAACGGTAAACAGCAGAGTACATCTTCCAGAGTATGGTACCCAGCAGAACACAACTAAAGAATTACTAAGTGACAAGGTCTGTTGAATCCAATTCTGTGAAGAATTGAAGCCAAGGGATTGAAAATCCCTGAAATAGTGGAGATGTGACATTGTTGACTAGACTCGAGGAGGGTGCACAGTGCTGTTCCCAGGAACCAGTATTGGGACCACCTCTCTCCTGGACAGGTATTAATGGCCCACAATTTTGTATAGAGTGGACAATTCCAAAATCCTAAATGTCACAACTTTAGCAAAGAAATGTAATCACTGGAGGAAGTCACAGGAGCTGATTTTTATTTTCCAGTAAATCTTCCATTGCCTGATCTGAAGCTGAAAAATTCCAGCTGTGAGCAAAGTGTAGTGAAGTTGATGAGTTGATATTCAGTGGTGTCAATTAACACCATCCTCACCAGTTTTTTGTTTCAAACTCTCAGCTGGAAAAATCACTAAATTAAAGGAACAAGTCTCACCATTCGATAGAATCATGGCTGATCTAAACTTCACTGACATTTCTCACCCCATCCACAAAACCCTGTGTACCATTGGGAACCAGACATTTATCAATCTCCACCTTCAAAAAAAGTCCAAAGTAACATGTCAACTATGGAAGGGAAAGTTGCGTTGCGAGCCAGTCATACTATTTCATGAACTTTGCAGGTTTATCATGTAGGCAACCGATTCTAGTCTGAATATTTTTCAAACTGTATTGTTCCCAGAAAACCTGCCCCGAAGATTTGACGAACTTCGCATGGTCAGCAGTGGGAGCTGGACAACAGGGAGTGACAATGAATCGGCTTTTGCAGATCATCATTGACTTCCTTCAAACACAGTCCAAAACTCTGTGGAAGTCAAAATCACAACATTTGAAATGCACGGCAATAGATCCATAGATGTCTGATACACTCTCCATTGTACCTAGAACCACGCCTACACGAGCTTTAAAGTACAGCAAGTTGGCTATGGTGCATTTTTTTTGTGTCTTTCAATAAAAATATGCTTTATCCTCTGAAAGAAGGGTCACTAGATTTGAAAAGTAACTGCGATTTTTCTTCACGCATGTTGCCAGATCTGTCAAACTTTTCTAGCAACTTCTGCTTTTATATCTGTTCGTCCTCGTCCCATTTTCAACACTATCCCTGTGAGATCTGGCACTTCAAGTGACCATCTAAACACTCCTAAAATGTTCTGATGATGCTTAGCTTAGCCACACTTTCAGGCAGTGAATATCAGATGCCCAGAACTATCTGCGAGAGAAACACATCTTCCTTAAATCTCCCGTAAACCTTCTGCCCCATGTTTTTAATCTTACTCGAAGGTTAATCATCCTTTTCAATAAGATGAAGGTCAGTTCAATCTCCCGTATGTATGCCCTTCATAATTTTATAAACGTTAATCAGCTCCCCAATGAGCTTTCTCTGCTATCAGAAAAAAAAACAACCCAGCCTAGATTGTCTGCCTTCTCAGTGGAAATGGTCAATCCCAGGTAATATCCTTGTTGATCGGCTCTGGGCACCCTGTAGTGCAATTACACACTTCCTGAAGTCTAGCAATCAAAATGGAACAACGTTCTCTAACAAAATCAGAAATTTCTGGATAAATTCAGTCCAACAGGCATCATCTGTGGAAATGATTGATTGACAGGTTATCATATGTACCGAACTACAGTGAAAAACTTTCTTTAGGAACAAGACAAGCAGATCATAGTAAGCAAGGATAAACAAATCAGAATTTGCGTAAAGATCTAGACAGAGGTACATTGGTTACATGGCACAGGACATGGAGTAGGCGAGATCAAGGGCAGCAAGATCAACATTATTTGTTGTCCTGGGGCTGCGAGTCAAGCGTCGTCAGTACTCGGGTCTGAACAACTGCAGCATTCTTAACCCATTTAAAAGAGCATTATTACTATTTTTTTTACAGATTTAGATTTAAGTTAAAATGAAGAACATTAATAAGGAATGGTCAGGTTATATCTGTTCTAAGTATATCGCAAGGAGTCGCATGATGTCAGCTCCATTTTGAAAGCAGGGTTAATGTTTCGAGAACAGGAACTATTCTTCAGAACTGGTAGCATCGAGGAAAAGAAGGCATATAAAATGTACTCTCCTAAGAAATGTGCCCTGTGTGCATATGTCTGAATATGAATACCTTTGTGGAATTCAACGCTTCTTATTGAAAGTTCACCTTATCTTTAAAATCCTTCTTTAGCCTTGGATGGTGCTTCATTCTCTTTGAGTCTTTCTGACTGCTGTTTTGCTTTTTGAATGTTCTGAAATATCCCCTCAAATGTCTAACATTGCAAGTCTACTGACCCAGCTCCTAAGCTAATTTACCAATACATTGCAGCCAGCCCTAACTTCACACTGTTACCAGTTTCCATACACATAGGTTTCTAGCTGTCATCTTAGAGCCAGCCATCCCTCCCTCAAAGTACACTCTGTCACACTGTGATCACTGATACCTCGGTGCGTGCTCGCTATGAGGTCATTGATGAATCCTGTGCCATTGCATATTACCAGATATCTTGCTCTCTGGTTGTATCTGGAAAATATTGTTCTAATGAACTGCACCAATAACCACATCATCAATTCATCATTCAATCGACATTCGCTAATCTAACTTGGCCAATATGTATGATCATTAGAATGACCAAGGAGCACTGCTTTACTGTAAATTAAGTGGACAACACTGCTTTAATTGTGGCACAAAGGATTAATTTGATGTTCCTTCACTGTCAGCTAGTTGAAATATCTTGGAATCCCCTTTCACAGAGGTCTGCGTCTGTATCTGCACCACTTAGATAGAAGACGTTCAAGGAGGAAGCCCTCTGTCAAATTTCCCAGAGCTTTTGGGGATGACAAACTCTACCCTTGCTAGTGCCTTCCAATGCACAGATGAATGCATTTTTATCAAAATACCAAGATATTTCATGCTTTCATAGTTGGGTCTAAAGTTTCAGAATGGTAATACCTTGCTGGATGAGTCTGACTCCAGTGACACTAAGAGAATGACATTACATTGAGGCTGTGATTCCCGACGTTTTGATTGCCACATTGCCAGAAAGATGTGGAAGATTTGGAGAGAGTGCAGAGAAGGTTCACCAGGATGTTGGCCAGTCTCGAGGTCATTGACAATGACGAAAGGTTAAAAAAGAATGGGATTGTTTTTACTGGAAAGACGGCGGCTGAGAGGTGACCGAAGAGAGGCCTACAAAATTATGAGAGGCATGGATAGGGTGGATAGTTAGAGGTTTTTATTTTTCCCAGGGTTGATGTTTCAATTACAAAGGGGCACAGGTTTAAGGTGAGAGCGCAAAAGTTGAGCAAGATGTGCGCAAAAAGTTTATTTTTCATATGGAGTGGTAGGAGCTTGGAATACACTGCCATAAGAGATGATAGAAGGAGGCACGTTGGCAAAAATTAGAAGACATTTGGATGGTTACATGAATAGAGAGGGAATGGAGGGATATGGAAGAAATGAGGGCAGATGCTTTTTCTTTAGTCAGGTCATGACGATCAGCACAGGCTTGAAAGGGTGAAGGGCTTGTTCCTGTGCTGCACTTCTCTTTTGTTTATTTGTTGTTTGTTTTCAAATGGTTACTTTCAGAGGATTGATCGTATGATGTCAGTGTCATTGAATTCACTAATTTCATGGCAAGTCATCACAACTCAATATGTTATCGATACTTGGGGAACCTGTCAAACATACAAAATTTATAGTTACTCATGTAATGACCATAACCAAACACTTGAGAGTCGACTGAAATTGCAGCTTCACTGTATTGGTTCAGATCAGACAAAACATAGTCCATTTCTTTTCCCATTAAGGAAGTTGTGCTGGTGATACTTGTATAAAAATGGTGTCTGTTTCTTCGTTAAGTTCCCAAACAAACTTTGTTTTTTGTGAATATCCTCCTAAATGCGTGAATCTCAGGAAATTGATGTTGATTGAAAAGATACTTTAGAAACAGCTGAACTTCATGCAAACAAAAACAGGAATAGATTATTGATGATGACACATGTTGTGTTCTTTATTGAACAAGCCTCTCTCCACATGCTCTGAAAACTTTTCATAGAATCCCTAGAGCATAGAAAATGGCCCTTCAGCCCAACAAGGTCACACTTACTCTCAGAGCATCCCACCAAGATCCTTCCACCTGTAACCACCTAATCTATACATCCGTGAACATTACAGGCAATTCAGCATGGCCATGCCACCAGCCTGCACATCCTTGCACTGTGGAAGGAAATGGATGCACCCAGAGAAAACACATTGTAGACACAGGAGAACATCCAACCTGCACACAGACAGTCGCCTAAGGGTAGAATCGAACCCAACTCCCAGTCACTGTGAGGCAGCAGTCCTAACAACGATGCCACCCCTTAATACATGTCACAGAATAATTACAGGAAAATTAGTGGTCACACAGCTCTTCATTACTGCAGGAGGCCCGAATGAGCTATATTTCTACTGTTATTGTCCAGAAATCATCCTGTAGCCCTACATCTATTAGCTGTATCTGTTTTTAATTCTGAATATCCTGTCCGGATATGAAGAATCCTATCAACATGTATATCCTGTGACTAAACAGTCTACGTATAAAATATATTTCCCGACGTCGCATTTAAAATTATCCTGTTCTATTCACAATGTCTTTGGGCCTTTCATCTCCCAAATGTAGCCTGTCCATTTGCTCTGCATCACACTTCATTCTGCCTCCCAAAAAAAGTGATGGTCAAAAACTAGTGACTGGGGGAGATCATTGTACTCCCCTCCAGTCTCCACTGCCACTGCTTCATTCCTATCTGTCTCCCAGCCGGTATCATATTCTTTCTGTCATTAATCCATGGGTTTAAATGGAGAAGGTCATTGTTCATGCCAAGTCTGGCTTTGGACTCAGTTTACAAAATCAAATTTTTACAACTTTAAAGCAAATAAACTTCAATCAGATGGTTTTCAGTATATATTAAAAAGAAAGCTAAAGTGTATAGTGTGTTGAAAAAAAAATGTCTTCTTAGATAAATGAAAGGAATGTCCAGCCAAATCCACACTTCCTCTCTATGGTCATAACAACTATGCCCAGTGGCTGGAGCTTGTTCTAGTGGAGGAAAGACCAGCACTGTAACAACCTCTTGACTTTTTTTGAGGGGGGCGGTGGTTACAGCATTGTACATGGGCAGCACTGTAGAATCATTTAACCGGCAAAAACGAAAGCAGCCATTATTCTCCCACACAACTGACTTCATCAGAGCAATGTGTAATCGGAGATAAGGCCAATAGCCAGAGATTAAGTCACCCAAACAAGTCCACTTATTATATTGAACTGAAGGTTCTCTAATTTAAGGCGTTAACTGGAACTGTTTGTTCAGTGACTGTGATTGATGTCAGTCTCCATGGATTCTAATTGTCTCACAGGAGGCTTTCCCTCTCCTATTACTAAGGGGCCCCATTCCGTGTGTTATCCCATAGTATAAGCGTGAGCATCGGCCAAAGCACTAACAGGGATCAGCAGCTGCAGAGAGAGGGCGCAGAGAGATCAGAATCTGAGAACAATAGACGGGAATGTTACAACAATCGGTTAGAGTCTGAGAACAATAGACGGGAATGTTACAACAATGGATCAGAATCTGAGAACACTAGACTGGAATGTTACAACAATGGATCAGAATCTGAGAACAATAGACTGGAATGTTACAACAATGGATCAGAATCTGAGAACAATAGACTGGAATGTTACAACAATGGATAGGAGTTTATCTGAGGGTCTTTTCTACCTTTCAAAGTCTTGGGCCCTGTTAACATGGCGAATATACGGTCTACTGATGATCATTCAAGCCGGTTACTATCCCCTCCTCGCTATTGTTGGTGTTCCTGGTAAGTCACTGTCTCTGACCATTCTTTAATGCCAGAAACCATGTTGAACTTCATTGCTATTTCCGTTATCCATACTTGGGCAAAGGTGGAATCTATATTCTTTTGTTTCAATTACAAATACCGTTCATTTCCATGAATTTAAGACCCTTCCTTTACAGACATGACTGCTCACAACTTTGAGGACCGTTTTTGCCCTGAACTGATTTATGTATCATTATTCTCTCCATCAGCAAACCGGTCCACGACCAGCTCGATAATACCCCCAGGCTCCACCTCTGTGTCATTGTTGCTGTTGAATAAACCATTAACTATGCCTTGGTATCACACAGACTTTATGTTTCTAGCTCTCCACCAGCCAATCTTCCAGTTACAAATATTTGGTCAGAAACTTGTTCTTGTGTCTGAATTTACTTTACAATATGGCCACTGTGTCAGAGTAGTAATGTTGATCTGCACTAAAAGTGACCTCAGACCCATAATAATGCGCTTGGCTCGTTACTACCTTGAGAATTGACCTCACAGGCAAGAACAATTAGCGACGGTGAACAAATGCTGGCCCTTTCCAATAATGCCAAAACGCCATGAAATCACAAAAGAAAAGGTTAAAGCAAACAAAGAAGGATGCTGGAGGCCTGAAACAAAAAGGAAAAGCAAGTGCTGAGGAAATTGATGATAATAAAATGTGAGGCTGGATGAACACAGCAGGCCCAGCAGCATCTCAGGAGCACAAAAGCTGACGTTTCGGGTCTAGACCCTTCATCAGAGAGGGGGATGGGGTGAGGGTTCAGGACTAAATAGGGAGATAGGGGGAGGCGGACCGAAGATGGAGAGAAAAGAAGATAGGTGGAGAGGAGAGTATAGGTGGGGAGGTAGGGAGGGGATAGGTCAGTCCAAGGAAGACGGACAGGCCAAGGAGGTGGGATGAGGTTAGTAGGTAGGAGATGGAGGTGTGGCTTGGTGAGGGAGGAAGGGATGGGTGAGACGAAGAACAGGTTAGGGAGGCAGAGACAGATTGGACTGGTTTTGGGATGCAGTGGGTGGAGGGGAAGAGCTGGGCGGGTTGTGTGGTGCAGTGGGGGGAGGGGATTTTCCACATTAAGCAGAGGTTCACCTGCACATCTGCCAACGTGGTATACCTCATCCACTGTACCCGGTGTGGTTTTCTCTACATTGGGGAAACCAAGCGGAGGCTTGGGGACCGCTTTGCAGAACACCTCCGCTCGGTTCGCAATAAACAACTGCATGTCCCAGTCGCAAACCATTTCCAGTCCCCCTCCCATTCTTTAGATGACATGTCCATCATGGGCCTCCTGCACTGCCACAATGAGGCCACCTTAAGGTTGCAGGAACAGCAACTCATATTCCACTTGGGAACGCTGCAGCCCAATGCTATCAATGTGGACTTCACCAGCTTCAAAACATCCCCTTCCCCAACCGAATCCCAAAAACAGCCCAGTTCGTCCCTTCCCCTCACTGCACCAGTCAACCAGCCCAGCTCTTCCCCTCCTCCCACTGCATCCCAAAACCAGTCCAACCTGTCTCTGCCCCCCTAACCTGTTCTTCCTCTCACCCATCCCTTCCTCCCACCCCAAGCCGCATCTCCATCTCCTACCTACTAACCTCATCCCACCTCCTTGACCTCTCCATCTTCCCTGGACTGACCCATCCCCTCCCTACCTCCCCACCTATACTCTGCTCTCCACCTATCTTCTTTTCTCTCCATCTTCGGTCTGCCTCGCCCTCTCTCCCTATTTATTCCAGAACCCTCACCCTATCCCCCTCTCTGATGAAGGGTCTAGGCCCGAAACGTCAGCTTTTGTGCTCCTGAGATGCTGCTTGGCCTGCTGTGTTCATCCAGCCTCACATTTTATTATCTTGGATTCTCCAGCATTTGCAGTTCCCATTATTGCTGAGGAAATTGAACAGGTTTTGAAGCCCCTGCCGAGAGAAGAACAGAGTGTGCATTTTGAGTCCACTGGCCACACATTGGAACTGAAAGCAGCTGGGAAATAATGTGATTGAATCTGATGACAGAGATGTATGTTTTGAAGGAGAGAAGGAGTGTGTTGAATGCATGGAGAAAGAGAGAGATGAAAAGAAGCAATTAGGGACACTCCTGATGATCAGCTGGAATGGAAATCAAATGTGAGGCTAATCGTTATTATTTTTGGCCTATTACAATATTACTGAATATCATTCCCGTGCAGATATGTGACCAAGTCCATGTTTAAAGTGAGTTATGTCCCCTTTGCTTCTCTTCCCTGAGTGTGCTTATCTTCCTTTATTCATTAATTGGACGTCAGCATCGCTGGCTGGGCCAGCAATTATTGCCTTTTCCTGCTTGCCCTCCAGAAGGTGTCAGTGAGCTGCTTTCTTCAACCACTGCGGTCCACGTGTGTCAATGCCCAGAGCCATTCTGTTCATTTCCATGAGACCTTGCAGTGACTGATATAACTGAATGGCTGTCTTGCCCATTTCAGATGGCAGTTGAGAGCCAATCACTTTGCTTTGGCTCTGCAGTCGCTGAAGGCCAGACCAGTTGAGGATGGCTGATTTCTTTCCATGACGTACAGTGGTGGGCCAGATATTTTTTTTTTCTCTCTGACAATCGATGATGGTTTCACAGTTTCAATAAATACATAATTCCAGATATTTTGTTGAATTCAAATTCAAACATCTGGAATGGCAGGATTCGAATCCTGGGTCCGGGTCATTAACTGGGTCCTTGGATTAACAGTCTGCATATAATATCGCTAGAGTGCCTCCTCCCAGCATGTCCAACCATCTTCACCGGTCATAGTGGTTTTACTGTTATTGTGACAGAGGTACAGAAAAAATGTGCAATTTTATTGTAAACTACTTTTATGGAAAGTGGAACTGCAAGTATTTCAGGTCACTGGGACTGCATACAGATGTAACAGTTTATCATCCAGGAACAGAAAATTAGGAGAGGAAGGCATTTTCAAATCTGAATGTGTGCACCACGTATGCACAAATTTGACTTTCCCCTGTCATTGGAAAGCCGGTGAATGTTATTTTCATGGTTTCTTCGGTTTGTGTTGTCAGCTGCTGCATTCATTTCGGGAGACCTGAAGGTCCGTTGACTCTACTCTGTGAGAAATATGGTTGCTGCGTTTACAGTGGATCTGGGACTTCAATATGGCTAACAAATAGGACAGAGTCTGCATCGAAGGGAAGCTCTGTGAACAGCGAGTATCAGGGCACTGAGGTCTCCTCTCTGGAGTTTCATGGAATGCTTTCCAATGTTGTACTCATTTCAGTTGCAAAGCTTGAAGCCAGTTTTATTCAACAATGAAGAGATCCCAGAGCTGTGTCACCACTTTCAGTATAACCTGTAGTCTCACACCAGGGAGAAGACTGTGCTGACTCTGGCCATGAAGTTAACTGGTTTAATTCTAGAAATTTCTGGGCAGGGTTGAATTACATGCCCATCATGTTCCAGAGAGCCATCCTCTGACGTATTCATGAGGTGACAGATGTCATCTCTGTCCAGTGGACGTGAACATGTTGGTCTGTCTCCACAGAGGGAGGAACGCAAAATCCTTCCAGTAATATTAGGGAACAGGTTGACTGGTAAAAATGAGGATATGTATCAAATTAGGAAGAATAAAGAGGATGTATTCAAAAAATACATTCTTTTGAACACTGATATGTTGCTGCATCAGATGTATGATGACTTTAGAGGGCTACGGATATACAGCTGGAGCATTAAACTTGCTGGATTGCTCTTTCAGGTGTTGATACAGACACGATGGGTCAATAGCTTCATTTTGTACTGTAAGTTTCATGATTCTATGATCTACATTCCGGAATATTGAGGGAGGTCAAGATTTTGGAAAGGATCCTGCTGACTGGAAGTAGCCATTGTGATTACAAATATCTAAAACAGGATGAAAAGGGAGAACAGAAAATTAAGTAGTGGATAACATGATGTCAGTTATGAGAAAATATCAGTTTTTTGTAATTAATGTAACAACTAGATATATGGAAAATGATGATATAATTTGGTGGAGTCAGCCTAAATTAATGAATGGGAAATTATCTGATAAATCTGCTGGAGTTTGTCCAGGATGTTGGTTATGACATCGGCAAATGAGAACTAGTGGGAGTGATGTATTTGAACTTATAGAAGACCTTTGATGTGGTTGCACACAGGTGAGTAAACCCATTTAGATTCCTTGGGTAAGGCGGAATGTATTACATGGATGAAATTTGGATAATGGAGAGAATACAGTGAGCCATGTCCTTCTGTACGCTGAAGGTAACCACTCAGAGGGTATCACAGACATCAGTGCTTGGAGCACAGATATTCACAAGGCAAAGAAGTGACTCGGATGCGGGCAAAAAAATGCCATCCTTATTATTTTGTACTTATTAGAAAATGAGGCTTTGAGAAATGATGTTGTCGAAAAGGACCTGGATTTCCTTGGGTACCTTGGGAGGCTTGGGGACCGCTTTGCAGAACACCTCCGCTCAGTTCGCAACAAACAACTGCACCTCCCAGTCGCAAACCATTTCCACTCCCCCTCCCATTCTCTTGATGACATGTCCATCATGGGCCTCCTGCACTGCCACAATGATGCCACCCGAAGGTTGCAGGAACAGCAACTCATATTCCGCCTGGGAACCCTGCAGCCATATGGTATCAATGTGGACTTCACCAGTTTCAAAATCTCCCCTTCCCCCACTGCATCCCTCAACCAGCCCAGTTCATCCCCTCCCCCCACTGCACCACACAACCAGCCCAGCTCTTCCCCCCCACCCACTGCATCCCAAAACCAGTCCAACCTGTCTCTGCCTCCCTAACCGGTTCTTCCTCTCACCCATCCCTTCCTCCCACCCCAAGCCGCACCCCCAGCTACCTACTAACCTCATCCCACCTCCTTGACCTGTCCGTCTTCCCTGGACTGACCTATCCCCTCCCTACCTCCCCACCTACACCCTCTCCACCTATCTTCTTTACTCTCCATCTTCGGTCCGCCTCCCCCTCTCTCCCTATTTATTCCAGTTCCCTCCCCCCATCCCCCTCTCTGATGAAGGGTCTAGGCCCGAAACGTCAGCTTTTGTGCTCCTGAGATGCTGCTTGGCCTGCTGTGTTCATCCAGCCTCACATTTTATTATCTTGGATTTCCTTGGTCATGAGTTGCTAACAGAAATCAGGCGGGTTAGCAAGTGATCACAACAGTAAATTGTGTATTGTCTTTCATTGCAAAATGATTCTGGTATGGGGTTAAAGACACCTTTCTGCATTTGTTGAGCATCGTGTACAGGTTTTCTCTCCTTAATAAGGATTCTTTGCCACAGACAGAATGCAAAGGTGTTTCACCAAACTAATTCCTGAGATGACGATGACATGAGGAGAGTGTGTCGAAAACTGGGGTGGCATGGTGGCTCAATGATTAGCACTGCAGCCTCACAGTACCAGGGACCCGGGTTTGACTCCAGTCTCGGGCAACTGTTCTGTGTGGAATTTGCACATTCTCTCCGTGTCTGCGTGGGTTTCCTCCGGGTGCTCCGGTTTCCTCCCACAGTCCAAAGATGTGCAGACTAGGTGGATTGGCCACGTTAAATTGCCCGTAGTGTTCAGGGATGTGTGGTAATAGGGGACGGGTGTGGGTGGGATTCTTCAAGGGGCGGTGTGGACTTGTTGGACCAAATTGCCTGTTTACACACCGTAGGCCATCTAATCAAAATGAGTTTTTAATCTGTCGTACTGTGACAGAATAAGAGCTGATTTCATTGAAAGATGGAAGTTTATGCACCATCACATATGACTGAAATAAAACATTGATACGTGCCTGCAGATAGTTTACAAATCCCTGCCGAACCTTCACGTTGTTTTTCGTTTTTCTTTTAGTTTTCATTCGTGTGAATTGGGCATCGCTGGCTGGGCCAACATTTATTACCCTTTTGGCTCTTGAGAAGTTGGTGATGACCTGCCTTCTTGAACCAATGCAGACTACCTTCTTTGGGTTGACCCAAAATGTCATTTGTGAGGGAATTCAAGGATTTTGACTGAGCAACAGTGCAGGAAATCACAATATATTATCCACATTAGGATGATTAGTGTCTTGAAGGGGAACTCGATTATGGTGATGTTTCTAGATATCTTCTGCCCTTGTCCTTCTCGATGGAAATGATCATGAGTTTAGAAGGTGCTGTCTGAGGATCACTGGTGAATTTCTGCAGGCTATCTTGCAGATAGTACACACTGCTGCCACCGAGTGTTGGTGCTGAAGGGAGTCGACGCTTCTGTCTTAGAGGATGTCAAGTTTTTTGAGTGTTGTTGGTGCTGCATTGTTCCAAGTAAGTGGTAGTATTCTGTCACACTCCTGACTTGTGCCTTGAAGATAGTAGACAGGCTTTGAGGAGTCAGGATCTGAATTCCTTGCCAAAGTATTCTTCGCTTCTGGCCTGCTTTTGTAGACACTGCATTTATGTGGTGAGTCCAGCTGTGTTTCTGATCAACGATAGCTCCCAGAATGATAAAGAGGGGGATTTAGTGATGGTAACACCATTGAATGTCAAGGGGCCGTGGTTGGAATGTTTCTTATTGGCGATGGCCATAGCCTGGCATTTGTCTGGGGCAAATCCTTTCGCCCAAGCCTGGATGCTGTTCAGATCTTGTTGCATTAGAATATGGACTGTTTTGATATCCGATGACTTGTGAATGGTGTTGAACATTATGCATTCATCAATCAATATCCTCACCTCTGACCTGATGCTGGAGGGAATGTTGGGCATTCGAAACTACCTTGCAGAGCTCATGCTATGATGTCAAGGAGATATGTTGGCTAACCTCCAACAGCCATGGCCATCGCTCTTTGTGCCAAGTATTTGTCTAATCACTCAAGAGTGTGCCCCGGTACCAATTTATTCCAGTTTTAATCAGGCTCATTGATGCCACACTCAGTCGAATGCAGCCTTCAGGCCAAGCACTGTCACTCTCATTTCAGCTCATGAATTCAGCGCTTTTGTCCATGTTTGAACCAAGACTTTAATGAGGTCACGAGTTGAATGACCCCAGTGAAACCCAAACTGGACTTCACTGAGCAAGTAATTGATTACAAGGTGCTGTTCAATAGTACTATTGAGGATACCACCCACCACTTTATTGGTGATAGAAAGTAGACGGATGGGATATTAATTATTCAGGTAAGAGTTGTCCTGCTTTTCACGTACAGAAACTACCTGGCCAATTTTATATGTTGCCAGGTAGTTCCCAGTGTTGTAACTGCCTGGAACAGGTTGGTTAGGGAAATGGCATGTTCTAGAGCATAAGACTTCAATATTATGCCAGAATGTTATCTGGGCCTGTAGCCTTTTCAGTATTCAGTGTCTCCAAACATTTCTCAGTATCACATAGAATGAATAGATTTTGCTGAAGACTGGTATCTGTAATGGCAGGGACTGGTGGAGGCAGCCAAAATGGATCATCCACATGGCATTTCTGGCTGAAGATAGCAGCCAAAGCTTCAGCGTTACCTTTTGCACTGATGTGCTGGGCTCTTCCATCATTGTGGATGGGAATATTTGTGGAGCCTCCTCCTCCAGTGCATTGTTTGATTCTCCACCATCATACACAAGTGGATGTACCAGGGCTGCAGGGCTGAGATCTGACCCATTTGCTGTGAAATTGCTTCGCTCCATCACTTGCAGCTTATGCTGTTGACATACAAATAGTCCTCTTTGGTAGCTTCGCCAATTTGACACCTCATCTTCAGGTTAAGAGAGCTCCAGGCTCTCAATGAACTCTCACCACTTTATTTGGCAGTTGATGTTTGACCCTGCACTGATTCTCATGTTGTTCACAAACCTGTCAGGCACCACAGTGCCCTACATCAGACGGAGTTTGCCATTGCTTCCAGTTTCTGACCTCCATATAGAAAACCAATTTGTAATCTCGGAGATGGAAGACGTATCTTTGAGGCTGGCATAACCGATCCACTTTCCCTTCTCACAATCAGCAAATTACATGAAAGTACCATTAGCTATGCAGCCAGAAGGAGCAACATGGGACAGTCTATCTGTGCAGTCTGTGCTTCATTGATTAGTCATGTTGGGCCGGCAATAATGTCCTCCTATTTCTGTATAAGTGGTTCGAAGGGCTGAATGGCATCTTCCTCATTCCATGGAAGAGGCTCCTGGGCCAGATTAGGCAACCTCTGAGTCCTGTTTAAAAGTTTGATGTGCTGACAAGACACACGCTCTTCTGATGTAATAGGCAGGAATGGCTGACTGGGCTGTGCCACTTGCTCGCCAAAATCTCCATGGACTGAAAGACTTTCTTATACTCCTGTGAAATGATCTCATGGGGCTGAATGAGCTTTTCCTTTTACTACAGATATGTTCTGTGTCTTGTAGTGCTGCAACATGAATGTTACCCACACTTTCATATTTCAAGCTTGAATGTTTCCCAGTTCTTGCGACACACTGACACAGACTGCTTCAGGAACTGAGGTCTGACCAGTTGTGCTCATTTTGTCATCTTCAGTGAAATCCCAATTTCTAATCCTATAGGTGGTAAGACATTGATAAAACAGCTGAAAATGTTTATGTCGAGGAAGCTACCTTGAAGATCTCCCGCAATAATACCCCGGGACTGAGATGATCGATGTCTAACAACCACACTATGCTATGAATGTCTCCACCCAATGAAGAGTTTGCACTGATTCCTTATTACTCTAATTTTGTTTGGTTTCATTGATAACATTGTGACTCAAATGCTGCCTTGCAATCTGTGCCCATCACATTTACATCGTGTTTGTATTTTTTGTTAATGTTAATAGGTTATGCTGTATGTGCGGGGACCGTTTCCTTCTTACAGAGAGTAGTGACTGTCGGAACTTCTCAATTCCAGAGAGTATGGAGAGATAGATCACTGAAATGTTTGGAAGTGGTTGAGGTTTTGACACATCAGAGATTTGAGAGCTACAAGGAATTGGACATGAAAGAGGAATTGAGGCCAACAGCCGATTAGCCATGGCCACATTGAAGAGGAAGGCAGGCTTGAAGGGCTGAAAGATCTACTTCTGTTTCTTACGTCCTTTCATGCTTTGGAATGTTGCAGTTAGGAAGACCAGAGGATATTGTCACTGATCTCAGTGATCAGTATGGGGGCTGTAAATACAGTGAATCTAGGTCTAGACCACGACAATTAATGGATACTGGGAAACATCTGTGAGGAGAGTTTGGGGCTGTTTCACACTGGTACCCACGTTTTCCACCAAAAACATTATCCAACATGCATCAGATGGTGTGTGACAGTCCTAATGGGTTTCTGTGCATGAGGTAGCTGGAGCAAGTGGCTTTCTACACCTTTAGTGTGGCAGATTTGAGGAACCGAATGGGACATAGGAACATAGGACTGAGGACCAGGGCTGGGTCATTAGACACTTTGACTCCGCTCTTCCAGACACGAAGATTGTGGCTGATCTGGTTGCGGCCTCAGTCGTACTTTCCTAACTGTAGTTCGTTATCCTTGGATCATACTGCTTTCAAATATCTCACTAACACTGCTTTGAATCAACACAAACATGCAGGCACCCAGACTTCTCGGGAAGAGAATTCTCACTCAAATGACCCTGAGAATTTCTGCTCACTCCTGTTTAGAAAGAGAATGGAGGGTCATTGTTTCCTTTTGTAGTCCTACTCATGACAAATTTTATTTGCAACCATGTTGGTGATGTGGCTAATTACGCAGGTCTCAGACTGGGTTACGTTCAGCGTTAGGCACAAGTCGAATAGACATCTTACATTTACTAAAAACAACTAAGCTATAAACAAAGCAATGTTACTCAAGCTATGATGGATAGATAAATGGTAAACAGTTTGAGCACTGAAAATATGTACATCGTATTTATTGATCTATAAATACTGAGACACATAAAGATAAGCATATACAGAAACTGTTACAATCGCGCGCGCGCACACACACACAGAGTCATGCACACACATACACACGTGTGAAGACAAATGGAAAGAAAAAATCACTGCAGAATATCAGTTTAAAAGAGCTTTCTGAAAAAAAGTGAAACTCCTGACACAAGCAAAAAGTAGATTGTCCCAAATGTTATTCTGCTACCAAAGTCATTCTGGTCACACAAGCTGCTGGCAGTTGGGTTTCTAATTGGAAAAGTTGGATTTAGTTTAATTCACTTTGCTTCAGAAAGTTTGGAAACTTCAATGTATCCTCAACAGGAATCCTCCTCGTGTAATAAAGATGACTGAGGGGGGTTTCCATTCATACACATCGCTGTGAGGAGAAAGAGATAGATAAATAGATAGGTAGATAGATATATAGATAGATAGATAGACAAATAGACAGACGGACAGACGGAAGGACGGACAGACAGACAGACAGACAGACAGAGATTGGGGCAACAAGAGATTGGGGCAACAAGCCATCCCTTCTCAGGAAGGTTACATTTTCTCCCTGTCTGAGTTGAATCATGCCAAAGCATATTCTTAATCCGAATGTGTCTGAACACGTCTTTCCTGTTTGTTCGTATAAAAAATGACTCCCCTTTTCATCAAAAATCAGTCGAGCTAAGCATTGAACATCTTCAAAAACCAAGTCTTCACTGACCTGGAGGTGAGAATAGACAGCACAACACGAAGAAAAGAGAATACCTTTGTACTAGTCTTAAATGAGAGTGCCCTTATTTTTTAAATGTGTTAATCTCACACCATGTCACCATCTCTTCAGAGTTTGAAGGATAAAACCAATTAATAACAGGCATAGACCTCAAGCCAACTCCGCCCCCCCACCCCCCCATTTTACCATTAAGACTTTTCAATCAAACATTTATCAAGCTCAGCCTCCAGTGCTCTTTCGGGAAGATAGATTACAAAAAGGATAAGGTCATGAAAATGTAAGAAATTAGAGCAGAATAGGCCATTCGTCCACCACAGTCTGCTTTGCTGTTCGATCATGCCTGATATGTTTCTCAAACCTATTCTCCCGCGTTCTTCCTTTAACTCTTGGTCGTCTCATCAATCAAACAGTTGTGTCTGTGTCTTGAAGATACAATTGGCTCTGCATGCTTTCATGTCTGTGTGCATTTGTGTAAACATTTACATATGTATTTGAGTGCCTGTGTCCATGTGTGCCCCCATGTGTATGTCAGTTTGTACGTTTCTGTGTTTGTCTCAATTTTTGACCGCATGTTTTCATCAATCTCTGTGTCGTTGTGTGAATTACTACAGTATTATGTATTTACAGGTTTGTGCATAATATTGTGCCTGCATTCTGCCTGTACTGAGATTTCTGTTATTTTGGGGTATACCCATTGAAATGGGGTCGAACACCAACACCCCCTGCAAATCTGGATTTGCTCTTTTGTTTAAAATACTACAATGCTACCCTCTGCTGGTCTCCCTGCACCACTGCAAAAGCTGTCGGCTTTTTCCCCAGAAAATAATGAAGCTTGTAAATCTCTCACATTACATGACTGAGTCGTTTTTTAAATAATACCTTTGTGTGAGGTGATGTAGTTTTGTCGAAATCACACTGAAAGACTATGTAAAATAGTCTGTACAAGCGAGTTTTGAGAAGGTTTGTAGCTCAGGTTGAGGTACTGGATGTGAGTTTGCTCGCTGAGCTGGAAGGTTAGTTTTCAGACGTTTCACCACCTTTTTTTACTTTCTTTTAAAAAATATACTTTATTCATAAGATGTACAAATAATAAAACATATTTATACACCTACCCCGTCATGCAAGCCGCTCGGCGTTACCCAGGGGTTACGTACACCAACTAAAGGAAAAAAAAACAAAGAAAAAAAAAACAAAGCAAAGAAAATACCCCAGCAGTTGTCTCCCCGCACAGTCCCCATTGGCCCAGTGACCAGATGGGGAAGGCACCAGCTGGGCCCAGTTACCAGATAGGGCCCTTTTTTACCATTCTGGACGAGAGGTTTCATATGGTGGCCTTACCCCACTGTGCCTTGGCAGCAGCTGTCCCAAGCTTTCGAGCGTCCCTCAGCACATAGTCCTGGGCCTTGAACTGCACCAGTCTGCAACACTCGGTCAGGGTCAGTTCTTTCAGCTGGCAGACCAGCAAGTTGCGGGCAGACCAAAGAGTGTCTTTCACCGCATTGATGGTCCTCCAGGCGCAGTTGATGTTGGTCTCGGTGTGCGTCCCGGGAAACAGCCCGTAGAGCATGGAGTCCCACGGCACGGAGCTGCTCGGGACGAACCTCGATAAATACCACTGCATCCCCCTCCAGACCTCCTGCGCATAGGCACACTCCAGAAGGAGGTGATCGACAGTCTCCTCCCCGCACCCCCGCAGCCACCTCGAGGGCAGCGTGCGTTGGCACAGAGATTCCGGACATGCATAAAGGATCTCACTGGCAGAGCCCCTCTCACCGCCAGCCAAGCAATGTCCTTGTGCTTGTTTGAAAGTTCTGGCGATGAGGCATTCTGCCAAACAACTTTGGCAGTCTGCGTGGGGAACCATACGACGGGATCCACCCTCTCCTTTGCCCGAAGGGTCTCAAAGATACTACGTGCTTACCACTGCCTGACGGCCTTGTGGTCAAAGGTGTTTCCCTTCAAAAATTTCTCCACGAAGGACAGGTGGTACGGCATGGTCCAACTACTCGGAGTGTTCCGCGGCAACGAGGCCAGGCCCATCGTTCGCAACACCGGGGACATGTAGAACCTCAGTAAGTAGTGACACTTGGTGTTTGCATACTGAGGATCTACGCACAGCTTGATGCAGCCGCACACAAAGGTAGCCATCAGGGCGAGGGTGGCGTTCGGTATGCCCTTTCCCCCATTTCCCAGGCCTTTGTACATGGTGTCCCTGTGGGCCCGGTCCATCCTCGACCCCCAAATGAAGTGGAAGATGGCCCGGGTGACAAAGGCGGCGCAGGTTCAAGGAAAAGGCCAGGCCTGTGCCACATACAACAATACCAAAAGACCCTCGCACCTGACAACCAGGTTCTTACCCGCGATGGAGAGGGACGGGAGCGACCACCTGCCCAGCTTCTGCTTCAGTTTGGTGATACGCACCTCCCAAGTCTTAGTGCAAGCCCCAGCTCCACCAAACCAAACACCCAGCACCTTCAGGTAGCCTGTCCTGACGGTGAAGGGGATGAAGGAGCGGTCGACCCAGTTCCTGAAGACCATGACCTTGCTCTAACCCCTATCGACTTTGGCACTCGAGGCCAGTTCAAACTGGCTGCAGATGTCCAATAGTCTCCTTACGGACCGACGATTGGTGCAGAAGACAGCGACATCGTCCATGTACAAGGAGGTCTTGACCTGGAGGCCTCCGCTGCCTGGGATAGTCATGCTCTTCAGGCTCACGTCCTTCCTGATGGATGCGGCGAAGGGCTCCACACAGCACATTAACAAGGCAGGAGAGCGCGGGGTGCGTTGCCTAACTCCAGGTCTGGCGGAGAAACTGTCCAATTCCCACCTGTTGATTGAGACTGCGCGAACGACGTTGGTGTAGAGCAGCCGGATCCAATTGCGGATGCCCTCCCCAAACACCAATTTGGAGAGCACATCCCTCATGTAAGCATGAGAGACCCTGTCGAAGGCCGTCTCCTGGTCCAGGCTGACGAGGCAGGTGTGCACCCGCCTGTCCTGTACGTAGGCGATCATATCCCTGATGAGTGCGAGGCTCTCAGTGATCTTCCTGGCCGGCACTGCACAGGTTTGGGCAGGATGAATCACCGACTCCAGGACAGACCTGACCTGGTTGGCTATGACCTTGGCCACGATTTTGTCGTCCACGTTCAATAATGAAATGGGACGCCAATTCTTAATTTCTTCCCTCTCCCCCTTCCTCTTGTAAATGAGGATGATGATGCCCTTCCTCATGAACTTGCACATTTCCGCTGCCCGAAGCGCACTATCGTACACCTCCAGCAGGTCCTGGCCGACCAGGTCCCACAGAGCGGAATACAGCTCGACCGGTAACCCTCGCTCCCACGAGTCTTATTCCTCTCCAAGGACTTGAGGGCTCTGGTCAGCTTATCCAGGCATATTGGCCGGTCCAGCCACTCCCTCGTGCCACCGTCTAAGACCTCCGTGATAGACGACAGGAACGACTCAGAGTCCGTGGCCTTTGCGTGGTACAGTCCGGCATAGAAGGATCTATTGATCCTCAAAATGTCGGGCCGAGACGACGTCACCGAGCCGTCATCCTCTTTTAGCTGGCTAAGCACAGAGCTCTCTTTTTGCACCTTCTGAAAGAAGAAACGCGAGCACATCTCATCCTGCTTCACGCAGCGACCCTGGACTGGAAGATTATCCTGGAGGCCTCCATGGCAAAGAGCGAGACTTGCTGGCACCTCATCTGCCGGAGTTCCTCAGTGACATCGCCCCCATCAGCTGCAGAAGGAGCAGATTCTGCACCCTTTTCTGGAGTTGCGGCAGCTTTCCCCGCCTCTCACTCGCCTTCCGAACACCTTTGAGGACAAAGAAACTCTTGATGTTCTCCTTCACCGTTTCCCACCAGTCGCCGGGAGAATCGAAGAGGGGTTTCACGGTTCTCCAACCAGCTTACTCCCTCTTAAGCTCCTCGACGTTCTCTGGGGTCAACAGCGTCGTGTTGAGCATCCACGTCCCCTTGGCAGCCGGCTGGTCGTCCTGTAAGTGACAGTCGGCCAGCAGGAGGCAGTAGTCAGAGGAAACACTGGCTCGAGGCCGGTGGACCTGACTGAGAACACCCGTGACACAAACAGGAAGTCTATCCTTGAGCGAATAGACCCATCTGGCCGTGACCAGGTGTACCTCCGCTGCGCTCCGTCTGCAGGGGTGCTGAAGACGTCGAGCAGCTTGGCGTCCTTCACTGTGCCCATCAGGAATCTGGACGTGACGTCCAGTTCACTCCCCCCACCCGATGTCCCCACGCCAGACCTTCCATCTGCATCGATGATACAGTTGAAGTTTCCGCCGAGGATGATCGGCCTGGATCTAGCCAGCAGGGGTGGAAGCCGCTGCAGGACGGCCAACTGCTCACTCCGTACCGCAGCGGCGTACACGTTGATCAGCCTCAGGGGAGCGCTCCTGTTGGTGACATCAGCCACTAGGAGGAGCCCCCCAACACCCCCTGAACTTGAGAGATGGTGAAGTTGCGCCCCCGCAGCAGAATAGCCCGGCGCGAGGAGAGACAGCCGTTATCCCCCGACCAGATCGAAGGCCCAAAGGTCCAGGCGCCCGACCATTTCCCGTACCTGCTGAGCTGCGGTATCCCACATTCCTGCAGAAACAGGAGGTCTGCCTTGACGGTGGTCAGGTAGGCTAACGTGGACACACATCTTGCAGTGGACTTGACCCTGCGCACATTAATGCTCGCAACTCGTACCCCCATTTTGGGCAGTGACGGCAGTACCCTCCCCGAGTCTAAGGTCCATCCCCTCCATCTGTCCCTTCATGCCCATTGCCCGGACGATCTGCTTGATGCTCTCTGGGCTCAGGAAACCGTCCGTGCTGCCTTCCTGGTGGCATCTCCCCGTCGGGGGTACGGAGGCAGGGGAGTCCGGCTCTGGGTCAGGCTGGGGACACGCTGTTTCCTGCTTCCCGCCTGGTGGTCTTGGGGGGACCTCCAGGGCCCCAGCGGCGTGTGGCTGGGTGTCAGAGGGAGCCTCAGGACGCCTCCCATCACCTGGAATCGGGGTGCTGCTTTCCTTTTCCCTTGACATAACAGCTCTGTTCACATCCATCAACATCCACCTGTCAAAAGAAACACTGACTACACTATTATGAGAAGAACCAAAGACACACACACTGGACACCACCAACATCATCAGCAAGGACAACATCATCAAGCTAGTGGACCTATGCCTCACCACCCACTTCACTTTCAATAACAAAGCCTACAGACAAACCAACGGTACACCCATGGGATCTCCAATATCAGGGTTCTTAGCAGAGGCAGTAATGCAGAGACTCGAACAAACAGCTCTGCCAATCATCCAACCCAAACTTTGGGTCCACTATGTGGATGATACCTTTGTCATCACGAAACAAAACAAATTAGAGGAAACCTTCAAGACCATCAATAATACCTTTACTGGCAACACATTCACAAAAGAGGAGGAAAACAACAGCAAACTGCCATTCCTAGATGTCACAGTAGAGCGAACAGCCAATGGGGAACTTCAAACCAGCGTCTACAGGAAAACAACACATTCGGACCAAATACTGAACTACAGGAGCAACCATCCCAACACCCACAAACGAAGCTGCATTACAACATTATTCCAACAAGCCACCACACACTGCAGCACAAAGCAACTACGCAGAGCAGAGGAAAATCACCTATACAGTGTATTCAAAAAGAACGGGTACCCAATGAACACAGTCCGCTGATTTCTCAGCAACAAAACCAAAAGAAACAGGCAAAACGGGCCCAGAAACTATCACCACTCTCCCCTACATCAAAGACATTTCCGAAATGACTGGCAGGCTACTCGGACCACTTGGCATAAGGGTAGCCCACAAACCAACCAGCAAACTAAAACAGCAGCTAATGAACTTAATAGACCCTATCCAGACAACAAGCGAAACAAACGTCATCTACAAAACACCTTGCAAAAACTGTGACAAACACTACATTGGACAAACAGGCAGAAAGCTAGCCACCAGGATACATGAACATCAAGTAGCCACAAAATGACATGACCCACTATCGCTAGTATCCTTACATACAGATGAGCAAGACACCACTTTGATTGGGACAACACATCCATCCTAGGACAAGCCAAACAGAGACACGCATGAGTATTCCTCGAGGCATGGCATTCCAACCGGAACTCCATCAACAAACACATTGATTTGGAGCCAATCTACCACCCTCTGAGAAAAACAACAGGAAATCACATCACCAACGCAGGAATTGTTATCACCAACCCAAGGAAACCTCAACAGATAAATAGAAAGTGGGACATAACACCAGCGCTTCATTGGAGGCTATCTGATGATGTTATCTAGAATGGTGATGAAACGTCTGAAAACTAACCTTCCAGCTCAGCGTGCAAACTCACATCCATAGTCTGTACAGTCACAAAGGGGGTAGAGCAGCAAAAGGGTCCTGAGTGCTTATGAGCTCGGATTATTAAAGATGTCAGGATAATTGTGGAGGCAAGTGAATATTACAAATTTGATTCAATGCCTGAGCTTTTTGAAGGAGAAGGTGTAGGAGGGACCCTCCAAGTTCATTTCCCAGGAGGTGATGGAGATGATGTGTTGTGACTCAACAAGACCGTGGAGATTCCGTTTGTACTGACTCAACACAAAAGAGAGATGGCTTTCAGGGCTAAGAGAGAGCAAAGTATGGAGCTGGATGAACACAGCAGGCCAAGCAGCATCCTAGGAGCACAAAGGCTGACGTTTCGGGCCTGGACCCTTCATCAGAAAAGGCGATGGGGAGAGGGTTCTGAAATAAATAAGGAGAGAGTGGGAGGCGGATTGAAGATGGAGAGAGGAAGAGATTGGTGGAGAGGAGACAGGCAAGTTAAAGGGGTGGGGATGGAGCCAGTGAAGGTGAGTGTAGGTGGGGAGGTAGGGAGGGAATAGGTCAGTGCAGGGAGGACAGATAGGTCAAGGGGACAGGATGAGGTTCGTCAGTAGGAAATGGGGGTGCAGATTGAGGTAGGAGGAGGAGATAGGTGGGAGGAAGAATAGTTTAGGGAGGCGGAGACAAGCTTGGCTGGTTTTGGGACACAGTGGCGGGGGGAAATTTTGAATCTTGTGAAGTCCACATTGATACCATTGCACTGCAGGGTTCCCAAAGTGGAATATGAGTTGCTGTTCCTGCAACCTTCGGGTGGCATCGTTGTGGCACTGCAGGAGGCCCAGGATGGACATGTCGTCTAAAGAATAGGACGGGGAGTTAAATGGTTCGCGACTGGGAGGTGCAGTTGTTTATTACGAACCGAGTGTAGGTGTTTTGCAAAGCTGTCCCCAAGCCTCCGCTTCGTTTCCTCGATGTAGAGGAGGCCACAGCATCTAAGTTAGGCCAGGTGAAAAAAATAACTGACAGTATGTTTAAAATGAGAATTGTTCATCACTGAATATTGCTTCTTCCTCAGTTGGTGGGATATGGATGTTTCTGAACCTCCAGGCAAGTCATCCTGGTCCTCTCTGAGTCCTGTCCATATGGCGCAGGGTGGGAGAAAGGTGTGAGGAAACGGATGCTGGGCCCTCCACCAACCGACTTCACACTTTGTGCGCCATTAAACGCTTGTTCTCCTCGAGTGACAGAAAGGGAGTGAGGGAGGAAGGGAGGATGGAAGTGGGTGATACTGCTGCTAGTGCTGTTGGAGGTAGGGGGGAACTGGTGAGATATCTGGAGTGAGTCGGTCGAATTTTGAATCCATGCAGTGTTATTAGTATGAGGGTTATAGTGGAGGCAAGAAAGATAGAGAGGAAAGATCCTGCATGCACCCAGAATGTCAGCTCATGAATCTTGTTCGTAGGTCAATGCGATGAAAGAAGTCCATTGAGTGTGACAGAGCGGAGAGAATATGGTGGCACTTATCCGAGCAGAACAGGGAAGGGTTTGACACTTACCCCTGTATTGCTGGGCATTTCTTCATCCAGCAGATACTGGACTGAAGTGGTCAGTGAGCTTGATCATGCTCAGTGTGCCTGGTGTTATGGCCTCCCCTGGAAAGAGAATAGTCTTCTTCTGTACGAACCCATTCACTAGGGCCTCCAGGCCGCTGTCAAAAAATTGTGACGCAATAGCCCCTGATCTGCCATGCTCGCTATACACAGTGCTGGGCAGGTCCAGACTAAGAAAACCGCATCATGTGCCCATTAGCCTTTTAAAGATAGCACCGGTGCCAGGGATCACAGAATATCCGGGGGCATCCAGGCAATCATGCATACCATTAGCCATGATGAAGAGGAGAGATGGGATAACATTGAATGAGAGAGACGGTATGGGGTGGAGAAGGTAATTAATGAGATAGTAACAGAAAATAACCTCAGCCTCATGCAGATGTTCCTCTGTCAAACTCAATGAGAATGACACTGAGGCAAATTATTGCAAGATTGAGCCCAATGAGTCGAAGGCCCTGCTGTTGCCACTCCGAGTTACAAAGCTACAGAACAAATGGTCATCCAACAGCCTCCATCAACTGAACTCACACCAAAATTCCATTCACCCTTCATTCCTGGAAACGTTGGCCCATGTTGCAAGATGCTATTGAAATATTTTCAGTTCACCATTCTGAAACCCATGAACACATCCTTCCATGACATTGTCTATCAGTTTCCCTTTCTCTGTCTATTTTCTGAACCCCTTGTTTTTGTGGGATTCTCCACCGTATCTCTCTGGCAGTGATTTTCACACCCATGGCACCCCTTGTCATGGCACATTGGAGATATGGAGCTATAAATGGGTGGGACCCTCACATCCTGTCACTTCCAGCATGGGCCGCAGAGTTCCCCAAGCTGAGCAGCGATCTAGGCAGTGTTACCGAGCAATGCACTGGGGTGGTTTGCTCAGCTCGACAAGGAGACAAATGTATCGTTTAAATTTAGAATTCACTGCACTGCCATGGTTTGCTCAGCTCCCCATGCTGCACATGTATCTTCTCTGGGTTTACAGGACAGTTCACTGCTGTGGCCCTTGAAGCTCCTGGTGGTGGACAGATGTCTAGTCCGGGTTTATAGGCCAGCGCTCTGGTTTGATGTAAACAGTGTTCCACACTGGATAGATTGCCAGCTTGGTTCGAGCTGTACACTATCCTGGTTTGCACAGTGCTCGATGCTGAACAGATATCTTATCTGGGTTTATGGTGTCTGGGCCGGAATTGGATTGAGAATGTGATATATCTAACAATTTTAGCTATCTGGCTGCTCCATTATTTTATGCTCTCATTCTTATGATTGCACCCTCCAAAGTCTGACTGCTCGGACTCCCATTCCGCTGTTTACACACTGATTTCTGGATCTTGTTGCCCATTAAGTAATTGTGCAGTTTACCTGAATTGATGTCCCGTGTCCTCACTGACCTATTGCGTTGTTCACTCGAGTGCATTTAGTTCATCATAAATAAACTCACAAACCATTTTTGAAAAAAATACAGCTCGTACTTTCTATCGATTCCCAGTGTCCTGTGTGGTGCTCCAGGTTGGGCAGGAGATATTGAACAGCTATGGCATACACCTTTGTAACTTGTTCTGTGTCTGTCTACTGAACATCTGTGTTAGTGTCTCTCTGCTAATCATGTGTTCAAGAATCCCCCGACTGTTGTTGATTCATACCTGGCTTCAAACTTGGAGTTAAGTGGTGTTTCACTTAATTCTTGTTGGGAAGTTCGTGGAAATGCTGGAGATAGTTTCCTGGAGGTTGTGCTTTAAGCTTCTGTGGGCATTCAGGAAGACCAGACGCTTTGGTGACCCATGCTAGATGAATCATGATGGCTGCAGTTAAAGCGTCCGTGTCTGTAACATGGCCAGCAAACAGAGCAGAGGCTGCACAGATGGAAATGGGTGAAAAAAATGGAATGAGGAATCACAATTAGATCAGACATGATCTTATTGAATGGGGGAACAGGATTGAATGGCCGACTCCTGAAACGTATTCATATATTTCTGTGTGTAGCAAGCCACGTGGAACCTTGCAGCATCCCTTGCTGAAGTCCATGTAGTCAATTTCTACTGCTCTGCCTTCATCAATCTTCATTGTCACTTCTTCAAAATATTCGATCAAATTAGTGAGACATAATTTCCAACGCACAAAGTCATATTGAATATATCTAATCAGTCCTTATCTTTCCTCATATGTATGTCCTGTTCCTTAGAGGCCCCTCCAACAATTTAACCACCATTGATGTAGGGTTCACTGCTGCATAATTCTCTGGCTTTTCTCTACCCCTTTCCTAAATAATGGCACCGCATTACCAGCCTCCTGTCTTCGAACACTTTACCCATGGTTACAGTTAATAAATATCTCAGCAAGGAACCCAACAATCACTTCCCCAGTTTCCCACAGTGTTCTGGGATACAACTGCTAATTTCCCAGGAATTTACAGATCTTTATGTATTTCAAGATGTCCAGCATCTCCGCGTCTGTAGCATGGACACTTTTCAAGACATTATAATGTATTTCTCCAAGTTTTCATGCTTACATATCCTACTCCACACATTATCTGATGCAAAACACTTGTTTAGTATCTTATCTTTCTCCTGTGGGTCCATAGACAGGCAGCCTTGTCGATCTTTAACGGGCCCTATTCTCTCCGTTGTTACTGTTTCGTTGTTAACGAATTTGTAGAATCTCCCTGAATTCTTGTTAACCTTGGTTCTAAAGCTATCTCAAGTCCCTGGTAAATCCCTGACCTCTCCTTTAATTCTCTCCACATCTACAAGTTTCCAGTCCTTGTGACCACAGTATTTCAAGATTTGACTCAGATCCTGGTGGCGGAACAGTTCAGGTGCAGTCCATCTCAAAGATTCAGTTCCTTCCTGATCCAAAACCGATACAAGTGCCACTGTAAATGGAACACTTCCTTCCTGCACCACTCCTTTCATGGCAAACTTACTTCCTAAGTTGTCTTTTTTTTGTACCAATTTACACATGGCTCGGGTAATAAGCCCGTGATTGTAACAGTTGAGGTCCAGCTCTTTAATTTTGTGCTTAGTTCCTAATATTCCCTACGCAGGATCTCTAATTGTACAAGACAAGGGATTGATAAATTGAAAGTACCTGTGACATGGATCACAGGACACCATCAGATCAATCCCGAATTTATTTTCAAGGTGGAGCAGATTTAAAAGGCTGAATGATCTCGGGATGGACGTTATTCATATGTGATTTGAAAAAAAAAACAACATATAGCTCTGCTTATTCCCCTTATGTGTTACATACCAGGGGACTGACGTTATTCTGAAACTCCGAGTTGCCCAGAACGTTATCTGGAAACTGCAATAAACGACGACATAGAACATAGAACAGTACAGCACAGAACAGGCCCTTCAGCCCACAATGTTGTGCCGACCATTGATCCTCATGTATGCACCCTCAAATTTCTGTGACCATATGCATGCCCAGCAGTCTCTTAAATGACCCCAATGACCTTGCTTCCACAACTGCTGCTGGCAACTCATTCCATGCTCTCACAACTCTCTGTGTAAAGAACCTGCCTCTGACATCCCTCTATACTTTCCTCCAACCACCGTAAAACAATGACCCCTCATGTTAGCCATTTCTGCCCTGGGAAATATTCTCTGGCTATCAACTCTATCTATGCCTCTCATTATCTTGTATACTTCAATAGGTCCCCTCTCCTCCTCCTTTTCTCCAATGAAAAAAGTCCGAGCTCAGTCAACCTCTCTTCATAAGATAAGCCCTCCAGTACAGGAAGCATCCTGGTAAACCTCCTCTGAACCCCCTCCAAAGCATCCACATCTTTCCTATAATAGGGCGACAAGAACTGGATGCAGTATTCCAAGTGCGGTCTAACCAAAGTTTTATAGAGCTGCAACAAGATCTCACGACTCTTCAACTCAATCCCCCTGTTAGTGAAAGCCAAAACACCATATGCTTTATTCACAACCCTGTCCACTTGGGTGGCCATTTTAAGGGATCTATGTATCTGCACACCAAGATCCCTCTGTTCCTCCACACTGCCAAGAATCCTATCCTTAATCCTGTACTCAGCTTTCAAATTCGACCTTCCAAAATGCATCACTTCGCATTTATCCAGGTTGAACTCCATCTGCCACCTCTCAGCCTCTCTCTGCATCCTGTCAATGTCCCGCTGCAGCCTACAACAGCCCTCTATACTGTCAACGACACCTCCAACCTTTGTGTCGTCTGCAAACTTGTTGACCCATCCTTCAATTCCCTCATCCAAGTCATTAATAAAAATTACAAAAAGTAGAGGCCCAAAGACAGAGCCCTCTGGAACACCACTCACCACTGACTTCCTGGCAGAATATTTTCCTTCTACTACCATTTGCTGCCTTCTGTTGGCCAGCCAATTCTGTATCCAGACAGTTATGTTCCCCTGTATTCCATTCCTCCTGACCTTCTGAATGAGCCTACCATGTGGAATCTTATCAAATGCCTTACTGAAGTCCATATACACCACATCCACAGCTCGACCCTCATTCAGAATATTCTACAAGTGGCATTCTCTGGAACATTCCACAACCGACTCTCTCCAGAAGATTCTATGTCCATATGGGGGTATTGCAAAGGCAAGAGAGAGGGTGTTGAGCTGATTTTGATGAGAGATTATCACTGTGACGCTGAGTGGATTTCACCAGACCAGGTGGACCGAAGGGCCCTTGTGATATGGGTCTTTATGACTCTCTCTCCTTTTGTACCCGGCATTTTCTGGAACATTCTATAACCAACCTTCTACAGAAAATTCTATAAGTGACAATCTCTGGAACATTATACAATTGACATTCCTCGGAATATTCCATAAGCACCATTCCTCAAAACATTCTGTAACTGGCATTACCTGTGAACACCCAGACAAATGCCTGAAGGAAGAGATCCCATTCCAGGGAGAGGAAGGAAACGTTGTTTTGAAGTCCCCCTGGGAAGTTAAAGAGGTGAATATGTTTTCCCTTTTTTACATTACTTCATTACGGAGGATCGACCACTATTTAGACCAAAAGTCAGAAATTTCCAACCTAATTTTTTCTTCAATTTTCTTTTGGCACAGCAATGTTTTCACCCTCTGTATTTGAAACTGCCAAGACTTGAACTCTGCCTGCTCATGAGCAATCAATTGTGTGGAAACATTCCAGAAACCATCTGATGTTATGGAGGAGTGCCTGTGTGTTTGGAGAGAGAGTGTTTTTTGTGCTTAATGTCACATACTTGTAAGTAATTCAGAACCTACCATTTGCAATTTCAGCCCCAATTACTTCAATAAATCTCTGAATACAGTGACATACTTGAAAACTTCACTGGTTCCTCAGGAAAACTGGTAATTCTACCTCCAGGCTGATGCACAATTTGTTTTTTTTTCCCACAGCAAACGTTGCGACGATCTACTTCCTGCTTTATAAAGATTGTGGATTGTCTCCATGCGTCTGTCGTTACCTAGTGGCCATGGCAGCGGCGGAACTACTGCTCATTATTCTAGACCTGATATTGAGACATATTCCCATTGTTTATAAAGAACAGTTTTATTTCCTGTGGTACATCCCCTTGTGTAATATCCATGCCGTCCTGCTTTATGCAGCCACTGACTGTTCTGTCTGGTTCACCGTCACTTTCACCTTTGATCGATTTGTGGCCATTTGTTGCCAGAAGCTGAAAAGTAAATATTGCAGTGAGAAAACGGCGGCTGTGGTTCTGGGAACAGTGACTGTGCTGAGCTGTATAAAGAACAGTTTCTGGTATTTTATGCTCAAGGGTTGGTATTGGCTGAGGAACCAACCCTGGTTTTGTGACATAAGAACTGGTGTTTATGACTCTCGTGCCTGGACCACAATCGAGTTCCTTCACCACATTCTAACCCCGACTCTCCCATTTCTCCTGATTCTGCTGCTCAATGTTTTCACCGTCAGACACATTTTAGTGACCAGCAGAGCCCGCAGGAGACTCCGGGCTCACACAAATGGGGATGGTCAGTGTGACACAGAAATGCAAAATCGAAAAAAATCCATCATTTTACCGTTCGTGATCTCGGCCAATTTCATCCTGTTATGGTCACTGTTAATGGTGTATTCTATGTGGAATCGGGTGTGGTACTTTGGATATAATTCTGTGTATCTAGATATGTTTGTGCTGGAATTGGGCTTCATGCTGCAGCTCCTCAGTTGCTGCACAAACACTACGATTTACGCCGTGACCCAGACTAAGTTTAGGCAGCAGCTGAAGAATGTGCTGAAATATCTCTTTATCCAAATTGATCAATCAATCAAATTCACTTATTAATCAGTCCATCCAGGATTTTCTGATTTCAGTTCAATGTTGCAGCAACTAAGCACCACGTCGCTCTGGTAGCAAACTGAGGGTGGTGCTGGTTTTTCCAACCTTATCCCACTGGGGTTTACTGTGGTACATTTCAATGTTTCTGTCAAATTAGGGGCCAGTGTGTGTGTTCAAACTTGTGTACACTCTGCCTGATGGAAGAGGATGTAGGAGAGCCTTAGCATTTGGGGTGGGCCTTCGATTATATTGGCAGGTTTTCTTGGCAACAAGATGTGTAATGGCGTTAATGAATGGAAGGTTGGCTTCTGTGATGATCTGGCCTTCAAACGTCAGTAGTTTCTTACAGTCCGGACCAGCAGTTGCTGTACCTGGGTAGAATGTTTTCTGTGGTGCAGACGTCCTAAATCTCCTAAGCCATTTCCTCTACTTCTCAGGAAGAAGATGCTTTGTTGTGCCTTTTCCAGGTTTGCTAGTTTTATCAAGATGGAGGCTGGATTAGAGAGTATGACCTCTATGGAGAGGCTAGAAAGACTCAGTTTCCTGACTACAATCAGTTTTGTGGAAGAGACGCTGGATCCAAAATGTTGCCTCTGATTTCTCTTCACAGATACTGCTAGTTCTGCTGAGATTTTCCAGCAATTTTCTCTTTCACCTGTAGATAAACATGGATTGTTTTCTCTGAAGCAGTAGACCTGAGGGGAGACTTGATAGAAGTCTGTAAAATTATGGGATACATAGGTAGATTTGACAACCAGAATATTTTTCCCAGAGTTGAAAACCAGGAGACATGTTTTTAAGATTGGTGGAAAGTGGCGAGGCATGTTCAAAGGAGAAGTGAGAGGCACATTTTTACAGAGTACGGTAGGAGTGTGGAACACTCAGGCAAGTGTGGTCATAGAGGCAGATAAGATCGGGGTGTTTAAGAGAATATTACTTATGCACATGGTTGTGCAAGAAATGGAGGGAAATGCTCCAGGGGCAAGCATAAGGGATTAGTTTAATTTGACGCCATGTTTGGTGCAACATCATGGGCTGAAGGGCCCGCTCCTGCTCTGTACTTTTCTACGTTTATGTTCTATCTCTCTCGCTGTCCTTTTTTTGTCTCTCCCTGCACCCCCTCTCTCTCTCTGTCCCAGTCTGTACCCACCCTTCTCTATATATCTGCCCCTCTCCTTCCATCTCTCTCTATCTCTCCCAATGTCTCTATCTGTTCCTCTCCCTGCTTCTGGTCCCTCGCTCTCCCTCTGTCCTCCTCTCCCTCTACCCCCCTCTCCCCTTCCATTTCCCTCTCTTTCTTTGCCTCAGGCCCTCTCTCTCTCCCCCTCCACCCCCGACTATCAGTTTCTCCACATCTATCCTCTACCTCTTTGCCCTCTCCCTTCTCTTTCCCCATCACACCTCTCTTTCTGTCCCACTGTCCCATCCCTTTCCCACTTCCCTGCCCCTCTCTCTGTATCTCTCTCCCTCTGCTCCGCTCACTGATATTCTCCCTCTATCATCCCTGTCTCTCACACACACCTGTAACACTCTTGCTTACACTCACTGTCCCCCTCCCGCTCTCAATTCTTCACTTCCTTTCCCACTATTTCTCTCATCACTCTCCCGCCATTCTTCTCTCTGTCCATCTCTGTGCCATCCACTCTGCCTGTCCCTATCTCTAATATATCCTTTACCCTACCTCTCTCTCTGTCCCTCACTCTCTTTGTCCTTCTCTTCCTCTGTGTCCCCTTTCTGTCTCCCTCCCTTAGCCTACCATCTCTCTCTCCCTCTCTCTGTCTCTCTCCGTCTGTCCCTGTCCCTCTTTATCCTTCTCTCCTCATCTGTTCCTGGCTGTCTCTGTCTGCCCTTCTCCCCGTTCCCCCATTCCCTCTCCATGGTCTTTCTCCCCTTCCATCCTCCTCTTCTTCTTTATCCGTCTCTGTTTGCACTCTCCACCCCCAACAATGGTCCTTTTCCTGTATCTCCTTCTTTCCTTCTGCCGCTCTCTTCCGCCCTCTGTTGGTCACTATCTATCTCTCCCTCTCTCTGCCCACACTCTCACGACCTCACATGTCATCCAATCTCTATTTTCTTCTGCTCCCAT
The DNA here is from genome assembly GCF_030684315.1 of Stegostoma tigrinum. Lineage (NCBI taxonomy): Eukaryota > Metazoa > Chordata > Chondrichthyes > Orectolobiformes > Stegostomatidae > Stegostoma > Stegostoma tigrinum. Next base: position 229,547 of record NC_081360.1, read on the forward strand.
CCCTCTCTGCCCCTCTTTGCTTATTCTCTGTCACACACCCTTTGTAACTGTCTCGTTCTTTCTCTATGTACCCCTCTCACTTGGTCCCTCTTTCTCTTTCTGTCTCACTCAGCCCCTGTCCCTCTCTCTGTCTCACTCAGCAAAATTCTCTTTTTTGTTTGTCTCTTTAGCCATATATCGCTGGCCCTCTCTCTATCTAACAGCACATTCAGTTACTCCTTTTATTTTCCCATTCTCCAATTACATAACGTATTAACAAAAATTCAGTTAGGTTTACCGAACCTATTCTATGAGGTTATCTATCTGTGTCTCTCTGGCCCTCACACTTTCTGACCAGGTGTAGGGGTGACCTGTACTGGCTATGTAAGGTGACTTATACCAGACCACTCCGAGCTGCCCAGGTCTACTGACAAGATGGCAGACAGAAGCTAAACAAAAATTAAGCAGCCTGTTCACACAGTGAAGTATAATTGTATCTTTGAATAAAACTGCTAGAAGGTCAGTAAAAGGACGTTCTATGTTGCCATCCCAGACAGTTCTGATTGAAGGACGCCTCAGGACAGAAAAATGACCAATTCAAGCTTTAATAAATAGAGGATGGTTGTTCCAGTAAATGAATAACGTTCGGCGATAGATTAGGCCCTGAAGCAGCTACAAGGATAACAGCAAAAGTTATTTCCTCATAAATACTTGCCTCTTTGAAGTTACCAGCAATATTCAATAGTTTCGAGCTAAAACTGGTCTAATCATATAAGTTGATTTCAATATGCAATCAGAATGTAATACATTCTTTCAGAACATTTAAGTTTAGATGTGAAGGTTAAATAGCCTTCTGAGATGCCTTCTGAGATGCCTTCTCTTTTGCCCTCACAACCCATAAATTATAAAATGCTGACTATAGAAGTAGTTGTACAATGTTACTCTTTTAATTAACTTTACAACAGAAGTTAACCTCATAGAATAGGTTCGGTAAACCTAACTGACTTTTTGTTATTACGTTATGTAATTGGAGAATGGGAAAATAAAAGGAGTAACTGAATGTGATGATAGAATTCGAGCTGTCTTTATAGATAAAATAAAAGTCTGTGAAAGTCCCGAATGTGTATAATCATTTTACTTTTTTGAACGTGAATTAATGGGATGCACAGAAACATCCTCAAGCCAAAAGAAGACAATGTCTAGTTCACAGCATATGATCATGAAACGTGGGACTGCCTCTCGAAGTGACCACGAGGTGTCCCAAGTGTTTAGATTAAGGAGAAGGACAGTGAATACATTGCATTTGATTACTGCAACACAGGATATATAAAAATGCTGCAATTCTTTACAAAAGCAAAGGGTGTGTCACTGATCCATCCTCCAAATCCAGATTCTGCAAACATGCTGAGGCTCTCTCCCTCCATACACCAGTTTAAGTTTGAAGAAACATCTTCCACTTGCTTGAATCCTGCCTGCCTCCTGAGTTTTTGTCCCTGCTCTGGATAAATGCTCCTACAGTTTGCTGCCTAGAGCAGGGTAACGTTGGGCCACGATCTGGGCGAGTATCTTTCTTGACCATCCTTTCTAGCTAGCTTGGCAATTGGTGGATTTCTTCTGTAAGCCAGGACCCCTTCCACTATTTTGAGAGAACACGCAAAATAGTGGAAGGGGATTCCGGCGTGAGAGCATGTGAACTAATACGAAAATGCAACAGAACACGAGAACATTTGAAATAACATGAGAATGTGCCGAACAGTGCAAGAGCATGCGAAATAGTGCAAGGGCCTGAAATAAGGAAGAGGTGGTTGTGAGGCCAAGCATGCAAAATAGGAGAAAAGGGAGGACTGAGAGTCTCGGCACAATCATGAGTAAAATTAAAAAAAAGAGGAAGGCTGTGAGCCCCTGTGTTGTCATGCATAAATAAGTGCAAAAAATAAGAGAAAAAAAAGCAAAAAAATACGCCCTGAAATCACAAGAGAAGTGTGAAGTAGAAAAAGAACAATGGTCTGGGAAATAATAAAACAGTAAAATAGAAGCAGACACAGTTGTGTGAGAGTTTGACAAAGTGGCAGGGATGAATATCTGAATAATGGGTTGGGCCCACATTAGTCCATTCTGCAGAGACTGTTTTAAAAAGTGTAGAAACGTGCTGAAATGGCTACAGTATTCATGACTAAGAAAGAGAAAGTGAGACTTGTCTCTGTTCGAGTTCAGTGAATCTAGTAGAGGTATTACAAAAACAAATTTGCTTGAAAAACTCAGCAGGTCTGGTAGCATCTGTGAAGGAGGAAAACAGAGTTAACATTTCGGATCTGGTGACCCTTCCTCAGAACTGATGCTGGCTGGGATAACGCCAGTTTTTACGCAGAAAACAAAGGGGACAGGAATGGGGTAGGGAGTAAACGATAGGATAGAGTATAAAGGGTGAAAAGAGCAGTTGGACAGACAAACAGTTGATAATAATCAGATTGGGAGGGTGAATAGTTGTTAATGGGGACTGCTAGTGACTGAAACAAGCAGTGTGTAATGGCAGGCTACGTTATAACAAGGCCTGGCTTGTGGGCTAAGAGCCTGGGACATGGGAGAGCTTAGGCCCAAAATTAGTGAACTCAGTGTTGAGTATGGAGGGCTGCAGGGTCCCCAAGCCGAAAATGAGGTATTGTTCTTCCAACTTGCATTGAGCTTCGCTGGAACACTGCAGCAAGCCAGCGGACTGACATGTTGGCAAAGGAACAGGGTGGTGCTTTGAATGGGTGCCGAAAAAGCGCAATCCGCCATTGTCTCTGAGACAGAAGACATCAAGAAAACACAACACAACCAGCCGCACTAATCAGCCTACCATATATGAAGGAAGTTTCAGAAATGACCACAAGACTACTCAGTTCCCGATGTATCAGAATAGCCCACAATCTGACAACCACACTGCGATAGCGACCGACGAACATAAGGGATCACATACCCAAAACTAGCAAAACCAGTGTATTATACAAAATACCATCAAGGGCTGTGAGAAATATTGCACAGGTCAAACCAGAAGAAAACTGGCAATACGGACACACAAACGCCAACTAACCATCAAGAGACATGACCAATTCTCACCTGTCTCACTGCACACAGACGACGAGGGACACAAATTCGCCTGGGGCAACACATCCATAATCACACAAGTCAAATAGAGACATGCCCAGGCATTTCTGCAGGCCTGATATTCCAACTGGAACTCTGTCAAAAACACATTGAACAAGAGCCTTTGTACAAACCATTGAAAAACAGAACCGGAAGTAATAACAACCAGCCGAGCAAACTGAGGCATAGAACTAACAAAAGGGACAGAATACCTGTGCTTCACTGGAGGTGCACTGAAGATGTTACCTAGTAGGGTGACAAAACATTTGCATCAAACTCACCAGCTCAGCGAGCTCTGCAACTTCATGTATCTCTGTCAGTCACTTTCCACTCACACTGTGCAAGAATATAAAATGTGAGGCTGGATGAACACAGCAGGCCAAGCAGCATCTCAGGAGCACAAAAGCTGACGTTTCGGGCCGAGACCCTTCATCAGAGAGGGGGATGGGGAGAGGGTTCTGGAATAAATAGGGAGAGAGGGAGAGGCGGACTGAAGATGGAGAGTAAAGAAGATAGGTGGAGAGAGTATAGGTGGGGAGGTAGGGAGGGGATATGTCAGTCCAGGGAAGACGGACAGGTCAAGGAGGTGGGATGAGGTTAGTAGGTAGCTGGGGGTGCGGCTTGGGGTGGGAGGAAGGGATGGGTGAGAGGAAGAACCGGTTAGGGAGGCAGAGACAGGTTGGACTGGTTTTGGGATGCAGTGGGTGGGGGTGAAGAGCTGGGCTGGTTGTGTGGTGCAGTCGGGGGAGGGGACGAACTGGGCTGGTTTAGGGATGCAGTAGGGGAAGGGGAGATTTTGAAATTGGTGAAGTGCCATGCAAGAAGTCCTGTTTGGTTGATTCATCAGTATGACACTTAATTTTTAGGCATGCCTGGCGACGTTCCTGATCGTTAATCATTGCTTTGTCTGTCCAACAGTTCTTCTCTATATTTGGGCTCCAGCCCCTCCTATCATTTACTCATTACCGCCACCCCCCTCCATTCCACACTCTACATACAAATTCTTATTTTCTGAGCTACATTCAGTTCTGAGAGTCACTCGAACTGAAATGTTCTCTGACTTCGCTGCACAGATGTTGCCAACCTGGTGAGCCATTCCAGCATTTGTTTTTGTCACTGTTTGTTTCTTGGTGTCAGTAAGTTAAAAAAAAAGACTCTGGTTATTTGTGAATTCTCTGGTGTCTCAGCAGGTGGGATGACTGAGTAAACACTTGCCCTCAAATAGGTCAACTGAATGGTCTGATTCCAGTGTGAGATTGAGTTAATGCTTTCCCAAGATCACAACAGATGAATGGACTCTCTCCAGTGTGAATTTGCTGGTCTCTCATTGGGAGGAATGACGGAATGAATACCTTCCCACACACAGAGCAAGTGAACAGTTTCTCCCCAATATGACTTGTTATAGAGAAAGGAAGGTTAAATGAAAGAAAGTCCCTCGTATTCACTGTATAAGTAAAAAGTAAACATTTATTTTTTAAATAAAAATAATAGTGAACAAAATGAAACAATTACTAGCAAACTGAACAATTTCCAATAACTACTAACTATTCCCTAAATGGACTAAGTTCTACTGGTATGCTATTCCAATAAACAGAAGTCCCACTTATATAACCCAAGTAGTAAGACAAGAAAATAAAATCTTAGTCTCTCAAAGTCTACGCGCTTTATTTCTGCTGCTCTCACGTCATAAATGCCTTTATTCCACGGATCCGGGTGTCAGGGATGTTTTCTCTGTGAAGTCCTTTGTGAGGGCTCTTAACTAGAAATACCATGGTGACTTTTATGGATACAGGTGCTTTCTTAGAGACCTCAGTGATTGCTCGTGAGAGATAGATGATTACTTCTCAGATGACCATTCATTCTCACACTGATTTTCAAAATCTCTCTTTATCTACTGGGATGACATGTCACTTTTATTACAATAGCATTCATGCTAAACTATCAAAACCACCAGGTTTAAATTCAATTGTCTTTGAATTGCTAATGCTTGGATTAGACAAATTGGCTGATTCCAGCTCATTGCCAAAACACCATTTCAAGGTTTCCGTTCACACAGCCAATTGATACGTGTTTCAATTTTAGAACGGGCTGTACACCTTCAGCTATATGCAGACACTTAATTTTCTCTCTCAGTATAAATCCCTAAGCTTAGAAAAGGACTATCCCTTAAAGGTACCATACAATCTTGTCCCTGATTGTTATTTTACAAACAAATTCTCGCTTCCTGCCTTCCAATTCACGATTACTCAACACAATTTTTTAAGAGAATGAGTTGGTGAGCTTTCAGCTGTGATGATTCTTTTAAAAAAAGACTTCCCACAATCCCCACATTTCCACACTGTCTCTAATATGACTGCTTTGGTGTTTTGACCTTTTAGATGAATCTTCACAGACACTTCCACACAGAGAGAAAGTGTGTTCCTCTCCAGTATGAGTGGTATTTTTTTCTTCAATGTTCAAAAACTTTGACAATTTGGTTATGATGAAGAGAGTGGCTGTCAGATCTGGATATGGTTTCATCTGCACCTCAAGTTGCAAATCAATCTTTCAAAACAGGAAAAGAACGGAGAAAAGAGAAGATACGCAGGTTTTTAAATTGAGAGAAATTAATCTGGTCAATTGTGAAGTCAAGACTTGGGAGAAAAGTTACCACATAAAATAGTTGACTACCGTTAAAATCAGTCACTGTATGCAGCGAACTACTGAGGTTGGAGATTTGCGAGTGAAGGACCTTTATCCTCAAACAATTTGATCCCTTGAGTCCTCAGAACTAAGAACAGATGCAGAAAGAAAGTGCGGTAAGTACTCAGCAATCCTGGCAGCATCTGAAATTGTCCTTTTCCATCCATTAATAACCTCAATAATTGGCCTCAAGTTCTGTAGTTCCCGCTTCAAACATCTCTGACTCTCTCCTTTTCAAAATTGCCCTTCAAGCTGATACATTTTGCAACACTCTTGATCATCAGTATTATGTCTCTTTGTGATAAATCTTGTAATATAATATCTGAGAAATTCTAGTGAACATTTCATTATAGTGATAATGCAACACAAATGTCAATTGTGTTTCTTGACTTCTACAACTATCTGCGTTCATTCCTCATCTCAGCGTGAGAATTCTCAGAAAGAAAGCATAGGGATTCTCGTGGTTCACATGGTCTCCTCCTACTTGGTCAACAGACTGCTGCGGTTTGGCAATATTTCCTGTTTGACGCTACTTAAATTTGTTCACATCCAAGAATGGAGTTTTATGTAAAAACAACTGGAGGGGCAAAATGGATTTAGCGGTTCTATTTGAATTTTAAAAAATGTTACAAGAAATGCATAAGTAACACTGATAAGACATTGACCTTTTAAAAATTCGAGGGCTCACCATAGCCACCTATACGTACAATACGAGGATGTGGAGATAAGAGTTTAGAAACAGTCACCAACAGAGCCCCAGTAAAAGAGCCACAACAGGAGGATGAAGAGGAGCAGAGAAGGTGCCTGCTCCGATACCGCCCATGATCTGCTCCTTGAAACATTCCAACCCGGCCAAGTTTACACAACTGACTATCAGCTGGCAACTTCGTGAAGCTGGACCCAGTCCCGCCAAAGAGTGGGACAGACCAAGATGAACCTCTGTAATCCGTAAGGGTTGAGGGTGAGGGCGGTGATGGATGATCTCCTGCCCTGTTTTGCATCTCAACTTGTTCCTCCATAACCATCCCATAGCCTTGTAAACGCAGATTGTAGATAGTTGATGGACCTTGGTGTGCCTCATTACTGTGGCAGATATGGTGCAGAACAGCAGCTTTCTGTTCTGTACTCATTCTCTGAATCCATCCCAGGTCTTTATCCCATTTCTCCATTCGCAGTGATTTATACATTGTGCTGTTATTCCCAGCTCTCACTTTATCCTCGTCACTCCTTTCCATTTCTCTGGTAATGGTGGAAACTTCAAACATTGGAGTAAGAATCGTCCACTCATCCTTTCTTGCCTGTTCTGATCTTCAAATTAATCTCGGCTGATCATCCAGCTCAGGGACCCCACATCATTTTATCTCTTTGGTCCTCAGAACTATATCGAACTCCTCCTGGAAAACAATGAATGTATTTGACTCAGCCACTTCCTTTGCAAAGAATTCCACATGTTCGCCACTCTGTGAGTTAAAAGAAAATCATCTCTATTCAGCCAAAATGGTTTTCATTTGATTCTTTTCTTTATGCTTCTCACTGATTGTCTTTACTTTGCATTTCAGATTTCTGGCAACATTTCATACTTCATCTGGACACTTTTAAACAAAAAAATCTCTTTACTTCTCCACCACAATACCCTCTGATATCGCAACGTGAGCCCTTTTGTCAGTGAACGTTTCCCGTGCTTCACCCACTCATTCTGTCACCCCCACCCTTCCCCACTGGTCAGAAGTTCACCTGATTTCTGTCCCCACAGACATGACTGGATTCAGGGTCCACACGTCCAGAGCCACGAAAGAGACACCTCGACCCATTGAGTTTGTCCCAGTCAAAATAACAAGAGACTAACTGCTCTAATCCCTTTTCCAGCACCTGGCCCATTCCCAATATTTTTGCATTGCAAGTACTTATCTAAATACATCATAAGTTTTCTGAGGATTTCTGCACCTACCACACTTACAGGCAGTGAGTTCCATTTTCCCACTATATTTCGGGTGAAAAAAATCTCCAATTTCTGCTAAACTTTCAGTCCTTTACTTTGGTTCATGCCCCGGGTCATTGATCCATCCAACAAGGGGAATTATGCGTGCTGCCTCTTCCTTCTATGTCCCTCATCATTTCTACATACCTCAAAAATGTTCTCGCTCACCCCAGACTTTGCGGGCTGTGTGCTTCCCTGCTGATGGAGAGAAAATAGATTCTCCCCTGCCAGACATTCTGGGGTGAAGTTCCTGCTATTTCCACCAAATACTTTCTGCACACCCAAATCAGTGCTGAAGTAGACCCTGGTCCCTCATTCACGAGAGGCCCCAGAGCCTGCATTCTGGGAGTGGGAATGGGAGAAAGATCGAGAAAAATGGGGAACGAAAAAATGTAACACTAGCAGAGAACTGAAACACATCAACACTACTAGTATAGGGCCAGAAAACTCAGAAACTCTCACCAATTCGAAACCCCATGGTTGATATCCCTACATGCCTGTCACTCACACCCGAATTCACGCCCATTTCAGAGCAAACTTACATCTCACAGCTTCCTGGTCGTTAACCCATCCAGGCACAGGAGTGGGATAGTTCAAGGTGAGTAGCTCAGTACCTCACTGTAGGTCAGCTATCTCTGACCCAATCATGTATCTTTATTTTCCCATTGCTCCCTTCCCAGTGATTCCAACCTCCTGCAGTTGTCCCTGTCTCCCAGTTTAATGAAATAATTTCCTTCCCATTCCTCTGGCGATTTCCTTGGGGGCTTAGCGGCGGGGTGCATCAGACTATGTCTGATTTGCTGATTGTCACTCAAGTTCACTATTTATCTTTCAGATTTAAACCATTGGCTGTGTTTTTCAGTTCTCTCATCCCAACAGATGGCCTAAATCATTCAATTCATGTGCAATTTATAGCCTACTCAGAAACTGTGATTAATTTTCGAGCTCTTTCTCAGTTGGGAGAAGATTCAGATGTAGTTGCAATGTAACCACCTCCCCGATTCAATCATAATCCTTGGTACTAATAGGAAATCCTCAGTAAACATCAATGGAAACTGTGTGGAGGGTAGAAGACAGATGGAGAACAGACATAATGCAAAATAATTTTTAAAAACCTGAAGAATTTTGGATGGTGTGTATCAGGAGCAAAAACAAAAGTTGCTGGAATAGTCAGCAAGCCTGACAGCATCTGTGAGGAAGGAAAAGAAATCAGAATTAATGCTTCAGGTCCAGTGACGCTGCCATAAAAATCTAAAGAACTGTGGATGCCATAAATCAGGAACAAAAACAGAATTTGCCGGAAAACCTCAGCAAGTTTGGCAACATCTGTGAAGAAGAGTCAGAGTTAACGTTTCACATCTGTTGACCAGAGAAAGGGTCAGTATGGATGGACAATGCTTTTCAAAATGTCAAATATGTAAGTGGATTGGTATGCTGCTAATGAAGACAGATGGCGGGGGTTAGATGGCATCTTGTTGCGTGTGGAATTCAGTGCAAAAAATTCGAGCACTATTCCGAACTTCTATTCAAAATACAAACTGGAGCAGAACAACTAATACAATAAACTGAAATAACTTCATTTCTGACAAAGAGCCACTGAATTTGAAATCTTTACTGCTTTCTCTGTTTGATGCTGTCACATCTCTGCATTTCTCCAGCAAATTATTTTTCTGTTCCAGGAAAACGTTTGCTCTATTGTTGATAATTGGCTAACAGCTCCATAAATGCTGTCAGTTGCAGTGTGACCTTCACCTGAATATTACTCTCTCGATCCGTTTTCTAAACTGAGATGCAAATACGAGCCAGACTCGCTCTTGGCTGTGGACATACCCACAATTCCAAAAGTCATGGCAACCGCTCGAAGTGCCGTCGTCGCGTTCACTTATGGCTGGAGCATGCTCATAACGATTGCAAACCTTGCCGCTGAATCGGCAGAGAAGGCCATCAATCAATTAGTCCAACCAATGGGAGTGAATGATGGGTGGGACTGTAGGACAGAGCGGGAGTCGCTGGTCCTCCAACTAATGGGAGTGAACAAGCTGTGTTTATAATGAGAATCCAGCAGCTTTCGTGACAACTTTCTCCCATGGAAGCCCCAAAAATTTCCAGTTTCATTCAGCTCCATTTCACAACCTGCCCTTGTGCTTTTGTGTTCGCTTGCACTTTTTCCCAGTTTTTTCTTTAAATTTCAGATGAATAGGCTGCACAGAATATTAGAGGGGGGCAGCAAGGTGTTTCAATGCTTCACCCTGCTGCCTTGGATGGCCGATTCTGAACACAGCTGACTGTATGGAATTGTTACACTGAGCCCGTGTCTGCGTGGGTTCTTCCCACAGATCAAAAATGTGCAGGTCAGTGGATTGGCCATGGTAAATTGCACGTTGCTTCCAGGGATGTATAGGTTCGGTGTTTTAACCACGGGAAATGGAGGGCTATGTGAAGAGGTAAGGAGGTGTATCTGGGTCGGATGCTTCTCATTGGTTGGACTAATTTGATTGGGCAAATGGCCTCATTCTGCATTGTCAGGATTCCATGGTTGGATGTGCAGTTGGGAAACTCAACCCAAACAGCAAATCAGAATCTGACACATCGCCAGTTCATAGTTATCTGAATATACCTGGGTTTTGAACATTAAAGGAAATATCACTGTTCACTATAGAGAGCAGCCATTACCATGTTCTGTGTTTGGACAAGGATTCAGCTGATCAGAAATAAATGTATTGTTGATTTAGAGAAACCATGGAAACGTGAGAAATGTGGAAAGAGATTTGCATTCTCGTCTGAACTGGGAATTCACTGACCTAGTTCCAGCCGAAACTCTGATTTGACTGCAAGGGAAGGAGTCACAGTGAGTCAATCTGCAGATGCACCAGAACTTTCACAATCGGGAGACACCATCCAGGTACTCTGGCTGCAGGACTGGGTTCAAACTTTCATTTCAACTCACTGCATACCCTTGTTGAAAGACCTAGAGCAAGCTGGGAAATGCTTGCCTGTGATATCAAGGAAGCATTAGATGGAGTGTCGCATCAAGGACCAAAATTTGAATTAGTGTGAAAATATTACACTGGTTGGAGTACTCCTTAAGAAAAAAGGAAGATAATTGTACTTACTGGAGTGCAATCGTCTCAGCGCCTGGATATCACTGCAAGAATTCTGCGGCGTAGTGTCTTCAGCCCACACACCTTCAGCTACTACGACTTTAATCAGGCTCTGCATTTGACAAATTTCCAACATTAATGTTGCATCTTCATACCTGATAATACATTTGATAAAATAGCGTGAAAAATTGGAATGTGAGTTTTTAATAATTAAGATTGTTGGATACCAATCATTCACATGCTTTTTACATTCTTTGTGAATTATGAATTACAATTAACTTTGCAAAAGCAATTTGAATTCCGAGGTACCATACTGAAATTAACCTTAAACTCAAGGGTATGTACGCCAAATCATGTTGACGTTTGGCACAAGGCTGTGGTGTGATATCACAAAATGGGATTCACTTGAATTTGCATGACATCATGGAACACGAGTAAAACTGAAATTAATGATGATAAAGGATTAAGCTAACAAGTGGCTGGACCATACTTGACATGAAAGATGAGGTTCGTAATTTTGAAGACCAATTGCTGAGACAATTGCTTCAGATGAACCAAAGGGCAGTATAGGGCAGAAGGTATTTGCTAGACTTGCTTTTATTGGTCGTTGCATTGAATATAAGATTTGGGAGGTCATGTTGTTGCTTCACAGCACATTGGTTAGTCTACTTTTGGAATGCAGTGTGCACTTTTGTTCTCCCTGCTACCATCAGGATGTTGAGTGAAACTTGCAATTTCTTTCTCAACCCTTTCAATAATATTCCCACAGTTGCTAGGTATAAGCTATAGGGAGAGACTGATTAGCCTGAGTTGGGGAGGGGTATATTTATCAGAGAGGCGTCAAAGGCTGAGGGGTGACCTTATAGAGGTCTATAAAATCATGCGGGGCATGTATAGGGTAAATAAACAAGGTCTTTTCCATGGGGTGAGGGAGTCCAAAACAAGATTGTATATGTTTAAGGTGAAGGGGAAGTAAATATATGGGGCTTAGGGCAATGTTTTCATGTGGAAAGTGGTGCGTGTGTGAAATGAGATGGCAGGGACATGGTAGAAGCTGAGGCAAGTGCATTCAAAAGGCATCTGGATGGGTACATAAGGAGTAAGTGTTTTGTTGTGGGCCAAATGGGGGTAGCTTAATTTAGGATATCTGATTGGCATGGATGGGATGATTGAAGGGTCTGTGTCCACGCAGTACAACTCTATGTCTGCATCCAAAGACAAACCAAACAAACCAAAGACATAATTTACTTCACCCAACCTGTATTTACATGCATTCCAGGCACCAGGAGGTCCAATAACTGAATGGACACCCAATTAACTTTGACTGGAAGCTTTGTACAGTGGCCTTTGCCCACTGCACCTTGGCAGCAATTTCCCCCAAGCTTTACAGAGTCTTCATCATGAAGTCCTAGACCTTGAATGTGCCTGGCTACAACGCTGTGTCCAGGACAACACCTTGTTCTGGAACACCAGTAACTATCGAGCAGTCCAAGACCTCTTTGCCAGAAATCAATGACAGTTTGGAAGGGCATGATACAGTATCTATTATTAACGCAACAACAGAATTTTCTGGAAAAGCTTAGCAGATCTGACAACATCTGTAGACCGAAATCATGGTTAAAGTTTTGGTTTGGCTGACCTGTCCTGCGAATAGTATTCATTACATTGTTTCCAACAGCAGACACCTCTTGTACAGCTGTGGTACTGTCTGTTACAGTTCCTCTAAACTCTTCCAGTCTTAAGATCTAGGGCAGCATGGTGGCTTAGTGGCTAGAACTGCAGCCTTACAGCACCAGGGACACAGGTTCGATTCCAGCCTCCGGCAAATGTCTGTGTGGAGTTTGCACATTCTCCCTGTGTCTGTGTGGGTGTGCTCTGGTTTCCTCCCTCAGTCTTAAGATGCGCAGGTAGGTGGATTGGCTATGCTAAATTGCCTGTAGTGTTCAGGGGTGTGTGGGTTACAGGGGGATGGGTCTGAGTGGGATGCTTCAAGGGGCTGTGTAGACTTGCTGGGCCGAAGGGCCTATTTCCACAATGTAGGTAATCTTCACTTGCTACAAACGTTTTCCGAAACCCCACGCAACACAGCATTCACCATTTTCAGCTGTTGAGCCAACAAGCTCTGGAATTGCCTCCTTAAACCTCTCTAACCTTCTTTAAGATATTCAATGTAAAATAAACTTTTTTCACCAATGTTTGAAACATTTCAGTTTGATGAATATCTACAACGGTCCACACAAATGCAAATCATTGCTGTTATTGGCTTACACTGAGTGGAACAGGATTATCACTCTAAGGCTTTACATTCTCGGACCATCACGGCCACAATCATTTTCAAATTGGAAACTTTATCATGCCAGATAATAAAATGTGAGGCTGGATGAACACAGCAGGCAAAGCAGTATCTCAGGAGCACAAAAGCTGACGTTTCGGGCCTAGACCCTTCATCAGAGAGGGCGATGGGGTGAGGGTTCTGGAATAAATAGGGAGAGAGGGGAAGGCGGACCGAAGATGGAGAGAAAAGAAGATAGGTGGAGAGAGTTTAGGGGGGGAGGTAGGGAGGGGATAGGTCAGTCCAGGGAAGATGGCCAGGTCAAGGAGGTTGGATGAGGTTAGTAGGTAGATGGGGGTGCGGCTTGTGGGGGGGGGGAGGAAGGGATGGGTGAGAGGAAGAACAGGTTAGAGAGGCAGAGGCAGGTTGGACTGGTTTTGGGATGCAGTGGGTGGAGGGGCAGAGCTGGGCTGGTTGTGTGGTGCAGTGGGGGGAGGGGACAAACTGGGCTGGTTTAGGGATGCGGTGGGTGAAGGGGAGATTTTGAAGCTGGTGAAGTCCACATTGATACCATTAGGCTGCAGGGTTCCCAAGCGGAATATGAGTTGCTGTTCCTGCAAGCTTCGGGTGGCATCATTGTGGCACTGCAGGAGGCCCATGATGGACATGTCATCTAAAGAATGGGAGGGGGAGTGGAAATGGTTGGCGACTGGGAGGTGCAGTTGTTTATTGCGAAGGTGTTCTGCAAAGCGGTCCCCAAGCCTCCGCTTGGTTTCCCCAATGTAGAGGGAGCCACACCGGGTACAGTGGATGCAGTATACCACATTGGCAGATGTGCAGGTGAACCTCCGCTTAATGTGGAATGTCATCTTGGGACCTGGGATAGGGGTGAGGGAGGAGGTGTGGGGGCACGTGTACCATTTCCTGTGGTTGCAGGGGAAGGTGCTGGGTGTGGTGGGGTAGGAGGGCAGTGTGGAGCGAACAAGGGAGTCATGGAGAGAGTGGTCTCTCCGGAAAGCCGACAGGGGCGGGGATGGAAAAATGTCTTGGGTGGTGGCGTCGGATTGTAGATGGCGGAAGTGTCGGAGGATGATGCGTTGTATCCGGAGGTTGGTGGGGTGGTGTGTGAGAACGAGGGGGATCCTCTTGCGGTTGTGACGGGGGTGGGGTGTGAGGTAGGATGTGTTGCGGACCGCTTTGCAGAACACCTCCGCTCAGTTCGCAACAAACAACTGCACCTCCCAGTCGCCAACCATTTCCACTCCCCCTCCCATTCCATAGATGACATATCCATCATGGGCCTCCTGCAGTGCCTTAATGATGCCACCCGAAGGTTGCAGGAACAGCAACTCATATTCCGCCAGGGAACCCTGCAGCCTAATGGTATCAATGTGGACTTCACAAGCTTCAAAATCTCCCCTTCCCCCACCGCATCCCTAAACCAGCCCAGTTCGTCCCCTCCCCCCACTGCACCACACAACCAGCCCAGCTCTTCCCCCCCACCCACTGCATCCCAAAACCAGTCCAACCTGTCTCTGCCTCCCTAACCTGTTCTTCCTCTCACCCATCCCTTCCTCCCCCCCCCCACCAAGCCGCACCCCCATCTACCTACTGACCTCATCCCACCTCCTTGACCTGTCCGTCTTCCCTGGACTGACCTATCCCCTCCCTACCTCCCCACCTCCCCACCTAAACTCTCTCCACCTATCTTCTTTTCTCTCCATCTTCAGTCCGCCTCTCCCTCTCTCCCTATTTATTCCAGAACCCTCAACCCATCCCGCTCTCTGATGAAGGGTCTAGGCCTGGAACGTCAGCTTTTGTGCTCCTGAGATGCTGCTTGGCCTGCTGTGTTCATCCAGCCTCACATTTTATTATCTTGGATTCTCCAGCATCTGCAGGTCCCAATATCCCTGATACAACTTCATCATGCCAGCGCGTTTTCAGCATTTCCTTTGTTCTAACTGACTGCAAAAATGTAAAGGAGCTTATGTTCCGAGTCTAGGAGCTGTGAACCATAGAGAGCAGCTGAGACACATTCCTTCACCACCTCACAGTGAACCCTCACTCCTGAAGCTGAGAAACAGCAGGGGAAACGGTCAACAGGAAGCATACTTCTCCCCTACCCATACGCCACGCACGCGTGATTGACAGCGGGTTTGTGCCAATAGAAAGGAAGGGGCGGGACTGGAGGACCGAGTTGGAGTGGTCGGCCCTCCACCCAATCGGAAACAGCAAGGGGTGGGGCTGAGCGCCGACAAGAGATTAATCTGAATTGAAACAACTGCAGATGCTGTAAATTAAGAACAAAAACAGAAGTTGCTGGAAAAGCTCAGCAGGTTTGGCAGCATCTGTGAAGAAAAAAAAACAGAGTTAACGTTTCGTGTCCAGTGTCCCTTCCTCAGAGCAGGAACTTTCCGGCCGGTGTTTGCACGCAGGCGCAGCATCATTTTGACTGACGTCAACGGGTGATTGCAGGTTTTGTCGGAGCACGTAAAGGAACAAAGGACAAGGACATCGGGGAAATAATGAAGATAACAAAGTGTGAAGCTGGATGAACACAGCAGGCCAAGCAGCATCTCAGGAGCACAAAGGCTGACGTTTCGGGCCTAGACCCTTCATCAGAGAGGGGGGTGGGGTGAGGGTTCTGGAATAAATAAGGAGAGAGGGGGAGGCGGACCGAAGATGGAGAGAAAAGAAGAGAGGTGGAGAGGAGAGTATAGGTGGGGAGGTAGTGAGGGGATAGGTCAGTCCAGGGAAGACGGACAGGTCAAGGACGTGGGATGAGGTTAGTAGGTAGGAGATGGAGGTGCGGCCTGGGGTTGGAGGAATGGATGGGTGAGACGAAGAACAGATTAGGGAGGCAGAGACAGGCTGGGCTGGTTTTGGGATGCAGTGGGGGGAGGGGACGAGCTGGGCTGGTTGTGTGATGCGGTGGGGGGAGGGGACGAGCTGGCCTGGTTGTGTGATGCGGTGGGGGAAGGGGAGATTTTGAAGCTGGTGAAGTCCTCATTGATACCATTGGACTGCAGGGTTCCCAAGCAGAATATGAGTTGCTCTTCCTGCAGCCTTCGGGTGGCATCATTGTGGCACTGCAGGAGTCCCATGATGTACATGCCATCTATAGAATGGGAGGGGGAGTTGAAATGGTTTGCGACTGGGAGGTGCAGTTGTTTATTGCAAACCGAGCGGAGGTGTTCTGCAAAGCGGTCCCCAAGCCTCCGCTTGGTTTCCCCAATGTAGAGGAAGCCACACTGGGTACAATTGATACAGTATACCACATTGGCAGATGTGCAGTTGAACCTCTGCTTAATATGGAAAGTCATCTTGGGACCTGGGATGAAGGTGTGTGTGGTCTGGGAGGCTTTATCACCACTTGTGTACAACTGTAGATCCGAATTAGAACTTCTTGGTCATGCATTTTGCAGTAAACTGAAAAGGGATGCAGGTTTCAGACGGCGAGAGGCCCAGCTTACCGCCAGAATATTGGCCCCAATGTCCCACGTGTTGAGGACAGAATGGTCCCTGCTTTTCACTGAGCACCTGGGGGTTGGAAATGTTTTCTTTCTCAATGAACTACTACAGTAAATGTGTACTCCACACTTTCAAGAGCCCTCGTATCCTTCCTGACCAGAGTTGGATGCGATAATTGACTGACCTCACCCGAGCTTTATCAAGGTTCAGCATCTTTCCTGTGAGTGTATACTCATTACCTCTATTACTTCTTAAAGTCAGAGTCATACAGCATAGAAACAGACTCTTCAGTCCAGCCAGTCCATGCTGACCATTACCCCAAACTGAACTAGTTCCACTGGCCTGCTCCTGACCCATTATCCCTTCAAACTTTTCCCATTCATACACCTATCAAATGCCTTTTCAATGTTGTAATTATACTTGCATCCACCACATCCTTAGGAAGTTCATTCCACACACAAACCACCCTCTATGAAAAAAAAAAGCCTCATGACATTTTTCTTTTTGACATCTTTCTCCTCTCACTTTAAAAGTGTGTCCCCTGGTTTTGAAATTCCCCATCTAAAGACAACTACCATCAACTCTATCTGTAGCTCTCATTATTTCATAAACTTCTATTAGATCGCCTTTCAACCTCCTACACTTCAATGAAGAAGGTGCACGCCTAACTTTATAAGTCAAACCTCCCATGCCAGGCAACATCGTGGTAAGTCTCTTCTGAACAGTGTACAGTTTGATAATATCCTTCCTATAACTGGGCACCCAGAACTGGACACAGTATTCCGGAAAAGGCCTCACCAATGACCTGTGCAACCTCAAGATAACATCTCAACTCATAATCAAAGGACTGAGCAATGAAGGCAAGAATGCCAATTGCCTTTTTAACTACCCTGTGGGTATATATGTTGCAATCTTTTAAAAAGAAATGTGTCTGCACCCCTACGTCCCCTGTTCTCAAACACTACCTAAGGCCCTTCTATTAATTGTATAAGTCCTGCCCTTGTTTGTTGCATCAAAATTCAACACCTCACATTTATTCAGACTGAGTACAATATGCCAGTTTTTGAGCCCATTTAATCAAGATCCCTTTGTAATCTAAGATAACCTGCTTCACTGTCTATTATGCCACTATTTTGGTGTAACCCAAAAACTTACTAACCATACCTTCTATATTCTCATCCAAATCATTGATATGAAATGACAAAAGATAACCCAGAACTGATCCTGGTGGAACCCTCCTGATTACAGGCCTCCAGTCTGAAAAACAACCCTCCGCCGTCCTCCCTGGACCGACCTATCCCTTCCCTAACTCCCCACCTATACTCTCCTCTCCACCTATCTTCTCCTCTCTCCATCTTCGGTCCGCCTCCCCCTCGCTCCCTATTTATTTCAGAACCCTCTCCCCATCCCCCTCTCTGATGAAGAGTGTCGGCCCGAACTGTCAGCTTTTGTGCTCCTGAGATGCTGTTCGTCCTGCTGTGTTCATCCAGCTTCACACTTTGTTACCTCCGCCATTACTATCTGGCTCCTGCCGTTAAGCCAATTCCATATTCAATTGACAAGGTCACCGTGAATCCTAACTTTACTAATTAGTCTACCATGCAGAACTTTGTTTACTGCTCTGCCATTAACCATTGCTTTGGTATCCTCCTCAAAAAATACAATCAAGTTTGAGATCATGATTTTCCTCAGAAAATACCATGCTGACTACCCCTAATCAATTTTTGCCTCTAAACGTCCATGAATCCTGTCCTTTATATTCACTTTCAACAATTCACCCACAACTTAAGTCAGTCTCGCAGGTCTATAGTTCCCCAGTTTCACCATACCATCTTTCTTAAAGAAAGATTTAACATTAACCACCATCCAGTCATCAGGTACTTCACCTGTAGTTATAGATGATGCAAATATTTTTGCCAAGAATCTAATAATTTCCTCCTTTATTTCCCACACATTCTGGGATACATTAGATCCAGTCCCAGAGATTTATTGACATTTATGTTCTCCATGAGCTCCCAAACTTCCCCTTTTTTCACATGAAGTTTCTTTGAGAACATCAAAGTTTATTTCTCTGCATTCTCCAGACACCATTTCTTTCTCCACAGTAAAAGCTGACAAGAAATATACATTTTGTATCTCTCCCATCTCCTGGGGTTCAAGACAAAGATGATGTCTTTGATCTTTAAAAGGCCCTGCCCCCTCTCTGGTTACCTTCTTGCTCTTAAAATATTTGTAGAATCTTTCTGGATTAATCCTTTACCTTTACAAATTTATCTCATATTCCCTCTTTGTCCCCTTGATTTGCCTGTTAACAATGCCGCGCACTATATTGATTAAGAGATTCAATTGAATCAACTTGTCTGTGTCAGAAATAAAGTTCTGTTTTATTCTCGACTAGAACTTCAACATCCTTATTCATCCATTGTTCCTTAAGCTTACCAGCCTTACCCAGCACTCTAACAGGAACTCACGTCATCACACTCTTGAAGGTCTCCCACTTGTCAAATTCCCTTTTGCCTGCCAACAGTCTACTCCAATCAACTTTTGTAAGTTCTTGTCTCATACCATTGAAATTTGCCTTACTCCAGTTCAAAACTCTAACACTTATGGAAGGCTTATCCTTTCCCATGACCATTTTGAAACTAATAGAATTATGATCACTAGACCCAAAGTGTTCTGCCACATTCATTTCAGTAACTTTCCCTGCCTTAATGTCCAAAAGAAGTCCAGTTTTACTCCTTTTCTTGTAAGAGAATCCATATAATCTGAGATCTGCCGACATATTTGTTTCTCAATTTCTCTCTTACTATTGGGGAGCTGAGAGTACAATCCCATCAAAGTGATCTTCCCTTTCTTCATTCATTCTGTGTGGGAGTGGACAATTTTTCAAAAATATTTTCCCTAGTTAAAGCAGTTGTGTATTCCTTAATAAAACACACACACATACACCCCTTTTCTATTGTTCCTACATCATCTAAAACCTAGAACATTGAGCTTCCGGTTTTGTCCATCTCACAGACAAGTTTCTGTCATAGCTATGAGTTCATCAGCTTTACCTTTAAGACTCCTTGCATTGAAAAATTCTCCAGCGTTACTACATATTTTGACTCTCTCATCTTTCTTTTGGAATTGATGTGCTCTCCTCACATTCAGAACCTTCCCCATAAATCCTTCTGTTTACACTACTACGTATAATTCCCCCACTCCCCCTCTCCGTCAGTATAAAGTCTCCTTTAATGGAATGAACAAAGCTCCTTGCTGAGATATTGATCCCTTTCCAGTTTACTTTAGACCCATTCTTTTGGAACAAGTCTTTTCTATCGCAAAAAGGCATTCCAATTATCCAAAAACCTGAATCCCTGAACAATACACCAGATTTTCACCATCGAATTGCCTCCTTTAACCTTGTTCTCCCTACCTCGTTTGGCATTGGGAGTAAACAAGAAAGTACAACTTGTCAGGTTTCTTTTTAAACATTTTACCTAACCGATCAAATTCACTTTGTACTGGTTTAATCTTTTCCCTAAAAATGCAATATCAGATGGTGTGTTGCTGGTGGTGACGTGGAATAGGGAGCGATTTAATAAAATGTTATCAAAGGCATGTAGTCTGGACACACAGAGTCAGGGAAAATAATCAAGATTAAATGCAGTCAGCAGTCATAACCCAGGGGGCTCATGGGAGCAATTGCAGATGGATTGTACAGGCTCCTTACCGAGAAAAAAAAATGCTGAATGGTCTACACATGTAGAAAAAAGGAAAATAGATGCAGGAGTAGGCTATTTGGCCCTTTGAGCCTGCACAACCATTCAATATGATCACGACTGATTTTGTAATCTCATTATCCCAGTCCTGCCCTCTCTCCATACTCCTTCCTCCCTTTAGCCGCAAGGGAAACAACCAGCTCCCTCTCGACTATATCAAATTAATTGGCCCCAGCAGCCTTGTTTGGGAGAGAATTCTACAGATTGGCACTCTGGGTGAAGAATTTCTTCGTCATTTCAGTCCTGAATGGTTTACTCTAAGGCTGTGACCCCTAGATCGAGATTTCCTCATCATCTGGATTACTCTTCCTCCATATAGCCCATCCAGGCTCATCAGAATTTTATGTTTCTCTGCCATCCCCCACTCATTCTCCTAAATTCGAGAGAGTACATGCCCAGTTGAAACAGTCTCTGACCCAGCTCATCCAGTCTTTCTTTAGATCACAGATTATAGATTCCCTACATTCAGGATGGGTCATTCAGTCCATCAAGTCCACATTGACCCTTTGAGGAGGGACCCAGTCCACCCTATCCCTGTCACCCCACAATTACCCAGTTAACTGATTGAGCCTGCACATCCCTGCGCACTGTCACTAATTTAGCATGATCGCTTCACTTGAGATTTAATGGGTGGGTGGAAGCATTCCCCTGCCGATTCTGGAAAAGGACACATTGTACAGGGACAGAAATTAAACAGGTATGCATACTGTTAGGAACTGAACAGAGATTCCATCTCCCATACCAGCCCCAAAGTTCAGGTAGGACAATTTAACCGAACACTGAAAACTGGTCAAAGGCCCTGCCAGAGACAAGGCAAGATTGGTTTAGAGTACACCCCACCATTCTAATGAAACTGAGATTATCCCCAGCAAAGTGAACGCCTTTTGAATTGTGACGAGGCAGGCTATGCAGCTGCAGGAGGACGCGGTAGGTGAACGGCCGGAAATGTGCAATGGAACAGATAGGGTGAAACAATTTGAGAGGGAACTGGCAAAGCATCTGCATGAGCTGAGAGGCAAAGTTGCAGATGGACAGGGAATCAGAGATTGGGAAAGGGAGCATAGAAACATCCAAGCTGACATTCCTAATCCAGGAAATCAGGTCCTGGTGAAAATATTACTTGATCGTGTGGCACTGTGACCATGATGGGTCAGACCCGAGTAGGTGATTATTACAGATGAAATATGCACTTTTGTCGATATTAAAGTGGGGGCCAAAGTGGAAGCAATGGTCCCATTTGAAAGCATACTAAGGCCAAACATGATCATTAACACTTTCGGCAAGTTGTGTTGGGTTCCTGTTCTTTACAGGCTGGTGGAAAACCGCCATCGCCCACTTTGGGAGTTAGTCATGCATTCTAAAAGCAACTGAACCAGAGGAAGGGACGTTTGACTGCATATATGACATTGTAATGGGAAGGTTAAATTGTGAATCATGTTCAGGACATAACCCTGGGAGTGATAGTGATGGAAATGTGTTTTATGGCAGTATGGAAAGGGAAGGGGTGAAGCTGGCTGTGGCAGGCACGCAACGAACTGAAATAAGAATGAAAGCGAATTGATTAATATGGACCTCAATAAGTATTACATATAATCACGTCTGAATTATGGGATTAGAACAAAGACCAGTGAGGTTTCTGTGTGGGCAAAGTGGAATGGCAATATGATTTATGTGACCACAGTATCTATGTTACCTGCAAACTGTATGCTCATGTATCGCTATGGATTTAGTGTAGGTATGAGCCTGAAAGGGGAAGAATTGAAATTGCTAGTAATTGATTTAAACAGGCTGCGTGGTGGCCCACTTTACATAGGGTCTTAGGATTCTCAACATGTGTTACCAATGTCACCATTACAAGGCAAATGTGACCATGACCCCAAGCCCGGAGACTGTAACTTTTCACCTCTGAACCGAAACATTGTGAAGCCCAGCAGGATCTCTGGGCTGGGTCAGTAGTGGAATATCCAGGAAAAAGTGTGACTGTTGTGCCAGGATATAAGCTTGTGCATGTAGATTTTGGCCTGACAGGAAGTACAAGTGCTCGATTGGTGTTCCACTACCACGAAACAATTGTCTTTCAAGCTCTTACGATTACAGCTGGGTAGGAGGGAGTTTAACTCTGAGAAAGGTCTGCAGGCCTTCAAAGAAAGGATCACTGGAAATAGCAAGAGCAGGTGATAGTGACGGGAAACACATTAGATAGAGAACTACAATCGATGAGCAGTTTCAGAGTCTGCAGAAAATGCACAGAATTGTGGACAGAAGTTATCAAGCTCAGGCTAAAACAGGTCAGCCAGACAGAAAAATTTCCCGCATTATATTTGATGCTATTGAAATTTTGAAGCCTCTGTAAAACATGACCAATTCCCTCATTGACCGACTTGCTAACATATTAAATGGAGTCAACAGAACATCGAAAAAGCACCATAGCTGGGAGTGAGGACAAAAGACGGTTGTAAAAACACAGTAAATATGACTGTAGAGAGATAACCATCCAGCGATCGACGGAAAAGTGACAGACAGATTACAAAATAGAGCGAAGTTGTGGTTATCTCACCTCGAAATTTGAAGAATATAAACAAGTTTATTTTAATGACCCAGTAAATTTGTAAAGAGATTGAATTTCACTCTCATCTATGTAATTCGAATAGATGCTGTCTCACTCAGTGAAGAAAATTAGAGACGTAGAGTGTTTAGAGAAGAGATATTAAAGATTTATCCATGAATTAAATATTGGTTCCAAACTCATTGGCCGCATCTGAGTGCGAGGACTTTAAACTAGAACTGCAAGTCAGAGAGACTTTGTTTGATTTCTCAGGCCAAGTGAGAGAGGGGCCGTTCCCAATCTATCAGCTGTCACAGAACTGTGGTAACCTTAAATCAGAGTTTATTTTAAAGAACTTACAATAAGTAGTAGAAATTAATATCATTTCTAATCTCATGAATTCTGGTTAACAGTGAAAATAAAGCCCAACACAAAATTTGGAAGAGCCCTCAGTGATAAGGGAGTATTGAGGTTATTGGTAATTAATGTGGTGCAGCTGGTAAATGTTTGGGAAGGAGAATAAAACTGTCAGGATTGAAATGTGATTTAACAACAGGTATTCTAAAGGCAAATAATAAAGGAATCAGGTAAACATCAACAGACTGTGGGAGCACCAAGTTCTACAGAGCCATTAGCCATGTGTTTACTAGACTGGATGCATCGATTAGGCAAATATGGCTAACAATTACATTGACATTGTATGTCACTATTGTCATATGAAATGTATAAAAATGCTGCACTTGGTGGGGGGGGGGGGAAGTGAGACAGCACCAGAAAATCTCCCACAATGCATTGCAAAGGAGCTCCGCATAAAGGTTGCCCGCGCTGCTGAACACAGAACACAAGACTCCTGTTTGATATTTCACCCGTCCACAATTGTGAAGTGTATTTTTCTGACAGGAGGTTGGGGCTGGTGCTGTCCCACAATGATCAGAGCTGAGACCATACACGCACGCACACGTACCTATGAGGTCATGCATTGTGGGAGGCCAATTGCAAGGGGAATGTAAACAAGAAATGGAAGATAGCACAGACTGACAGACGGATCTTCAAGTGCAAGTCGAGAGCTCGCTGATAGTGGCAGCGCATGCGCATAAAGTGGTAGAGGAGGACTATGGCATGCTTGCTTTCTTCTGTCAGAGGGCTGAACATAAAGTTGTAATTCGGCCACCTTTGGAGTGACGTGTGCAGTTTCGATCACGACATTACAGGAAGGGTGTGGAGGCTTTGGAGAGGTTGCAGAAGAGGTTTACCAGGATTTTGCCCAGCTTGGACAAACTTGAGTTATTATCACGACACAGAGTCAATGGCTGAAGGGCGACCTGAGAGGGAGAGAGTGGACAGTCTGAGCCTTTTTTCTTGGGTGAAAATGAAAAATTCTAGGGCAATAGGATTAAGGTGAGAGGGGGAAAGTTTAAAGAAGGTGTGTGAGATACGTTTCTCATACAGAAAGTGATAGGCGGCCAGAATGTACTCTCTTGGGAAGTGGTGGAAGCATAAAACAATCAAACACAACATTTAAGAGGCACTTGGCCAGACATATAAACAGGCAGGGAATAGAGGGATATAGATTTTGTCCAGGCAGATTGTATTACTTCAGAATGGCATCAATATGATAATAGACGTGGTGGGCCAAAGGGCTTCTGCTGCTGCTGTGCTGCACTGTTTTCTACGTGGCAGGAATTGTGGGGTTATAATTAATATTTTGAGTAGAAAACATCTCTTCTTTAGAGCACACAGTGAGTTTATGCATTTTGAGGGAAACAACGTGGTTGGGAAATATATATTTGAATGGCACAGATGCAAAGAGCAGGGAGCGGGGAGTTACTATGTACAAATCTTTATTGGAGAGAGAACATAACCGGAATGCATGGAGGAGATAGTATGGGACCTTGGGTTTCATTAATGGAATCAGCAGTTTCATCAGAGCCAGCCGTGTTCAGCTCTATGACCCAGCACAGTTAGGATAGACGTGTGACTGTCTCCAGCGGCTATCTCTCTGCCAGATATTCAGCTTTTGGGACTGTTGAAGGACAGAGTCTCTCTGAGGAAATGGAAAGACCATTCGCTTTTTGGACATTTGGAATGATTCTTGTGTTACGCAGCATTTCACAAGATTTAATGGAATTATTGTTGTAGGGGACTGTCCTGTCAGAGGCTTAAACAGGATATTTTGTGGCAGTGAGTGTAAGTTCAGGATGGTTTGTTAATTGCCTGGTGCTAGGATTAAGGATGTTTCTAAACATTTCAAGTCTGTTGTGAAAGGTGAGATTGAGAGGCCAGAAATTAATGGACATATTGATAGCAATAACATTTTTAGTGCGTAGGTAGTTATTATTTAGCTGCCTGACCCGCATACTCATTGCCCTGTTGTTGTGGGGTTTCTGTTTTCCTGTGAGCTCGAATCTTCATTACTGTTGCTTCTGTCACAAAATTAGCTGCTTCCATCAACTGTTTAATCTGGTCTTCGTGCTGTATGTGGCCCCCAGACAAGGTGACGTAACCTCGCTGAGGCCAGGCCAATATATGACCATGAACTATACCAAAGACATCAGGACTCTCTGTGTATATGTTGACTCTCTGGCTCCTGGCTGATGTCAGGGCTTTTAATAGTTGTGCCAGTTCTGAAAATTTTCCACATAATTCCTACGATAATTAAACAATCCTAAAGCTTGCCTTACTCCTTTCCCAGTGTGTGTCTCGGTAGTTTAAAATCACATTCTTTTGTTTTTTCGGGACTATCCTCTGCCCCTACCTGACTGATATCCCAGACACGTCACTCCCTGTCATCCCAACATGCTTTCTGTGGTTTAATTTTAAGCCCTGCCTGGCTGATGTGACTCAATACTTGATTGAAGATCCAGATGTGCTCTTTCTGACCAACTGAGGTGATGAGGTCTTGGTAAGATCAATTTGGCTAATTCCATGAGCCATACATCGGTGCTTGTTTTGTCCATCTCACAGACAAGTTTCTGCCATAGCCATGAGTTCATCAGCTTTATCTTTCAGACTTCTTGCATTGAAAAGAAAAGTTCTTCAGAGTTACTGCATACTCTGAATCTCTCCTCTTTCTTTTGTAATTGATGTGCTCTCCTTGCATTCAGAACCTTCCTCATCAATCACCTGTTTACGCTGCTACGTATAATTCCCCCACTCCCCCTCTCTGTCAGTATAAAGTGTCCTTCAACTGAATGAGCATAACTCCTTGCTAAGATATTGATCCCTTTCCAGTTTATGTCAGACCCATTCTTTTGGAACATGTCTTTTCTATCCCAAAAGCCATTCGAATTATCCAAAAAGCTGATTCCCTGGACAATACACCAGCTCCTCACCATGACGTTGTCTCCTTTAACCTTGTTCTCCCTACCTCGTTTGGCACTGGGAGTAAACAAGAAAGTACTAATTGTCAAGTTTTTTCAAAAAATATTTCACCTAACGTGTCAAATTCACTGCTTTTAATCTTTTCCCTGAAAAATGTCATTGCTATCAATATGTACAATAATTTCTGGCCTCTCAATCTCACCTTCCACAAGAGACTTGAAATGTTTAGAGACATCCTTAATCCTAGCACCAGGCAATTAACAAACCATCCTAAACTTACACTCACTGCCACAGAATCTCCTGTTTAAGCCTCTGGCAGGACAGCCCCCTACAACAAAAATTCTGGAGACATTCTTACTTATCCTAACAGTCACTCAACTATCTGACTGATCCTGTTGGGTTGTAGAGCTGAACACATGTCGGACTCTGATGAAGCTGCTGGTACCATTAATGAAGCCCAAGATCCCATACAGTTTTCTCAATGCATTTTGATTATATTCTCTCTCCGATTGAAGATTTGCACATAGTAAGTTCCCGCTCCCTGTTCTTTGCATTTGTGCCATTCAAATATACATTCCCCTTCCACGTTGTTCCCTCAAAATGCATAAACTCAGTGTGTTCTAAAGAAGAGATGTTTTCTACTCAAAATATTAACTGCAGCTCGACTATTCCTGCCATGTAGTCAACAGGACAGTACATCACCGGAAGAAGCCCTTTGGCCCACCACGTCTATTCTAATACTGATGTATTACTTCAGAATGGCAAATTGCCTGTACTTGATCTATATCCCTCTATTCCCTGCCTGTTCATATGTCTGCCTAAATGCCTCTTAAATGTTGTGATTGATCGTTTCTGCTTCTATCACCTCCCAAGAGAGTACATTGTGGCCACCTATCACCTTCTGTATAAGAAACGTGCCACACACACCATCTTTAAACTTTCCCCCCTCTCACCTTCATCGTATTGCCCTCAGAATTTGTCATTTTTCACCTTTGTCAAAAGGCTCAGACTGTCCACTCTCTCCCTCTCAGGTCGCCCATCAGCCATTGACTCTGTGCAGTGATAACGATCCAAGTTTGTCCAAGCTGGGCAAAATCCTGGTAAACCTCTTCTGCAACCTCTCCAAAGCCTCCGCACCCTTCCTGTAATGCAGTGATCGAAACTGCACACGTCACTCCAAAGGTGGCTGAATTACAACTTTATGTTCAGCCCTCTGACAGAAGAAAGCAAGCATGCTGTCATCCTCCATTACCACTTTATGCACATGCGCTGCCACTATCAGAGAGCTATGGACTTCGAACTGAAGATACGTCTGTATATCAGTGTTACTCAGGGTTCTTCCATTTTTTGTCTACACTCCCCTTGCAATTGACCTTCCAGGATGCATCACCTCATAGTTACGTGCGCCTGTATGTATGGTCTCAGCTCTGATCGTTGTGGGACACCACTAGCCCGTGATCTCCAGTCATAAAAATACACTCCACAACTGTTGACAGGTGAAATATCAAACAGAAGCCTTGTGTTTTGTGTTGAGCAGCACAAGCAACCTTTATGCGCAGCTCCTTTGCAATGCATTGTGGGAGAGTTTCTGCTGCACTGTCACTCCCCCATCCTCAAACCAAGTGCAGCATTCTTCTGCATTGACATTGTATGTCATTACTGTAACGTGTAGTGTAATTGTTAGCCACATTTGCCGAATCGATGCATCCAGTCCAGTAAACACATGGCTAATGGCTCTACAGAACTTGGTGCTCCCACAGTCTCAGAGATAATGGGAACTGCAGATGCTGGAGAATTCCAAGATAATAAAATGTGAGGCTGGATGAACACAGCAGGCCAAGCAGCATCTCAGGAGCACAAAAGCTGACGTTTCGGGCCTAGACCCACCCACCTCCTCCCAAACACCCTCCTGCAAAAATTCCATCCCCTATTCCCAATTCCTCCGCCTCCGCCGCATCTGCTCCCACGATAAGACATTCCACTCCCGCACATCCCAGATGTCCAAGTTCTTTAAGTTCCGCAACTTTCCCGCCACAGTGATCGAGAACGCCCTTGACCGCGTCTCCCGTATTTCCTGCAACACATCCCTCACACCCCGCCCCTGCCACAACCGCCCCAAGAGGATCCCCCTCGTTCTCACACACCACCCTACCAACCTACGGATACAAAGCATCATCCTCCGACACTTCCGCCATTTACAATCCGACCCCACCACCCAAGACATTTTTCCATCCCCTCCCCTGTCTGCTTTCCGGAGAGACCATTCTCTCCGTGACTCCCTTGTTCGCTCGACACTGCCCTCCAACCCCACCACACCCGGCACCTTCCCCTGCAACCGCAGGAAATGCTACACTTGTCCCCACACCTCCTCCCTCACCCCTATCACAGGCCCCAAGATGACATTCCACATTAAGCAGAGGTTCACCTGCACATCTGCCAATGTGGTATACTGCATCCACTGTACCCGGTGCGGCTTGCTCTACATTGGGGAAACCAAGCGGAGGCTTGGGAACCGCTTTGCAGAACACCTCCGCTCAGTTCACAACAAACAACTGCACCTCCCAGTCGCAAACCATTTCCACTCCCCCTCCCATTCTCTAGATGACATGTCCATCATGGGCCTCCTGCAGTGCCACAATGATGCCACCCGAAGGTTGCAGGAACAGCAACTCAAATTCCGCCTGGGAACCCTGCAGCCATATGATATCAATGTGGACTTCACCAGTTTCAAAATCTCCCCTTCCCCTACTGCATCCCTAAACCAGCCTAGCTCGTCCCCCCCCCCCCACTGCACCACACAACCAGCCCAGCTCTTCCCCCCCACCCACTGCATCCCAAAACCAGTCCAACCTGTTTCTGCCTCCCTAACCGGTTCTTCCTCTCACCCATCCCTTCCTCCCACACCAAGCCGCGCCCCCAGCTACCTACTAACCTCATCCCACCTCCTTGACCTGTCCGTCTTCCCTGGACTGACCTATCCCCTCCCTACCTCCCCACCTATACTCTCTCCACCTATCTTCTCTACTCTCCATCTTCGGTCCGCCTCCCCCTCTCTCCCTATTTATTCCAGCTCCCTCTCCCAATCCGCCTCTCTGATGAAGGGTCTCGGCCCGAAATGTCAGCTTTTGTGCTCCTGAGATGCTGCTTGGCCTGCTGTGCTCCCACAGTCTGTTGATGTTTACCTGATTCCTTTATTATTTGCCTTTAGAATACCTGTTGTCAAATCACATTTCAATCCTGACAGTTTTATACTCCTTCCCAAACATTTACCAGCTGCACCACATTAATTACCAATAACCTCAATACTCCCTTATCACTGAGGACTCTTCCAAATTTTGTGTTGGGCTTTATTTTCACTGTTGGCCGGAATTCAAGAGATTAGAAATGACATTAATTTCTACTACTTATTCAAAGTTCTTTAAAATAAACTCTAATTTAAGGTTACTGCAATTCTGTGAGAGCTGACAGATTGGCCAGTGAGTTTTGAATCAGTATGTAACTCATGGATAAATCTTTACTGTCTCTTCTCTAAACACACTGCATCACTAATTTTCGTTACTTAGTGAGAAAGCCTCTATTCGAATTACACAGATAAGTGAAATTTAATCTCTTCACAAATTTACCGAGTCATTAAAAGAAACTTGTTTATATTTTTCAAATTTCTAGGTGACATAACTGCATTTTCACTCTATTTTGTAATTTGTCTCTGTCACTTTTCCACTGATCACTGGATGGTTTCCTCTCTGCAGTCCTAATTACTGAATTTTTACAGCCGTCATTTGCCCCCACTCCTGGCTATGTTGCTTTTTCGATGTTCTGTTTACACTATTTAATACTTTATATTTCCTGCAATGAAATCGGCCTCATTTCCGTGCCTACAAACATTTACTCAAGAAGCTTAGCTAACTCTTTGACACTGGTATTTTGTTTGCCTTTCTGATTTACAACTAACTAAAAAGTTTTGAATACTGTAGGATCAGACTTTTCTCTTTCAATTTTACTAAATAACAAACTTGGGACTGTGGCTTAGCTTAGCTTTTCAAAAATGTCCCCAATTAAAATGCTTGCAAGTTTAGAACTACCTGTTGACAGAAATTACAGAGAATCTTATGCGGTATCTCTGTATGGAGAGTACAGGTCTAGCTGAGAAAATCTGTGATGCACATCTGGAAATCCCTTTTGACCATTTTATGACAGCTAAAATCCCCGAACAGCCATTTTTAGTCAACTTTAATCATTGGCTGCACCAGCAACTCGCTCCTCTAAGCACTTGACTTAAATTCTAAGCAGGCCTATGTAACTTATGGGATATATTCACTCTCCCTGGTGTTTTACCTGATTTAGAAATCCTTCAGCTCCCATGTTTCCCTGTGCTGTGGCCCTTTGGTACATCATTATTCTTACACACCAGTGTTATGAACATAATCAAAACATTGAATTGTATTCCTTCTAGTACATGGGGTATGATCTGGATCATGGGTGTGTATTTGGGTAATCAGTCCCCTGTCCTTCATCTGATTTATCCAGTTCTGTTGTTTTAATTCCCTGTCTGCTTGAGCTGCAGGAGTTTAAATCTTTTGTATGTTCAGATCATTGAATAACTTCTTCAGCTCCTTCCACAGCCTTTAACCAATCTGCAGTCACAATTGGAATCAGTGGTAAATCCATCACCATGGACTGTAATGAATCTCAATCCACTTCATGTTGCTGGTTGGTAAGATGAATCACTGCCTGTCTCACCGGCTTAGGCCCGGTCTATCCACTGATGGTAATGTTCTGTGTTGGGTGTTGACAGCAACATTGACCTTGCATGGCTTTGATCCTTCCTTTAATAGCTGGCTGCCATCACTAGATAATACATCGATCTGACCAGGGTGTACTACAAGAAGGACCAGTTGATCACGAGCAAATAATAGATTGTGGACAGTTGCCATAACTTACAAAACCACAAGCTGTAAATCTTTGGTCATTTCATCCCGACATGACCAGTGATCCCCTCCTTGTTGACGCCTCGTTTAGTCAATTCCCTTTTTCATTTTTTTATGATAACCATGTGAGTGGGAGTGTCTTTTCGTGATATCCAAGTCCCTTCATGGTATCTCCGAATATTGTGGACATTCTTTAGGGTGACTTTATGATTGACCCATGTTTGGGGATGTGTAACATTACCCTGATACAATATTCCTCCTCATCAATGGTCTCCGTGCCCAATAATCTGCTGGCAAGGGTGAAACACCAAAGGTGTGCCAGGAATATGTTCTGTCCGACCCATTCTCACAGTTGCTCATTGGTCACCCAGTTGGCGATTTGGAGCATGTCCAATTTCATCAGATTTGTACTGATCATTGTCAACAGCCAGCTGCCGTAGGTTGTGCATGTCTGCATGATATGTTCTTCCTGAGATGTGTTAGCCAGTCGGTCATTGATTGAATTGGTCATATTTTACAGAGGCTTCAAAATTTCAAAGGCATCTAATATAATGTGGGAAGTCTTTCTGTCGAGATGACCTGTTTTAGCTGATCTTTATAGCCTCTGTCTACAATTCTGTGCATTTTCTGCAGACTCTGAAACTGCTCATCTATTGTAGCTCTCTATCTAATGTGTTTACTGTCACTATCACCTGCTCTTGCTATTTCCAATTATCCTTTCTTTTAAAGCCTGCAGACCTTTCTCAGATTTAAACCGTCTCCTACCCGGCTGTAATCGTAAGAGCTTGGAAGACAATTGTTCTGTGGTAGTAGAACACCACTCGAGCACTTGTACTTCCTGTCAGGTCAAAACCGACATGCACAAGCTTATATCCTTGCACAACAGTCACACTTTGTCCTGTATGTTCCATTACTGCCCCAGACCAGAGATCCTGCTGGCCTTCGCAATGTTTTGGTTCAGAGGTGAAAGTTACAGTCTCCGGGCTTGGAGTCATGGTCACATTTTGCCTTGTAATGGTGACATTGGTAACACTTGGTGAGAATCCTTAGACCCTGTGTAAAGTATGCCACCACGCAGCCTGTTTAAACCAATTACTAACAAATTCAATTCTTCCCCTTTCAGGCTCATACCTACACTAAATCCATTGCGATACATGAGCATACAGTTTGCAGGTAACATAAAGTACTCTGGACACATAAAGCATATTGCCATTCCACTTTGTCCGCACACAAACCTGACTGGTCTTTGTCCTAATCCCATAATTCAGGATTGATTATATGGAATACTTATTGGGGTCCATATTAATCGATTTGCTTTCATTCTTATTTCAGTTCGCTGCGTGCCTGCCACAGCCAGCTTCACCCCTTCCCTTTCCATACTGCCACAAAACACATTTCCATCACTATCGCTCCCAGGGTCATGCCCTGCACAGGATTCACAATTTAACATTCCCATTACATAGCCACATATACAATCAAACTTCTCTCCCTCTGGTTCAGTTGCTTTCAGAATCCAGGAATAATTTCCAAAGTGGGTGATGGAGGTGACCACCAGCCTGTAAAGGACAGGAACCCAACACAACTTGCCGTAATGGTTAATGATCATGTTTGGACTTTGCATCACTTCAGTTGGGACCATTGCTTCGATTTTGGACCCCGCTTTAATATCAACAAGAGTGCACATTTCACCTGTAATTATAACCGAGTAGGGTCTGACCCATCATGGTGCAGTGCCAGACGATCGGATAATATTTTCACCAGGACCTGATCTCCTGGATTAAGAATGCCAGCTCAAATGTTTCTATGCTCCTTTTCCCAACCGCTGATTCCCTGTCCGTCTGCAACTTCCCCTCTCAGCTCATGTAGCTGTTTTGCCAGTTCTTTCACAGATCGTTTCACCCTATCATTTCCATTGCACATGTCTGTCTGTTCTCCTACCATGTCCTCTCACAGCTGCATAGCCTGTCCAGTCACACATTCACAAGGGGTTCAGCCTCGTTCGCTTTGCTGGGGTTAACCTCAGTTTGATGAGAATGGTGGGGTGTACACTAAACCAATCTTGTCTTGTCTCTTTCAGGGCCTTCGACCAGTTTTCAGTGTTCGGTTAATTTGTTCTCCTTGAACTTTTGGGCTGGTATGGGAAATGGATTTTGTGTTCAGTATCAAACAGCACACGTACCTGTTTAATTACTTTCCCTGTAAAATGAGTCCCTTTTTCAGAATCTGCAGGGAAGTGCTTCCACCCACCCAGTAAGTCTCAGGTGAAGCGACCATGCTAAATTACTGAAAGGGATGTGCCGGCTCAATCAGTTGATGTGGTAATCGTGGGCTTACAGGCATAGGGTGGACTGGGTCCCTCTTCAAAGCGTCAGTGTGGCCTTGATGGGCTGAATGACCCATCCTGAATGTAGGTGTTCTATAAATCTATGATCTGAGGAAAGACTGGATCAGCAGAGTTAGAGACTGGATCGACTGGGTGTGTACTCATTGGAATTTAGTAGAATGGGTTGGTTGGCGGGGGGAGGATGGCATAGAAACATAAAATTCTAATGACCCTGGATGGGACAGATGCAGAAAGAATGTTCCGGATGATCAGGAAATCTAGAAAACTGGGCAGGTCACAATCCAAGAAAAAAACATTCAGGACTGAGATGAGGAAGAATTTCTTCACCGACTGTGATCCTGTGGAATTCTCTCCCACAGAAGATGTTGGGGCCAATTAATTAGATTTATTCGAGAGGGAGCTGGTCGTTTCCGTTGTGGCTAAAGGGAAGGAGGAGTATAGAGCGATGGCAGGAATGGGTTACTGAGGTTACACAATCAGTCATGATCATATTGTATGGTTGTGCAGGCTCAAAGGGCCAAATAGCCGCCTCCTACTTTTTTGTTTCTATATGTTTAGCCCATTCAGCATTTTTTGGGCGGTAAGGGGCCCATAGAATCCATCCACAATTGTTCCCATGAGCCCCCTGGGTTATGGCTGCTGTCTGCATTTAATCTTGATTGTTTTCCCTGACTCTGTGTGCACAGACTCCATGTCTTTGATCACACTTTA
Organism: Stegostoma tigrinum; assembly: GCF_030684315.1. NCBI lineage: Eukaryota > Metazoa > Chordata > Chondrichthyes > Orectolobiformes > Stegostomatidae > Stegostoma > Stegostoma tigrinum. The sequence goes on from NC_081360.1 coordinate 263,769, forward strand.
TTGTATCGTTCCCTACTCCAGGCCACCACCAACAACGAGTCATCTGATATTGCATTTTATCCCACCCAGAATGGGCCACCCGAGGATATGTGGTGGCACGATCTGATCCTACATCTTCCTGACTCCATCTTGCTCTCTCATTGCCCCACCCTTTTCCCATTCACATTTCTCGTGTTGTGGGGCTGTTTCTTGAAATGTCGTTAAATTTTCTTCTCTTCCTCCAGTAACTGCTGCCACTGCCACTTCCTCAAATATCTGCACTGTCTCAGTAAGTATTTTAGCTGCCTGACCCGCATACTCATTGCCCTGTTGTTGTGGGGTTTCTCCTTTCCTGTGAGCTCTAAATCTTCATGACTGCTGCTTCAGTCACAAAATTAGCTGCTTCCATCAACTCTTTAATCTGGTCTTCGTGCTGTATGTGCCCCCCCAGACAAATTGACGTACCCTTGCTGAGGCCAGGCCAATATATGGCCATGAACTGTACCAAAGGCATAAGGCATGTCAGTGTATATGTTGACTCACTGGTTCCTGGCTGACGTCAGGGTTTTTAATGGTTCTGCTAGTTCTAAAAATTTTCGGCATAACTCCCACAATAATTAAACAATCCTCAAGTTTGTCTTACTCCTTTCACGGTCAGTGACTGGGTAGTTTAAAATTGCTTTCTTTCATCCCCCTGGGACTATCCTAAATCCCGACCTGACGATATCCCAGATACCCTCCTCCCTGTTGGCCCAACTGCACTTTCTGTGGTTTAATTTTAAGCCCTGCCTGGCTGATGTGACTCAATTCTCTGTTGAAGATCCGGATATGTTCTTTCTGACCGACTGAGGTGATGAGGTCTTGGTAAGATCAATTTGGCTAATTCCATGAGCCATATGTTGGTGGAATATGACAGGTCTATTGTGGAATTGCTGAAACAACTGTGACCATGTATACTGAATTCCTCAGAATAAACAACAGCTGTTCTGGGATTCCAGGTCCACAGGTACGGACCTGGACTGAGACAGTATCCTGTGGTGATTTCAATCCATTTAGTATAGTGTGGATTTCGCTCCTGTTGGATACTCCACAGTGGCAGATGTGTTCAGGGAGGTATAGTCAATAGGGAGGCAGTTTGAGTCATCAGGCTTCAGTGAGTTAGTTTGAGATGCTGTCAGTCTGACTATGACCTCCTTCATCCAGTTGTTCATGATCACAATTACTGCCTCCTCAGCCCCAGCTTTGATGGGGTACTGTTTTGTGGTGGAATGAGAGGGCCCTTGATCTTTTACAGGGTTTACAGATAATAACCCATATTCCTGTTTGAGAGTGGGTCCCAGACGTAACTCCCCAGATTGCCTGACTGTCCCAGTCTCCCGACAGTGTAGGTACTCTGGAGATGCAGCCTGTCTTTTTCCTCCTGCCCCTGTCCTGGCCGTCATAATTCGGGTTTCTACAGCGTACGATGTTCCTCGTTGTTTTCAAAGATCACCTCCCAGAATTATCCTTATCTCATTTTCACACATGTCACATTCTAAATGTGCATCTGCAACGGTTCACTTCATCTCGCTTCCTCAGTTCCTCCTGCAGCTCCTTTCATTTCAGTGGTTGGGGTGGTAAGGGTCACATCTATATGGTTATGTTGGTGTTTGTTTCTGTCAATTGTCACAGAATCATAGAGATGTGTCGCATGGAAATAGACCCTTCAGTCCAAGTCGTTCATGCCAAGCAAACATCCTAAATTCATCTCATCCCATGTGCCAGCATTTGGCCCATGTCGCCTTAAACCCCTCCTATTCATATACCCATTCAGATGACTTCTAAATGTTGTAATTGAGCTAGCATCTACCACTTCCTCTGGCAGCTCATTACATACATGCACCACCCTCTGCGTGAAAATGTTGCCCCTTAGATCCCTTTTAAATCTTTCCCCCTAACCTTAAACCTATTCCCTCCAGTTTTGGACACCGAACCCTGGGAACAAGATCTTGACTATTCACCCAATGCATGTTCGTCATGACAGTATAAGCCTCCGTAAGCACCACTCCCAACCCCCAGCGTACAACATTCCAGGGAAAGTAGCCCCAACCTATTCAGCTTCTTCCTTCAGATCAAACCTGCCAATCATGGCAACGTCCTTGTAAATATTTTCTGAACCTTTCAAATTTCACAACATCCTTCCTGTAACGGGGAGATCAGAATTGAATGCAGTATTCTAAAAGTGGCCTAAGCAATTCCCAATATGTCTGCAACATGACCCACTAACTCCTATATTCAAGACACTGACCTATAAAGGCAAACATTCCAAATACCTTCCTAACTACATTGTCTACCTGCAACTCCACTTTCAAGAAGCTATGAACTTGCACTCCAAGATCTGTTTGTGCAGCAGCACTCCCAGGGCCTTACCATTGAGTCCATAACTTCTGCATTGATTGGTCTTCCTAAAACGAAATATTTCACATTAATCTAAATTAACCTTCATCTGCCACTCCTCAGCTCATTGGCCCATGTGATGAGGGTCTTCTTGTGCTCTCGAGATAACCTTCTTCACTTTCCACTGCACCACTACTTTTGATGTCATCTGCAAACTTACCTCCTCTATTCACGTGCACATCATTTATGTAAATGACAAAAAACAACGTCCTTTTGTCCCCTATTGTCTGTCCAAGGTTTAACTTTGATCTACAACGGTGCCATAGGCATTGCATTCTCATACTTCCAGGTCATCCCACCATTGCTGTCCGTCTGCCCATAAGTGGGTGTTTTGTCATCCAACCCGTTTGAGTCAGTGTCATCGTCCTCACGGCCTTCTAAGAAGACGAGGGCACTAGGTGCCTCCCCTACTGTAACTATCATCATGCCCTTTCGCTTTAAGCCCACGTGTGAGAGCTGACACCTTTGCTTGTTCCCATTTCTCATTGGCCATATTTCTGATGGAGCCTGTCAGAGTTACAGCCGCCTTCTCATATTTGCAATTTTTCTTTTTGTCCATTCCACCAGGGTCTCTGCTTTGGGTTTGTGGCATCCAGGTCATAACCCTTCCTAATCATCTTTGTGATCAGGTTCTTTCTGAAATCCATTACAATTTCCAACAACCACCCCTCTGGGCCAATTTTTTTTCTTGAAATCATCCCTAGATACGAACCATTCAGAATCCGTTTTGCCGCCTTGGGCTTATGCCTCCCCTCGTGCCCCACTTTTCCACCATGATGTCCTGTTTTGTGGCTCAACCCCTCCCAGGTGCGGACTAGGTCTATCAATTGCCAACTGAATTCAGCACAATTCCCTTCTCCCTCTTGTTAATTTTTATCCTGCCAAGAGCTGTTCTGGAGTTTACTGTCTCCCTAAAATGTACTAAATATTAAACATACTTGTGTGATTAGGAGCCACACAGCTGATCACTGACTGGTTTAATATTGTTGGAGGAGAAATATAAAAGAGGGGTCTTGAGACAATGAATGGATATTCATGGTGCCTATTAAACTGTACAGTGAGATATAGTTACTCTGATTCATGGATTTGATAATAATGAAACATATTCTGTGATTATTATAACACAGAAGAACAAAGTGTGACTTTTTAAACTTCACTTAATAATAACTCTGAATTTCTCTGTAAAGCTGAAAAGTAGACTGTTTATTGAAATGTTATTAATGTGATCACAGCAAAAGAATCATTAGGTACAAACTGCAATTCATGAGATAAGCAATGTGATTATTTGCATTGATTCTTGTATTGAAATGTCAATCTTGTTTAATGCTTGTAAAATATTACGCTATTCATTATAATTCAAGAATACAGCATTGAAATGACGTCAGTAAAAATAGATTTTAATTTTAGTTTTACTGTTATAATCGACCAGTACAATAATTGGACATACGGTTGGATGACTGCACTGTAAACTGTTAGATATTTAATATTGGCTATGATGAGAAAAACAATTTAGTTTACAAGGTGTTCTGTACTAGTAGTAATTAAAAAAATGTGATTACGAATCAGCTACTTAAAAGACAATTACTGTAATTGTCTAAAATATTTACATTTTGCTCAGATAATTGGACCAAGGAACATACAGGTTGTATATGTGTTATTCAACAGAATACACAAGAGATATTTTTCCCCAGGAACTAATTATGCATACGCAGATCAAAGCAGCTTGAAATATACATAGAAGCCAAATGATCAATGAATTAAGAAAGATTCCATAGTTATACCTGACAGTTTAAAATTCTGAGTAGTTTGGCCACATGTTCATGTTGTTCAAACAGGCAACATGTGGATCAAAGTTAAACCCTGGACGGACAGTCGGGGACGAAAGGACGCTGCTTTTTGTCATTTACATAAATGATTTGGATGTGCATATCGGAGGTAGGTTTGCAGATGACCTCAGAATTAGTGGCAGATTTTCATGTTAGGATTCTTGTCTGTTTAACTATAATCTGTTCTATTCTCGATGTAAGAGACTCTTCTTGTGTGTGATGGACTATCGCTAACAGTCCCTGAGTGACCTGGGATCAAGTTTCCTTTGTCTGCAAATCAGGTGGCCAGTAAACCCCACACCTGCTTTTCAAAGGTGAAGCAGAGATTCATTTCTTAGTGAATAATTGGTAGATACTGAAGTTATTTCACTCAGAATGGTTTCTAGCATGCGCCATCAATCAGTGTACCTGGTAAGTTATTTTCTGACCAATTCCAATCTCTATCTGTCAATCTGATGGTATATCTTGTTTGTCGGTTTTATGACAATTCAACGCTTTGTTTATGAGCTATTTTTCTCAATGATTTGACAAATCTTCACTGTGTGCAGTCTAAGAGTCGTTATGAGCCAGTTTCACCAGTTAGCCACAGTACCGTACCCCAGTCTCACCGTATTATACATTTTTTTTAGCATTATCCTATCAGCAAATTCTTTTATTAAAGGGACCCGGAGTGAGTTTTTTTTAACATGACATTTTTTTCTGCTTAATATTTTGATTTTAAAACATAAAACGATGGCTTGAATTTGTGAGAGGGTCATGTTGCTGTGTGCACCAGCCTGTCATTAATGGAATTGTGTTCCCTAGAATACAGATGTCTTTTCTCTACAAATTACGCATGAAGTTACTTGAACACCTGGAAAAAGGATGTGTTCATTGCAGTGTGACTTCCATCAACGCACTTTGTAGAACCCCCTGAAGCCAGAGGTACACGTACGTGTGCAGATTTGTTTTCCTCACTTAAGGAAGCACACATTAACATACGAGTGTTTGTAACACCGGGGCAGCAGATTAATTCTGGGAACTGGGGATTATACTGAGGTGCGACAAGTTGGCTAGATTTCAATATCCGATATTGTGAGGGAATAAAGAGGCGTTCTCTTTGAACTGAATGTCATTACCAAAGACAGTGACAGGATAAATGTTGGCAGCTATCTTTGCTGATAGGAATGTAGCGTAATGGATCAGTCTCAGAGTAGTAGAATGCCGGAGTGACTGAGATAAGCGGAAATATCTTCACTCAAATAACCGTGAATCTGTGATCATTTCCACCTCAAGGACTGAATCACTGACTATATTCCAGAAAATTCTTTGCAATGCTTGCTATGCTAACGGGATCAAAAATGTTGCAAAAACTGCGTGAGTGCTAAGAAGTCAACAATGATGTCACTGAAATGAAGTGTGGATGCTGGCAAATTGAAACAAAACAGAAAATGCTGTAGAAACCTAGCCGATCTGGCAGCACATGTGGAGAGAGAAACAGGGTTCAAGTTTCACGTCTGATGTGACTTCTTCAGAACAAACAATGTTGTTAAAGTGCAAGTCAGGCTCTAGGTGCTAAATGATGTAAACCTGACCCAGTCTCTGAAATTCTTTTGCAGATAAATGATCTCTCCATTTGTTTGATAGTGGCACCGAGATTGTGCCGTTGAAACAGAAAGGGCACTTTCTGGAAATCGTTGATAAATTGTTGTCTGTTGTTCATCACTGAGACTGGGGGGAGTTCTGATAGACTGCAATAGTCAACATAAAATGCTGTTTTTTGAAGAACAGGAAGACTTTCTGCTCTGCTGGGAATCAGATCGCAATCACTGATCCTCACTGACCATGACAGGACTCAAACCAAGAGGTTTATTTTTGTGACTAACACAGTCAGATGTGGCATATTGTACTCACACAGTCCTGACTTCCTCACACCCCAGCTTCATGATTCTGAGTCAGAGGATCTCGATGTAGAAACATTTCCTATATATGAGACAATCCACATTTTCCCTCAGAACACAGTCCCAGCACAACATTTAGTTAGTGAATCGCTGGATCAGGTAAAATCACTGGAAGTCGAGACTGCTTGAAGTGTAGTTACAGTTCTCACATACAGAATTGAACTGTGTTATTTGGATTGTTCATTTTAATCATGTATAGATGTGCCTGTAGTTTGCATTTCAAGTGTGAGCTGGAATGTGTCAGCCGTGAGAGATGTTTCTGAGGAAACATGTCCGTGTTTACAGGGAGCTCCTTGGAAATGTGTCAATGTTTACTGGGGGCTCTCAGGTTGGGGGGGAGGGGTAACGTGTCAGTGTTTACGGCGAGGGTCGGAATGTGCCTGGATGAAGGTGTCAGTGTTCACGGGAGGTGGGGGCGTCGCCTAGCGGAAGGTGTCAGTGTTTATTAAGGGTCCCCAGTGAGTGTGAGAGTATTTACAGAGTGCCTTTGGGGAATTAGTATAGGATTCTGGTTTACAGTTACTTTTCTGATCTTTCAACACCTCCCAGATCTTGGGTTGTGAACAGTGGACCTACTTATGGTGATGTGAACGAGGAGACTTTCGACAGGTATTTAAGGGCAAAGGAATCTCTCTTTATTTAGGTGCATAGAGGTAATTATAATGTAAGAAATGGGTACCTCAGTAAATTCTATGAAGTTGATACAATACACTACGAAAAGAGATTACCACTATTCGACATTATTTACTGACGCGCAGAAAACAAACATTTACACTGTCTGCCTGAATTCCTCCCAATTGTGGCCCAATGCACAGCTATCATTATTTGGGATCTCGGGGTTTATGCTCCCATCCCAGAATGTGGTTTTCAAGTCCCAGTGGTCGTTCTGGATCACCATACCTGGAGCCTGGATGAAGATTTGGGACTGTGTGGGTTTCTAAGTTTGGGTTGAGTCAGCTGATGCACTCAAGTGTGTTTTGGTGAGTTCTCGATTCTCTTTACCTTTGGGTTTGTGAGGTGGTTTTCACCTCACTTTGTGACTGAGGACTCATGGCTACGGTGAAGTCAGTGATTGATCACGTTGTTGCTGTCTGGTTCAGATGGTCTGGATCAGGTTCTTGCTGTTGGTGTTTTCGGTTCAGAAAGACCCGTGTTCGGAAGCACTTTGTTCAGTTTCCTCCTCCCGTACGATGGGGACTGGCAGTTACACTGACTGTGAGTCCCATTGTCTTCACACCAGATGTGTAGTTTTCATTGTGTCCTTGATGTTCTCCCCTGGGGTTAATTAGCTTCCCAATGGTTCGAGCTTGTATGAATGGATTTGAATGTCGAGTATCTCTATCGGCTCCATACTGTCTGTGCTACATAGCCCAAGGTATAAAAGCTGTCCTGGATCAGTTCCTACTATCTCATGGATCAGAGTCTGTTGGTTTCAGTCCATTGTCCTTTGAGAGAAGAGTTGCAAAATGGGACTCTGGGACAAAAACTAATTTTCTGAACAAAGGTCAAACCATGAAATATCAACTTTCCTGCTCTTCTGATGATGCGTGGCCTGCTGCGTTCATCCAGCTCTACGCCTTGTTATCTCAGTAATCCCACACAGCAACCTCCGTTCCAAAGCATGTTTATTGTGTTGTGTATTTCTCACAGACTCAGTCCAACTGTCTCTTTGAGTAGTTTTGGATGGGCAGAATCCTCGACTACAACGCAAGGATCATCAAAATGGTTTACAATAGGATATATTTTTCTTTTTTTTCTTTTATTTTCTTTTTTTTAACGGAGTCCTGCATGAATCAATACTTGTGCAGGTTTCCCAGTGAGTGTGTCAGTATTCACAGTGAGCCTGTGATTAATGAATCAGTATCTGTAGATTTTTTTTTCCAGGGATTGTGTGGAGTGCTATTTACAGAATGATCACTCGGAACTATCTCAGAGCCTCAGGGAGTTGCTGGGGAGTTTGTCCTCACTGCAGTGAGTGAAAGGTATTTACGGTATCCTTGGAGAGTGTGACAGTATTGGCAGTCTGTCTGGGGTAATCATTCAGTATTTACAGTGGGTCCTGGGGACTTTGCCATTATTTACTTGGGGGTCCCTGGTCGTGTATCACTATTTACAGGGGGGTGTTCGGGGAGAATGCCAATACTAATACAGTATCCCTGGGGAGTGCGTCAATATTTACAGGGAATCGTTACAGCATTTTGATGGATCCCGTGCAGAGCAGATTGACGGGTAACCCAACAGAGGTTTAAAAGCCCTGAGCGGTATCGATAAGGTGAATGGCAGATTGCAATTCAAGAGGGTGGGGATTTCAAGGCTGGGTCATACTTACCAGGGGAGAGGAGAAAGATTTTAATAAATGCATGGAATTTTATTTTTGTTTACACAGGGTTCATGTATGGGATGGCCTTCCGGAGGAAGTACTGGGTGCGGGTACAGTTACAGCATTTAAAAGGCAGTTGGGTAAGTACATGAATAAGAAATATTGAGGGGGGCATGTCCCACCTTCCTGTGCTTGGCCCCACTTCAGTTTGGGTTTATGGTCGGCATGGACTGGTTGGACTGAAGGATCTGATTCTAGGCGATGTGGCTCTGTATCTCTAAAAGCAGTATCCGCAGGGAATCCAGGGTGAGCGTGTTAATATTTACAGGGGTTCCAGAGGGGATGCATCTGTATTTACAGCATGTCCTGGGGAGGATTTTCAGCAAATACGGGGTGTTTCTGGGGAGGGCATCAATATTTAAAGGGCATTCCTGAGATGTGTGACAGACTTTTACAGGAAATCGCAGGGGAGTGCATCAATATTTATAACAAATCCATCGGGAGTGCGTTAACAATTCCTGGGAACGGTTCAGTAATTACGGGAGTGTCTGGGGAGTGAGTAATGTTGACAGGGAATTCATGCACGATGTGTTAGAATATTCAGAGGTCTGTGGGCAGTACATCAGTATCTGTAGAGAACCCAAGGGGAATGTGTCAATAATTACTGGGTGTTCCAGAGGGTTTACAACAGTATCTACAGTGGGTCTCTGGGGAAATCTGTCAGCATTTACAGCCGGTTCAGGGTGACTCTGATGTTGACTTGAGTTCAGTGGGACTGTCAGTATTTACAGGGGATCATTGTGCACGTGTCAGTATTAAAAAGACGTGTTCCAATGTAATGTGGTCGAGTTTACAAGGTATCTCCAAGAAGTGTGTCAGTTTTTAGAGGCTTCTCCCAAGGAAATTGTGAGTATTTGCCAGGACTCTCACAGGGAGTATTTAACAGAATGCTGCTGACAGTGTGTCATCATTTACATAAGATGTTGTCCACGTTTACATGGGTCTGGGGACAGTGTGTCCGTGTAACAGACTTCCACAGAGAGACCACAGTGAGTCTCCAGTGACTGACCATAATTCTCAGGTGTGCCCAAGGACAGTGTCAGGATTTTGTGCCCTTTGGGAATGTGTTCATAATTATACGGGATTTGTGTGGTAATGAGTCAGTATTTATAGAGATTCCCCAATGAGTGTGTTAGTGTTTACCCAGTGGGTGCAGGTGCAGCAGGGGTTGAAGAAGGCAGATGGTATGTTGGCCAGTTTTAACACAGCAGCTAATGAACTTAAAAGACCCTATACAGACAACAAGCAAAACGAACATCATCTACAAAATACCTTGCAAGAACTGAGAGAAACACTACTTTGGACAAACTGGCAGGAAGCTAGCCACCTGGATACATGAACATCAACTAGCCACAAAACGACATGACCCACTATCACTCGTATCCTCACACACAGATAAGGAAGGACACCACTTTGATTGGGACAACACATCCATCCGAGGACAAGTCAAACAGAGGCACGCACGAGAATTCCTCGAAGCATGGCATTCCAACCGGAACCCCATCAACAAACACATTGATTTGGAGCCAATCTACCATCCTCAGAGAAAAAGAACAGGAAATGACATCACAAATGCAGGAAATGACATCACCAACTCAAGGAAACCGAAACAGATAAATAGAAAGCGGGACATAATCGGAGGCTCATTTATGATGATACCTAGAATGGTGACGAAACGTCTGGGAACAAACCTTCCAGCTCAGTGAACCAGCTTACATCTGGAACAAAATAAAGACCCACTCTTCTGTGGACCGGGAGGAGGAGAGCGCTGTGTTGGAGGTGGAAGGAAGACGTCGGGTTGGCAGTGCACCCTTGCAACCGGTGGATCTTAATGCTGGCTTCGGCCTAACGCTGGTTCAGGGGAGCAGCCAACCTGCAACGATGGCTGCGGCGATTGCTTGTGCCCCAGGTCAGGGGGTCCGGAACATCATCTGCATTTCCGTGAAGAAGGTGGATGAAGGTGCACCTGTGGACGGCACCTTCTTCGTGAAGAGGGTCCTGTTGGACTGTTGTGGGTTCGCTGCTGCGGACATTTACTGCCTGCAGGATTTCCCTGGAGGAGATTTTTACGATGTAACCTTCAGGAGTGCCAAGCTTTGTGAGCGCTTCCTGGAGGTTTTCAAGGAGAAGGGAGGTGAGGGCCCTCTCTCTGTATTGACCGCTGTCCCGCTGTTTGTGATGCCAGCGCAGAGGAGCCGTATGGTGACTGTACACAAGTACAATCCGCATGTGCCAGCAGTTGATGTCCTGACCTTCCTCGGAAGGTACGTGAAGGTGGAAGGGGATTCCTAACTGACATCATGGACCCCTTCGGGATCTGGACCAGTAAGAGGCAGGTCAAGGTGACGCTGAGAATGGGCGCGGACGGGAACATTGTACACCCACCGTCCAGCTTTGCAATCAGCGGGAGCAAGAGCTACCTGACCTACGCAGGGCAACCTAAAGTGTGCCAGGCCTGTGGTAGGTCAGGTCACGTGGCGGCCGACTGCAAAGCCACCATCTGCAGGGAGGAGGGAGACCTTGGAAAGGATTGCCCACAAGAAAAAGCTGCGACCTTTGTGCGGAAGCGGGCCACCTCTATAGGGCATGCCCGCGGCGGGGGACCATCTACGCCCAGGTCACCGGCAGGGGCAATGCGGGACAAGCCCCCCCCCGGATGAGAGGAAGGCACCAGGGTCCTGCAAGGACTCCCCTAATGCGCAGGAGGGCCAGGTCGTGCAGGAGGGCCCAGCCCCGCAGGACGGACCCGAGGCCAGCAAAGTGCCTCTGCAGGGTCCGCTCCCCTCCGACAACCCCGAGTCGATGGAGGAGGTGACAGGTGACCCAGGGGAGTGGACGACGGTCCGGAAAGCGAGGAGGAAGGCATGCCAGCGGGCCAAGGCACCGCAACCATCAGGCGGGAAGAGGCAGCTATGGGCGGGTGGGGGGGGGGGGGCGGGGGCGATACGTGCTCCTCTGACGAGGGAGATTTGGAGGAGGTCTGCCCAAAGCAGAAACTGAAGATCTCAAGGGAGAAGGAAAGCCGCACCCTGCTTCCAGGTGACGGGAGGCGTCCTGAGGCTCCCTCCAACACCCAGCCACGTGCCGCGGGGCGCCCCCCAGAACTTTCAGGCGGGAAGGAGGAAACAGCGTGTCCCCAGCCTGACCCAGAGCCGGACTCTCCTGCCTCCATACCCCCGACGGGGGGATGACACCCGGAAGGCAGCAGGGATGGTTTCCTCAGCCTGGAGAGCGTCCAGCAGTTAGCCTTGTCAATGAGCATGAAGGGACAGATGGAGGGGCTGGACCTTGGACTTAGGGAGGGTACTGCGGTCACTGCCCACGATGGGGGTATGGGTTGCGAGCATTAATGTGCGCAGCGCCAAGTCCACCACAAGATGTGTGTCCACATTGGCCTACCTGACCACCATCAAGGCAGACCTCCTGTTTCTGCAGGAGTGTGGGATACTGCAACTCAGCAGGTACGGGAAATGGTCCGGTGCCTGGACCTGTGGGCCTTCGATTTGGTCGGGGGAAACGACTGACGCTCCTCAGGCCTGGCTATTCTGCTGCGGGGGCGCAACTTCACCATCTGTCAAGTTCAGGAGGTCGTGGGGGTGCACCTCCTAGTGTCTGATGTCACCTACAGGAACGGTCCCCTGAGGCTGATCAACGTGTACGCCGCAGTGGTCCAGTATGAGCAGTTGGCAGTCCTGCAGCGGCTTCCACCCCTGCTGGCTACGTACAGGCCGGTCATCCTGGGCGGAGACTTTAACTACATCATCGATGCATTTGGAAGATCCGGCGTGGGGACAGCGCGTGGGGAGAGTAAACTGGACGTCACGTCCAGATTCCTGATGGGCATGGTGCAGGATGCCAAGCTGCTCGACGTCTTCAGCACCCATGCAGATGGAGGGCAGCAGAGATACACCTGGTCACGGCCAGACTGGTCTATCCGCTCAAGGACAGACTTCCTGTTTGCGTCACGGGCGTTCTCGGTCAGGTCTCCCAGCATCGAGCCGGTGTTCTTCTCTGACCACTGCCTCCTGCTGGCTGACTGTCACTTACAGAACAACCAGCCGGCCGGCAAGGGGACGTGGAAGCTCAACACGATCTGTTGACCCCAGAGAACGTTGAGGAGCTTAAGAGGGACTACACTGGTTGGAGAAACGTGAAACCCCTCTATGAGTCTCCGGGCGACTGGTGGGAGATGGTGAAGGAGAACATCAAGAGGTTCTTTGTCCTCAAGGGTGTTCGGAGGGTGAGAGAGAAGCGGGGAAAGCTGTCGCAACTCCAGAAAAGGGTGCAGAACCTACTCCTTCTGCAGTTGATGGGGGTCGATGTCACGGAGGACATCCGCGAGGTGAGGGTCCAGCAAGCCTCGCACTTCACCACAGAGGCCTCCAGAATAATCTTCCGGTCCAGGGTCTGCTCCGTGGAGCAGGACAAGATGTGCTCGCGTTTCTTCTTTTAGAAGGTGCACAAAGAGTGCTCTGTGCGTAGTCGGCTGAAGAAGGAAAACAGCTTGGTGAAGTCGTCTCGGCCCGACATTTTGAGGATCAGCAGAGCCTTCTATGCGGGACTGTACGACGCGAAGCTCATGGACAGCACGGCCTCTGAGTCATTCCTGTCATCTGTCACGGAGGTATTAGACGACGGCACGAGGGAATGGCTGGACCGGCTGACATCCCTGGGTGAGCTGACCAGAGCCCTCAAGTCCTTGGAGAGGAATAAGACTCCCGGGAGCGACGGCTTACCGGTCCAGCTGTATTCCACTCTGTGGGACCTGATCGGCCAGGACCTACTGGAGGTGTACGATAGTGTGCTTCGTGCAGGGGAAATGTGCAAGTCCATGAGGAAGGGCATCATCATCCTCATTTACAAGAGGAAGGGGAAGAGGGAAGAAATTAAGAATTGGCGTCCCGTTTCACTATTGAACGTGGACGACAATATCCTGGTCAAGGTCATAGCCAACGGGCCAGGTCTGTCCTGGAGTCGGTGATTCACACTGACCAACCTGTGCTGTGCCGGGCAGGACGCTCGCTGCGAGCCTCGCCCTCATCAGGGATACGATCACCTACGTGCAGGACAGGCGGGTGGACACCTGCCTCGTCAACCTGGACCAGTAGAAGGCCTTTGACGGGGTCTCTCATGCTTACAAGAGGGACGTCCTCTCCACATTTGGGTTCAGGGAGGGCATCCACAACGGGATCCGGCTGCTCTACACCAACATCGTTAGCGCAGTCTCGATGAACGGGTGGGAATCGGACAGATTTCCCGTCAGATCTGGAGTCAGGCAGGGCTGCCTGTTCTCTACTGCCTTGTTTGTGTGCAGGAGCCCTTCACTACATCCATCAGGAAGGACGTGAGCCTGAAGGACGTGACTATCCCAGGCAGCGGAAGACTTCAGGTCAAGATCTCCCTGTACATTGACGATGTCGCCGTCTTCTGCACCGATTGTCGGTTGGTGAGTAGGCTGTTGGACATCTGTGGCCAGTTTGAACTGGCCTCGGGTGCTAAAGTCATTAGGGGTAAGAGTGAGGTCATGTTCTTCGGGAACTGGGACGACCGCTCCTTCATCCCCTTCACCGTCAGGACAGACTACTTGAAGGTGCTGGGTGTTTGGTTCGGTGGAGCTGGGGCGTGCACTAAGACTTGGGAGAAGCGTATCGCCAAACTGAAGCAGAATCTGGGCAGGTGGACGCTCCGGTCCCCCTCCATCACGGGTAAGAACCTGGTTGTCAGGTGCGAGGGGCTCTTGGTACTGTTGTATGTGGCACAGGCCTGACCTATTCCCTGGACCTGCGCCGCTGCGATCACCCGGGCCATCTTCCACTTCATTTGGGGGTCGAGGATGGACCAGGTCTGCAGGGACACAATGTACAAAGATAGCCCTGACGGCTACCTTTGTGTGCGGCTGCATCAAGCTGTGCGTAGATCCTCAGTACGCAAACACCAAGTGTCACTACTTACTGAGGTTCTACCTGTCCCTGGTGTTGCGAAGGATGGGCCTGGCCTCGCTGCCGCGGAACGCTCTGAGTAGTTGGACCGTCCCGTACCACCTGTCCTTCATGGAAAAAAAATTCAAGAGAAACACCTTTGACCACAAGGCCGTCAGGCAGTGGTCAGCACGTAGTATCCTCGGGACCCTTCGGGAAAAGGAGAGGGTGGGTCCCGTCGGGTGGTTCCCCACGCAGACTGCCAAATTCGTTTGGCAGAATGCCTCATCGCCAGAACTTTCAAACAAGCACAAGGACATTGCTTGGCTGGCGGTGAGAGGGGCTCTGCCAGTGAGATCCTTTATGCATGCCCAGAATCTCTTGCACAACTCCACGCTGCCCTCGAGGCGGCTGCAGGGGGTGCGAGACTGTCGATCATCTCCTTCTGGAGTGTGCTGATGCGCAGGAGGCCTGGAGGGGGATGCAGTGGTATTTGTCGAGGTTCGTCCCAAGCAGCTCTATGAAACGGGACTCTGTGCTCTACGGGCTGTTTCCCGGGACGCACACTGAGACCGACATCAACTGCGCCTGGAGGACCATCAATGCGGTGAAAGACGCTCTTAGGTCTGCCCGCAACTTGCTGGTCTGCCAGCTGAAAGAACTGACCCCGACCGAGTGTTGCAGACTGGCGCACTCCAAGGATCAGGACTACGTGCTGAGGGACGTGCTAAAGCTTGGCGAAGCCGCCACCAACGCGCGGTGGGGAAAGACCACGGTATGAAACCTCTCGTCCAGAATAGAAAAAAGGGCCCTATCTGGTAACTGGGCCCAGCTGGCACCTTCCCCAACTGGTCAGGGGCCCAACGGGGACTGTGTGGGGAGACGACTGCCGGGGTATTTTCTTTGGTTTTTTTTCTTTGTTTGTTTTTTTCCATTAGTTGGTGTACGTACCCCCTGGGTAACCCAGAGCAGTTTGCATGACTGGGTAGGTGTATAAATATGTTTTATTTTGTACATCTTATGAATAAAGTATATTTTTTCAAATAAAAAAAGGGATGAAACGTCTGAAAACTAACCTTCCAGCTCAGCGAGCAAACTCACATCCAGTGCTTACAGTCTCAGGATATAGGATAGGCCATTTAGGACTGTGACGAAGAAAAATGCCTTTGCCAGGTTTTTTTTTCATTCATTCCTGGGATGAGGACGTCTCTGGCTAGGCAGCATTTATTGCTCATCCCTAATTGCTCAGGGGGCAGTTAAGAGTCAACCACATTGTTGTGGCTGTGGAATCACATGTTGGCCAGCACAAGTAAGAATGGCAGTTTCCTCACTAAAGGACATGAGTGCACCCGATGGGTTTTTTCAACAATCAACTCTGGATTCATGGTCGTCATTAAACCCTAAATTCCAGGTATTTATTGAATTCAAATTCTGCCATGTGCTACGGTGGGTTTTGAACCAGGTCCCCAGAATATTATTTGGGTCTGTAAGTTAATAGCCCTTTGACAATGCCACTGGGCCATCACCCTTGAGTCTGTGGAATTCACTGCCATAGGACGTGGTTGAGGTCAAACAATTGAATGTTTCCAAGAAGAAGTTTAATCGAGTTTTTTTTTGGATTAAAGAGAGCTCATGATATAGGGAGTCAGTGAGATCAGAGGACTCGGTTTGATGACCAGCCATGGTCATAGTTATTGGTAGCACAAGCTTGAGTTGTCAGACGTTTTTCTACTTTTGCTCCTCACTCATATTCATGTCCTTACGTATGTTTAGGGGCCCGAGTGAGCCGGTCAGTATGTAAAAGGGACCATGGGGAATGTGTTAGTGTTTACGGTGGGTCCCATGGTGTTCTGGGGATTGTAACAGTCTTTACTGTGGGCCCCAGGGGATGCATCATTCTTTAATGGGTATGTACAGAGTGTAGCACCAGACTAGATGAACTGAAGCTGTTTCCGCTTTTACAAGGGTCTCAGCTCGTGGTAGGTGGGTGTAGTTTGTGATGAAACTGTCACTTTAAAAAGGTTATTCTTTCGTGTTTTTATTTTGAAGATCGCTTGTCAAGGCAGAGGTGGTGAAGTGTCCAGGGGTTATAGGAGGCCTTTGTGTTTTTTTGGTTAAAACCAACTTAACAATGGAAGAGGAGTGTCCAGTTCAGGATTTCTGGTTGTATTTCAGCTGTAGCAGTCACAAGATTTGTGCATCTAGAGGAGTTGCAAGCTTCAATAAATAATTTCTAACTGGCTTTCTCTGAAATCTATCTCTGGATGTTTTTCCCTCCTGCCTTTGAGAATCTGTGTTTGAAATTGTGTTTTTACCAAGGGATGTGTTTATGGGATGTGAGTATATTGGAACAGTTAATTCATAATAGTGACTGTATTGGGTGGGTTAGATTTTCCAATAATTGTTTTTTAAAACTCCACTTTCTGCTGTTCATGTTTTAACTGTCGTGTTTAAATAAATTGCCTTGCTTCAAACCAAGTGCATCATTCGTGGAACACCCAATTGACATCTGCGTATAAAATAAGAAAGTTAGGGTCTAAAGATAACAGTGTGGAGCTGGAAGAACACAGCAGGCCAGGCAACATGAGAGGAGCAGTAAAGTTGACATTTCAGGTCGGGACCCTTCTGACTATCTCAAAATTAGTGCCCAGGCTACTTTCTTAAAATCTTGTGAGGAAATTCTCGCCTGGCCCATAACACATTTGGGGCTTTTGTTGCAATAATTCTACAATTCCACTTTGGGTTTCGGGTTAATTGACTCCAAGGTGGTGAGTGGTTGTTGTTAGTGTCTTTTGTTTCGGGTGTTGCATTCCCTTGGTTTAAACAGGGCGTGCCTTGTGTCGGAATGGCTCTTCCAGTCATCACTCAGATTTCTGGGGGTGGAAGCAGTGACTTCGAGGTTTTTGCAAAAAGTGACCACGGCAAAGCTGTTGGAATTGGCAGACAGGCTGGAATTTGGGGTTACCCTCGTCTGTGAGGCAAGGAGAGGGACTGACAACACTCTTTGGAAATGGATAAGATTCACCTTGGACAGCGAAAGGAACTCAATCAGCCTGGATTCTGGTTAAAGGCGGAGGAAGGAGGAAAGAAAAGAATCCCCCTAGCAGATAATGTGGATAGTCAGAATCTCTTTCTCCAGTGAAAAATACTTGGGTGCCCAGGATGGAGGAAATTTCAAATGAGATGTGTGAGGCACATGAGTCAAATTTTTGTGCAGGATTGAGACAAATACAATAAAAGGGCAGAGGATCGAGGGATATGAACTATGTGCAGACAGATGGTATGAGTTTCGAATAACATCGTAGTCGGCACATCCATGGTAGTCCGAAGGGCCTGGTGCTGAGCTGTACCGTTTTATTTTTTAACCCTGTCGAAAAAAGCACTAAGAATCTTATATATTTCATTATTTCTCCCTCATTCTTCTAAACGACAATGAGACAAGCTCAGACTACTTAACCTCTCCTCATTAGAACATCTCTCCGTTCCCAAGATCAGCCCAGTGAACCTTCTCTGGCCTGTCGCTCATTCAAGGATATCTTTCCGAAGGGCAGTCATATTGTTCATAATATTTTTGGTATCATCTGACAACTTATTTATATTAGCAAGGACTCCCTATTATTAAACTTTATTCCCTTTTCAATAATTGTCAGAATTTGATTTGCCTGTTCTACGACCTGCTGAACCCATAAGCTCCCTTTTTCAGATTGATACTCAAGGATTCCCGACACCCTTTGTGCAGTCAATGTGAAACCAAACAGTGTCAACCTGACAGTAATTTAGAAATGTGCTGTACTGTATTATAAAGGATATGACAATAAACAATAATTGCACCCTTTGAAACAACAGAAGATACATGCGTTTATGAAAGGGAATTTTTTTGATGATCCTGTTCAATTTCGTTTTTTTTTTGGTGTGGCTATCAATTGCAGAATAAATAAGGTGAGGGAGGGGATTGGCGTTCAGGGGATATGGTTAATTTGAATTTTCAAAATCATTTTGCCGAGTTTGAACAGGGGCTGGAGAGTATGTAGGGAGTGAATAGGGCCTCTTAAAGGTCAACAAAGCCATTATATGTGGGACAACTAGAGATGGATGCAATACTAAACAAGTATTCCACTTCAGTAATTACTGTGGAGAAAAACATAGCACCTCAGGAACTTGGTGAAATAAATAGTGATGACTAGAAAAGAGTCCACAATTGAGAGCATGAGGTGCTGGGAGTCTTAAAATGCACAAAGGCAGATAAATCCTCAGGCCTTGATCAGGTTTATCCCAGGACATTGTGGAAGGCGAGGTAAGAAATTGTGAGCTGCTCCAGCAAGATATTTATATCATCAACAGCCACAGTGAGATGTCAGAAGACTGGAGGGTGGGTAATGTTGTTGCATCACTCAAGGGGCTGAAAGGCAAAGCCTGGAAACTACAAACCAGTGACACTGACATCAGTGATGGGTTAGTTGTTGGAGGAGATCCTGAGAGACTGGCTCTTCATGCATTTGAAAAGGCAAGGATTGATTAGGGCTAGTCAGCACAGCTTTGTGTGTGGAAAATCATGGCTCAGAAAGTTGATTTTGCTTTGAGGAGATAGAAGAATGCAGAGTGGTAGGTGGCTCTCAGCAAGTTTAGATCACATGGTGGCCTACAAAAGCTTGCCAGTTGTGTCCAAGATTGGCTTGTCAGTGGGTGCTGGCAGAGGTTTATTGTGCTTACTGGAGGCCAATGCGTGTGCTGCCAGGTTCGGTTCTGTTATGTGTCATTTATATTTATTTGAATGAGAATATAGGAGTCATGGTTAGTAAGTTTGTGGTTGACAGTAAAATTGGTGGTATCATGGACAGTGAAGGAGGTTATCTATGAATTCAACGAGATCTTGATCTATCAGGTTGATGGGATGAGAAACAGCAGAGGGAGTTTAAGGTGGATAAATGTGAAGCATTGACTCTTTGAAAGACAAACCAGGGGAGAACACAAACAGCGAATGTTCAGGGCCCAGATGGTGTTGTCAAACAGAGATACTTAGGGGCGCAGATACATAGTTCCCTGAAAGCGGTGTCACAGATAGATGGGGTGATGAAGGTGACATTTGGCATGCTTTCATTGGTTAGAGCATTGGGATTAAGAGATTGGGTCGTCATGCTGTGGCTGTACAGAGCATTGAGGCCACCATAAAAACGTTCTTAATTATCAGGAAAAAACTTAACTAGTTTACTGTGTCCTTTAGGGAAGGACATCTGACATTCTTAGCTGCTCGAGCCGACATGTGATTTCAGACCCACAGCAATATGGCTGACTCTGAGCTTCACTCTGGCAATTAGTGTTTGGCAACGATTGCTCGACCAGCTGATGACATCCTCATGCCATGAAGGTATAAATAAAAGTACATATTTCCCTCCCTATCTCTACAGACACCTCCAGCTTAGCAATTCCTCCTGGATTTGTAACATCATTCAGGCCCTTGCCACTTTCTGTAACACACTCATCACCTCCAGCACCTTCAACTTTTCCTGTTCCTATCATCTCAATAAATCCCAACAATGTTTCCTGTTGCAACTGCATTCCTCTGCTAGGAAATCCCTTGCAATCCCTTTAATACCTTCGTCCATACTGTGGTAACCCTCTTTTGCTGAACAGTCTCTTCTTCTGATTTTGTTCTGTTTTTTTTTTGTCGTCTTCTAAGGCTCTTTCAATTGAATATATTCCTTTACACCCTGAGTGAGACACAGCTAGGAATTTCTTGCTGAGCTTTTGTTAATGGAATGCCCTTTTTGTTGGATATTTTACAATGTTCTTTCAAATGTTTTCCACTGTTCATTTGCATTTCAGTTAGTTTACTCTGTCTACACTGGTCACTTCCCCTCTCAATGTCATACAATTGGCTTTGTTTCTGTTTCTAATTGTTGCTTGTTCTTTGTCTGGTCACAGTAAAACTTCATTATCCCTTTGAATACCACTTTTTCATAAATTCCCTTCAGATCTCTGTGTAACATGACTCATTCACTCAGCTTCATAACATAACAGTCGATCTGGGATAGTTACATCCCTAGCCAGTTGCACAACATGTTATTCAAAGAAATACTGACAAAAAAGTTCTCCGAGCTCCTCTTCGAATGCCACTATTTTATTGCACATACTTTGTCCATTCCAGAAAGTTACATTATCATGTACTTTATTTGACAATTTCCTGTCACAAACTGATGTACGGTTTTCGTGAAACTCTGTGCTTCATGTCCCTTTCTGCTTGTCTTCAGCCACATCACCATGCTGTTCCAATCACATTTTCTGTTTGGATTTGGAAATCTCCTTTCCCTTGAACCCTGTCCCGACATCCTGTCTATTAGTTTAAAGCCCTGTCCATAAACCTACTGACATGATTGGCCAGGACACTGGCCCCAGCATAGTTCCAGTTATTTATTCACTCATGAGATGTGGGTGTCTCTGGCTGGCCAGCATTTATGACCCACCCCGAGCTACCCTTGAACTGAATGGCTTGCTGTGCCATTTCAGTGGGTAGTTGTGAATCAACCACGTTGCTGCGGGTCTGAAGTCACATGTAGGCCTGACCAAGTGAAGGTGGCAGATTTTCTCCCCTAGTTACAGTCAGACTCAATCACTCATCATCATGGGAGGCCTACTTTCAGCTTTGAGATACTGTACCTTCCGAAGACGACAGAGGAAGTTCACAGTTATCAATCCAGGCCTGTGCTGTCTTTGTGAGGATTAGCACAACAGAAGTGAAAGCAAATCTCCCACGATAGGACGGTAATGCTGTCTCTGATCTTCCTGTTCTGTGCTTTCCCTCCATGACTGTGTCTGTGTCACGTCTTGTGGACCAGTGTCTTCAATCATTCTAACTCCTACTTCTGTCACCACCTCTCCTCTCTACAATCCCTCCATAAATTTGAAACTTACTCCAATCCTGACCACCATCCTGATCTCTGTAAATTGTTTCAGCCTCTGCAACTTGTCTTATATCGGTACTCTGTTCCTCCAGTAACTGAAGTCATAGAATTGTGAAGCACGGAAAGAGACCCTTTGGCCCAACTCGTTCATGCTGACCGGGTTTCCCGAACTGAACATGTCACATTTGCCTGCGTTTGGCCTGCATCCTTACAAACCTTTCCTGTCTGTGTACCTGCCCCAATGTCTTTTCACTGTTGTAATTGTACTTATCTCCACCACTTCCTCTGGCACCTCATTCCATATTTGCACCATTCTCTGTGTGGAAAAAGTTACCTCTCGGGCCTGCTTTCAAACTTTCTTCTCTCACCACAAGCCTCCTGGGAGCAAAGACCATGTCTAATTCAACTTTTATATGCTGCTCAGGCATTCATAAACCTCTAAAAGGTCACTCCACAGCCTCCTATGTTTGTGGAGGAACAGAGGGATCTTGGGGTCCAAATCCATAGATCCCGCTAAGTGGGCACCCAAGTGGATAAGGTTGTAAAGTTGGTTTTTGGTGTGTCGGCTTTCGTTGGCAGGGGAATTGAGTTTAAGGGTCATGATGTTACGCTGCAGGTCGATCAAACTCTGGTTAGACCACACTAGGAACATGGTGTTCAGTTCTGGCCACTTCGTTCGAGAAAATATGTGGAAGCTTTAGAGAGGGTGCAGAGGAGATTTAGCAAGATGTTGCCTGCACGGGAGGGCAAGTCATATGAGGAAAGATTGAGGGAGCTAGGGCTTTTTTTCATTGGAGCAAAGAAGGATGAGAGGCGCCTTGATAGAGTGGTGCAAGATAATGAGAGGCATAGATAGAATGGATAGTCAGAAACTTTTTCCCAAGGCAGAAATGACTATTACAAGGGACATATTTTTTAAGCTGATTGGAGCAAGGCATAAGGGGAGATGTCAAAGGTAGGTTCTTCATACAGAGAGTAGTGGGCGTGTGGAATGTGCTCCCCGCAGTGGTAGTGGAGTCATATATTTTAGAGACTTATAGGCGACTCTTGGAGAGACATGTGTAGGATAGTAAAATGCAGGGATGCAGGGTGGATTGATCTTAGCAGGCTAATAGGTCGGCACAAAATGGTGGGCCGAAGGGCCTGTACTGTGCTGTTCTATGTTCAATATCGCTGCTCTCATTGGTCTCTATGCATCCCTATTTTCTTCCTAGTCACTATTTTGCCCATAATATCCTTGTAGAATCTCTTTGGATAATCCTCAACCTAATCTGCCAACGTTATCTCATGTCCTAATTTTGCCCTCCGGTTTTCCTTCATAAGGTGTGTTCCTACACTCCGATACTCGTCAAGAGATGCATTGAACCAGCTGTGTCCCCTTTTTCTTGACCAGAGCCTCGCTATCGCCAGTCATCCAGTATTTCCTATTTCTGTCAGCATTGTCCATCACACTAAAAAGAACATGCTCGACCTGACCTGTCATTTTAGCTTGCATTTGA
This sequence comes from Stegostoma tigrinum, assembly GCF_030684315.1. NCBI lineage: Eukaryota > Metazoa > Chordata > Chondrichthyes > Orectolobiformes > Stegostomatidae > Stegostoma > Stegostoma tigrinum. The sequence continues at coordinate 286,646 of NC_081360.1, forward strand.
AAACTTCCAACTTGCCAGATGCACGTTTACCTGCAAATAGCCTCCCCAATCAACTTTTGAATACCATGAAAATTGGTCTTGCGCAAGTTTATTACTTTAGCTTGTGGACCAGGCCAATCTTTTTCCATAGCTATTTTCAAGCTTATAAAATTGTGGTCACTTGCCAAAGTGCTCCCCCAATAACACCTCAGTCCCTTGCCTGACATTGCTTTGCACGTGGAGGCCATATGTTGTCCCTTCTCCAGTCGGGCCATCTACATATTGTTTGAGAGAGTTTTCTTGAACGCACTGAACAAATTCCTTCCATCAAAGCGCTTAACACTCTGGCAGCACAAAACTAGGATTGGAAAATTATATTCCCATACCATTACACCCTTATTATTCTTACAGATATCTGAGATCTCTCAACATATTTGCTCTTCAGTTTCTCACTGGCTTTTGGGAGCTTGTAAGACAATTGCATCAAAGCGATCACCCATTTTTATTCCTCCGTTCCGCTAATGCAGCTTCACTGGGCAAACACCAGGAATATTGTCTCTAAACAATGCCGTGATATTTTCCCAATTCAAAATTACCTCTCTCCTCCTGTCTTGCCTCCCCTCCTATCCTTTCTGTTGCATCTTCCCCCTGTAACATTGAGTTGCTAATCCTTTCTTTCTCTCAGCTGTGCTTCTGTAATACTTCTGATAGCCCAGTCCCATGTCTCCATCCATGCCCTGAGTTTATCTGCCTTACCTGCCAGGTCCATTGCGTTGAAATAAATGCTGTTTAATGAACCAATTTTTCCTCATATTTTGGCATGTTCTTGCCTACCTTTGTCTATTTAAATTGCTGTCTTGTAATTCTGTGCTAGCGTCTTTCTTGCCTCATTGCTGTTTTGAGCCCCACAGCCCTGCTTGACTGGTTTAAATCCTTTCGGGTACTTCTAAAAATTCACCTTGCCAGGGCGTGCTTAGCCTCGTCCCTAATATAGGTGTTTTCACCCCCCTGTCCACCTGTGTTGACACCTTTAGTGATCTATGGACTTTTGTACCAAGGTCCCCTCGTTTATCAGTGCTCTGCCTGTACCTATCATTCATCATGTATGCCCTTCACTTGCCATACCTGCCACAGTGTATTAGCTCACACTTCTGAGAAGTAAAGTCCATCTGCCATTACTCTGCTCAGTTTATCAGCTGATCAATATCAGACTGTAGTCAGCGACCATCCACCTCACTATGGACAACACCCTCAGCTTTCATCTGAACATGTTCGAGATCCTCAGCATCCTAACTGAAATCCACGGCTACAATATCTTTCTAATTTGTGAGCACAGATGAGAAGTGTTCATTTAAGACCTCACTTGCTTCCTCTAGCTCTCTGCACAATTTGCCCCTTTGGTTTCTAACAGACTCCACTCTCCTTGCCTAACCCTCTTAATCCAACTGTACTTATAAAATACTTTGTGGCTTTTTCCTTAACAGACTTGCCAAATATATTTCTTGGCCATTGTTTGCTCTTCATTTTAAGGACCTCCTTTTGCAAACTCTATGATTGTGATGAGAGTTACCCTTTTACATTGCACTGTATTTTCTTCATCAAACTCATGATATTGCTTCATCAATATTCACTGGACTTGCTGCCATGGTCATTCACTCTTCATGTAGCACAATGGCCCTGAATTCTCATTGAATCACTTTATAAAACGTACAATTTTCCGAATATAGTCTCAACTACAAGTAATTCTACCCCGCAGTCTATATTTTCCAGCTCCTGGCTTCTGATGGTGATAATGCCCAGCGATAGAGGGAACCTAATAATAATGGTTTTCCCTCAGTTTAGATACTTAATTTCCACACTACCCTTATTGCTTTCTGTCTATCCCCAAAACAATGGTGGTAGGAGGAAACTTTATTTGGATTTTCAGATGCATTTTAACAGGTTCGCACTAAAGAAGTGAATAAACAAATTTGGACCACAAGGACTTGGAGGTAATGTTTTGGCTTGCATCGAGAATTGTTTAACAGGTAGAAAAGCACATGCTGATAAATTGTTGATTTGATCGTTTGCAGGCTGTTCCTTGTGAGTTAGAGGAAGAATTCATGTTTGGGTTCCAGCTATTCTCAATCTCGGTTGATGAATTTAGATGTACAGATCAAATCTAGTGTTTCAGTGTATGTTGATAGCATAACCATAGATGGGATTGTGAGCTGGACAGAGGATGCCAGAAAGATGAAGGAGGACATAAATTGTCTCTGAGTTTCATCGTAAATTCATGCCTGGGATGTGGCCATCACTGGCTTGGCCATCATTTACTTCCAATCTCTAACTGGCTGGACAAGGAGGTGGTGGTTCTGAACAATGGTAACTTTGATTTCTCTACACAGATGTTGAGGCTTTGCAGCAACTTCTGTTTTTGTTTTTATTTGTGAGCTCCCTTGCTTGACCCACTGCAATCCTTTGCATGCAGGGATAGCCACATCGCTGTTAGGAAGGAGTGCGGCTTGAAGGGGCTTTTGAAATTCTCCTGGTGTCATACATGTGCTGAGATAATAGGAACTGCCAATACTGGAGAATCTGAGACAACAAGATGTAGGGCTGGATGAACACAGCAGGCTAAGCAACGTCAGCGGAGCAGGAATGCTGACATTTTGGGCCAGCTTTCTTGCTCCAATGATGCTGCTAGGCCTGATATGATCATCCAGCTCTACATCTTGTTATCTCAGACACGTGCTGATAATTTCCAATCAGGTTGTTTGTGGGCTTGTGAATGCTGCTGATGAAAACCTTGTAGCTTGTGGACAAAGCTGTCATGGTGTTAAGAGTGACGTGAGTAAATACCAAAGCAAACATGAGGCTGCTTTGTGCTGAATGGTATTAAGCTTCTTGAGTATTGTTGGAGGTACATTGACGCAGGCAAGTGCAGAGTATTCCAGAGCGGCAGTTTGAGTGTGGTGGGCTGGGGAGGGAGGGAACAAGGGACATGGAGAGAGAGGTAAGGAGCACGGGACAGGGACAGACAAGGAGGTGGAGGGACAGGAAGGGAGCAGAGAGCGGGGTGGGAGGGACAGTGAGGGTCAGGGAGGTAGTCAGGGTTGGACGGACAGGGTGGGAGCCTGTTTCTCTCAACACAGAGACAAACAACAATATAGTTTGCTGTGCTGCTTGGCACTTTTTAATGAACGTTAATTACATATTGAAGTTATGGATGCAGTCAGTGGAATGGTGCCTTTTCTCTTTGGCCTGTAAGTTGAGAGAAACATTGACATGTTTCCCTGTAACCCCCTGTGGGATAAGGTTGAATAAACCAGCACTACCCTCAGTCTGTTACCATAGCGACAGGCTGCTTCATTGCTGAAACATTGAACTGAAATGAGAAAATCCTGGATGGATTGATTAATGAGTGAATTTGAATGATTGATGAATTCGGGTAAAGGGATATTTCAGCACATTCTTCAGCTGCTGCCTGAACTTCGTCTGGGTCACGGCATAAATCACGGTGTTTGTGCAGCAACTGAGGAGCTGCAGCATGAAGCCCAATTCCTGCACAAACCAATCTAGATACACAGAGTAATACCCCAAATACCACATCCGATACCATATAGAAAACATCATTAATGTTGACCATAACAGGATGAAATTGGCTGAGATCACAAACAGTAAAATGATGGATTTTTTTCGATTTCTCATTTCTGTGTCACACTGACTGTCCCCATTGGTGTGAGCCCGGAGTCTCCTGCGGGCTCTGCTGGTCACTAAAATGTGTCTGACGGTGAAAACATTGAGCAGCAGAATCAGGAGAAATGGGAGAGCCGGGGTTAGAATGTGATGAAGGAACTCAATTGTGGCCCAGACATGGGAGAATTGAGTACCATCTGTTACAAAACAAAACCAGGGGACGTTAAGCAGCCGATAGCGACCTGTGAGCGTAAAATACCAGAAAATGTTCTTTAAACAGCTCAGCACAGTCACTGTTCCCAGAACCAAAGCAGCTGTTTTCTCACTGCAATATTTACTTTTCAGCTTCTGGCAACAAATGGCCACAAATCGATCAAAGGTGAAAGTGACGGTGAACCAGACAGAACAGTCAGTGGCTGCATAAAGCAGGATGGCGTGGATATTACACACGGGGATGGGGATGGACCACAGGAAATAAAACTGTTCGGGATAAACAATGGGAATATGTCTCAATATCAGGTCGAGGATAATGACCAGTAGATCCGCCACTGCCATGGCCCCCAGATAACGTCTGACACATGGAGACAATCCACAATCTTTATAAAGCAGGACATAGATCGTCACTACGTTAACTGTGAGGAAGGAAAACAAATAAATTATGCTTCAGCCTGGAGGCAAAGGTACAAGTGTGTTTGAGGACCCAGTGGCCTTTTCCAATGCATCACTGATTCATTGAAAAAAATGAAGTTGAAATAAAGAGTAATGTCTCACCGTTTCTTTTATAAAAAACATAAAATATAAGAATCTCCCCCTCCCTAAAGACACAAAGGCACATCCATAAGAACAGATGGTTTATAGAATATTCCCACACACTTGATCATTTGAGAGCAGGCACAGGTCACTTCTTTACAGTTCATGACATAGAGCCTGAAGATGTTGCTGTCCTGAAGGATTCTCTCCTGTTCCTTGAAGAAAAACAGAGTTTGGAAATTTGTCTTTTCGTCTAAATTGTGGTCAATTTTCAGTTGTGAAGAAACATGAACACAGGGAAAATGTATTCACCTCTTTAACTGCCTGAGGGGATTTAGAAACAGTGTCACCTTCCTCCTGGAAAGGGATCTTTTCCCTTGGGGTCTGATCTTTTATTCAATTAACTGACACCCAGCCGTTCACAACTATTATGCTTCTCTCCAGCAGAGGGCAGCGGGAGCTGGGTGGAAGTGAAGTCGGAGCAGAGAGGCAGTTGGGAAGGTAAGTGTTATTTAAGCACTTACCTCGCAGCCCCAGGTCCGACACAAGAGGGCCTCCCTCCTCCTCTAACCTAATTCAAAAGTCAACAGACTCGCAGCAGGAACAGAGGGAGCGTCGATCAGTGGCCTATAGGTGGGTTAGTCTCTGCTTTAAAGATTAGCAAATACCTACCTCGACCGGCGGAGCCCTCCATTCCTGTCCCAGCAGCAGAAAGAGTGGGAGCTCGAACCGAGAAGGACTCTCGTGTGTTGTTAAGGTAAGGCTTTTCAATTTACATCCTTGTGTATTGTGTAATTGATTAAAAATTTAATTCAATATTTGCGGCACATCCGGGAGGGGGAGAGTTACCTGGACACTTTGTTTCAGGAGTCAGTCACACCCGGTAGATTAAATAACTCAAATTCAGAAAGTGTTCAGGGACAAGGTGTGACTGTAAGTGAGGCAGGTAGGGGGATTCCGAGTTCAGGAGTGCAGGAGCCTCAGCCCTTGACCTTGAGCAACAGGTATGAGATCCTTGCGCCCTGTATGTTTGAGGAAAAGGACTGTGGACAGGATGAGCCAGCTGACCACGGCACCATGGCGCAGAACGTCATTCAAGACAGGGAACAAAAAGCAGTTGTTATAGGGGATTCTATAATTAGACGGACAGATCGTATCCTGTGCAAGCCGGATCGGGGGTCCCACATGGTGTGTTGCCTGCCTAGTGCCAGGGTGCAGGACATCTCTGACTGGGGTGAAAGGATATTGGAGCGGGAGGGTAAGGATCCAGTTGTGGTCCACGTTGGGACTAACAACATCAGCAAAGCTAGGGTAGAGGCCCTGTTCGGGATTATGAAGCACGAGGAAAGAAATGGAAGGACAGTTCCTCAAGGGTCATAATCTTCAGATTACTGCCTGAGCCACGTGACAATTTGCATAGGGAAAAGAAAGTTAGGGAAGTAAACACATGGCTAAGGGATTGGTGTGGGAAAGAGGGATTGCATTTCATGGGGCAATGGCATCAGTTTTGGAACTGGGGGGGGATCTGTACCATTGGGACGGTCTCCATCTGAACCGATCTGGAGCCAGTGTTCTAGCGAAAAGGATAAATAGGGTGGTCAGTAGGACTTTAAACTTCTGATTTTGGGGGAAGGGAAAGCTAAAGAGACAGGGAGTATGGAGTTAAATGGAAAGATAAGCCACAGGATAGTATGTGTAACGTGGATTTAAGCTCGAGGCAGACTAGGAATACAGCAAAAAGGAAGGATAGCTGACGACATCATAGGTTTTTCAATCTCTCTAATAATGTTAAGAAAGTTAGCATTAAGACACTTTATCTAAATGCTTGAAGTATTCGCAACAAAATAGATGAATTAACAGCATAAATCCTCTTGAAAGATTATGATGTGGTAGGCATCACAGAGACATGGTTGCAGGGAGTTCAGGACTAGCAGTTAAACATCCAGGGAGTCACAACATATCGACAAGACAGGGAGGTGGGCAGAGGGGGTGGGGTGGCCTTGTTAGTTAAGAATGAAATTAAATCTACGGCACTGAATGGCATAGCGTCAGAGGATGTGGAGTCTGTGTGGGTGGAGATGAGGAACCACAAAGGCAAAAAAAAAAACTACAATGGGAGTTAAGTACAGAACTCCTAACAGTGATCGAGACCAGGGGCGCAAGATGCACCGAGAAATAGATAGGGCATGTCAGAAAGGCTAGGTCACGGTGATCATGGGGGAATTCAATATGCTGGTGCACTGGGTGAATAACGTTGCCGGTGGATCCAGAGAAAGGGAATTCATGGAATATTTGCAGGATAGCTTTTTGGAACAGCTTGTGATGGACCCCACAAGGGAGCAGGCTATTCTGGACTTAATGCTATGTGATGAGCCAGACTTTACAAAAGATCTTAAAGTAAGGCAACACTTAGGAGGCAGCGATCATAATATGGTCGAGTTCAGTCTGCAGTTTGAAAGAGAGAAGGCAAAATCGGATGTAATGGTGTTACAGTTAAATAAAGGTAATTACAGGGGCAGGAGAGAGGAATTGACGAACATCGACTGGAAGCAGAGCCTAGTGGGGAAGACAGGAGAGCAACAAAGACAAGAGTTTCTGGGTGTAATTGAGAACACAGTACAGAGGCTCATCCCAAAGAAAAGAAAGATTATCCGGGGTGGGATTAGACAGCCATGGCTGACAAAGGAAGTCAGGAAATATATCAAAGAAAAAGAGACAGCCTATAAAGTGGCCAAGAACACTGGGAACTCAGAAGATTGGGAAGGCTACAAAAACAGACAGAGGATAACAAAGAGAGCAATAAGGAAGGTGAGGATCAAATATGAAGGCAGGCTAGCTAGTAATATTAGAAATGATAGTAAAAGCTTCTTTCAATACATAAGAAACAAACAAGAGGCAAAAGTAGATATTGGGCCATTCCAAACTGATGCTGGAAGGCTAGTGATGCGAGATAAGGAAATAGCTGAAGAACTTAATAAGTACTTTGCGTCAGTCTTCACAGTGGAAGACATGAGTAGGATGCCAACAATTAGGGGAGTCGGGGGCAGAGTTGAGTACGGTAGGCATTACAAAAGAGAAAGTGCTAGAAAAGCTAAAAGGTCTAAAATTTGATAAATCTCCTGACCCCGATGGACTACGTCCCAGAGTTCTGAGGGAGGTGGCTGAGGAAATGCTGGAGGCTTTGGTCGTGATCTTTCAAAAGTCACTGGAGTCAGGGAATGTCCCAAATGACTGGAAAAATTGCTGTTGTAACTCCCTTGTTTAAGAAAGGATCAAGGCAAACGATGGAAAATTATAGGCTGATTAGCCGTACCTCGGTAGTTGGTAAAATTCTAGAATCCATTGTCAAGGATGAGATTTCTAAATTCCTGGAAGTGCAGGGTCAGATTAAAATAAGTCAGCATGGTTTTAGTAAGGGGCGATCGTGCTTGGCAAACCTGTTAGAATTCATTAAAGAGGTAACAAGTATGTTAGACCAGGGAAACCCAGTAGATGTTATCTATCTAGACTTCCAAAAGGCCTTTGATATAGTGCCTCATGGGAGGCTGCTGAGCAAGGTGAGGGCCCATGGTGTTCGAGGTGAGCTATTGGCTTGGAATGAGGATTGGCTGTCTGACAGATGGCAGAGAGTTGGGATAAAAGACTCTTGTTTGGAATGGCAATCGTTGACGAGTGGTGTCCCGCAGGGTTCAGTGTTGCGACTGCAGCTGTTCACCTTGTATATTAATGATCTGAATGAAAGGCCTGGTGGTATTCTGGTGAAATTTGCTGATGATACGAAGCTAGGTGGACAGGCAGGTAGTACTGAGGATGTGGGGAGGCTGCAGAAAGACTTAGAAAGTTTAGGAGAGTGGTCCAGGAAATGGCTGATGAAATTCAATGTGAATAAATGTGAGGTTTTGCACTTTGGAAAAAAGAATACAGGAATGGACTGTTTTCTAAACGGTGAGAAAGGTCGTAAAGCAGAAGTACAAAGGGATCTGGGAGTGTTGGTTCAGGATTCTCTAAAGGTTAACTTGCAGGTAGAGTCCGTGATTAAGAAAGCAAATGTAATGTTGTCGTTTATCTCAAGAGGGTTGGAATATAAAAGCAGTGACGTGCTTCTGAGGCTTCATAAAGCTCTAGTTAGGCTCCATTTAGAATACTGTGTCCAATTTTGGGCTCCACACCTCAGGAAGGACATACTAGCCCTGGAGCGAGTCCAGCAGAGATTCACTTGGATGATCCCTGGAATGGTAGGTTTAATGTATGATGAATGGCTGAGGATCCTGGGATTGTACTCATTAGAGTTTAGAAGGTTGAGGGGAGATCTAATAGAAACTTACAAGATAATAGATGGCTTAGAAGGAGTGGACGCTGGAAAGTTGTTTCCGTTAGGCAGGGAGACTAGGACCCGTGGGCACAGCCTTAAAATTAGAGGGGGTAAATTTAAAACAGAAATGAAATGACATTTCTTCAGCCAGAGAGTGGTGTGTTTGTGGAATTCATTGTCATGGAGTGCAGTGGAGGCCGGTACATTTGGATGCCTTCAAGGCAGAGATCGACAAATTCTTGATCTCAGAAGGAATCAAGGGCTACTGGGAGAGTGCAGGGAAGTGGAGTTGAAATGCCCATCAGCCATGATTTAAAAGGCAGAGTGGACTTGATGGGCTGAATGGCCTGAGGTCCACTCCTATATCTTATGGTCTTATGGTCTTATGGTATTATTGCCTTATCAGTTCCAGATGGAATGGGTTGGATAAAAAGACAGAAACTGAGCAGGGGAATGCCAGTTCCAGAATGTTCTGGGGAATGTTGGTTACAGAATATGATGGCGTCACAAAGACCCACATCACAAAGGCTCTTCTGTCCATCAGTTTTGGTGAGACCCACTCAGCCTCGTGGTGAAAATCTCTCCTCAAACTCAACACAACTGCCAAACACAAATTAAAGGCATTGCCAGATCAGGTGACGTGGTCAGTTATCTCACATTCTCAATCCATCTCACAGAACCAGCCCAGACACCACAGACCCAGATGAAATATCTGTTCAGCATGGAGCAGTGTGCAGGCCAGGCTAGTGTCCTGCTCAATACAACCCAGCAATCTGTCCATTGGGACTCTGTGCAGTCCTCACCAGTCAAATAGATATCAGTCCAGCACGGGGAGCTGTGTAGACGTGATCTGTAAACTCGGAGCAGTTACTCTCCCAGCGTGTAGATCTGTACAGATCATCCCAGTGCAGTGCTCGGTAACGCTGTGTTAAATCCCTGCCCAGCCTGGGGAAAATTGCAGCCCATCCTGGAAGTGACAGGATGTGGGAGTCCCATTCATTTACAGCTCCATATCTTCAATGCACCATGACAAGGGGTGCCATGGTGAGGAATCATTGTAAGTACAAACAAATGCTGGGGGTGGTGTGGGCCATATACACAGAGGGTGAGGTTTTAGGGACAGTGTCATGGAAGGATGTGTTCACAAGTTTTACAAAGCTGAAATGTAAACATTTTGATAGCATCTTGCAACATGGGTCAGTTTTGCAGGAATGATGGGTGAATTGGATATTGCTGTGTGTTCGGATTACAGAGCGTTTTGAATGAGTTTTTTTTTGCATTTGTGACTGAGTCTGTTGAGCACAGTCTTTGGCTCATTGGGCTGAACCCAATAATAATTTGTCTCAGTGACATTTTAATTGAGCGTGACAGAGGGATAGTCTGCAGGAGGCCGAGCTAGTTTTCTGATGTTATCTCATCAAACTCCCCTCATTCTCTACCGACCCCAGCACATGCCATTCCTCTTATTCAATGCCAGCCTGATTCTCCCACCCCTCCTGGTTGGTAATCGTTCCTATCGCATGGATAGCCTGGGTATTCCATGACCCCTGACTCAGGTGCCATCTTTAAAAGGCCAATGGGCTCATAGTTTTGAGCCACCTTGCACAGTTTACCCCCGAGCCTGGCAGATAAGGAGCCATTGCTGCAAGATTTTTCAAAAGGGGCACGGAAGTGTTGCTCGATGGGCTAGTACAGAGAGTATCAATTCTCTTCCCAGACGAGTCCATGCCACCAGACCCACCAAGCATCGTTTGAGTTCACCCTCCAGCTCAGTGCAGTATGTGTGGTCTGAAGAAATGTCCAGCAACACAGGACAAGCAACAATAACCTTCCCCGCTCTGTCAGGGTAAGTGTCACCGTATTCTCGCTGCTCCGTCTATCTGTCTCCCTTTCTCTTGTGCTACCGCTACTCCCCTACACTGAAAACACTGCTTGGATTCAAGACTATTCACTGGCTCACTCCTGCCACCTCACCATTTGCCCCCAACCTGTACCATCACTAACATCAGGGCCACCCAATTTCACCCTCACTCCCTCCCTCCCATTCTCTCATTCCAGGGAAAACAGCATGGAATAGGACAGAAGCCAGGTTTTAGAGTGCCCGACATCTGTTCCGACGCCGGCCCCTGTCATGCAGAGAGGAGCCTGGTACGAGCCAGACAGAGCTGATGTATGACCCGTGTGGAGATTTTGAAACATTCCCGTCTCTCCAACCGAGTAAGGAGCAATATTCAGTGAAGGGTGATTCTCACTTTAAACCAACTGCGAGTTCCATTCCCACCTGAAATAGCTTAAAAACCATGCCCCTGATGCCATCTCCCTTTTATATCGAGCCGGTACAAATGGAATCCCCACGGTCTCGGTGGGCAGGAGGGTGGGCTCACAACACATCGTCCACACCAGCTCCCAGGAAGGGAGCACGGAGTCTCCCTCCTGCACCTCCTCCTTCAAACAGCTCAGATACTGAAATTAACCTGTAATATTTACTAGTCTCCCAACTTGTCCTTACATCTTCAATAATCAAGCATTGAAAATCTCACAGAGTCACAGTCCCCATGGAACAACTGAAATACTGTCACACTCACTGGAGAGAGCAAATACTGATGTACTCTTACAGAGTGAGTCAAATAATGAAATGTTGTCAACAGAACAACAGAAATGCAGACACACACCAGAGGGAGAAAATGAAATATTGACAAACCACAGAACAAGACAAATCCTGTTCGGCTCCCTTTATCTGTGTAAGTGTTTGTGTATTTGTGTGTGCATTTTTGTCTGTTTCTTTGGTGTTTGAAGTGATGCAATGCCACCCTCCGCTGGTCTGCACACGCCACTGCACAGGCAGTGGTAGAGGATGAGAACTATCAGGGCTGGGAGGGTGGGAATTCTCAACACCATCCATACTAATTTCTTATTTATAGGTTTACCTGAATATCTTTCAAAAATTGTAACTGCATCCACTCCCACCACTTTCTCTGGAAAGTCATTCCACCCATAAACGACTGTCTCTGGAAAATAATTACCCCTCATATATTTTTACAATCTTTACTCCTTTCAATGTCAAATACTCTCCTTGTCTTGAAATCCTTCACACTAGGTCAATACATCTGCGATTCAACTTGTCTGACCCCTCATGATTTAATAAACCTCTAGAAAGTTACCCCTCAATCTCCAACGCTCCAGTGAAAAAGTACCAGCCTACCCAGCCTCACCTTATAACTCAAACTATTCACTCCCAGCAACAGCTTCAGAAATGTCTTCTGAAGCTTCTCCTGCTTAATATTATCCTTCCTATATTAGTGCCACCAGAACTGGTTACAGTGCTCCAAAAGAGGCTTCCCCAATGTCCTGTGCAATGTCAATATGACGTCTGGTTCATGAACTCCACAGTCTGAGCAATGAAAGCTACATACGACGGGCCTTCTTAACCAGCCTGTCTGCATGTATCTCTGTTCTATAACACTACCAAAGGAACTACTTTTAATTCTGTAAGTCCTGCCCTTGTTTGTTTTACCAAAAAGCAAATCCTTGCGTTTATCCAAATTAAACACCATCTGCCACACCACAGCCCAGTGAGTGATATTCCCACGCACCACACTATGCCTTCATGTTTTGAATGACCCGCCTCTCTCCAGAAGACCTACAAACTCCAACCTTTATTTTCTCAAAGACCCTGAGCTTGGTTTGCCTCGTGCAGGCTGAAGGAGAAGGGAGGATTACAGACCAGCCAGTGGGAAGGAGATGCTGGAATGTAATTTGTTGCCTTGGAACATTCAAGGCTTGAGGAAGAGTGCAGTCACGCAGAGAGGCAAGAAGTAGTGATATGCAATACGGTCTTTTGGGGCCAGAAATTATACTTTTTTGTTGTGTCTGGTGTTCAGTAATAACATCTATACGACATCCTTCATACCACATTGTGTGTCTGAAGGATTTCTTTTCCGAACATCGCAGTCTGCAGATGATAGCCATTAAACTAGAAATTATAGCCAAGCAATTGAAGATGTCAATAGTTTATCTCGACGGCAAAGCAGACGCACTCAACATCCTGTAGTTGATGCAAATGTCTTGTATTTGTTTAACAATAAAAAATGTTCCCTGTGTAAATCAGTAAAATTAACCATAATTTAAGGAATCCAAACTTAGCTGAATGTTCGCACTTAAAAAGTGGCCCAAAATCTGGGCATAGTTTAGATATTGTGCAGTGGGTAGTGCCCGTGCCACTGAGGCAGAGCTTTGGATTGGATTCCCACCCCTGAACCTCTAATAATGTCCCCACCTCTGGAACAGAAGTTCTGGATTCAAGTCCTGCCTGCTTCAGAGGTATGTCACAGCATATCAGAACAGGTTGTTGAACAAACACACATGAGAATAATGTTGCAGATTCAGGGGCGATTGCAGTGTGGTGGCAGTGTCTCCACCTTTGGGCCCAAAGATCTAAATTCAAAACCCACACAGGTATTTCACAATATATCTGAACAAGTTGATTGAAATTATTTTAGAATTGTGACTTGATCGAGAAGGAATAGGTATCAGTTTTGAATTTCAGGATTTAAGCACGAGATGATAGAAAGCATAGCCCTTTGTCATGATTGAAGGCATGGACAGGTTGAATCATCAAGATCTTTTTTTTCCCCAGATTAAGGGAGTCCAAAGTTAGAAGGCATAACTTGAAGTTAACAGGGTAAAAACTTAAAAAGTACCTAACAAGCAACCTTTTCATGCAGAAGGTGATGCGTGTATGGAACAAATTGTCAGAGGAAGTTGTGGAGGGTGGTAAAAATAACATTTAAAAAGCAGAGAACTGGATGAACACAACAGGCCAAGCAGCATCAGAGGAGCAGGAGGGGTTGAGACCCTTCCTCAGAAATGCTATTATCTCTGTAACATTCAAAAGGCATCTGGAAGGGTACATGAATACGAAGGGTTTCGAGGGATCTGGGCCAAATGCTGGCAAATTAGACTAGAATAACTTAGGATATCTGGTCAACGTGGACAAGTTAGCCTGAAACGTTTGTTCCCATGCTGTACATCTTTATGATTCATTCATACAATTGATCCAGATCTCTTTGTAATTTTAGATAACATTCTTCCTTGTCCACTATAAAACCAATCTTGATGTCATCCGCAAACTTGCTGATGATGCCTTCAAAATTTCACACCGAAATCATTTTCATAAATGACAAACAAATCTATACCCAGCACCGATCTCTGTGGATCACCGCTGGTCGCAAGCTTCCAGTTTGAGAAACAACCCTCCACAACCACCCTGTCTTCTACAATTAAACAGAAATACACAGAAACACACAGGCATACAGAGACACAGACACCTTTGTGTCTTTAAGACAGAGATATAAGTTTTGATTAATAAGGTGATCAAGGGTTATGTTGAGAAGGCAGTAGAATTGCGTTGAGAAACATATTGAGCATGATCGAACAGCAGAACAGACTACTCCAGCGTCTGATGCTATATGGTCTGAAGCTATCAGGAATACTTTCCCATGAGACCAGTTGAGGCTGAGATTGATAAATATTTTACTGAACAGACTCAGCAGGAACGTCGGGTATGTTTGAGGGGACTGAATGGTAACATCTGCTCCTATTTGTTGTGCTCTTTAAAGAGGAGGTGACTTGCTGTGAGTTTAACACACTTTAAGGCGTCTCCTAACTAAGACTGAGATGAGGATATTGCTTTCCCTGTAATATTGTCCTGTCTGCAGTGTTCTTATCCACAGGGAACAATGAAGACTCGGTTATTGAAGATATTCTAAACTGAACTCAACTGACCTTTGATGGACAGGAGAGTCAATATTTATTCGGATGAAACAGGAAAGGCGTGTTCAACCATAAACAGATCATCCGTGATCTTTCCATTTTGAGCAGCAGACTTGAAGGTCCAAAGGGCCACCTCCAGTGCCTAGCTGATGTGTTGTTCTCTCGCTCCATCCCTTGATGATGTTACAGGGGTAAGGTAAGACCAATTCAATCAGTCAGGATTACTACAATGAGATACTACACCATTGGACACTGGTCTCCAGTCACACAATCAGCCATCTACTACCATCCTCTGTCTCCTGACAGTAAGTTGGTTTTGGTTCAAACTTTGCAAGTCAGTATGGGGGTCCCTGATTATTCGGCTCTGCTTGACATACTTGTATAATATCCAAGGATTCTCCCTCAATTTGTCTTCCAGCACTTTCCCATGCTCCTGTGCTAGTCTACCCACTCTGAGTGAAGAATTTGCTCCTTGTTGCAGTCTTAAATGACCTGCCCCTTATCCAGCCATTATTTCCCTTCAATGTGGAGTAGACAAGCAGGGAAATATTGTGTTTATTGCCAACGTGTCATATCTTTTGTTAATTTTCTACATTTCACTGCAATCACCTCTTATTCTTTGAAACTGTAGAGAACACAGGCCTCATCAGACAAACTTGCCATCTGAGGGATAAAGGTGGAGAATGTTTAATACACTTCTTCTGGGGTAACTATATTCTTTCTTAGATTGAAACACCAAAACTGTACATAACACTCAATGTACAGTTTCACTAGCACTCTCTGCAACTGCTGCAGGATGGCTTTACTTCAACATTCGAAATCACTTAAATGATCGCCAACCTAGCTTTTTACAAATATTCCTCCAAATATCCTTTTGAATTAATTTTATTTTCGAACTCACAATGTTAGCTCTTGCAGAAAGCCTTCTGCAAGTCCAAATATACGACATCCACTGGTATTGGTTCTCTATTGTCAATGCTGCAAGTAACCACTTCAAAAATTATCATGTTTGTCAAGCATGACTTCTCTTTCAGAAATGCATACTGATTCTCTCCATTTTTGTTTATAATTGCTAAATATTCAATATCACATCCTGTATCAGAGATTCCACCAGTTTCCTTACCAATATCAAGATAATTGGATTGCAGTTCTCCACACTATCCCTTCTTCCCTTTGTAAATTGTATGATAATGTTTACAAACTTCCAGCTATCTACAATGGCTTCCACCCTTTGCAGAATGTACAGCAAAATAAAACACAGTTGTCAACATTGCAATTAATAACTATTGTTGCTTTCTTTTCCTGACATTTTGGAGTGAAGTACGTCTGGTCCATCAGACTTAACAATGCTCAATCCAGCTGCATTTCAAAATACTGAGATGTTAATGTGATAACATCCCATTGATTTCTATGCTTCTATAAATTAAAGTCTTTTATCTGCATTTCATTCCTATGCAGAGACTTTAATTTATAGAAGTAAACTCTTATCTAACGACACATCGGTATGCAGACACTACCCTGAAGCTTCCTGCCCAGCTAGGAATTTAGTGTAAATCTTTTGTAACTCCTTTTCTTCTCACACATCGGTATACAGACACTGTCTTAAGCTTCCTGACTGAATTAAAATCCGAATCAAACCGTTTCAAATAGGGGTAGGTGGGGAAAATTTGTAAAGGTGTGAAACCTCTGAAGCATGTAACTTCTGTTGCTGACAAAGGGGCCAGGGCACTGACTTTGTTCTAGCCAGACACACTGGCAACTTGAAATCAGAATCTGTCCCAGACAGCAACTCAAAATCGCCTACTGCCATTAGCAGCTACTTCACTAGCAATCTATACTACATCCTGGTCTTTTATGTTGTTGATGTAATAATTGTTTGATATCCTGTTTTTGTCTGTTGTAGTCATTGTTTTACGTATCATGCCATTGTAAATTGTGAAATTGTTTTATGTATCTTGTCTTTTGTACGTATAAAAAGCAGGGACTGTCCGCTGCTCAGGGAGAATTACTTGCGAGACTCTGCACTCTGTGCCGGCTTGAGTACAGTGATTCTCCACAGCTTGTAATTGGTAATAAAAGGAATTGTGTTTTTCTAAACAGGTCAGTGTCTTGTTATTGCAGCAAGTCCGTGAGGGTCTCCAAAAACGAACTTGACATTTGGCGCAAGAGCAGGGTTCCAACACGTACAGCAGTCTCACGTGGAGGGCTGAATAAGTGATTGCTCGAGTGTCAGTGGAGTGAGACGGACGGGCCTGCAAGGTACGATTCAGCTTGGTCTCTCTCACTAACCTGCCATCCGTGCGACCCCTCGTCCCTGCGCGTCTCTGCACTGACGGAACCCGAGACAACTCACGGTGTTGAACACTGCTAAATCCTAACGCCTGGATGTTCGAGTCCCCAGGTGAGTAAAGAAATCCGGGAGGTTCGAGTCCCCTGGTGGCTGGGATTGGAGTCCCCAGGTCAGTTAACTGGTAATATTTAAAATCCGGGAGGATAGATTTCACCCGGTGACCGGGGGTGAAATCCTGTGTCAGGCAATAGGGAAAAGGTAGGGCGTTTAGTGTAAGACCTAGGTACCGTGTAGTTAGTGTCTGTCTGTTTCAACCACACTGCCTTAGACCGGTTGTTATGAGGGGAAATCCCCCACGCAAAGGTCAGGACCCTGAAGTGGGTGTTGAGACCAAGACACTGCAGTAGTATATAGGGATAGTAAAAAGTGAAGCGCTAATAAAAAAAAAGCAAAGGGAAAAAATGGGAAAAACACTGGATAAATCAGGTGTCGGCACTTCTTTACATCGATTATGCCGGGATAATCCAGAAAATGAAGTACAGTACAGACGTCTGTCAGCATGCTTAAACAAAAGATTGGGAAATGAGAACTGGCCATTGGGGAGAACACGGGATATAGATCTATGCACTAAAGCAGAAGAGGCACTGGAAAGGGTTAATGTCATTCTGGAGAAAGAGAGCTGAGGAGCTGCCTGAAAAATCAAAACTGGCCAGTTGGGTGGTTAATGCACGTAGGAGAGGGATCAGGGCCTGTGATAACGAGGGGAAACCAAAAACTTGGGAAGTTTTAAAACTGCAGTGTGAGGATCATGAGACGAATGAAAGGGAAAGAGTTAACCAAAAAAGACAGGAGAGAGAACAGCGAGACAAAGAACGGGGGCTAGAGCGGCAGGCCGCATTGACAGAAAACAAAAAATCGGAGGTACCTCCTGACATATCTGGCGTGCCGATGTTGTTCCAAATTAATGACACGGATGAGCAAGACCGAGGAGGACTGGGGAAGGCATCCCCCTGCCTCATCGGGACTGCTACCCCCTCCAGAACGCTACCCGTCCTTGGCCAATCTACATCTGCAGGCACCCCAACACTGCCATCAGTCCCAGCAACTGCCACCGTACGATGCCCAAACTAAACCTCCCATAGAATCTCCAAGCCCTTCAGTAGGCAGCCCACATGGATCCCCTGGCAAGCCCACGGCTTGTACAGGCCCTACCTCCTGTCATACTAGATCTAAAACAAAACAGGGAAACAGGAAACAGGGCGCAGACCAGAGGGCCAGTGAACAAAAGGAGGGATGACAGGATTCTTTTAACGCAGAAGAGATGCCCCGGAAAACAAAATTCCCGGGTGCAGCCTACTTGACCCTTTAACACATGTTTACTGTTTCCTAGCGACTCCACAAGTAGCGAAGAATATGATAGTCCCAACTCACATGCAGAGGATAGTGAATGTGAGGACAGAGTTTGGAAGAGACCCTTGAATAGCCATCCCCAAAGAAGGACCCCTGTTAGAAAAAAATCACCGGCAATTCCCTAATCGCACGGTCCCTCACCCGAACCCAAAACAAGGGGGTCAAAATGCAATGCAAGTCGATGCCCCTTGGAAGCCACAAAAGATGTGTTCAATTATGTCAAGGACCCCTGATCGAAAGACTATCCCATAAGAATTTATATAGATTACACCCTGGGCACTATTCAAATGCACCAAGCCACCCCACCCCCAAGCTCTCTTTAGCCTGTGCTGCATCCATGCTGCGCTCTCCAGCCCTGGGGGTCAGTCCCAGGAACCTGACCTCCCTCAACCCTATCTGTGCCGCCTTAGGGTTTACCTTCAACTGGCTCTTGCACAGGAGTTGTAACAACTCACTCAGGAGGGGGCCATATTCCTCACTATTGTCTGTGAACAACAGGATGTCATCCACGTACTGTACAAGCCTGTGTGGCTCACTGAAATCTTTTAAACAGTCTGCCATACACTGGTGGAGAATGCTGGGGCTAGAGTGGAAACCCTGTGGCAGACAGCTCCACGTGTACTGTTGTCCTGTAAAAGTAAATGCGAATTTGTACGGGTCCTGCCGAACCGGGATAGACCAGAAACCATTCGAAATATCCAGCACTGTGAAATTCCACCCCCACCCCCCTCCCCGCTTTAAGGCAGGAGAGCGCCTTTCCATCAATGGCACATGCCGTTGTTTTGAAATTTACAACCACTTCTCCAGGTCATGGATACCTCTTGAAACTGCCGGTTGCGGCTTCTCCCACAGCTGTGGCCCCGGTGGGTCCTAGGGCCCACCTGCAACATTAATTTTTTTTTCCAAGAATTTCTGATTTTTGTGTATGGTAAATTTGGTTAATTTTTTTAGCATATATAAATCCAACTCTTGCTTGGTAATTTTTTAAACGAACTGGAGTTTTCTCCCCCTCCTGCCACACTCGAAGTTCAGGACACCATTGCAATGTTAGTGCCCATACTGCCTCCCTGGTTCAGTTTGGTAAATGGGATATGGTGAAACTGTGCAAATGAGACATGACACGGGGCAGAGATTCCTCCTGTGCACTCACCCTGTTGCCCTTCTTCCTGACTGATAGCAATCATCATGCGGAGTGGGGATTGAAACTGCCCTACCCCGTGTGGTACTACATCACTTACACACGCACAGACATCATACTGAAACTGACAGGTTTACAATAGGCCCTTTTAACTTGAAGTATAACGATCAGTTGCCTACTACTCTATCCGCCTGGATACTGTTGCTCAGGGGTCACCCCCTTGTTCCCAGATTCTCCCCGCGATTTACTCCTTAGTCACTGCAGGCTCAAATGTTACACTCTACCAGCCTCTTACCGTCTGTACCTCACATGCCATCGCGGCCCTTCTCACCTCTCACCAGACCCAACACCTTACCCAGCCGCGATGGAGTTGCTATGAGGTCTCACACCTTAACAATTCCCTCCTGACATTCTCTTTCTGCTCCACTATTAACCCAGCCTCATTTTTGAGCGATCCCCCTGATGACCTCTTAGAACCCCCACATGACTGCCTATTGAGGAACAAATTTCTAACCTCTCCACGCCCGGCCCTTACTGCTGCCCCACTCCCTTCTCCGGACCTAGTATGGATTTTTAATGTGCTCAGGTACACCCATCCAGGATTCCCTGTCTGTTGAAAATCTCCAGGCAATCCTCCTCCCTAAACAGTTTCGCACTTAAAATGAAACAATTGACTATTATCAAATGCGCTGCCCATGCCTCTGTTGATACTATAGTTACTCGGGGCAACGCTCGGGCTGATCTGGCTGCTAAACAGGCTGCTGCAGACCAAATTTTTATTATGTCATCTATGAACAAGCAGGCGGTAAATCGCATGCCTTCAGACACGGCGGGCATGCCAGATATGGTCACTGTTCGGCACTTACAGGGGGACGCCCCTGCTTCTGAAAAGAATATTTGGAAGGCGCATGGATGTTTACATTCTGCATCCTCAGGCCTTTGGGTTACCCCAGTCGGCCAAGTGTGTGTATCTGATACTTTATTACCTATGCTTGTTGACAGTCTGCATTCTGACACCGACCTTGGCAAGGAGGGAATGAGTGGTATTATGCTTCGTACCTGGTGGCAACCTAGACTGACTGAGGCAGCCCAGTCTCGTGTAGCATCTTGTCCCACATGCCAGCAAAACAATGTTGTTCAGTGGGTGAGATGCTCACCAGGAAAATCACCCTTGCCAGCTGGACCGTTTGAATGCATTCAGCTAGATTTTATTGAACTGTCACGCACAAACTGTTACAAATATTGACTTGTCATTGTAGATGTATTCAGTAGGTGGATAGAGGCTTTCCCAACGACAAACAACAAAGCCTCAACAGTAGTAAAACTGTTACTAACCAAAATAATACCAAGGTTTGCAGTACCGCGACAAATTAGTTTGGACAACGGCCCTCACTTTGTAGGGAAAATTAACAAGGAACTGTGTGGTACATTACACATCCAACAACAATTCCACTGTGCCTACCACCCTCGGGCAGCAGGGATAGCAGAGAGAGCGAATGGAACACTTAAAACTAAACTGACCAAGTTGACATCAGAAACTGGCCTTAATTGGTTAAAGGTTTTGCCACCAGCCTTGTATCACATGCGAATAACACCCCACTCTACTACTGGGCTCTCAGCAGCGGAAATAGTCTATGCCGACCCAGCAGAACACCATGGGATGCCAGTACCAGCCCACCCACCAAAACTGACCTAAATGTGATGGGAGAAGAAATGCTAAGGTACTATCGACAACTAACATCGTCTTGAAAATTTCTCCATTCGCAGGTGAAGTGCGCCTTCGGACCACCTCCGCAGACACCGGAACAAGACCTCGAGATTCAGGATCAATCTACTTGGCCGCAGATTGGAGATTTTGTACTTGTCCGGGAATGGGATCGCCCCAAGCTTGGACCAAGGTGGACAGGACCATACCAAGTGTTTCTTCAGACTCCGACAGCTCTTAACGTTAAAGGACAGAATCGCTGGATCCACTTAAGTGGCTGTAAATGATGGATTTCCTCATCGACGTGCAGTTAACCATTGGACTGAGTGTTATTCTGCCCACGCATGGCCAGCAGGACAATCTGTTTTAAAGAACACACATCCGGCTGCACGGGAATCGGACAGCATGTTACCCGCTAGCATGGTCTGTAGAAGCATTATTTGTGGCAACACCTGCCTGGAACCCTAGTCAGCTTTATGAAATAGAGTATTCCGGTAAGCCTTGCCAAGGGGAGAGGGGAACTTGTACAGGGGTGTGCAGGGTACATGTGTGCAACTGGTAGTTAGTGGTCTCTCTGGTTGTGGGGACACTCGACCTGGGCATGGGAAGGAAGGGGCTAGCTATACAGGTCCCAACAGCTATCTGTTTTGCTTTAATGGAACCCGGACTTGTTGTGTGCCTGTTGTGGTTACTAATCACCCCCATAATGTTTCCTGGCCCCAGCGGTGAGTAAGGAGAAATTGCACCACAATAGGAGGATTGTTGAACTGCCCCTGCTTGAAATCTAAGCCCATAACTGTGACCCCGGGCATACAGTGGACTTGTGGGGATTGCAATAGCACTCATGTAAAAACAGACTATGGCTCATTTCCATTTAACTCCGCAAATTTCAATCCACATCGGGGTCAGTCCTCCTGGCATAGCTGTCAAGAAATATGTGAGTCTGTTTGCGTTCTTAACGAGACCTTCACTGCTGCCACTCCAACCCTGCCGGTGCTGTTTGCTGTTGGGACCATTGGGCCCCTCACGGCCCCTTGTCCCCAACAAGCACAAATTCAACGGCGAATTGTCACACACTTCCTGACCCGGGAGTTTTGCGCTGCCTGGCAGAACCCAGTTGCCCTGGGCTCTTCCTTAGGACACGGCTTCCTGGGAACTGTCGGCTTGGGAGGCTCCCCTGGGTTGGTGGCCACAAAAGAAAATGCGAAACTACCTTGTATGTGGACTCACCGCCCTGGGGAACAGCAGAATGACGGCATTGGAGGCAGTCAACCAGGAACAGGCTGAACTTCGGCTCTATGCTCAGCAAACCCAGTATGCAGTGAACTATCAGCTGGCTCAGCAAGGAGGAGTATGTACTATTATCGGGGACAAGTGCATTACCCACGTCACCGAGACCTATAACATTTCCCAGGCTATCCAAGCCATACAGGGGCAGTTGGAACAGCACAGTGAGGGACCCCGGCCTGGACAGGGTTTGTTGGGATGGCTTATGGGTGGTTCTTGGGGATCATATTTGCTGCATGGGTTAGTTGTTCTAGTGGTTTTCATAGATACCTGCTGTACATTTATGGCATGCCTGAGCCCTTGCTGCAGATTTGTGTTTGACAGGCTGGCAGCTCCCCTCTCATCTGCATTTTTTTCCTATGCAGAGACTTTAATTTATAGAAGTAAACTCTTATCTACCTACACTGCCCTGAAGGTTACTGCCCAGCTCGGAATTCAGGGAAAAGCTTTCGTAACTCCTTACCTTCTCACACATTGATATGCAGACACTGTCTTAAGCTTCCTGACTGAATTAAAATCCGAATCAAACTGTTTCAAATCGGCGTAGGTGGGGAATATTTGTAAAGGTGTGAAACCTCTAAAGCATGTAACTTCTGTCACTGACAAAGGGGCCAGGGCACTGATTTTGTTCTAGCCAGACACACTGGCAACTTGAAATCACAATCTGTCCCGGACAACAACTCGAAGTCGCCTCCTGCCATTAGCAGCCACTTCACGAGCAATCGATACTCTATCCTGGTCTTTTATGTTCTTGATGCAATACTTGTTTGGTATCCTGTCTTTGTCTGCTGCAGTAGCTGTTTCATGAATCATGCCTTTTGTAAATTGTGAAATTGTTTTATGTATCATGTCTTCTGTAAAGTATAAAAAAGCGGGGACTGTCCGCTGCTCGGGGTGAATTACTTGCGAGACTCTGCACTCTGTGCCGGCTTGAGTACACGGATTCTCCACAGCTAGTACTTGCTTCGTAATAAAAGGACCACAAAATGTGAGGCTGGATGAACACAGCAGCCAAGCAGCATCTCAGGAGCACAAAAGCTGACGTTTCGGGTCTAGACCCTTCATCAGAGGCCCGAAACGTCAGCTTTTGTGCTCCTGAGATGCTGCTTGGCTGCTGTGTTCATCCAGCCTCACATTTTGTTGTCTTGGATTCTCCAGCATCTGCAGTTCCCATTATCTCTGGTAATAAAAGGATTTGTGTTTTTCTAAACAGGTCAGTGTCTTGTTATTGCAGCAAGTCCGTGAGGGTCTCCGAAAACGAACCTGACAATACTATCTTGTCATTGACATGAATTGACTTTGTCATTAGTTACAAAAGTGCCATCATAGCACTTTGTGTTTCTGGGAGATTTTCTGGATCTTCTTTCATGAAGACAGATGCAAAGTAACTGGTTAGTTTATCTGCTATTTCCCTGTTCTCCACAATAAATTCTCCTGTCCCCGTTGCTAATCTTCCTTGTATAGCCTTGCTTTTTTAAAAGAATAGATATTAAATTTAGGCAGACTTTGTGGTTCCTATTCTTTTGCATTCCAGTTCTGTTTTTGATTTCCTTATCACCTTCGGGGCCATTCTTTTCTGGGTCATCAATTTCCCAGGTTTCTCAGGTTTCCCCAATATCTGGAATTCCTCTGAAACCACTGCCGTTAATTTAATACAATCTTTAGTTTTTTTTAATGTTGACAAACGTTGAGTTGTCTTCTCTTTCTTTGCTGTTTGTACCTTAGGGAAATATATGTATTTTTCAGTCTTTGTGCAGTATTTGAGATCTGAATGGTTTATGGTTATTCTAATTATTGTGTCCTTATGTCTCAAAAGAGTTGGCAATTTGATGTTAGGCGAATACATTTTTACCGTAACAGGCCCCCACTGAAATAAGGATGTCCTTTCCTCTTTTTTGTTGTGTTATCTGTGGTACCCTCATCCACAGGAAGCAGGGTAGGCTCGGTTATTGAAGATATTATGATCTGGATGAAGGGACTGTGGGCATTATAGCGAAGTTTGCCAGTGATACGAAGATAGTTGGACAGGCAGGTAGTACTGAGGAGGTGGGGAAGCTGAAGAAAGTTTCAGACAGTTTAGGAGAGTGGGCCAGGAAATGGCTGATGAAATTCAATGTGAGGTTTTGCACTTTGGAAAAAAGAATACAGGCATGGACTATTTTCTAAAAGGTGAGAAAATTCGTAAAGCATAAGTACAAAGGGATCTGGGAGTGTTGGTCCAGGATTCTCCTAAAGGTTAACTTGCAGGTAGAGTCTGTGATTAAGAGAGCGAATGTAATGTTGTCGTTTATCTCAAGAGAGTTGGAATATTAAAGCAGCGATGAGCTTCTGAGACTTTATAAAGCTCTAGTTAGGCCCTGTTTAGAATACTGTGTCCTGTTTTGGGCCCCTCAGGAAGGACATAAGAGCCCTGGAGCGTGTCCAGCGGAGATTCACTTGGATGATCCCTGGAATGGTCGGTTTAACATATGATGAATGGCTAAGGATCCTGGGATTGCACTCATTAGAGTTTAGAAGGTTGAGAGGAGATCTATTAGAAACTTACAAGATAATGTATGGCTTAGAAGGGGTGGACGCTGGGAAGTTGTTTCCATTAGGCGGGGACAGTAGGACCCGTGGGCACAACCTTAAAATTCAGCCAGAGAGTGGTGGGCTTGTGGAATTCATTGCCACGGAGTGCAGTGGAGGCCAGGACGTTGAATGCCTTCAAGGCAGAGATCGACAAATTCTTGATCTCACAAGGAATCAAGGGCTACCGGGAGAGTGCAGGGAAGTGGAGTTGAAATGCCCATCAGCCATGATTTAAAAGGCAGAGTGGACTTGATGGGCTGAATGGCCTTACTTCCACTCCTATGTCTTATGGTCTTATATTCATGGCTGATCTCGGCTGATCTTTACTCGACTGGACAGTCGATGTTCATTGAGGAAAAAGGTAGGAAAGGATGGTCAGACACATTCAAATGGTCAGACACAATCTGATCAGCCAATAGCAACCAACTGCTGCCCCTAACTGATGCACTGTTCTCTCAAATCACCCCTCACGGCTGTTACAGAGTACAGGACCACTCCATCCTGCTGATCAGGATCATTACATATAATCCGTATTCTCCATGGAGGTCAGAAGCTGGTGTGAATTGTTAACTGATGTCGAACGAACGTATTGTGGCTACTGCTGGGATTGCAGATACTGTAGCTTTCACTGCAGGATCACACACCAGCTGCACATTAATGTGGTGAGACTCAATTCAAAGCCTTGGCTTTTCTCGCGCGCTCTCTCTCTCGCGTGCTGTCTCTCTCGTGCGCTCTCTCTCTCTGACATAATGATAGCCCACAACCCTCAAGTTTCAATGCTATCACCTTTTATTTTCTCTAATCTTCACTCACTTCTCATGGTACCATCACACCAGAGATTAGCCTGGTGAAGATCCTTTGCATTCTCTCTGCAGCAAGGATATAATTCCTGATAAAAGAGAGCAAATCTGTCCGAAATTACCAAACTACTGCCTCCGTAACACTCTCAGGTTGATCACAATGGTTTGTTTTCCTACTTATCCATCTACTAAGCACACAAGAACAGGAGGCAACAATGTGACCTTACATTCTGTCCACACTGCCCTATATCAAGAGCATATCAGAATTGACAATATCACTCTGAAGACCATGACGAATCATGATAGCCCACAAACCCAAAGCCAATCTACGACAAACGCTTACAAATATTAAAGACCCTATTCCCACAACATGTAGAACCAATGTGGTTTAAACAATACCAGGCAATAAATGTCACAAATATTGCATCAGACAGACAGGAAAGAAACTAACCATCACAATATATGAACATCAGCTGGCAGCAAAACGGCACGATGACCTGTCCTTAATAACTGTACATTCAGACAATGAAGGCTATCGATTTAACTTGGGCAAGGTCACCATAGGAGCGCAAGCTGAGCACAGACACGCCCGGGAGTTTCTGGAGGTATGGCTTTTCCACCCATACTTCAATCAACAAACAAAAAGAGTTGGACATCCATATACAATCACCGCATGCAAATCAAAACCGGAAATGACAGCTCTCACCATAACGGACCAGACAGTATAAATTCCAAGCAGAGTAGAATAACATTGTTTCACTGGAGGCTCCACTGGCGATGTTACCTAGCACAGTGACAAAACACCCGAACAAATACAAGCCAGCTTGGCGAGCAAGTCAACAACCTCATCCACAACCCAAGCTACGGATCTTTGCCAAAACTTAGGCCTCTCTGTTTATTTCCTGTGGTGGTTAATGCCGTTTCTTCTCTATGCATTACGACTGACACAGAATGTAAAAGCTCCTTGTGTATGTAGGTCAGCATCAAGAAAGCCAGCACCAGAGGTGCCTATGGAGATGAGCATCACTCTCAGGGAGAGAGAATGCACCTGAACTAGGGAGTTGCCACATACCTGAATGGAACTGAGTTGTAGGAATATGGTAAATAGGCAGAGGAAGGGAGCTATCTTTACTTTTGTTCTACTGTCATGTGATGTTTGCAGCCCTGGTCATGCCAGCATGTTATACCTATCCTGAACTGAGTGGCTGGTTCAGCTGTTCCACATAACAAGAAAGGATAAACAGTTTGCTATGGGTGTGCAGTCACATGGAAGTCACATGACCAGGGAAGGATGACGCATTACTGTCTCCAAAGGACATTTGTTTGGGTTTTTTTTTAAATAACAAAGATGATGGTTTCATTTAAATGTTGCCAATTTCTTTTATGAGGTTCCAACAGACTATTATTCTGTGCCTCTAGATTGAGTCAATGACTTGAGCACAAGGCACTGTCTTCCCGTCTGACATTCTGCGGAGAGAACAAGTTAAACATCTCAGGTGTAATTATTTTGTAACAGAAGTGTAGTTAGAAGGGACTTGAAAGCTGTATCCGTTTTAACAAAGGTACAAATGATGGCTTTTTCAGAAGTTGCACCGAGGCTGAGGCAGTGAATGGGTTATCATGATGGCGGTAATGGAAAAGATTGGTGAGTGGGGAGGATATGAAGACGTAAATCTTTGCAGGACAATAACATGGTCATGGGACTTGAGAACAGCCTGGTTCCTCCTCGCATGTTGGTGAGTAACCTTTAAATAGTAACCTGCTGGTTATAATTTGTAAAGAGTGGAACTTTTGTTTGGAACTGAAAATGTTGAATTCCACCTTTCCAAAATTTACACATAATGCGCAGCAAATTGGTTCAACCCGGTTTAACAGACACAGAGACTTACCGGGAACACCAACTATAGCAAGGATGGGATAGTAACCACCTTGAATAACCATCAGTACATCATGAATTCGCGATGCTAATGATATCCAAGGCTGAGAAAGCCAGAAAAGACCATCGGATAAACTCCTGTCCATTGTTGTAACATTCCAGTCGATTGTTCTCAGATTCTGGTCTCTCCTAACCCTCTCTCTGCAGCTGCTGATCCCTGTCAGTGCTGTAGATGATGTCCCCATGCATACTATGGAAGAACACACTGAAAGGAGTCCCTTATTCATAGAACAGGCAAACCCTCCAGTGACATATTTAGGATCCACAGAGACTGATATTAATCGCAAACACTGAACAAACAGCTTCAATTAACCCATTTCAATTCAATAATAATTTATTAAAACACAAAATAACATTTAATTTTTGTACATTTTGGATGGGACATGTGAGAATTACTGGGGGACGGAATGTAAGAGATGGCCAACCAATTGTGTGCAATCATTCAATCTGCTTTGGATATGAGAGTAATGCCAAAGGAATGTAAGAACATAAACGTGCTTATCTGTTCATAAATGGATACATCCATCCTGTAACTACTGATCATGTGTGACACTATTTGTAAAACATGGAAAGAAATATTTATAGTCCATAATCTGATAGGGAAAATGTGCATAAAACAACAGACAAATAGTATGGATATGTTAACAGAGAATTTAACCTGACAAACACAGTTCAGATTGTTATTCCAGGATCAGAGAGGGCAGATGTGGGCAGTGCCATTGATGTTATCGATGTCAATGGACTGCATGTGAATTCCAATAAATGATACTACATCAAAGTGTGATTTTTTTTTTCTATTTATTTGTGGGATGTGAGCCTCGCTGGATAGCCAGCATTTCTTACCCATCCCTAGATGCCCTTGAGAAGGTGATGGTGAGTTGCCTTCTTGAAACGTTGTGTTTCTCCTGCTGTGGGTTGACCAAAATGAGTGTGAATTTGGAGAAGACACACAGTACAGAGAATCGGACGACACAGCTGTTGAGATTGGAAGAGAGGACAATGATATTTCCCAGTCATCAGTCTTGCAATATTACTCTTTATAACTCATATGAAGAGCTGATTCAATGATACATGTGCAATGAGAAATGTGGCGAAACAATATTAATGAAATATATTTATTCAAAACAAAATACAGGACAAAATGACTTTCCATACATACCAAAATATGGAATGTACAAAGAGGTATGATTATTATCATGCACTCATGATATAGAGCGATATGAATTGAAATGTGGATTACAATATCTTGCAAGTGGTTTGCAAAATTAATCAATCTGGTACTGATTTCCCTTTGCCAGTAATCAATCTCACTGAGATTCTCTGCCCCAGTCTCTCACACAGTTATGTTATCAGTTCTTGCAGCTGTTGGCCCAGTCTATTTAAATAAATCAACATTCTCCCTGGAATAAAACTACTTGGCTGGCTGGAATCTACTTAGCTGTTAGCCACTCAGCTCTGTAGTATTACTTGAGATCAATGATCTGGGATGACAACCAATATTTGCCTATTACTCACAGGATATAGCATCAGACACAGTATTTGCAGATCATGGGAATTTCTAAATAAAATTTCGATCCCTTTTCTGTCCCTGTCTCTCTCCCCTCATTCTGTCGTCTGATTTATTTTACTTCCACCTCTTCTAGCACCCATTTCACTCTCACTCTGTCTGTTGCTCCCATTTCTCTTCTCGCTCAGTTTATCACCCTTAACTTTCTTTCTCTCAGTTTATCTCTCTTTCAGCCCATCTCCACACACTCTCTCTGTCTCCAAATTGTGCATTTGTATAGCTCATGGACCACAATGGGCTGAATGGCCTCTAACTGTGCTGTAATAATTCTGAGGTTCTCTGACCTACAATAAACACTTTAGATGGCTGGAGAGAAAAGTTGGCCGAATGATGAACACAGTGTCCAATCATCCATTATCTCTTCCCGTTCTTCTCTGATGTGCAGCTGCCTCAAAATGTCTGTTCAAATAGATTAAATGTAATTTAAGTCGGGTGGAGGATGTTCACCAGAGAACATTTCAATCGGGTCTTAATGAAGATTGAGATTACAGAATAATATAAATAATAAAACAAGAACAGAGCAGTACAAGAAATGAGAACAGAATAGAACTTATCATTGCAAGTCATTACAAGTTCAACACCTTGATGTGAGAAGTTGCCTGATTTGAACATAAACAGAAAAGCAGTGATTCTGATTCCGAACACAATGCAAGAAAAGATTCAACATCTTCAGTTTCGGCTTTCCTATAATTAGATAGGTTTCAAATATTGCATAATTTATTCTTGCTGAAGGCTGTGATAAATTTCTACAACAGAGTTGAATTCAACGGCACTGGCATCACAGGATTGATCCTTTGAAAATGAGACTGAAAATAACAATCTTTGTAGAGACAATGTGCTCTCGGCAGATGAGATGCACTGACGGCACCATGCATTCAACACATAATTGGACTGCTGGCCAACACCGAATCTTCCCACTATCTGTATCATAGGGCTTACCATCGACCAGAATATGAAGTCGAATTGAAATGAATATACAAGGGTACAAGAGCAGGTCAGAAGCTAGCAAATCTGCAGTGAATAATAGACAAACTGCTCATTAAGACATGAGAGAAAGCAATATATTTCGGACATCGAGCCCATTCAATCACCTCCAACATTCAATCATTGCTGATATGTTTCTAATCCCCATTATCCTGCTTGATCCTGAAAAACATGATCTGTTTTTACTCAAGAACCTAATTATCTCTGTCTTAAATAATGTGGCCTGCACAACCTTCTGTGGCAAAATATTCCACAGATTCATCACTGTCTAATTGAAGAAATTCCTTCCCATCTCAGTTCTAAAGGGTCATCCCTTCACTCCGAGGTTGTGCCCTTGCACCACAGTCTATCTGGCTAGTGGAAATATCTTCTACATGATCACTGTATCCCAGCTTTTCAGTATTCTGCCAGTTTCAATCAGATCCCTCCCCTTATCTATGTAATTTCCACTGGGTACAAACACAGAGTCCTCAACTGGTGCTCATATGACATGCTGTAATTCCCAGGTCATTCTGGACATCATCCAATATCAGCAAATCCTTCCATAGAGGCAGTGCCCAAAACAGCTCACAATATTCCAAATGCAGTTGACCAGAGCCTTTATAAAGCCTCAGCAGTACATCTCTGCTCTTCCATTCTAGCCTTGTTGAAATGAATGCAAATGCTGCATCTACTCTTCCCACTGCAAACTGAACCTGCAGATTAAACGTAAGAGAGGATGAGGACTCCAAAATCCCTTTGATTTCACAAAGCCTTTCAGAATATAGTGTATGCGCATAATTCTGCTTACCAAAGTGCATAATCTCACACGTTCCCATATTGTGTTCCATCTGGTACTTGTTTGCCCACTGTCTGAGCCTGTCCAAGACTTTCTGCAGCCTCTCCACTTCCTCAACATCTCCTGCCCACCCAACTACCATTATAGCATCTGCAAACTTAGCAAAAATTTAGTCAGGTTCTTCTTTCAAATTGTTCATGTATATGGTAGCTCATAAGTCCGTAAGGACTGTC
This sequence comes from Stegostoma tigrinum, assembly GCF_030684315.1. Lineage (NCBI taxonomy): Eukaryota > Metazoa > Chordata > Chondrichthyes > Orectolobiformes > Stegostomatidae > Stegostoma > Stegostoma tigrinum. The sequence continues at coordinate 317,836 of NC_081360.1, forward strand.
TACCATTCACAAGGCACCACACCCTGGGTGTTTGATGCCATTCAAGTTAAAGCAATGGCTTGACTGGAATCACAACTGCAAAATAGTCACTCTCTGCCCCAATGGCATTCAGTAGGAACACATCCTGTACATGCTTTTTTGTGAATTTCCCCTATTATGGTGATGCACAATTTGATAGAACATGGTCCTGGTCTATTGATGTCTCTCTGTCTCGACACAAACTGTGCGGTGCTCACACCAACCAGTATTGCCACGTGTTGATGATGACTGAGGGAGGTGAAGATGGGGAGGGATGCCTCTTATGAATGACTGTGCACCTGTCTCTAATTGGGGGCTGGTGCCTGCCCGGACGGCCATGGATGTGCCTGTGTCCACTGGCACACTATAGATGCCTAAACTCTCTTCCTGGCACTGAACCCAAGGAAAGCACGGGGCTCTGACTGTGTCCCCAGCCGAGCACTCAGATCCTGTGCAGACCAACTGGTGCGATGTATTCACCAACGTCTTCAACCTCTCCCTCCTACAAGCTGAAATCTCCACATGCATCAAGTAGATCACCATACATCACCTCCCTCTAAGGGAGGGAGAGACACGGGGTCTAGAGACTGACTCCTCACCATAAACTCATTGCCAAGCCTCTCAGAAACAAAACCCTGGGGGAAATCAGGAAGTAGTTGTCCTTTAATTCCAGTTGAAATCTGCTCCTATTCTCTGGATTTGAAATCAGGGGAAAGAGTCAATAATTGGGTGAGGTTTTCGAAGTCAGTCAGTAATGGGATCTCATTTGTTTCTGCTTATTTTTGTTTCAAACCATCTTAACTTTGATTGAATCAATTTCCATCTCTCTCCTTCGCTCTTGGAGAATCTCTGAGAGATTGAAGCTTTTACACAGGGAGAGGGAGACACACAAGCTCTGGAAGTAGGGATGAATCCAAGCCCCGGGAGTAAATAACTCTTCTGTCCTACCCTTCAAACAGAAACATTGGTGCAGTTCTGAGGCAATATGAGACACCTTCGTGTGCCCCTTTCTCTGGGTTTAATATCAGGGGTAATGGCTGGGTGGGGGAAAAATGTGGGTGGGGGAGGAAGGCGGATGGGAGTTAGGGGAGGGATGGGATGTGAAGGAGATATTGTTTGATTTTGTTAGTAATTCACTTTATTTGTTCACTGTTAGGGTTAAATAAATAAATTATTACTTACGACTTCAAAGTTGATATCAGGCATTTTATTTCATTTAATCTCTCTTTTCAACACATCATACACGGGAGGTGCGTCTTTATAGGTGACGCAGGTTTAATCATGAGAAGGGGATCTCTTCTCCCTCCGTAATAGACTGGGGCTTCGGTTTTGGTTTAAATATCAGAGAGATGTCTTTCTTCCCTCTCTAAGAGACTGGGGGCTCAAGTCCGGGATCTAGCCAGTTCATGTATGGGATCTGAATGGATATGAATGTACTTAGACAGATTTAAACAGGATGGGAGATTTGTGTGCTCGACCACAAAATAGAACTTAGTGAGAAAAATCTGTTTAGTTTTGGTTACTTGTGGGGGTTAAAATTAAATGTGAGGGGAATGGCTCTTAACATTCCTCAAGATTTTCTGGGGCTTGTGTTTTAAACCCTGGTGGAGGTTGAGTTGGATTACATCACTTCCGATCTTTCTTTGCAGTGGAGTATGTATCGGGTCCAGTTCGATGTTTTTTGTTGATGAACTTCTTCATGGAGAACCAGGCATCCAGGAACTCCCATACGTGTCTTTGCTTGGCCTATGCCAGGTTCCTGGTGTTGTCCCAATAAAACTGATGGTTTTCCTTATCCATGTGGATGGAAATGAGTTAGTATTTGTCATGTATTTATGTTGCTAGTTGATGTTCATGTACTTCTTTGACTAGTTTTCTTGCTGTCTGTCCAAAGTAAAGTCTGTCACAGTCTTTGCAGGGGATCTTGTATGTTACATTGGTCCTGTTCGCAGTGAGTTATAGGTCTTTGGTTCTGGTTAGCAGGTGGCGTAGGGTCGATGTGAATTTGTGTGCTACTCTGAAACTCAGTGGCTGTAGGAGCCTCAGGGTTAGTTCAGATGTGTACCTGATGTAAGGTAGCATGATGTGTGTGTCAGGGCGAGCAGTATCTTCCTTGTGTTGTTTGTGCAATAGACATCTTTGCCCCTGTTTTGCAGGTATGCGTACTGGGATTAAGTGTGCTTCCTTTTGCTTAGCTCTGTGTTGCTGTTGTGTGTTGTTGCCCATTTAGAGAGTTCTCATGCAACTTTGTTTCTGGGTGTTCAGATGGCTTTCATTGAAATTGAGTACGTGGTCAGTGTGTGTGGCTTCCCTGTGTACTGTGTTAGGAATTCCCGGTTGCTCCTGCATTCCAGCAAGACGTCAAGGAATGGGAGCTGTCTGTTGTTTTCCTCTTCTTTCGTGAACATCATCCCGGTGGGACTTTTTTTTAAATTCTTGTGTCTCCTCTAGATTGGTCCATTTGAGAATAACAAAGATGTCATCCACGTATCAATACTTTCTGTTCGATTAGTGGAAGGGCCATGTTTTCGAGGCTCTGCATCACTGCTTCATCTATTAGTCCACAGATATGTGATACCATGGGTATTCCATTGATCTGTTCGGTTATTTGGCCCTTAACGGTAAAATACTTAGTGAGTATCCATTACCCACTCACTACTTTGATGACATGGTGGAACACAAGACCAATGGGAAATTCCTAACAAAGATACACGGGAAATCCACCACCCTGACACCCACCACGTTTTCAAGGACATCGGATACCTGAAAAACCGGGTCAGAAAATACCAGGAAGGTCCTGCACTCCCCGACACACTCATCACGCTACCTTACATCAGGAACACGTCTGCACTGATCACAAAACTCCTACGACCATTGGATGACACAGTAACATGCAAAAGGCAGTCAGGATTAATGGATCTTTATTAAGTTAAAAAGATGTATCTACGCGAATACCACAAATATCAAGAACAACAACTTTACACACATTTCTCCGGATGTGTTCCCAGTCAGACTGGGTACCACTGCAGCCACACACCCTTCCTACAAATATGATTGGAAATCAGATTTTATGACCTTTTTTACTTTCTAAAAAATCTTCTCTTTATTACAAAGATGAGGGTTATTTTCTTTTCTCAGAATGTTGAATATCTTTGGAAGTCTCTTCCCTAGAAAACATTGCAGGCAGAGAAATTGAATATTTTTGAGGCTCCAACATGTAGATTCATGAATTACAATGAAGTCAAGGATTATTAGGTAGAGAACAAACATGTGCAGTGTTGTGGAAAATGCTGACAGTGGTACAAAATGAAACTGCAGATGATCAGAACATTGAGGAATACAATGGAAAACAAAATGATAATATAGAGAAGCGTTTGAAATGTTACCAGTTATAGAATAAGCCTGAGAAGACAATTCAGCTGCTCTCTTATTACAGAGAGACCACACGTAGTGGTTTAACCTGAGAGTCACCACACCTCGGGTGAGGGGTCAGGTGGAGAAAGCGGGACCTTCGTAGTAACCTCTGTTAGAGTGGGAATTGATCCTGTGCTTTTGGTCTCCCTCTGCTTCATAAACCAGCCGTCCTGCCAACTGGCGTTGGAGACTATGAGGCTGTTTCAGATAGAAATAGCCACACCAATAAAGGCAGTAGAAACTTTGACATGAAGGAAGAAATTACAAGACAGATCGTATTCAAGATAACGGCTCAGGACAAAAAAAAACGGTTCTCTGCTAGAAATTGAATTTTATAATGAAACAACTGTTTAGATGCTGGGCATCCTTGGCTGAATAAATAATGTAATAAAAGCAAAAAGTGATAATTACTGACCGTGACTTGTTATGAATAATCATCAAATAAGTTTATATTTTTGGTCAGACTATGTAAAGTATGTTTACATAAAAGCATAAAGCTGTTGCAATATGTCATTTGGAGAGTCATTCTCAGGGGAATTGGCTCCCAAACACATGTTTGAAGAAAACCAGTCAATAAAGTGTCTGAATGTCATGTGGTCCATGACAGGAACCCAGGCGGTGGAATGGCTGCAAGTTCCTGTAACGTGCGTCTCAGACCATCATTAGAACAGACCTCACCTTTTTGAACGGTTGAACATGCTTGAAGGTCCGAATGGTTTCATGATGGATTTTAATTGTGTGTAATTTAAAAAATAAACAACTCAGCTCCTTCCCATTGTGTTGCATACTGGAGGACTGCCATTTCCCTGTAACTGTGATTTGATTGAAACACTATTTGGAACATTCCACATTCGACATCATTCACAAAATTCTAAAAATGACATTCTCCAGAATAATCAAAAATTGCATTTGCAGGAAAATTATGTAACCATGTGGGAGTATTACGTGTGTGTGTGTGTGTGTTGTGTGTGTGTATGGACACGTGTGTGTGTATGTGAGGGAGACAAGGAGCGGAGATTGTACATGCATCAGTGAGAGGTGAACCATGAGCTTTGTAGGTATGCACTTTCACAGATATACAGTTAGCGTGAGGGAGCAAAGACAACACAGCGGCACTTATCCTGGCAGAGGCTTCTCCTGTGTTGTTGGACATTTCTTCAGACCGTGGATAATGATCTGACCATAGTTGGTAGGTCTGGCGATGTGGCCTCTTCTGGCAAGAGAATGGTCTTTCTCTCTACTCGCCCATCCACAAGACCATCCAGGCCCGTGTCGAAGAAGCGTGGTACAATTGCCACTTCTCTGTAAAACTCGTGGCAAATCGTGCAGAGCAGCTCCGAACTGAGAAAAATTAACATTGGCCTTTTAAAGATGGCGCCAGAAAACTAGCTTGATCTCACGCAGATGATCCCTCTGTCAGACTCAATGAAAATGACACTGACGCAAATTATCACATGATTCAACCCAATGATTTGAAACCTCCGCTGACTCCACACCTAGTTACAAAGCTGCAGAAAAAAAACGTTCAAAAACCCCCATATGAACTCAGAAGAAAATCCCGTTCAATCATCATTCATGGATATATTGGCCCATGTTGCAAGATGCTATCAAAATGCCTTCATTTCAGCATTCTGAAATCTATGAACACATTCTCCCATTATTCTGTCTCTCAACCTCCCCCTCTCTGTTTATTTCCCAAACACCTCCTATTTGTTATTAGTTAAGTGATACTCCCAAAATCTCTTGCTGTAGTAGTTTTCACACCTCCAGGACCCCTTGACACAATGGAGACACGGAGGTGTAAATCGATGGGGTGTGCATATCCTGTCATTCCCATATTGGTTGCATGTTCCCCCATCCCGGGCAGCGATCTAACAGAGTGTTACAGTGCAATGCACTGGGTTGGTGTACATAGCTCCACGTGCTGAAAGAATAACCATTCTAGTTTTACAGATCACTTCATTTGTATCTACTGTACAACACCCCTCAGTGCACAGAACCTATAAAACAATGCCCTGATGTGTCTGTGCTGCTTCCCATGCTGGGCAAATGCATAGTCTGGGTTTATAAATCAATGTTCTCATGTGGTTTGCACAGCTCCACACTCTGATTGCTCAACTGAACGAGACAGATGTCTAGGATAACAAAGTGTGAAGCTGGATGGACACAGCAGTCCAAGCAGCATCTTAGGAGCATCTAGGACTCTCCAGCATCTGCAGTTCCCAAGATCTCAGACAGATGTCCAGTTCAGTTTTAGAGGTCAATGCACTGGTTGAGTCTGCATAGTGTTGCACCCTGGACAGATTTGCCTCGTATTGAGCATTAAATGAGTCTGGCCTGCATAGAACTCCTTGCTAAAGAGATATCTCATCTGGATTTATGATGTCTGAGCTGGTTTTGTGAGATGCATTGAGAATGTTAAATAACTAAGCATTTTAGCTATCTGGCAATGTCTTTATTTTATATTCTCATTCGCATGATTGAACCCTACAATGTCTGACTCCCGGGGCTAATCACATTCCTCGATCTATTCTCATGTTTCTGCCGCTTGTGTTCATTGAGCAATTGTCCAATTTTAATGTGAATGGCTATCCTATATGTTTCCCTGGCTTTTGGTGTTGGTCACTCATTAAGAAACTTTGAAACATTCTTAGAGAGCGTAGGTTGCAGTCTCTTTCAATTCCAAATGTCCTAAGCAGCGCTGTGGGTTGGATGCAGGTTTCAGCAGCTTTGAGACACGTCTTTCAAACCTATTCTGTGCCTGTTCACCGAACGCCTGAGTTAGTCACTCCGTGATGATCATATATTCAGTAACACGAACAATCTGCTTCGCTGCTATTGATTCAGGCCAGGTTTCTACCTTGGGGTTGAGAGGCATTGACTTAATTATGCTGTTGGAAAGTTAGTGGAAATGCTGGAGATGGTATACTGGAAGTTGTATTTTAAGTTTTTGTGGACATTCAGGAAGCCAGAGGCTTTGGTGATCCAGTCTGAATGAGCCATGGTGACTGAAGTTACAGCATCTGGGTCTGCAACATGGTCAACAAATGGAGCAGAGGCTGCAGAGAGGGGAGCGTCTGTAAAATGCAATGAGGAGTGACAATCATGTCATCGAGGATTATGTTGAATGGTGGATTGAATGGCCCGCTCATGCAACGTTTTCAAATATTGCTGTTTGTAACAAGCCAGTTCTCCTTCTCTCCCAGTATATCATACAAGGGGGGAGTGAATCAGACCCCCATGTTCCTGTAACAGAATCCTGGGGGCTCACAGTACCAAGCTCAAATAGTTGATTGACTGCCTCCTGTTCCTATGTACCAGGTTTGTGAAAATAGATGTCCTCCTCCTGCTCTTGAGTAACAGGTTGGAATAGTTGTGCTGCCTCCTGCTTTTCCCATGAAATGGATTTGAGGGACTGATTGGCGTCTTCACTCTCCTTGTAGTTTATATTGGCTGAAAGGCTTTGCTTCTGTTTCTGTAAAACATCCTCAAAATCTGATTGGTACAAGTTAATGCCTTACATTCTGGAATTGAGCAAGCAAGCTGACTGGATGTGTTTTTCTTTGGATGCATTTAAGAAGCTGAATGACCTTCGGTTCCTCTGTAACAGGGTCAAGAGGCTGAATGGCCTTCACTTGTTCCTGTCTAACAGGCTTCAGAAGCTGAATGACCTCATATGGTTCCTGTGTAACCGACTGGAGTAATTGAATGGCCTCTTCCTGTCCCTACGTAACATATTTGAGAGGCTGAATGACCTCCTCCTGTTCTTCCATAACAGGCTTGAGAGCTTTAATGGTCTCATCCTGTTCCTGTATAACAGATGTGAGGGCCAGAATAGCCTCCTCTTGTTCCCTATAACAAACTCAATCGGCATAATGCTGTCCTCCTGTTCCTGTTTACCAGATTGGAAGAGGCTAAATGGCCTCCTTGGGTCCTCTGTGACAGCCCTGAAAGGATGAATGACCTCCCTCTGTTCCTATGCAACAGGTAGGAGGGGCTGAACAGCGTTCTCCTGATCTTCTGTAACAGGTCGAGAGACTGAATGACCTCCTCCTTTTGTCCCTCTGTAACAGCCTCAAGAAATTAAATGATTTGGCAACCTGTGATTTGTGAACAAGCGTCAAGATGGAGCAGAATTTTAAGGTGTGTCCAGGACGGTTTTCCAGAGCAGTAAGTATATAGTCCAACTCGGGAAGAGGCCATACTGTACCTGGTGTTGGGCAATGAGAGGCCTATGACAGGACATGAGATATTGCTGGCAAACATGGTTAAGGAAAATCCCAAAGCCTTTTATTCATTTATGAAAAGCAAGAGGGTAACTAGAGAAAGGATCAGCCCACTTAAGGACAAAGAAGGAAAGTTATGTGCTGATTCAGAGAAAATGGGTGACATTCTCAACGAGTACTTTGCATCAGTATTCACCAAGGAGAGGGACATTACGGATGTTGAGGTTAGGGATAATATTTGCTTACCCTAGGTCAAGTTGACATAAGGAAGGAGGAAGTGTTGTGTATCCAAAAAGGCATTAAGTTGGACAAGTCCCCAGGTCTGGATGGGATCTATCCCAGGATACTGAGTGAAGCGAGAGAGGAAATAGCTGGGGCCTTAACAGATAACTTTGCACCATTCTCAGACACAGGTGAGATCCCGGAGTAGTGGAGACTTGCTAATGTTGTCTCCTTGTTTAAGAAGGGTAGCAAGGATAATCCAAGTAATTATCGACCGGTGAGCCTGACGTCAGTGGTTGGGAAGCTACTGGGGAAGATACTGAGGGATAGGATCTATTCCCATTTGGAAGAAAATGGGCTTATCAGTGATAGGCAACATGGTTTTGTGCAAGGAAGGTCATGCCTCACCAACTTAATTGAATTCTTTGAGGATGTGACAAAGTTGATTGATGAGGGAAAGGCTGTAGATGTCATATACATGGACGTCAGTAAGGCATTTGATAAGGTTCCCCATGGCAGGCTGATGGAGAAAGTGAAGTCACATGGGGTCCAGGGTGTGCTAGCTAGATGGATAAAAAAAACTGGATAGGAAACAGGAGACAGAGAGTAGTAGAAGAAGGGAGTTTCTCAAATTGGATATCTGTGACTAGTGGTGTTCCATAGGGATCTGTGCTGGGACCACTGTTATTTGTGATATACGTAAATGATTTGGAGGAAGGTGTAGGTGGTCTGATCAGCAAGTTTGCTGATGACACTAAGATTGGTGGAGTAGCAGATAGTGAAGGGGACTGTCAGAGATTACAGCAGAATATAGATCGCTGGAGAGTTGGGCAGATAAATGGCAGATGGAGTTCAATCCAGGCAAATTCGAGGTGATCCATTTTGGAAGATCTATTTTAAGGGTGAACTATACAGTAAATGGAAACGTCCTCGGGAAAATTGATGAACAGAGAGATCTGGGTGTTCAGGTGGCAACGCAGGTCGATAGGGTAGTCAAGAAGGCATACAGCATGCTTTCCTTCATTGCAGTGGGTATTGAGTGCAAGGGTTGGCAGGTCATGTTACAGTTGTACAAGACTTTGGTTCTGCCACATTAGAGTGCTATGTACAGTTCTGGTCACCACATTACCAAAAGGATGTAGACGCTTTGGAGAGGGTGAAGAAGAGCTTCACCAGGATGCTGCCTGGTATGGAGGGCGCTATGTATGAAGAGAGGTTGAGTAGATGAGGATTATTTTCATTAGAAAATGGAGATTGAGAGGGGACCTGATTGAGGTCTACAAAATCATGAGGGGTATAGACAGGGTGGATAGCTAGAAGATTTTTAACCAAAGTTTGGGACTCAGTTACTCGGGATCATGGGTTCAAAGTGAGAGGAGGAAAGTTTAAGGGAGATATCCGTGGAAAGTTCTTTACACAAGGGTGGTGTGTACCTGGAACGCGTTGCCAGCAGAAGTGGTAGACGCAAACACGTTAGAGTCTTTTAAGATATTTCTGGACACCTACATGGATGGGTGGGGAGCAAATGGACACAGACCCTGAGAAAATAGATGCCAGGTTAGACAGAGCATCTTGATTGGCGCAGGCTTGGAGGGCTGAAGGGCCTTTTTCTGTGCTGTAATTTTCTTTGTTCTTTGTTATTTATTAAATTGTATCTGATGGAGGTCCTTCTTTTCTCAGTTGCACAAAACAAACAACACAATGTACTCCAGGTGTCCTCTCAGCAACACCTCATACAACTGCAGTAACACCTCAATATGTGTTGAATGATTCCCTTTGGAAAATGTGTACACGTTCCAGCCTTTCACGTCTCCAACTGGAAATAGGCTAGAGTTGACTGAATGACCTCTTCCTGTTTGTCTGTAACAAGCACACGAGGTCAGAATTGTTTCCTCCTATTCCTGACCAGCATTCTCAATGCTCCAAATAATGTCTCAAGTTTGTGAAAAAAATTCATAACGCAACACTATAGGAACAACATTATAAAAGGTTGCAATAAATGTTCTCAGACTGGCTTATGATCTCTAGACATTTCACCACGAGTCATTTAATGCAATTTGTCTGTTATTTTATCCCTGTGTTCTTTTATAAACAGAGTGGTACATATACAACCCTGCAGTGCTATGCAACAACACCCACATATATAGAAGGAAGATTGGAAAAATTGAAAGGTTTATGGTCCATCCCTCTGCAACAATCATCTATCCCACCCAGACTGAATAATTGCTCCCTTTAGTTCTGATATGAAAAGTGAGTAAGGAAGGGATTAACAGAACCTGCTTGTGCGGTGACTGTGATCAATGTGAGTCTCCATGGATTCTAATTATCCCAGGAGACTATTTCCATCATTTAGTGATAAATAGGCTCTGATCTATGCGTTATCCCACAGTCTGAGCAGGACCATTGCCTACAGCAAAAATCAAAATTTAGCTTCCATCAGCAATTTCATTCCATGAGGATGTAAAGTAGGGGGGAAAGGGGAGATGCTTCAATGAAAAAAAAACAAAGTGAATCACACTGTGACCAGGTTACCATAGGTGAGAAAATAAATCCATGCAGGTGAAAAGGAGGCAAGAGGCATCAGGAGTTTACACTGTAATCGAGAGGGATACATACAATTACGGTGCCTGTAGTTTTAATACTGCACCGGGAAAAGATGTTTTCACTCTCATGAGGTGGGACACACAGAGCCACAGTGCTGGTAGCTGAAGGAAAGCACTGGGAAAAAGGATGTGGTCAATGCGACTAAACAAGTGCATTTAGTTGAGATAGTGAAGAAAATCCCAAACGAATCCCAAGGAGCTGCGGGAGAGTGAGCAGCTGAGTCACAGACTGGTTAGTAAGATGGTGCCTGACCTCTATAACGTTTACACAGGAAGAAAAGAGGGAGGGAGTAAAGAAGTAAAATATTGACGAATATAAGGCTTATCATTCTCTAATTTTATTAGATTCCCTACAGTTTGGAAACAGGCCCTTCAGCCCAACAAGTCCACCCCGCCCCTTTGCAGCATCCCACCCAGACCCAACGCCCGTAACCCACACACCCCTGAACACGACGGGAAATTTTGCATGGCCCATCCACCGAGCCTGCACATCTTTGGGACTGTGGGATGAAACCGGAGCACCCGGAGGAAACACACACAGACACAGGGAGAATGTGCAAACTCCACACAGACAGTTGCCCGAGGCTGGAATCGAACCCAGGTCCCTGGCGCAGTGAGGCTGCAGTGCTAACCACTGAGGAACCGTGCGGCCCTTTTTTAAGAGATAAAAGTATTTGCACTCCTTCTGAAATGTTATCTGAGACAGTAGTATTTTGTGGAATAGATGGAGACATATTTATCATTCCCCTGATTAAGTTCAGGCTGGAAACTCCTGTAAAGACTGGGGAAGTGACAGTGGAGCAATTGAAAGAGTGTCAATTCCAGGAATACAGATGGTTATTGGAAACGGCCGAGCAGGATCAAAGGCAGGAGTCACACCTCTTGTAGTGGAGAAGCCAAAGGAAAACCAGGGGCCAGTGGAAGCAAAAGAAGAAATACCCTGGAATTTTTTCTGGAATGTGTGGGAACAAGATCCCACAGTCATAAGTTAGAGCAAAAAGATAAATAAAGACTGAAGAGGAAGACGCAGGTCCAGTTCACTGCCCTGTTTGATGAAAGGGAAAAGGAAAAATATGAACAGGGAGAGGACCGGCCAGAGGTGCTTAGTTCTGATGATTACTGGAGTTACAACAAAAAGATGAGACAATAAAATATCTATGTCATAACATCTACTCAGAAAAGGACTAAAAATGTTTTCCAGATGGTTATTAGGGCGGCACGGTGGCTCAGTGGTTAGCACTGCAGCCTCACAGTACCACGGACCAGGGTTCGATTCCAGCCTCGGGCGACTCTCTAGTTTGCACGTTCTCCCCGTGTCTGCATGGGTTTTCTCCGGGCGCTCCTGTTTCCTCCCACAGTCCAAAGATGTGCAGGCTAGGTGGATTGGCCATGCCAAATTGCCCATCGTGTTCAGGGGTGTGTGAGTTAAAAGGGGGATGATTCTGGGTGGGATGCTTCAAGGGGCAGTGTTAACTTGTTGGGCCGAAGGGCCTGTTTTCACACTGTAAGGAATCTAATTAACTTAATGCCAGAATCTGAAGGCAAAAATGGAGACAACTTCCGGGTCATGCAGAAGAGAAACGGGCGGAAGTGCACCAAATGTTGTTGCTGGTAGCATACAGACAGGAAGTGTAGCAGCTAGCACATGACTTACTGATAGAAAGTTATTTGGGAGTGAGGAAGTGTGAGGTTAAAATACTAAAGCAATTCAATTGGCCTGAAATACATAATGATGTGGTTCAATTTTATCATTCCTGTCATACATGTCAAATGGTAGGAAAGCCGCAGGCAGGAATAAAATCAGCGCCTTTGGAATGGACACTGAGGAAAAGATACTTTTGTCACTGACACTCAGAACGAGGCACATCAAAATACAAATTATCTGATTTTGCTGTGCCTTCAATTAATTGGTAAGGAACTCCTTTGAAAATGGGGTAAGACAGAGAGCTATCTGCCTTAGGAACAGGAATATGAATTGAAAGGCTTGTTGCAGCAATAGAGAAGATATACAGGAAGAGAATGGGGAGGGCTAATTCTATCCTGCATGAAGATGATATGGGTGATGCTGTTTCAAAAAAAAACCTCCGACAGGCTTAATCCTCTTGAAGGCACATAGGTACAGACAGAACTGGCAGTGATGCTGCAAAAACAGCTCACTGAGACAAGTCAAAGTGAAGAGAGTTCACTGATCCTGTTGGTTGCCAAACTATATGGTACCCAATGCTTCTGCGTGGTTTATTGGAAGGTCAATGCCATAACTAAATTGGGTTCATACCCAATGCTAAGGCTGGAGGATTGTGTGGGAAAAAAAAGGTCAATCACGTACCTCACCAAGTTGGACTTACATTGTGGTTACTGACAATTACGTTTGTCACAGACAAGAGAAGTTTATGTGTTTGTAATCCCAGTTAAATGTAATGCCTTTTAGTATGAAGAACGCGCCAGGCACACTCCAAAGACTTATGATCAGTGTTGTGGCAGGTTTGACGAGTCGTTCTGTCCAAACAGGTGACTTTGTGATCTTTGGACATTTATTGAAATATCACATGGTACTTTTGGCCAAGCTCTTTGAAAGTCTGTGGGAGGAAAAATTGGTTGTAAATTGAGCAAATTCTGTATTCACGAAGGGCGAAGTGAGGGCCTTGGGATACAACATCGGGCATGGAAGATGAGTCTGATGAATGTGAAAATGAACCTCATTGAGGAATTTCCAAGATCATCCTCGAAGGAAGAGATACTTCCATTTTTCATCCTGACCGGTTTCTCCCGGAAGTTCATATAAAACATAAGTAGCACGGTGGTGCCACTGATGGATTTGCTGAAGAAGAACATGAAATTTCGGTGGACAGAACAATGCCAGGAGGCATTTGAGAATTTAAAAAGCTGTATTAACCACCACACCAGTTTTCGCAACGGCTAATTTCTGAAAACCTTTTAACGTCACTAACAACACCAGAAGAGTAGTGTTGAGCTGTGTTGATGCAGGAGGATGATGGCGGAATTGAAAGGCCCGTTGGGTATTTTTTCAAATAAACTCAACATCCACCAGATAAAATATTGCATCATTGAAAAAGAGTTATTGAGTTTGGTACTGGCCTAACAACACTTTAATGTTTATGTTCCACATAATGCATCAGAGACAGTTCTGTGTACAGATCCAACCGTCTCACCTTTTTGAACAGACTGAAGGACAAAAATACAAGGCTATTTCATTGTGGTTTGATATTGCAGGCTTTTAATTTGTATTTTGTACATGCTGTGGGTCATAGTAGTATCATTGCAGATGCATCATTATGAGTTTAAAAGAAAATCTGTAGATAAGATGGAACGGGTATGGCTCTATGTATTAAGAGAATCAGTACGAATGTTGTAACATTCAATAACTGACCTTTGTATCTCATGATAATGGCATTCAGAATTTTGTTTTTTAATGAAGGAATATTTTTATTATGATGTTTCTTTCTTTTGGGAGGAGGTCTTATGAAGGTGTTCAGAGGAGTTGTGAAGTGGAAGGCAGGAAGCTAGAATTTGTTCGAAAAAAATGGTAACGGAGAAGAGTCCAGTTCATTTAATGGGTAAAGTGCTCATCCAAGTTTGGAGAATTATACAGAAAAAATGTGTCTGTGTGTAGGTGAAGATGTACAGCCAATTCTGAAATTGAAATATGCAACATTTGACTGTGTTATTGTAATCCTTTGGGTTGTTTTGATGTTTTGGTAATGAGCTAGAATCAGCCAATTGATTGAAACAAGGACTTAGTGACTGAAAGCCAGATGACTTTAAAACTGATGATTTTGACAACCTGAGACCAATGCTATTTTAAGAAATTTGAAATAGCATTTAAGGTATATAAGAAGAGCTTTTTTAAAACAAAAATCGGGATAAGAATGAAGCACCATTGAGAAATAAGCCTTTACCTCTCACAAGAAATTGCTGAGCACTAAAAGAAAGCAGCATCACTCGATCAGAAGTACCATGGTACTTCGAGCTAATCATACTCACAGAAGACTCCAAAGAGATAACATTCCTAAGAGCTGGATCAGTAGAACAAACGTGCTTATGACTTGGGGATAGCAAAAGAAAGGCTTGTAGACTTCCAGAGACTACAATTTAGCGAGTTGTGAGAAGATTTGTAGGTCAGGTTGAGGTTCTGGATGTGAGTTTGCTCGCTGAGCTGAAAGGTTCGTTTTCAGATGTTTCGTCACCATTCTAGGTAACACCATCAGTGAGCCTCCGACGAAGCGCTTGTGTTATGTTCAGCTTTCTATTTATCTGGTTAGGTTTCCTTGACATCACCAATCCAAGGACACCTAAACAGATAAATAGAATGTGGGACATAACACCAGCGCTTCGTCGGAGGCTCACTGATGATGTTATCTAGAATGGTGACGAAACGTCTGAAAACGAACCTTCCAGCTCAGTGAGCAAACTCACATCCAGAACTACATTTTAAATAATTTTCTTATTACTTGGGTTTATGTAATTGGGAATTGTTTATTGGAACAGTGCACCAGTACAGTTTCATTCAAGTCGGGAAGAACTTTTTGTAAAGGAAAGTTTTTTTTTGTTTGTTCGGTGTTGTGTTAATGTGTTCACGGTTATAGCTAAATAAATAACTTGTTACTTGTTACTTATAAAGTGAATATCGGTGATTTTCTTTCAATTAATCTCCCCTTCTCTGTACGTTTGGGGGCTCAAGTTAAGATCTCCTTTGTTCGTGTGTGGGATATGAATGGATCTGAATGGATTTCGACAAACTTAAATAGGCTTGGTGATGAGTATTCTAGGTCAGGTGAGACAAATTTGAATAATTTTGTTTACTTGTCATTGGTTAAGTTGAAAGTGAGGGAAATGGCTCTTAACATTGATAAAGAGATTCTGGGATTTTAAGATGCTTCCCGAATTTTCCAAAAAAATGTTTACTTAAATAGAGGAAGGATACACTTTGAGAATCATCAAACAGTTGACTTGGGTTCACAGGGGCAAGATGAAAGCTGAAATTGTAGAGGGGTTAGTCAAGCATTTGGGTAAACCAGAGAAAATGGAAATTGCAGGGGAGTAAGAAAAAAGAAATTGCAAATAAGACAGCTGTAGTTGGACAGTAAATTGGCATTGAAACTGTTTGAATTATATTTAGAAGCAGAACAAAAACAAACAGAGAGTGAAGAGAGGGGAAGACAAAGGGGGCAGATGAGTGGAAAGAGAAAGAGGGAGAGAAGATGGTGGAAGGAAGGAGAGAGAAATGGAAAAAGAGAGAGAAGAAAGGAAAAAAAAATGCTTGCATTCAAAAATAAAGTTGAAACTAGAAGCAAAACGATGACAAATGGTAGAAGTACAAGACAAAAGTGAGGATCGACAAACTCATTGTTGCCAACAGCCCGCTTGGGAAATGTACAAATATGTCCAAACATGACCAAAATTCAATGGCCAGAATTGACCAGACAATGTAATATCTCTGTAACCGCTGCTGGATCAGGTTACAGAGATAAGGAAGGGTGTTGGCATTGAAGGAGTTCACAGTGAGAGGGAGATTGTGTTAAAGAGCTGGAGGAGGTTACAACACTAAGGAAGAGGATTGGGCCTGGAGGAATTTCAAGAAATTGGAACAGCTACAGTTGCTGTTGGAGATCACTGCAATGGGGAGGTCTGTCATGGTTGGAGAGCAATTTGCAGAGATAAAGAGGGGTTGAGGGTTTACAGGATGTTTCAGAAGTAGGAGTGCATGGTTGGTGGAGGTTACACAGAATGGGAGGGATGACGTCTTCTTACAGGGATGAGGAGGAATGGAGGGGCTGAAGGTGGTTAGGGAGATATATGACTATGTACATACTGCAGGAAGTTACAGCGATAGGGAGGGCAGGGATAGCTGGTAGGGGTTACAGTATGAAGAACTGTTGTTGGGACTGGAGGAGGCTCCAGAGACATGGAGCAATATATCTGCTGCTGGAGGTTACAAACATAGGGAAAGTGCAGGGCTGGGCAAGGTTACAGAGATAGCGAAGAGTGTAGAGCTGCAGGAGGGCACAAAGACAAAGAGGAGTATACATGCTGCAGGGGTGATAGTGATCAGGAGGGATTGAACTGCTGGTGGAGATTATAGAGATGGGAGGAATGAAGAGGTTGGAGGTGGTGACCAAGATAATGATAGGTATATTTTCTGGAGTTAGTTACAGTGAAAGATAGGGCTGCAATAGGTGATGGTGGTTACAGTGTTAAGGGGGTGCTAGGGGCTGGAGGAATTACAGAAATAGGGAAGTGGGGCTGGACTACAGGACGTTACCCAGTTAGGGAAGGCTGTCGCACCTGGTAGAGTTTTCTTAGCTCGGGACGATTGCAGATGCTGGAGGAAGGTTGTAACATTGGGAGGATTGTCCACCCTAGAGCAGGTTACAGAGTGAGGGAAGGATGTAGGTGCTGGAATAGGGTACATGGACAGGGGATGGTGTACATGCTGGAGGATGTTTGAGATATAGGGCGAGGTGGAGGAGATGTACTAAATTACAGAAATAGGGAGGACTGGAAAAGCTGTTGAAGGTTAGAGATGAGGTGGATGCAGGGAATGGAGCAGGTTACAAAAATAAGTAAGACTATGTGATCCTAAGGAGGTTAACAAGGTGGGCTGAAGTGAAATCTGGAAGATGTTCCTGGGATAATAGTATAGTATCCACACAGTGATTCAACAAGTCCACATCCGCAAAGCACCAACACCATCGATGTAATATCCACAGCCAGTCCACTTAACCTACATATCACTGGACACTACGGGCAAATTAGCATGGCTAGTCCACCTAAACTGCGCAGCTTTGGACTGTGGGAGGAAACCAGTGCACCCAAAGGAATCCCAGACAAACACAGGGAGAATGTGCAAACTCCACACAGACAGTCATCTGAGGCTGGAATTGAACCCAGACCCCAGTCACTATGAGGATTTGGTGCTGACCACTGAGCCACCGTGTCACCTGCTGCAAGAAAGTTTTAGGGGCTGTGGGAGGTTGCGGGGACAAGAGACATGTGGACATACTGAAGCAGGTCACAAAGACATGGAGTAGTATAGGTGCTGGAGAATGTTACGGGGTAGGGATCGCATGTAGATGCTGGAGAAGGTGAGAGAGATATGGAGATTATCAGCGCTGTGGGAGGCTTAAGAAATGAACAGGAGTGTAGGTGCTGGAGGAAATTTTAGAAACAGGGAGAGTTGAAGGGACTGGGGGAGATATGAAGTGGAGTAGATGCTGGAGGCTGTTACTAGCAGGAGGATGGGACAAGGGAAGAAGGCAATGACAGAATTTGAGAGCTGACGGATGAGGTGGCAGAGATTGGGGTCAGTAAATTCTGGAGGAGGTTAGCGGTTTTATTGGATGGAAGAACCTACACAAACAGGAATGCATGGCTCAAGACATTACAGAGATAGCGAGGCATGTTCATGCTAGAACAGTTTTTCTTCAGAGAGATCTTGTCTTCACATTCGTTCACATGATGGGGGAGAGGCGTAGTAGCTGGAGGTGACAAAGAAAAAGAGTGTTGTATGAGCTGGAAGAGATTAGATGGAATGGTAGGAGTGAAGGTGCTGGAGGAGATTCGAGAGACAGAGAGGATTGCACACTCTGGTGGAGTTTTAGGGGCAGGGGCAAGTTACAGGGAAAAGGGACGTATGCATACACTTGAGCAGGTTACAAAGATTTCGAGGAGTGTAGGTGTTGGAAAATGTTAGCGGGATAGAGAGCAGATAGATACACTGGAGAAGGAGACAGAGAAATGGAGGTTTTTGGAGCTGTGGCTGGCTACTTAAAATTAGAGGAGTGTAAATGCACAGAAAATTGTAGAATAGGGAGAGCTGAAGGAACTGGAGGAGATATGAATTGAAGTAGATGCTGCTGGAGGTTACTGAGAGGTGGATGTGATAGGGAAGGAGGAAAAGGCAGAATTTGGGAGCAGTGTAGCTGATGGATGAGATCACAGAAATAGGAAAGAGTGAAATCTGGAGGAGGTTAGAGATTTTGTGGGCTGGAGAAAGCTACAGAAATCCGAATGCGGGGCCAGAGACATGATAGAGAGAGTGAGGCCTGTGCATGGTAGAACAGGACACAGAGTTTGTTTTTTCATTCGTTCACAGGATGGGAGAGAGGGTTATCGCGGAGGCAGAGAAAAGAAGAGTTATACGAGCTTGAGGAGGTTAGATAGAAAGGGAGGAGTGAAGGGGCTGAAGGAGGTTCGAGAGATAGAGAGGGTTGTAGAGGCTGGAGGGGATTGGAGACACAGGGAAAGTGAGTGGGACTGGTGGAAGTCAGAGAACTATGGAGGGTAAAGGAGCTGGAGAAGGTTAGAGAGATAAGAAAGGTATATCTGGCTAGGGCATAAAAGAGCTAAGTAGAGTGAGTCGGCCTGGATGAGGTGAAAGAGATCGGTAGGTCGAAGGGGTTGAAGGACCTTATCGGGATATGTGGGGTGAAGCAACTGGAGGAGACAAGAGAGATAGGGAGGGATGCATATGGAGATGGATACAGCTTATGGAGGCAAGAACAAGAAAAGTGAGAGGGACAGCTGAAAGTTTAAAAACACAGAATTGCACAATGGCTTAATGGATACCAATCTGTGATGGAAATCTGTGCCATAGGCAAGGTAGTGGAAGTGATACCTTTGAGGATCCAATCTCAAGAGCTATAGAATCAGCGTTATACAACACAGTCGGCTCCTTCGGCCCCTTCAGTTGACAGCCACTAAAATAGGAAGCCCCACGGACACTGCAAAGTCATCCTTGCTAGTGTCTGGGGACTAGTGACAAAATTGGGACAGCCATCTTACAGTCAAGCGACAATGTGGCATAACGAAGCCTCATGATGTCAGATCAGACTTTAACACAGAAATGTCTGGCTGAATCATCTCCCTGAACTGGTGGATCGGTGTTCCTCCGCATTGAATAGCACTTGGAGTAAGCACTGAGAGAGAGTGGGGAAACTAGGCAATGTATCTTGACTGGCCCAATTCAAAACCACCACCAAGAGAGGATTGGCAGCAGCATTTCTGATGGAGATGATTGGGTTTGAAAGCACATAGCTGCTGGGCTGAGACAGCAACTGGTGGGGAAGGGCTGACTAAGAGGGAGAAACGTACTGAAACTCATCTTCACCAATCTGCTGGATGCAGATGCATGGATCCATGACTGTATCAGTAACAGTGACTACTACACACAATATTTCAAGAGATGACGTTCTATTTTTATGTTGGGAATGCCCTCCAACATATGTATGACACGACTACTGCGCTGAATGGGTTAGATTTCAAATAAATATGGCAGCTCAATGCTGGGCTGTGTCACCAACAACAGCAGAAATTTACTCCAGCACGATTTTGAATCGGATTACCCTGCATATCCCACACTTTATTATGACAATCAAGTCATAGAAAAACACTTGTTCAATGAACAATACAGGACAGCCTGCCAATAACAGCAGCAAACCCATCTATAAATGAGGTGAAGATCACTTCCTCCGCAAATAGAACAAGCAGCAAACGATGGATAGATCTCAGCGAACCCAGCGCCAATGAATCAGACCTAATCTCTATAATGCTGTGACATCCAGTCCAGAATGGAGTTGGACAATCAAAGAACCCAGTGAAGGAGGAGGAGGCTCCGCAAATATTGCCTTCCTCCATGATGGAAGAGCCCAGCAGAAAAGATAACAATAAAAAAGAAAGTGCTGGTAAAAACCCAGCAGACCTGGCAGCATCTGCGAAGAACAAAAAACAGAGTGGCTGTTTCGGGTCCAGTGACCCTTGCTCAGAACAGTTGAAAACATGAGGCTGAAATACTCGCAATAATGTTCAGACAGAAGTGTCGATGTGATGATCGAACTCAGCCTCCTCCAAAGATATCCAGCATTACACGTGGCCGTCTTCAACTAATTCCATTCATTTTCTGTGATATGAACAAACGGCTGGAGGGACTGGATAATATGCAGGCTGATCCACCAGCTAAGAGAGGCGACTCAGCAAGAGGTTCGCTTGTCAAAGTTTTATTTGACACCATGGTATTGCTGCCTCTAAAGCGACTGTGTGTAAATATTAGCGCATTATATATTAGTGCAGGGGAAAAAAAATTGTGTATTTTCGAAGTCCTTGCAATTAATACTAATTTCATCTTGGATGCGGCAACATATCATTTCATTTCCTTTATTGTGATTCCTGCACTGTTTCCTCATACTGTTATCATAAAATTTAACCGAATAAATGGATGTTTTTGTGCTTTTTGGAAATTCAGCAAGTGGGTATTATCGATGGATGTTGGCATTCAGTGATGTGACTTTGCTATCAATAGTTAGATTTGCTGAGAACAATGCCACAGAAATTTCTATTTCCAATCACACACAAGAATATTCGTTTGGGAAGATGCCAACCATCATTGTCACTGGGCAATTCACTGGCGTGTGGAGCTGACATGCACTGGATAGTGTTAATGAGGGACCCAACGTAAGGCAACGTATGCTGCAGGAGTCCTCAATTAAGGATCGGGTCCGAGGTGTAACATTACAGTGATTAGGTGGCACACCGGAAGTCATCAACAGAGAAAAACTTACGAGACAAGGATGTTAGTAGGTCATTTTTCACAAATGTTGAACTGCATTTGCACCAGGACTGAGTCTGGTGCAAGTTCATTGGCCAATTTGCCCCATGCACTTCCTTGTTGTTCAGGGATGCCTGAACACGTCTATTGTGAGTGATTGTGTGAATATCAGTCCAAGTTTGGTTTAGATACTCTGTGGACAGATTTAGGTGATGGCCATTGTTTTGGAGGTAGTGGTGAGGTCCGGTAGCACTGCGGCTGAATTCAGGCTTTGGTTTTTAGAGTTTATTTGTAACAGATTCGCTAGTTGCAAGACGATTTGTTGACTGGCCTGAACATGATTCAACTGTTTACGATCGTCACTAAATTCTGCAATAATTAGGTATGTACTCTGGTAGTTTAATTATTGTCACTTCAGTTGTTTTCAACTGAAAAACATTGCATTTGGTTGAATTTAAAACAGGGAAGAATTGAAGTGATATTAACTCTTCGCTGTCCAAAATGTAAAAATGAGTTGCATTGTAATTCTCACAGACTCGTAAAGAAACAGTCAGACATTGAGTGTAAAGCAGGATTCTGTTCCAGGCAAAATCATCAACTTCTCTGCTAGTTTCTGTCCAACTGACCAGATAGAGCCAGGCGGATGGGGCAACTTCTTGGTATCTTGTCACTTTAGTGCTCAGCATTGATGTCTGAAAGTAACTGGTTGAAAATGATGGGGATTGTTACCTCAATGACTAGCTGTGCTCCTGATGTCACTGGGGCAACACTCATCTCGCAAATTCTTACCTTTTTGAGGATTTAGACTACGCTGTGAAAAATATAGTGTCTTGATATGTTAAGTAGGACACTATTATCCATTGATATTAGCATGTACTAGCAGGGGCAGACTTTATTGGTCATCACCAGTAGCTCTGACACAGACCTGCCTCCCTAAAACTCTTCTCATCCAAGTGTAGCAGATGTATGCACAGATCTGTTCGTAAGGAAATACCAAGAATTTTTATTTTACCACGTTATCGTGAAGGAACAACAACTTATTGTCTATCCAGTATGGCATGTGACTTGAATGATAATTTGCAGAAATTGGATTTCCATTGCTCAGTCGAGGACATTACCAGAACAGGATTCTCTTCAATTCCCATTGATCACATTATTGTTCAGGGTCCTTGATGCCGCAATGAGTCAAGTTGGACTAGTGAAATGGGAAGTTACTCTCATCTCACTTCAATTGACATTGGAGCATCAGCTGAAACAATAAAGCGTGAAAGTATAGAACACAGTTTATTTGAACAATGTACTCACTGGCCTCACAATATTCCAAAGAAATGTTCGGCATGGACTTCCGATTCTGAAGTTTTTCCTGTTCTTAATGAGGCAGTTTGGTTAAATGCCCTGTCAGAGGGTCAGACCGAAGCTACACTCAGTCCGATGACAAACAAAACTTTTCCATTTCCAGCGCATCAGACAGTGGCAAACACACGCTACTGTCTGCTCCTATTGGACATTGATCATTTCAATCTCATGATTCACTGATGACTAATTTCTAAATGGAAATCAGCAGCTTCTATCATCCTAGTTGGAGGATAAAAAATGGAAAGGGAGGGATGGGGAGGTGGGAGAAACCAGGACAGAGTTATGACATGCAGTAGGGGTGGTAGAAGAGGAGTGTGAATGGAGATGGTCAGTGGAAGGGTATGTATCAGCAGAAGGGGCAGTGCAAGGGAAGCAGGAGTGTAAGGAAGGAGGAAGAGGACTGGCGGGTAAAGTCTGAGTGACTAGGAAGAGCATGCGTGTGAAGAAGTGACATTGATTTCTGATCAAGCATTGCTGTTCAGGAAAATCCATTGATAATTAAAGAAATATTTCTTCCGTTTCTTTTCGAACACTTGATGGTTGTTCAGATTTTACAGTCTCAGCATTTCTGTATTCCCTGCAAGTTCAAATGAAATATTTTTCTCCCCTCATGCATTGTCTCAACATTTTTTTTTTCAAGGCACACATGAGAATATGGTTTGATTGCCTGCAATGTGTCCATAGTGCAGAATTTAATTGTATCTGTATCCTCATTAATCTCGCGCTCTCAAACAATCTTTATGAATGAGGCTGTGTCCATCCTGCATCTGAAAACTTCCATCAGCTCTGACTATTGCAGGGACTGTTACGAAGAATACGATCCAGGCCCATGTAAAATATAAAAGTTTCATGGCAAGATACCAAAACCTAGCCCACCATTAATGACGTTAAAGCCTTAAGGATATAACGTGCAGAGGGGCAGAATATGAAAGGAGAATTCAACTCCATGTCCAAAATACTATTTGTGTCTCCCTCATAAGAGAACTGTAAATTCACCAAAATATTAAAAACAACAGTCTGGAATTTTTAATTGTTCCTCTCTGAATAACATCTGGAGAACTGGAAGAAAATGATGGTGTGTTTGTGTATTCATAAATAATGATGATGAGAATGTGGGAGATGGTGGATGGAGAGGATATGATAAATAATGTTGTGGGCGTCACAAAGATTAGCCGGGTGTTTCACAATGAGGAGGACCGGACGATATAAACAGGTTGTTCAGAAGGGCAGATCAGTTCCTGATGGTTTAACACTGATAAATGTGAGTTGATGCACTTCAGAAGTAGCAAGGCAAGAAAGTACTCAAACTGTGAAGAGAGACGAGATTTGGTTGTGATTATCTTTGGAGCAGAGAAATTTGAGGGGGGAGCCTGATCGATGTGTGTAAGAACATGATAGGCACGGGCAGGGTGAACAGAAAGCAGCTGTTCACCTTCCACGAAGAGTCAAGAACAAGGGGCACACTTTTAAAGTGAAAGTTAAGAGGCTGAGAAAGGATTTGTTCAATTTGCATTGAATCCAGAAGGTGGTATGTGTCTGAAATACATTGCTTAGGAGTGTGGTTGAGGCAGGTAACATCACAAAATTTAAAAAGCACTTGGATCAGGACCTGGTGGGGCAGACTCGATGGGCCTTTTCTCAATTGTATGATTTGGTGCAGTGGCAGCCATAAAAACTCTGATGTATTCCGAAGTGCTAGACCAACGGCACTTCTTTTTTTCAGTTTCACCAACTGTGCTTCGTAAGTTTTTTTTTTACAAATCAGCATCATCTCATGTAGTATTGGCACTGACTCAACCTTGGACAGGCAATGACATCTGAAAACAACCAGGATTTTTCAAATGGTCAGTGCAACATTATTCCAGCAGTTTGCCACGACCATTTTAACAAAACCAATGGCATGGATACAGCTTTTCCTTCATTATAATAAATACTTTTAGTTGGAAGGGTATCGTTTCTCAAAAGAAGAATAAGCTCCTTCTTCCTACGTGCGCACGTTGAGAATGTACATGTTTTCCTGCCAATTGCAAACTCCCATTCCCCTCCAGCGCTCATGAACTTGTTTACTGTTTCCATGATCTGGTTTCATGTTCCTGTGAGTGAAAGGTGCATTTCGAAAGACAATGTTTCTGTTTTTGCTAGAATTGTGAATGCTCGAAAAATAACAGACCATATTGACAAAGGAGGAATATGCCAGGCACTCAACTAAATCCTCAGCGCCGTTTCACAATCCTCTGTTCCTGCGGCAGTCCCTGTCCTTATTCCAAAATATGTGGACACCATTCAGGTTTGGCTGATGAATGTCTAACAGGAATATTTCTTCAGAGCTGCTGGGCAGTTGTCACATTCAGCAGGAGGTAATCCAAAAGTTCTTCTTTAATATTCAGTGTGATAAACAACTTCCGATGACAAATGTCCTGTGCGGAACTGCTGAGCAGAAATTCAACTGGTGCAGCCATGGAAATGAGCATATCTGATGCTGGGAATTCTGTGGTGAGTAACTAACCTCCTAAAGCTACCCAAAGGCTATCTACTATCTACAAGGAACCAGGCAGGAATGTGATGGAAGATCCTCAGGTACCTGGATGAGCACAGCTGCAACAACTCTATCGAGGAGAAAGTAGGCGACTTGTTTAACACTCTATTCCCCTCCCGTAATGCTTACTCCCAGCAACACTGACACACAAGATACACTGCTGAGACTTCCTCCTAACAGCACTATGTATGCTATAACACCAAATCACAAAGCCATTGAGTTGTATAGAATGGAAAAAGGCCTTTCAGTTCAGCTCCTCCATGCCAACCACATAACATTCACTGGGTGTGGGCATCACTGGCTGGGCCTATCAAAAATTATCCAGAGAGCAGGTAAAAGTCAACAATATTGCAGCGGGTCTGAAACCACATGGAGGCCAGACCAACTTTGGATGGCAGTTCCCTTTCTGACAGGACATTTGTGAACCATTTGGGTTTATCCTGATAGTTGGTTCTTGGCCAGTATTGGTCTATTAATTCTTGATTTGAATTCAAACTCCACCATCTGTCACAGCAGCATTCGAACCCAGGTCCCCAGACCATTATCTGTGTCACCTAATTAAACGTCCAGTGATAATACCACTCGAGCACTGCCTCCCCAAATACTCCAAAGCGTGACTAACTTGTGCAGTATGATATATCCAAGTTTTTGTCTTCATGTTGTCATTGAATTCCTTGTCAAGCCATGGATGTTTTTCCCCCCTTTATACAATTCCTCGTCCTCTCAGACAATTACTTTAATGGAGAGGTACTTAGCATTTTCCTCAATATTGGCCTCTGTTTTTCAAACGCCGAGTCCTTTAATGTTTTTGCCCAGTTAATTTGGGACAACCCCTCCCTCAGACTTGTATTGTTATCTTTTCCCAAAACCAAACCTCTCTGATGCGAATCTTGTGTTCCAGCTTTCAATCCGAATTTGCGGCTCTCTCATGTTGTGGTTACTCCTCCTAGCATGTCCTTAACAACAAGACCATTTATCAATGCTCCCTCATTACATAATAACAAATCTAAAGTAACCAGTCCTCTGGTTGTTCCTATGAAATGTTGCTGTAAGAATCAATGCCTCATACACTCTATGAATTGTTGTCTGTGCCAAATTGATTGATCCCAACAATACGCATATTCAAACCACCCGTAATTACAATTGTGTTCTCTCAAGCCCTTGTTATTTCGGGGTTGATACTATGACCTAAGCTTTGGAAGGACTGTGGAGTGGGGCTGAAAATTAATCCTACCAAGAGGTTTCTTCACTTACTTTCCATTTCTACGCAGACTGATATATCGTTTTGTCTCCTCATGCCAATATAATTTCCTAATACAGCCTTGCTATCATCCTTGAGCAATACAGCACCTCCACCTCCTGGTCCTTTTTGCCCATCCTTTTGGAATACCGATTATCCACGAGTACTAAATCTCCAGTCTTGATCTTCCCGTAACCATGTTTCAGTGATCCCCACCAGGTCATTCCGAATTATTTCTGTTTGTCCTGTCAGCTCATCAATTTATTCCAATGCCATGTGCATTTAGCTATAAAGTTTTAAAAGAATTTCTATTGTTTAGTAATTTTTTAATACATTCTTGTCCACTGCAGTTTCTATACTCACAATCCTTTTTATTAATTCCAAAATGTATCTGTAATGTCATTTCAGTCACTTGCTCTGCCTTCTTACCCACTAGAAGGTCACACTTTGCTCTTGCTCGAGTAGGAATATTTGCATATTCATATACAATGGAAACAGTCCCTTCGGTCAAACCAGTCCCTGCCGAACATAATCCCAAACTCAACTAATCCCACCTGCCTGCTTGTGACTCATATCCCTCAAACTTTTCTTATGCCTGTCCTTCGCCAAATGTCTTTTAAATGTTGTCATTGTGCTCACATCCACCACTTCATCAGAAAGTTCAGGAACCACCCTCTTTGTGAAAAAGCCCTTCATGTATTTTTAAAATGTCTCTCCTCTCAATTTGAAAATGTGTCTCCTTGTCTTGAGATTCCCCATCCTATGGAAAAGACAATATCATTAACCCTATCTGGACCCTCTTTTTTTTCGAAACTCCTGTCAGATCGCCTCTCAACCTCCTACACTTCAGTGAAAGAAGTCCCAGCCTATCCAGCCTTTCTTTACAACTCCAGCCTTCCATACCCGGCAACATCCTGATCAATCTGTTCTGAATATTTTCCAGCTTAAAAACATCCTTCTAAAAACCGGAAAAACATATTTGATTACAATATTCCAGAAGTGGCCCCAAAATGTCCAGTACTAATTCAATATAACATCCCAACTCCTATATATGAAGGGTTGAGCAATGAAAGAAAGTGTGCCAAATATCTTTTTAACTACCTTGTCTCCATGTGACACAAACTTCAAAGAATTATGCACCTGCACCAGCTGGTCGCTCTTTCTACAATGCTACCCCAAACCCCGACCATGAATTGTATAAGCCTACCCTAGATTGTTGCACTGATATGCAATACCTTGCATTTATCCAGATTGAACTCCATCTGCCATTTCTTCATCCACTGACCTATTCGATCAAGTTCACTCTGTAATCGTAGAAAACTTTGGTAACTGTCTACTATTCCACCAGTTTTGGTGTCATCCATAATCTTATTAACCTTCTGTATTCTCATCCAAATCATTGATACAAATAACAGACAAAAGAAGACTCAGAACAGATCCCTGTGGAACACTCCTGGTGGCAGGCCTCAAGTCCAAAAATAATTTTTCAAACATATTTAAAAATAAATAATATCCTAACATTTAACATGATGGTAAGTGCCAGTCAATATTTGCAAAATTAAAATCAACCATTATTATAACCTTATTATTCATACACACACACCTGAGTTATGTCATTCACCCGGGTTTTGGCCCCTGCATGATTCAGGTAGTGTCCGTCCCATCAGAACAGCACTGTCCTTCCCCAGTACTGATGTCAATGTCCAATGAATTTGAACCCATGTCTCCCACAACAATCTCAGTCATGTATTTACCTATTTAACCTTGCTGACCTTGTTCCTGTCTGCTTATGGATCAGGTAATAATCCAGAGGTTATTACCTTTTTGGTTGTTTACTTTAATTTAGCCCTGAGCTGCACATATTACCTCAGCAGAATCTCATTTCTCTTTTCCATCTATGCTGATAATATGACTGTTCCCCTCCAACTCCAAGCTCCTCTGCAGCACAGATGAGATACCTGATCACAGACACCACATAGGCAACACAGCCTTTTGGACTCCCGTTTCTGCCAACAGAGAAGGGTGCCTATTTACTTGATGACACTATCCCCAATTACAGCGACACTTCTTTTATTTTCCCGCCTCTTGAGTGGCCCCCTCTACCACAGTGCTGTAGTCAGTTTGCACATCCTCCCTGCAGCTCCTGCTCTAATCCACACAGGCAGCAAGAATCTCGAGACTGTTCGACAAGCTCAAGCATTGAGGCTCCATCAGCACCCGCTTTGTTTTCATCGAACTGTCTCACTCATGGTCACGCCTTTTCGTTCTTGACAACTGACTGAATTTGAGCGAATTAATCTGAAGGGTCTGACTGCCTCCTGAAGTACAGCATCCACGTAACCCCTCTCCCTGTTGTTGTTTTTAATTCATTAGCAGGGTGAGTGCAGCCCTGGTTAGGCAGCATTTATTACCCATCGCTAATTGCCCGGGGGCACATAAGAATCAATCACAATGCTGTGGATCTCAGGTCACTTGTAGGCCAGACCAGGTAAAGGCAGCAGTTTCCTTCCATAAAGGACATTAGTGAGCCAGATTGTTATTTCTGACAATCGACAATTGTTTCAAGGTCATCATGATATTCTTAATTCCAGTGATTTATTGTCTTCAAATTCCACCCACTACCATAGCCAGATTCAAACCCAACATCCCAGAACATTACTGAGGTTTCTGGGTTAACAGCCCCAGCGATAATGCCACAAGGCCATTGCCTCCCCCATCTTGCTTGTTTCCACCTGAAAATATTTTAATTAACTTGGTAGCTATGATTTCCCTCTCAAGAAACCATGCTGAATCTGCTTGATTCTATATTGTACTTCTAAATTCTCTTCCATTCCAACTTTAATGGACTTTAACATATTCCCAATGACGGAGCGGGTTGTGAAATTGAGCTGAATTTGCGCGTTTCATCTTTCAGAGAAGGGCATCCCACCTGCCAAACTATTATCTATTGACTTTACCTGTCGATATCCATTTACAGTCATCATGTCTTGATCATTTAATTTCCCGCTTATCTTACTGTCATCGCCAAATGTAGTTACAGCACTTTAGTTCCATTCCTCCAATTCATTGTTATTGATTGTATATAGGACCCAGCACTAGTCTCAGTGTGTTTCCACTTGTTACATTCTGCCAAATGATCAAGACTGATTTATCCCAAATGTTTTCTTCCTGTTGATAACCAGCCCTCCCTCATTCTTGTGTGGCACATTCGAAGGGCTGAAGAAGAGCAATGAGTATCAGTGAGCCTTTCAGCCCCTCCACCCTGCTCCGGCATTTATTACGATCGTGGCTGATGTCATCCTGGCCTCAACGCCAGTTTCCTACCTGCTCTCCATAATCCTTCATTTATCCAATGTCTCAGCATCCACTGCAATCTGGGGTCATGAATTACACATGTTCACAATCCTTTAAGGGAATTAAGTTCTCCTCATCCCCACTTGTGATCTGCCTTGCCTTTTATGAAAGCCGTGGCCTCTTGTTCCAGATTGTGCCAAGTGTGGAAATATCCACTCCACATCTACAGTCTCAATCATGTTTAGCTTCTTATAGATCTCAATGAGATCTCCTCTCATTCCTCTAAACTCCAGAGAATATACACGGGGTCTGCTCAATCTCTCTCCATAAGACAAACTCCTCGTCTCTGGAGTCAATCTAGAGAATCTCTTCTTAACAGCCTTCAATGCATCCTCATCCCTCCTTCAGTTAGGACTCTAAACTGTACACAGTACTCCAGTTGAAGGAACAATAAATGCTTGCATAATTGCAGCAATGCATCCCAAGTTTTATAAACTGTTTTTTTCTTTGAAGAAATACATGCTGAAATTGCACTTGCATTGAGAATTACCTGCTGGTTTGTGATATATAAACATTGGGCATGTTGTAAAACAGGAAATTAAATATAGAAATTTGTGGGTACTACAGTAATAAAGGACAGATTCAATTTTCCTTAGAACTGCATTTATCCAAGCCAATGCTAACGTTGGGAAAAATGCACTTCATGAGCGTGTACGAGATGGCTTGCTTTAACAACACGTTGAGTGTCAAGTTAGAGATCAGGAGATTTAGGTATGTGGGTTTTCTGTGATATATACAATGAAGCTCAGATCCGTCTGCACCGAAACACTCTGATTTTTCTCTCCAGTTAGATCATAAGTCGCCTTTATATTCCTGTGGCTAAAATGGATAACACCATACTTACACGAGTTAAATTTCATCTGCCAGATGTTGGTCCTTTCACTGCACAGATTCCAATCCATTTACGCATTTCATATATGTTCATAATATCCTGTTTCTCCATCTATTTTCGAGTCTTCTAAAATGTGGCTATAGCATTTTCCCCTTATACAGGTCATAACACAGATTGCAAATAGTTTGGGACTGGGAGCAAAAGTGTGTGGCACCTCAAAAGTCGTTAACACGAAAAGGACCATCTATTCCATCTCTGTCTATTTTGGTTGATCACCATTCCACTATCAAAGCTAAAAGGTTCCTCCTAACCCCATGTGCTATTATTTTATGGATTAATCATTTGTCTGGCACTTTATGCAATGCCTTCTGCAAGCCCAGATGTATTACATCTCCCGGAGCCTCATTATCCACCTTGCTTGCAGTGATAAAAACCGAGCTACCATCTTTCGAGGACTCGAGCAAATAATTTAAACTTAAGCAAATATTTATCCTTCATGAAACCATCCTGGCTGTGATGGCTTGTCATTTGACTTTGCAAATCTCCTGTTATTAATTCCCTCACAGTGGATTCTAACAATTTACCTTGAATCCCAAAACTTTGCTCATTACTTTTTGTCCGTAGTGAAGCATTCTAACTTTTTCCATTTCTTTCACTTCTATCTCTATTTCTGTGTCATGGGTACACAGCTCTAAAAGGTCATGTCTGATTGTTGTGCAAGAGGCACGGATGGCTGAATGGATAAATTCTTTGTAAAAATAAGTTTATCTTTCAATCTTGTAAACTCCAATGTGTATCGGGTCAATCTCATCATCCTTTCCTTATCGCTGTTGTGAAGTTAGGTCGACTATTTGTGGACTGGGAGGCGGGATGTTGGTATTTGATCCTTGTAAAATATTGGCGTTCGTAAATTGCAATGGGAATGGTAAAAAAAAGCATGTTTTCCTTTTAAAAGTCTATGTGCTTTTTCTCTATGCTTCAAGCTTCAAAATTCACATCTTTGGGCTGATGCGGGAGAGTTTGAAGGTGCACAGAGCACCTGAATTGAAGCATTTGTGTGAAAGGGAAGGGTAGTTAGCAAGCCAAGTATCAGATTTATTTTCTTTTCAAGACAATGAGTTTTGAAAGTATGCAATTGATATGACCCAGGCACTTAGAGACCCAAAACAATAAAATTGAATCTCATGATTTTAACAACATAGGACTAATCCTCTTGCATGAAATTGATATGTTACCAAGGGTATAAAAGAAGAGGTTGTTGGGCAAGGACAGGAGATTTAACTGCCGGCCGCCGAAGTTAACAACTTTCAATATACAGAGAGAGTCACTGGCTCTCACAGAACTCTCTCACCCTCAGAGAAAACAGAAACAAAATCAAAGTACCTACGGTGCAACTGCTTAATATTTTGTGACACAACACTCGACACAGAAAATATTCCTGAAAGAACATTCGACAGAGAAGGCGCAGAGCATTTCAAAAGTTGTAAGACAAAATTCTATTTCTAATCTTTTTTTTATACAAGTGGGAGTTATATTTATTGGAGCAGTATGCCATTAGAATTTGAATTGATTGGAAATTGTTAGTCATTAGAAGGTGTGAGTTTGGGTTGTTAATAGTTTAGCTTTTTTTTCAGGATTGCAGTTAAATAAATAAATTGTTACTTGTTGATTGTATTATGAGTGTCAGGGATTTATTTCATTCAACAGTTAAAAGTTGATGAATAAAAAGATTACACCACTTTCCACACTGCCTTTTGCAGATTATAGCGCGAGGCACTCCTCTCTTGGTGTTTCAGTTTTATTTCTCAAACAGGGGTCCACTTCTGTTTTAAGACACATTCATTGATGGAATCAATTGAGGGAACCTTCTCTGAGCTGATTCCAATGCAACAATATCCTTTCTTCAATAAGGAGACTAAATCTGTACATACTATTCCAGATGTGATCTCACTAAATTCTGTACAGTAGGAGCAACATTTTGTCAGTCTGTTATAAAGTTCCTAACCCAGATTAGAGCAGTGTCAGCTGCCTGGATGAAGGCACAGCATTGTCGAAATAACATTACCATTGCGAGTTTTGAGAAGATTTGTAGCTCAGGTTGAGGTTCTGGATGTGAGTTTGCTCGCTGAGCTGGAAAGTTTGTTTTCAGACGTTTCATCACCATTCTAGGTAACATCATCACCAACCCAAGGAAACCTAACCAGATAAATAGAAAGTGGGACATAACACTAGCGCTTCGTTGGAGGCCCACTGATGATGTTACCTAGAATGGTGACGAAACTTCTGAAAACGAACCTTCCAGCTCACCGAGCAAACTCACATCCAGAACATTGTCCTTCTCAATGAGAGATCTGGTAAAAATGTCACAATGACACTTGTGAAGAATGAATAATACGTGGTGAGATGATCTCAACATTGAGATCGGCCCTGCAAAATATCCTGATAGAATCTACATCGAGGCCATATCATTCAGATTCGTTAATGTGTTAAAATGGAGCTGAGAAACAGCAAGGGGAAGCAAACAGTTATGAGAGTTATTTTTCAAAGACAAATCCGCAATATAAACATTGATTATGTTATATAACAAGAAATTAGATATACAAGTTTGTGGGTTCTGCAGAAATAATGGACAGATTCAATTTTCCTATAAACTCTGTTTATCAATGCAAATGCTAATGCGGGTATAATGCACTTCATGAGTGCCTGTAACGTGATTTGCTTTAACAATACGTTCAGTGCCAAGCTAGAGATCGGGCTATTTAGGAAGTGCCATTGTGTGATCAGAACAGCAAATTGAAAATCTTGCTGAAAAGGAGCTCCTGGGAGTGTTGATCTTGATTGTTACATGTCATCTGAATTTTGTTTCTTTTGTAATTACAGTGAGAAACTTGCTTCAGGCAAACAATGAAGGTATGAGAGGCAAGATGACTTCAGTGAGTTGGAAAAGTACATGGAAAACGTCTTAATGAAAAACAGGCAATATCTGTGATTCACAGAAACATTGTAAGGTGTACAATATACATATACCCCCAGAGTGCAAACAGCAAAAGGGAGAGAAGACTGAAAGATTGTTAATGAAAGAAGTTTAAAATTGCATGAAATGCAAAGAAGTAGACTGGGAAAATGCCAGGGATAGTGGCAAACCAATGGATTCAGAGGCATTTAACCAAGAAACAGATTTTTAAACATCGAAAATAGAACAAGAATATAAACTAATCAGAAGTATAAAGGCATCTAGAAAGCAAAAATGAAAACAAGGTCAAATATGGAACAGTGAATGTATGGACAGCAAAATTTATTGCAGAGAATGGAAGCATTAGAGGGAAATTAAATAGTAACTTTGGGCCTGTCTTCATGGAGGAAGATCC
Organism: Stegostoma tigrinum; assembly: GCF_030684315.1. NCBI lineage: Eukaryota > Metazoa > Chordata > Chondrichthyes > Orectolobiformes > Stegostomatidae > Stegostoma > Stegostoma tigrinum. The sequence continues at coordinate 351,566 of NC_081360.1, forward strand.
AGGAAATCTCCCAGACATATTAAGTGGCTGTGGGGCTTGTGTAAGTAAACACTAAAATCACCCATAACAGTGATGTAGCCGTATTTGAAAACATAGCTGGTTTGAACATCGAGAAGTCTGACCAGGTGTACGTCATCATAGAATTTTGGAAGAAGCAACATTAGACATATTGATAGAGCTGGGTATCACTGAGTTATTTTCCTATACTTTCTGCAAAGGCCGGAAGCCAATCTGGATATCTGGAACATTATAAAAATAATCAAACGGTTTAAAAAGAGAAGAAGAGGGACACAGGCCAACTATAGACCACTTAACATGTTATTCACAGGAGGCAATCTGTTAGAATCAATTATGAAAGATGTGACATTGGATGTTTAGAAAGTAATGGCAAAATGAGACAGAATACAAATGAATTTATGAAATGAAAATTAAAATTGACAAGCTTTCACTTTCAAGCTGTTTGAATATGTTTCTTACAGGCATAGACAATGGTGAACCAGTGGATGTGGTACATAGGAATATTCAGAAGGATTTTCCAAGAGATCACACAGTGAGTTAGTAAATTGAAGCAAAGGGTGTTGGGAGGAACAGACGCAAATGGAAAGTGAAATCGAGGATTACCATCATTTATAGGGAATCGGAATACAGAAGGAAAGGTGTCCTGCAGCAGTTCCATGGAGTGTTAGTGAGGCAGTACCCGAAGAAATGCGTACAGCATGGCTTTGGCTGTTATAAAATTGTACAAATCCCTTACTCTGGCTGATTTGCATCACAGGAAGCTGTTGGAGACAGGAGAGGGAAATCCCTGATCCAGATTTATAAAAATCACCACAGGGGAGGTGCCAGAGTTCAAGAACAGCTCGTGTAGTACCTCTTTACAGGAAGGGTTGTAGAGATAGATTGGGCAATGATAGACCAGTCAGTATCAGATCAGTGTTAGCAAAACAGTGGGAGGAAATAGGAAAGGAGAAAATTGTTCTGCATTTGGAGAGACAAGGTTTGATCAGGGATAGTCAGGGTGACTTTGTTAGAGGAAAGTCATGCCTAAGAAATTGGATTGATTTCTTTAAAGATAGTCACTTGTATGGTTTTTCAGCAAGACCTTTTGACAAAGTCCCACATGGGAAACTGATAAAGAAAGTAAAACACAATGGTATCAATGGTAATTTGGCAAGTGACATTCAAAATTGTCTCAACGGCAGGAGACAGAGGATGGTGTTAGAAAGCTGTTTATATGACTGGAGATCAGTTCCTTGATGAGGCCAAATCTCGAACATTGTGCGGTATTGTGTGCAGTTTTGGTCCACTTACCTCATTAAGGATAAACTTCATATTGAGGGAGTACAGTGAAGGATGACCAGACTGATCTCTGGGATGACAGGCTTATTGTTTGAGCTGAGTTCAAGATAACTGGGCTGAAATTCCATGAGGTTTATGGAAATGAATGAAAATCTCAGTGTATTGTATAAAACTCTCACAGAGTGAGACATTTTGGAAGCAGGGAGAATAATGCACTTGGCTGAGACATGTAAAATAAGGGCAGGCCACTCTGAAGTGACATGAGTATTAATGTCTGAATACAGAGACTGGTGAACCTTGGGAATACTCTTCCACACAAGGTTCTAGACACTAAATGGATGGGCAGACAACAGAAGTATAGGAGAGCGGATCAGCATCATTATGTTGAGTGTTGGGTAAAATCAGTCAACCAAAGGAATTATGGCAGTTCGTACTTTATATTTTTTACAAGTATTAGTCACATTAAGGGATATGTGCACTGTGTGGGAGAAGTGTGTTGAAGAGATGTTCAGCCATGACCTATAATGGGGAACACTAAATGGGTTGAATGGCCTTCTTCTTTCCCGATGTTTCTGTACCATCTGTGGGAAAGCTCTTTAAATGTTCTCACAAGCTCTGAGATATCAGGAAGGAGGCCTCTGTAGGTTCAACACAACAGTGTTTCTTTTTCCCTTTTCCAATACCAAAGCTGAGTCTACCATGCAATTTTATCCTTGAAGACGTCAGAGCAGTTTGATACAATTGAGTGTCTTGCTTGGCTGTTCCAGGGAACATTGAAGGGTTCATTACATGTCTGTGTGTCTGGAGATGCTTTTCAGCCAGATTAGGACAGCACGGTAGATTTACATCCTGAAAGTGTGTTGGTGAATCATATTGATGTTTACCATCGATATTGGCTTCAAGGTCACTTTTACTGACACCAGATATGAGACTTTGATATTTAATTAACTGTTTTTAATATCCCCCAGCTGCCAAAGTATTAGCCCCGTCTGGATTAGAAATCCAATTATATTTCCACAACAGCACCAGCTCCACATGGGGAACTATCAGAAACCACTCTGAGCAGGTTATTTCTGTGCTGCTTGGCAGCTCTGTCAAAAACAACTTCCAACAATTCGACAATCGGAATGAGACTAAGGGCATGGCAATGGGTCAGATTGCAGTTATGCTCCTTTTAGGAAACGGGGCATAGCTGATAATTTTTCCACCTTGCCAGGTAGGTGTCAAAGTTGGAGCTGGAATGAAACAGCTTCCCCCAGAGGCACGGCTTGTTGTGCAGCACAAGCCTTCAGTCCTATTGTAGGAATGGCATCAGGGCCAGTTATCTTTTTCGTATCTTTACTTTATCGTTATATTTTTCTTGGCATCATGTGCAGCGAATCTAATTGGTTGAAGACTAGCATCTGTGATTTTGTGGACGTCATGATGACGGTGAGGTGAAACATCAACTCGATACTTCTGGCTGAGGATGTTATGGATACTACACCCTTGAAGTTGCACTGATGTGCAGGGCTGTTCCATTATTTAGGATGGGGATATTTCTGGAACCCTCTCCTCCAGGGAGTTGTTTAACTGACCATGCAGATGGCCTAAAACCCCTCCGCTTCATCCTCTCCCGCAGGCCTGACTAGTCCCCCAACACCGACACCCTTAACTACCTAAACAAACTCATCCTTACCCTTAACAACTTCTCCTTCAGCTCCTCACACTTCCTACGGATGAAAGCGGTGGCCATTTACCCGCATGGGCCAAAGCTATGCCTGCCTCTTTGCAGAATATTTGGAACAGTCCCTCTTCCACAGCTACAGTGCAATATCCCCAACATCCAGCATTACATCGATGCCTGTATCAGCGCCGCCTCATGCTCCTACAAGGTGATTGAACAGTTCATCCAATTTACTAACACCTTCCACCCCAACATTATGTTCACCTGGGCCATCTCTGATATGTCTCTTTCCTTCTGAGACCTCTCTGTCTCCATCTCTGATCACCACCTGGATACTGATGTCTATTTTATGCCCACCAACTCCCACTGCTACTCGAAAACATTTCCTCTCATCCACCTTCCTGCAAGAATATCATCCCCTATCCCCAATTCCTTCACCTCGGCCGCATTTTTCTTCAAGAAGAAGCGTTCCAGTCCCAGACATCCCAGATGTCCTCGTTTTTCAAGTGCCACAATTTCCCTCAAAAGTGGCCGAAATCGCCCTCAACTGCATCTCTTGCATTTCCGCCCTTCAGCCCTCACACCCCATCCCTGTAATAAAAACGACAGAATTCCCCTTGTCCTCACATATCACCAAATTAACCCCCAGATTCAATGTATCTTTCGCCACGATTTCTGCCACCTGCAATCTGACCCATTTTGAAGGACATGTTTCCCTCCCCACCCTTGTCTGCCTTTCAGAGGGAACACTCTCTCTGTGACTCCCTAATCCGTTCCACATTCTCCACCAGCCCCACCACCCTGGCACTTTCCCCTGCAACCGCAGAAGATGCTACACGTGCCCCGACACTTCCCCCATCACCCCTATCCCAGGCCCCATGAAAACCTGCCACATTAAACAGATGTTCGCCTGCGCATCCGCTAATGTGATATGCTGTGTCTGCTGTTCCCGATATGACCTCCTGTACATTAGAGAAACCAAGCAGTTGTTCGGGGACAGCTTTGCGGAGCATGTACGCTCGGTTCGTGACAAACAACAACAACTCCCAGTCTTGAATCACATCATCTCCCTGCCCCACTCCTTGGACAACATGTCCATCCTGAGCCTGCTCCAATGTCACAACGAAAACTGGAGGAACAGCCCCCCAGGAATCCTACTACCCAATGGTCTCAATGTGGACTTTGTAAGCTTCAGAATCGCCCCACCATGACATCATCCCAAGACCAGCCCTCCTGCTCGTCCCCGCCTCCTTGACCTGTCTGTCTTCCCTCACACCTACCAGCCCCTCCCTCATCACTGACCAACCCCCATCACATCTCCCTATCTAAACTCATCTTTACTGGCTTCATCCCAGCCTTCTTGACCTGTTTGTCCTCTCTCCACTCGTCCGCTCCACTATCCACCTTCCATCCACCTCCCCTCTCTCACTATTTAATTCAGAATCCCTTCCCCTCCCCCAATGCTGAAGAAGAGTCCAAACCTGAAACGTCAGTTTTCCTGCTCCTCTGATGCTGCCTGGTCTGCTGTGTTCATCCAGTTCCACACCTTGTTCGCTCAGACTCTCCAGCATCGGCAGTTCCTACTGCCCCCATCACCATTTTCGACTGATTGGAGCACGATAGTTGGTCTGTTGATCTTGCAATCATTTTGCCCTGTCTGTAATGCGTTAGTTCTGCTGTTTGTAATGCAAGCAGTTGAATGCAGTAGCTATAACCAGTTGCCATCAGTTTCTGGTGAATATGATTCTGACCCTGGCATGCCTGTCTGCATTCATCACTGAGTCATTGATCAGCTTCATGGTAATCCGGGACAAAAAATCACAGATTCTTGTGGAATACAATTCTGCTTCTGCTGCTGCTGTGGTTTACATCACCACATGAATGTCCAGTTTTGAGCTGTGTAAGTGCAATGTAATTCAGCTGCCTGTCTCACAGTTCAGACCAAATCCCCACTGCCCTTGTATGCAGTGACCTCCTCTGTTTTCCTTTGTGGTAACACTTCCATTTTAACATTCTCATTCTTCTGTGGCTCTTTCCATGGTGTCACGCCTCCAATTTGTCACATTCCTCAAAACGCTTTAACACATTCATCTGAACCGTTTCCCTTCCGGGAGGGGTATCTTCGGGTGTCACGGTGGCTCAGTGGTTAGCACTGCTGCTTTTGAGTGCCCAGAAGGGTGGGTTTCCTCCAGATGGTCTGGTTTCCGCCCACAGTCCAAGATGTGCTGGCGAGGTGAATTGGCCATGCCAAATTGCCCATCGTGTTGAGGAATGTGTAGATTAGGTAGGTAAGAGGGGAATGGGTCTGGATGGGATGCTCTGAGGGTCAGTCTGGACTTGTTAGGCTGGAGCAATTGTTTCCACACTGTATGAGGGTTTTAAAGTGATTGTTTCTCTCCCTGACCATGATTAAGAGCTCTGTAATGTCAGTGATGCCAGCGTTATGGAGTTTCAGAGCCAATTAATTTGTGCACCTTGCGCTGTCACTCACTTCTCAATGTCTGGTGATCCATGTTGGACAGGGTGTTTCAGTAGCTTTGATACACACTTTTGAATGTTATTCGAAAACACAAATTGCTGAAGAAACTAAGCAGATCTGGCAGCATCTGTAGAGTGAAAGCAAAGTTAAACTATTGGATCCAGAGATACCTTTTCAAAGCACCTAGTTTCTCCAGCAATTTTTCTTCTTGCTTCAGATTTCCAGGTTTCTTTGTCCTGCTGGAAATTCAATTCAGGCCGATTCATTTCTGGAGAAACTCAGCAGGTCTACAGCATCTGTGGAGAGAGAGAGACAGAGTTAAGGTTTCAAGTCCGGGAAGACCCTTCTTCAGAACTGAAAAGGATAGGAAAATTATCTTTTTAATAACTTGATAGAGGCTGGAGAAGTGGTGACAGAAAACAGAGGGTGTGAGGGTGCAGTGAAAAATACAAATGGACTTTTAATTGTGGTGAAAGAGAAACAGATGTACAATGGGGGTAAATAAAGGTGTGAATGAGGGAGATGGGCTCTCTCTATTGAGTGCAATGTTAACAAGACACAAACAAGACAAGCTCACATCGCCTGCATCATATTGTGTTCACCACATCTCCACTAATAACTCTGAATGTCTTGCACATATATGAACAATCTTATCTATCTGCACGCACGCACTGTTTGAACAGTGTATATAAAATCATTTCTCCTCAATTCCATGACAAACTATCGTGTTTTGTTTACATTTTCAGTTGCCATTTCTTCAGCTAAATGTATTCTGTTTTTTTTTTTCTCTGCGTTTTATTTTATTCCATCTATAAAGAAGATATTTGCTACTGGAAAATGTCACGTTATTCCTGCCGAGTCTGCGCAGCCACTGTCTCCTCTTCTTTATTGTTTCTTAATCAATCACATAGATATTGTCTCTGATCCTTTACTCCCAATAAGCAAAGCAATTGGAAATGTTTACTTTTGGGCGAAGGCCAAAAAACTGGTAAAGAAAAGCTGTATAAGCTACAAAAAATAGTTTGCAACTTTAGAAGCAAACTATTGAAAGTATTGTGCTAAAGATAAAATGTCGCTTTATTAGGGCAGTGAGAGGAAAGTTCAGCGAGATCCACGTTTCCTGTCTTTCTCCAGGCAGTTGTGGCCAGAGACAGGGTTTAGATTGGCAGTTGTTGTGGTGGAGGAGACATCAGTGCAGTAACAAACTCTCAATTGGCTCTTAGGTAAACGGTTACATATGGCATTGCATGTGGATAACACAGCAGAATCCTCGAGGCTGCGCAGAGAAAGCAGCACCTTTCTCCTCTATCTCTATCACTGTGAGAGTAATTGGAGATGGGCACTAAGACCAACAGCAGGCAATGTCAGCTTCCCACCCAGACCAGGTATTGCTGTTACATTAAAAGTGTCAGCGTGAAAGGGAGTGGCTGTCCTCTCCAAGGATACTAACTGTGTCACTGGAGGATTTCCCTCTTCTATTAATTAGGGGTTTCTTCCAAAATAATTGTAAAATATTTGAGTCATTACTGTTTGTTATTTCAGCTTCTTATTTTCTTCAATAAATCAGTGATACATTAAAATGTCACTGGGTCCGCAATCCAACTGGTAACTTTGCCTCCAGGCTGATGTAAAATTTATTTGCTTTCCTTCCTCACAGTTAACGTAGTGACGATCTATGTCCTGCTTTATAAAGATTGTGGATTGTCTCCATGTGTCAGACGTTACCTGGGGGCCATTATCCTTGACCTGATATGGAGACACATCCCCCTTGTTTATCTGCAGCAGTTTAATTTCCTGCTGTATATCCCTGTGTGTAATATCCACGCCGTCCAGCTTTATGCAGCCATTGACTGTTCTGTCTGGTTCACCGTCACTTTCACCTTTGATCGATTTGTGGCCATTTGTTGCCAGAAGCTGAAAAGTAAATATTGCAGTGAGAAAACGGCGGCTGTGGTTCTGGGAACAGTGACTGTGCTGAGCTGTTTAAAGAACATTTCCTGGTATTTTATGCTCACAGGTCACGATTGTCTGGTGAACTTCCCCTGGTTTTGTGAGGGAACAATCGATGTTTATGACTCTCGTGTCTGGGTCACAATCGAGTTCCTCCACCACATTCTAACCCCGGCTCTCCCATTTCTCCTGATTCTGCTGCTCAATGTTTTCACCGTCAGACACATTTTAGTGACCAGCAGAGCCCGCAGGAGACTCCGGGCTCACACCAATGGGGACGGTCAGTGTGACACAGAAATGAGAAATCGAAGAAAATCCATCATTTTATTGTTTGTGATCTCAGCCAATTTCATCCTTTTATGGTCAGTGTTAATGGTGTTTTCTTTTTGGTTCCGGCTGCAGTATATAATGTATACTCCTGTGTATCTACATTTCTTTGTGCAGGAATTGGGCTTCATGCTGCAACTCCTCAGTTTCTGCACAAACACCGCGATTTATGCCGTGACCCAGACTAAGTTCAGGCAGCAGCTGAAGAATGTGCTGAAATATCCCTTTACCCAAATTCATCAATCAATCAAATTCACTCATTAATCAATCCATCCAGGATTTTCTCATTTCAGTTCAATGTTTCAGCAATGAAGCAGCCTGTCGCTATGGTAACAGACTGAGGGTAGTGCTGGTTTATTCAACCTTATCCCACAGTGGGTTACAGGGAAACATGTCAATGTTCTCTCAGCTCACAGGCCAAAGAGAAAAGGCACCATTCCACTGACTGCATCCATAACTTCAAAATGTAATTAACGTTCATTAAAAAGTGCCAAGCAGCACAGCAAACTATATTGTTGTTTGTCTCTGTGTTGAAGAAGCTCAGCTGGAGAGAGACAGACCCGGCCCCAAGGGAACGGGAGGAGTTCGGGACTGTGCTCAGGAGTTGGGTTTAAGGCACTCTGTCCTTGCAGTCCTCTCTGGTATATTTCTGTCTCTTCCTTTCTCTCCTATTCCTCCTCACTCGCTCTCTCCCTCTCTCCCTCTATGACCAATATTTCTCCATACTCCCCGTTCCTCTCTCCATTCTCTTCCTTTTCTCTTTCCACCCACCCTCTCCAAACCACTCCTCTCTCTCCCTGCACCCTGTCTCTCTCTCTTTCCTCCTTGAATATCCGCACCCACTTCTCTCACCCTCTGCCTGTGTGAAACTCATCCCCCACTCTGTATTTTCCCTCTGATCCTACCTCTCCCTCAACCCCTATCATACTCTTTCCCTCGCTTCTTCCCCCTGCCCCTCTCCAACTCTCTCCCCATCCCCCTCTGCACCCTTTGACTCTCTCCTCCCTCCTCGCTCACACCTCTCAAGCCTTTGTTTCCTTGTCTCCACCTCTCTATCTCTGACCCACTTTCTCTCTCTCTCTCTGCCCCCCCTCCTCCTTGTGCTTCTCTCTCCCTTCAAGTTCCTCATTTGCCTCTGTATCCCCCTGGCTCCCTTGCCCCCAGCCCTGCATCTGTCTCCCTCGGCCCCGACCCCTGTACCCCAGCCCCTGTCCCTGTCGCTCTCTCCGTCTCTCTCCCTCCCTCCCTGTCACTTGCTCCCTCCCTCCCAGTCGCTCACTCCATCGCTCCTTCCCTCTCACTCCAACCCTGTCCCTGGTTCCCACCCCGGCCTTCCCCGTCCCTCGCTCCCTTGCCCCCATTGCTCACTCCACATCCCTCATGCCATGCCCATTCATTGTTCCCTCCCTCCCCATCCCTCTCTCCTTCCCTTCCCGTCCCTCACTTCATCTCTCCCTCCCGGTCCCTTGCTCCCCCCTCCCCGTCACTTGCTCCCTCCCTCCCCGTACCTCGCTCACTCAGTCCGTCCCTCATGCCCTCCCTCCATCCCTTGCTCCCTCCGTGCCCCTTGCCCCTCCCCATCCCTCACTCCCTCGCCACCACTTACTCCCTCCCTCCTCCACCGTCCCTCACTCTCTCACTCCATTCCTCACTTCCTTGTTCCCATCCCATCCTTGGTCCCTCCCCCTCCCTCACTCCATCCCCATCCTTTCTCCCTCCATCACTGTCCATCATCACCTGCTTCTCTCCCTTTCATCCCTCACTCCCTCCCTGCCTGTCACTCTGTTACTCCCTCCCCAACCCTCCCTCTCTCGCTCCTTCACCGGCCCTCACTACCTCCCTGCCCCTTGCCCCTTTGCTACCTCCACGTCCCTTGCTACCTCACTCGATCCCTCCCCATCCCTCATTCCATCTCTCTCTCCTGCCCCTCGTTCCATTGATCCCTCCCTGTCCCTCACTTCCTCCCTATCCCTCACTCTATCTCTCCCTCCCCACCCCTCACTATCTGACTTGATCCTTCCCCAGACATCACTCCCTCACCGTCCCTCACTATCTCCCCGTCCCTCACTCCATCTGTCCCACCCCATCTCTCGCTATCTGATTCAATCATTCCCCAGCCCTCACTCACTCCCCTGTCCCTTGCTCCCTCCCCGTAGCTTGCTCCCTTTCTCCCTTCCCCTTGCTCCCGCCCTCTCCATCCCTCACTGCATCTCCTCTCCCTGCCCCTCGTTCCCTCATTCTCACCCTCGCTTTCTTGCTCGAATCCTCACTACCTGCCCATCCCTCACTCCATCCCGATTCCTCGCTCCATCGCTCCCTCCTCATCCCTTGCTCCCTTGCTCCGACCATCGCTCTCTCACTCTGTTTCTCGCTGCCTCACTTCTTCCCTCGCTCACTTTCTTCCTTGCACCCTCCCCTTGCTCACTTACTCCCTACCCATCCCTACCTCCCTCTCTGTCCCTCACTCCCTCCATCCCCGTCCCTTTCTCAACCTCTTCCCACCCCTACCTTGCACTCTCCCTCCCTCCCCATCCTTTGCCCTCACTCACGCGCTCCCTCCCCGTCTCACTCCCTCCCTGTCCCTCGGTCCCTCACCCCCTCGCTCACTCCCCATGCCTCACACCACACCTGGCCCCCTCATCCCTTCCTCCACATCCCTCTCTCCTTCCCTTCTCATCCCTCACTCCCTCTCCGTCACATGCTACTCTCTCTCCCCGTCCCTTTCTCCCTCCCTTCCAGTCCCTTGTTCCCTCCCTCCCTCCCTGCCTGTCTCTCTCTTGATCCATCCCTCGCACCCTCGCTCAATTCCTTGCTCCCTCCCTCTCTCACGGTCTCTGTCCATTGCTCCCTCTCTACCACCTCAGCGTCCCTCTCTCCCTCCCATCCTTCGCTCCCTCCCCATCCCTCACTACCTCGCTTGCTCCCTTCCTGTCCCTCGCTCCATCCCACCCCGACCCTTGATCCCGCCCTCCGTCACCATCCCTCGTTTTCTCGCTCCCAACCCATCCCTCGCTTCCTCGCTCCCTCACTGCTTCCTCATCCCTTGCTCCTTTGCCATTCTTGCTCTCTCAGCCCCTTCCTGTCCCTCACTACCGCCCTCCCTGTCCCTCGTTACCTCCCTCTCTCCCTTTCCATCCCTCGGCTCCCTCCCTTCCTGCCCCTCACTCCCTCCCTCCCCATCATTCACACCCTCCCTGTTCCTCTCTACCTCAGTCGCTGTCTCCCCATCCCTTGCACGCTCCCTCCTTTCCCATTCCTCACTCCCTCGCTCACCCAATCCCTCCCCATCCCTCACTCCTTTCTGATCCCTCGCTCCGTCCCTCCCTCCCCATCCCTTGCTCACTCACTCCGACCATTGCTCTCTCAATCTTTCCCTCACTCCTTCACTTCATCTCTCACTCACTTGCTTGTTCGCACCCTCACCGTCCCTCCCTCCTTCTCTGTCCCTCCCTCCCTCCTTCCCCATCCCTCGATCTCCTGCTCCCTCCCCATCTCAGGCGCTCTCCCTCTCCCTCACTCCCTCCCCATTCTTCACTGTCTTCCTCCCTATCCCTCACTCCCTCTCTCTCTCCCTCTCTGTCACTCACGCCCAACATCTCTGTCCCTCGCTCCCTCACTACCCTTCCCTCTCTGTCCATTGCTCCCTCGCTCCATCCCCATCCCTCACCTCCTCATCATCCCTAAACTCCTCGCTCTGGTCCGATCCCTCTCTCCCTCCCTGTCCCTTGCTCCCTTGGTCATTTGCACCCTCACTCCCCTACATCCCTCACTCCCTCATTTCCTCCCTGTCCCTCGCTCCCTCACTCTTCCCTCCCCATCCCTCACTGCCTCGCTGACATCACTCCCACCCTCTCCATTCCTTGCTTCCTCCCTCCCACGCCTTCCCTCGCTCACTCACTCCATCTCGCTCCCACTCAATTCATGGCTCCCCCATACCCAATCCTCCCTTGCTCCATCCCCATCCGTTGCACCCGTCCCTCGATCCCTCGCCATTCATCACACAGTCCCCATCCCTCGCTCCTTCCCTGTCCCTCAATTCTTCACTCCATCGCTCCATCCCCGTCCCTTGCTCCCTCGTTCCCTCCCCATCCCTTGCTTGCTCCCATTCTCTCATTTGTTCCCTTCCCTCACTCCTTCTCCCTCGTGCCCTCCCCATTTCCTCATTGACTTTCAGTCCCTTGCTCCTTCCCTCATTCCCTCGCTGTCCCTTTTTCCCTCCCTTGCTCCCATTCCATCCCTCACTCCCTGCCTCGCTATCCCTCGCTTTCTCCCTCGCTCTCTCCCTCCCCACTTCATTCCCAGCCTTTCTCCCTCTCTGTCACTCAATCTCTCCATCTCTGTCCCTTTCTCCCTCCCTCTCCTTCTGTTCCTCCCTCTCTCCCCGTCCCTTTCTCCCTCTCTCCCCATCACTCACTCCATCCATCCTGTCATTTGCTCACTCGCTCCTCCCCATCCCTCGCTCTCTCCTGTCCCTTGCTCCCTCGCACACTTTGCTCACTCCCTGTCCTTCGCACCATCCCCGTCCCTCGCTCCCTCCCTGTCCCTCGCCTCCTCCCTCACCATACGTTTCTCCTGTCCTTCCCGACTCTGACTCCCTCCCTCCCTCCACGTTGCTCTCTCCCTCCCTGACCCTCACTGTCCTCCTCCCTGTTCCCCTCCCTGACCCCGTTCCTGTCCCTGTTCTTGGCCCCGTCTCTCCCTGTCCCTCCCTGTCCTTGTCCATTGCTCCCTGTTACTGTCCCTCCCTCCCTCCCTGTCCATCCCTGTCCCTGTCCCACCTCTACTAACATCATTCCTGCCTCCTTGACTGTCTGTCTTCCCTCTTACCTATCAACCCCTCCCTCCTCACTGACCAACCCCCATCCCAACTCCATACCTACGCTCACCTTTACTGGCTCCATCCCCACCTCCATGACTTGACAGTCTTCTCTCCATCTATCTGCTCCTCTGACCACCTTCTATCACCAACTCCCCACTCTCTATTCTTCTCAGAGCTCTCTTCCCCTCCCCCATTTCTGATGAAGTGTCCAGACCTGAAATGTCGGCTTTCCTCATCCTCTGATGCTGCCCGGCCTGCTGTGTTCATCCAGCTCCACACCTTATTATCTCATACCCCAGCATTGGCAGTTCCTACTAACAGCAAACGGTGCCATCTATCTTTTGTGTCCTCTCTCTGGGCAGGGAGCTTGTAGTGTCTACCACTGGGCTGGGTATGTCCCACCACAAGTTGGTACCTCAGGGTATACAATGCCTCATAGACAGTGGGAAGAACGACCTGATTTATTCAGGAATGTTGCTTTTGACTGTGGTACTGATTTTCACATCTTTTAGTGTGGGTCATAAGTTTTGGGGTGGGTGCAAGAAAGGAAAAATATCTCTCCGAAATTGAATTTGTTTGTTTGAGATGTTACCCTGTACAGACAGTGATGATGTTTGTAAATATTTCACAGAGTAATAGAAAGAAAGACAATGAAGATGGGAGAGCCAAATCAAACACTATGTTAAGATCCAACCAAGTTATTGAATTCATCAGGACCGGAAAGGAATATGTTTGTCTGGTATGTCTGTGGGAAAAGATTTCAAACATCAGTGTGAGTGAGAAAGCGCCAACACCCGCACACTGACACACCTGATTCTGAATGTTCCAGTGAGCTAACTGCAGAAATTATTCAACATCATCCAGTCAACATTCTGAAAATAAAAATCCACAGAGCAGAGAAACTGTACACGCATTGAGTTTATGGACAAGGATTCAACAGATCATCCAATCTGGAGAGATGCCAGGAGATCAGCTTCATGGAATAACCGTGGAAATGTATGGATTGTGTGAAGGGATACAGATACCCAGTCCAGCTGGAAGCTCACCGTCACTGTCACAACAGGGAGAGAACATTCACCTGCTAAATGTGTGGGAAGGGATTTGGTCAGTCACCCAGCCTCGTGCCTCACCAGTGGGTTCACACTGACAAGAGACCTTTTAAATGCTCTGACTGTGGTAACAGCTTTAAGAGATCTCAAGATCTAATTCAATATCAACCTGTTCACATGGGGGAGAATTCGTTCAGCTGTTCCATATGTGGGAAGGAAGCCACTTGGAGATCCAGCCTAATGTCACACAACACTCTTCACGGGGAAGGAAGTTTCATCTGCTCTGTGTCTGGGAAGTGACAGAATTCATGGTCCAGCCTGATGTCCCACAATCGAGTTCACACCGGAGAGAGATATTTTACCTGCCCTGTGTGTAGGAGGGGATTCACATCATCATCCAGCCTAAAGTCACATAAGACATCTCACACTGGAGAGAGGGCGTTCATCTGCTCTCAACATGGGAAGAGCTTCAGTCAGTTTTGTCAGTCACCCAGCCTCACTAAACATCGATGTGTACACAGTGGGAAGAAACCATTCACCTGCTCCATGTGTGGGAAGGGATTCTCCTGTTCTTCCCACCTCACTTATGACAGGCCTGTCACACTGGAGAGAGACCATTCGTCTGCTCAGTGTGTGGGAAGGGATTTATTAAACAAGCACAGCTTCTGATACACCAGCATGGCCATATTAGAGAGAGACCGTACACCCGCACTGAGTGGGGGAAGGGATTCACTCCGACGTCTGATACTCAGTGAACACCAGTCATTCACACTGGGGAGAAACATTTTACTTGCTCCATGTTTGGAAAGGGATTCACTCGGCCCCCCAATTTCAGTGGGCATGGGCTTAGTCACACTGATTCACCCAGACTGAAATTTCCTCCTGTCCGCCATTTCTTTGAGGAAACAATTTATCCCGATTTCATTTTTTCTTCATTCTGGTGTGAAATGATTTACTTGCAGCAGCTGAAAGGAAAGGACGTGAATCCAGGGAGGGAGCAGAATCTGTCCAGTAAAGAAGTGATGGGCAATTAGATTTGACTTTTGATTTTTTAATTTAATTTCTAATCTGATAATAACAACAACAATTATAATAATAACAATAATACTAACATCAACAGCAATAATAATAATATTAATAGTAATTATTATTATTATTATCATCATCATCATCTTTTTGCAGGATGGTAGAAACGGAAGATTTTCAGACAAAAGTCTCAAAACAACCATCACGTGAAGATCCAATGGAGTCTCTGAAATCATCCACACTTGAATATCATTGGCTTGAAACCATAGATCAAGAAGTGTCTATCTGTTTCGAAAGATTTGAAACAACAGTTTGTCTGGAAATGTACTGAAACACATACACCCAAGCGACAGACTTCCAGTGAACTGATATACCTTTACTTAGTCTGAAAGAAACATCATACCATTCACAGCAGGAACTTACAAAGACACAAGATCTCCTGTAAAATGGAGAACCATGGAAATGTGAGAAAGGATTCCATTGCCTGTCAGTGCTGGAGTTTCATCAATGCAGTCACATGAGGCAGAGACCATTCACCTGCTCTGATTGTGGGAAGGGATTCCTTGGTTCATCTGCCCTGTGGAAACGCCAATGTGCTGCCACTGGAGAGAGGCTGTGCACCTGCTCTGAATTTGTTTTTATCCATTCATATGATGAGGGCATCGCTGGCTAGGCAGCATTTATTGCCCATCTCTAATTGCCCAGAGGGCAGTTCAAAGTCAACGACATTGCTGCAGGTCTGGAGTCACATGTATTGCAAACCAGGTAAGGATGGCAATTTCTTTCCCTGAAAGACATTTGTGAACCAGATGAGTTTTTCCAACAATTGACAATTGATTCACAGTCATTATTAGATTCTTAATTCCAGATATTTATTGAATTCAAATTCCACCATCTGCATCCACACAGGGAAGAGATCCTTCAAATGCTCCACGTGTGGGAATCAGTTCAGAGATCCATCTGGCCTACAGGTACGCCAGCAAGTGCATACTGGGGAGAAGCCATTCATATGTTCTAAGTGAGGGAAAGGATTCATGCAGTCATCCAGTCTGTAGAAGTACAAGAAATTACACAAATAATCCCAGGAGTTGGATCTGCTGTTAATCTGCATCATATATGCTGCTAGACAGCTCATTTCAAACAGAAAGTATCGATTGCCTAGAAGAACAAGTGAAGCAGTTACATGGGACATACATGCTCCAGCATGCTCTTCTCAATACTGCACACGATTCTCATTAACAGGATGCTAGAAGGGGAAGATTTGCAAAACAGAAATCTCAAAGTGGCCACCACATGAAGATGTAATGGAGTCACTGAAATACCTGGGACTTGAATATCATATTCTTCCATATTGTCTGTTCCTTTGCTCTCAATGATTCAAAATCCAGGAACTTCTCCCAAACAGCACTGTGGGTGACCCTACACCTCAAAGACTGCAGTCCCAGAAACCACTATCTTCTCAAGGAGGACAACTGGGATGGGCAATAAGTGCTGACCTCGACAGTGATACTAAATCCCATGAATTGAATTGAAAATGAGGGAAAATCACATCCAAGACTGAGCCATGTTCATTCTGACAGTGAGTAAGTGGGAGGGACAGATGGTTTCTTTCTGCTGGACTGGCCGCTCGCACCACTTTGCTTCCAGTGAGGCTGATGTACTTTGAGTCTGGGACTGTGCATTCCCAAAGAAATGATGAAGTAAATTTAATTTGTCCTGGATATGAAACAATGCTTTCCTCACTACTCCAATTCGATCAGAAGTAAATATGTTTGTCTTTGATCCATTGAGTCTCTCGCCCAATCAACTCAATTAGTCTCCATCAGTATTTATGCTCCACATCTTTCCCTTCTGTGTCGCCCATCGACAGATCTGTCTATTCCTTTCTCCCTCACGTATGCATCCAACTTCTCAAATATATTCATCTGTTCACCTCCATCTCGTGCTATTGGAGTGAGTTGCACATTTTGACCTGTCGCAGGGTAAAGAGGTTTCTCATACAACCACTAATAGATTTTTAAACCCTTCATCACTTTAAAGGCTTCCATTAGATCATCCTTTAGTCTTCTCTTTTCTGGAGAAAAGCTCCCCAGACTTGCCTGAGGGTTACATGTTTTCTGTTTTGACAGTGTCTTTTTGAATCAGCGTGACACACTTCCAGTGCCTCTGTTTCCTTTGACCAAATGGCAGTGACAAATGTTGACAGTGCTCCCAGTGGAGTCAAACTTTGGTTTCAACTAAGTGCAACATCATTTTCCTCCTTTTCAATTCTATCTCTGCAGAAAGGTGCCCAAACATGGGCTGTGCCTTTGCAGAAAGGCATTACGTTCAGAGAGAAGTTTGAGACTGGAATTATAGGAATGTCATCAGGGATTCAGGACTTCAGTTGGTTGGAGAGACTGGAGCAGCTGATCTTGTTCTCGTTGGATCCTACAGTCATTGCGGTCGAGCAGAGAGAGAGACAATTCAGCCTTCTGATGTCATGTTGGCTCTGTATATAATAAATGTGAGACATTGTTCAATCTAAACAAGCCTGCAAGTTTATATGCATCAAAGAACCTCCAATTTTCAAAAAGAAAATAATGAATATGTTGTTCAGGATGACGAACGAACTGGAATAATTAATTTCAGGTGTAGTTCAGGAGAACGTTGCAATCTAGTATCCACCTATGTTGTAGTTAAAACATGGAATATTGAGATGATATCAATAAATTGATATCTTTACTTGTCAAAACTTACATTTTATTTTTGTTCTAATGTTGTTTTGTGAAAGCACATTTGACAATCTGGCCACTCCCTGACAGATCAGCGCGTCATGGGAAGATGTTGAGACAGACATCCATTTTGATAAATGCACTTGAATGTTAATATGTGCCACGATGTTGGACTATCAGTGGATGTGTAGTTATAATATGTTATATATGAAAGAAATGGCATGTAAATTCACAGTGAACCTGCACTGCAGAGAGGGCCCCAACACATGCAGCTCCCAGAGAAACAGCCGGACATGAAATGGTTAATGTGGCCGGGGGTGACGAGACAGCATTGAGACATCATCAAAACAGTGACACCTTCTCCCGAGAGAAACTGACCTGAAACATTCCGGAAAGAATTCAACCCACGGGGAATGGTCAGGAAGTCAGTGAGGTTCATTAGGAAGGGGTTGTACACTTAGATTGGGATCATTAAGAACTGTCCACATTTAGGACACAGGTGAATAAAAAGATTATAGAATCTTTACAGCCATATTTGATCTGTTGCTTGAAGCTCACGTATCTGTGTAGAAGTAATTTATAAACTCATGGCACTCCTCAAAGGAAGAACAGGTCAAATCGATGTGACCCCAGCAGGGGCCAGAACAGAACTGGAAAATAACAAAGTGCAAATGATAGAGGGGCTATAAAGAGAACCACACTCCTTCAGCATGGGGTCTGTAAATATTCTGTTCTCGTTTTCTTGCTAATTAGCATATATTTACATGTGATAACAATTTTATTTGCTTATGAGACATTAGCATTGCTGGATTGGGTCAGATTTATTGCCTATCGCAAAACACCCAGGAGAGGATGGGGCCAGCTATAGCCCACGTACTGTTGGTAGATCCACAGTGCCATTCAGGGAAACTTCCAGGAATTTGACCAAGCAACGCAGAAGGAACATGATATATTCCCAGGTCAAAGTCAGAAGTCACACAACATCAGGTTAAAATCCAACAGGTTTATTTTAAATCATAAGGTTTCAGGGTGTTCCTCCTTCATCAGGTGAAGCGCTATTTTATTACTTTGTTACACATCTTAAGAAAGTGATAAAGTCAGGTGCAGCATTCAGAAAGCTTGTATTTTCAAATAAACCTGTTGATCTATAAACTGGTGTAATCTGATTTCTGATTTTGCCCACCCACAACTTCACCAACATCTCCACGCCACACTTCCAGGGCAGCACGGTATGTGGCCTAGAGGGGATCTAGCAGGTGGTAGCGTTCCCATGTGACTGCTGCCCCTGTCCTTCTGGATGGTAAAGACTGCAGATTCAGAAGGTGCTGTTGGAGGAGCCTTGCTGAGTCACTGCAGTGCATCCTACTGCAGTGGCTGCTGCCACGTTTCATCAGTGGTGTAGGGAGTACGTGGATGTCATTGAGAAGCAAATCAAGAGGGCTGTTTTGTGTTCGATTGTATTAAACCTGATGGAAGACTTTTGAAATAAAAAAAAAACATTTTCATATGAAACTGTCTACAAAGTGAAATACTTGTTTTTGGCAGTCACCTCTGGATCAGACAAGTGAATGGAAGGTAGTCAAGTTGGAAAATGATATCAAAGTGGGAATAACAGACGTCTCCTGGAGACAGCATCAGAAAGTGATAAAGTCTCAGACGAGACTCCATCAGAAAAGCTTCCTCCCATTGCCAGCACGAACCCCTCTTCATCCTTTCCTGGCCAATTCATTCATATTACGTACCGATACTGAAAATGAGAATTATATTTTTGTCAACACTCCCTGTGTCATCACTGTTGGTGAAACATAATTTCTAACCCAGGCCCTTGTCTCACTTCACCCTGGCGCATTCTGTGTGGTTACAGCAGAGGCAGGGACAGGATGTTCATACCCCTGCTCCAACTGCTCTGGGTCTCAGTGCTGTACAATTCCCAAATACTGTTTTATCATTACCAATGTAGAGGAAACCTCAACCTGAACTAGACAGTTCACTTCCAGTCAGGAACAGATCATTGATTTACACTAATCTCTGATTAGAAGCACATTTTCAGCATTCACTGATGTACTTCCCCTGACTCTAAACCTGGTTGGAAACGAGATTCTGTTCCGTGCCGAGGAGCTGTGAGCCATGGAAAACAGTAGCTGGGACACATTTCTTACACACAGCAGGATTAAACACCACTGTGGTTGGCTGTCAGTGAATAGAGACGTGAAAGAGTAAAGTGCCATCTGACCCCCTCAGTGTGAGCCTGAAGGATTTGCCCCGACTGAAGCTCTGTCGCTGTGCATGATTCCCCTACCCCCCACCCTGAGATTGTCCTTTCTGAGCTCCAGGTGCTGTTCAACCTTCAGGACAAATACAACAAACTACAGTGATGTATTTGCGGCAAAACTGACTTATTTTACATTTCTCTAGTGTCCTAAACTCTAGTTTAATTTTAGGGTTATAACCATCATCCGAAACAAACTGCAAATGCTTTCTGGGCTCATCATTGAGATCAACAATATCAGACTGTGAACTCTGCCCCAATTTGTTTACATTTCTTGTTTCAATTTGTGTCTGGGACCGCTGCACACCTGGTTCCAGGCACGTCTTTTATTTATTTATTTAATTAATTAATTTCCTGCGCTAACTCCATTCCGTGCAGCCTTGAAGGACTAATAACATTTCTGCAATTTAATCTCTCCAGCCTTCCCCTGTGACATCTGCCTTTTGCCCTCGTCTCACCTCCGCCTTGCTCAGAATCTGTTACATTTCTGGTCCCAGGCCTCTGTCAACTCAACACACCCGCGGGTCAGAGTTTTGAATTTGCTCTCTCCAGAGCGAATCTGAAATCGTTGTGGCTGCAGCTTTCCCCAGATTTTAAATTTGGAAACAAAAACCATGAAATTGTTTTAGAGTTGAGGTTTGTTTTTTTTTAGCCTTAATCCACAATCTCACCTCTTTCGAGCTAAAATGCGATCATCCCACAGTCCAAAAATGCAAGTTAGGTGGATTGGCCACACTAAATTGTCCCCGAGTGTGCAGGTTAGGTGGTTGGGTTAGCTGCGGTAAAATGTGGCTTTGTGGGGAATAGGGTGGGATAGAGAGCTAGTGCAGACTGGATGCACTGAATGACCTCTTTCTGCACTATCGGGATCCTGTGATCTTAAACATTTGTGATCATGGTCACATTTTCCTCATGACAGCCCACACATCACCATGTTCATTCAGCTCAAGCTTTCATGCTGCCTTTGTGTTTTGAGAAGCTCTGTTGTTGGAATGGGAGCTTTCTTTGATGAGGCCTCTCCTCATACTTCTGCCCACTTCCCAGTTCCCTGCGTTAATTCCAGTGTTCTCTAATTTTCCCAAATGGAGTTGCTGAAGATCTCAAAAGGCACGTGGACTGAAATTGCGAAATTAAAGAGTTAGAAGGAAAGAAGAAGTGGAAATAATAAACAGGTTTGGGAGATCTCAGGGGAGTGAGGAAGGGCCATAGATGCTTCCAGACCTGCTGAACTATTCCAGCAACTTTGTTTTTGTTCCAGGGGAATGAAACTCAAGGATCCTCCTGTTGTGACTTTTCACACAGTATTTTTAAAATTAATTTGTGGGATGTGGGTGGCCCTGGCTGGCCAGCATTTCTTGCCCATCAGTAGTTGCCCTTGGGAAGGTGGTGGTGAGCTGCCTTCCTGAATGACTGCAGTCCTCCTGATGTGTGGTGACCTACAATGCTATTAGGGAGGGAATTCCAGGATTTTGACCAAGCGACAGTGAAGGAACGGTGATATATTTCCAAGTCAGGATGGTGAGTGACTTAGAGGGTAATGAGGAGGTGGTGATCTTCCCATATATCTGCTGCCCTTGTTCTTCCAGATGGAAGTGGTTATGTGCTTGGAAGGTGCTGCCTGAGGATCTTTGGTGAATTTCTGCAGTCGAGAAAAAATTCTCTGATGAGAGTCAAACCCGGGCAGGTGAAGATGGGGCACTGAATAGTAACAGACTGAGTTCAAACACAGGAGATTTGCTCAGCCAGTAAGAGCACATAGTGTAACAGTCAGGGATGTGAAGTGAGTAGTGAGGGGGCATAATGCCACATGCTACAGATGGAAAACTTTTTTTCGGAACAGAAGTAGACCATTCAGCCCCTCAAGCCTGTTCTGTCACTCAATTAGATCATTGCCTGATCTGTGGCCCAACTTTCAATTTCCAAAACTCACCAAACCTATCAATGAGGTTCCTCTGAAACAGACAAAGTGAATATTGAAAAAAAAAATTAAAAACTGCAAATGTAGGGAAATCAGAAACAAAAACAGAAATTGCTGGAAAAATTCAGCAGGCCTGGAAGCATCTATGAAAGAAATCCGAGTTACCATTTCAGGTCCAGTGACCCTTTGAGTGACGAGATACAGTTGACCATCCCCCCTTTCCTGTAACACCCTCCAGAACAGGTGATGGTGTGAGGGCCATGAGGTTGTCAATAACATCTGAGAAAACAGTTGGGCATGCTGAATCAGAGAGAGAGAAAAAAAACATTTTGGTCTTTCACTTTTAAATCAATTGCAACAATTTATTCACTATTGCTTCAGAAACAGGACAAGAGACCAGAAAATCAACTCAGTGCCATTGGGCCTGGGGGCCATTCTTATTCTGACCGACATGTGATTCCATGCTATAACCATTAGTTTGATTCTGAACCATCCTCTGGCCAGTCAGAACAGATGATAAAAGTTTGCTGAGCTTCTGATGCCATGATCCCATGAACAAGCAAAAGAAATATCCAATTACTGTAGTTACTTGTGAACTCACTGGTGTTTCTTCAAGCTATATGACTGAGTGAATTTCCTCCCACACACAGAGTAGGCGAATGACCTCTCCCCAGTGTGTGTTTGCTGGTGTACAGTGAGGGTTGATGATGCCCTGAACCCAGCCTCACAGTGAGAGCACATGAACGGTCTCCCTTCAGTGTGAGCATGTTGACAGTCCATCGATCCTCTTGAGCTTTAATGGCACCTCCCACAATATGTACATTTAACTCTGTTCAGAGTTAACCTGTCGGGGTTTCAACAGGCTGGATGACCGGGAGAAATCCTTCCTACACCTGGAGCAGGTGAATGGTCTCTCCCCAGTGTGGACCCATTGGTGTGCCAGCAGGTGGGAAGACTGAATGAATTCCTTGCCACTCCCACAGCAGGGAAACAGCCCCTTTCCAGTGTGAAACCGCTGTGAAAGCCTTCTCACACATGAAGCAGATCAACAGTCCCCACGCATCCACAGTTGGATGAAGGAAAATCCCAAGGCATTCTATATTTATGTGAGGAACAAGAGGATGGTCAGAGTAAAAGTGGTGCCTACCAGGGATAGTGGGAGGGAACATGCGCTTAGAGTCAGACATGGTCGGAGAGGGCCTTGATGAATACTTTGCTTCAGTATTCACCAGTGAGAGGGGCCATAACATTTGTAAGGATAGCATGAAAAAGGCAGATACACTCGAACAGGTTGATGTTGGGAAGGAGGATGTGCTGCATATTTTGAAAAACATGAGGATAGATTTGTCCCCTGGGCCAGAAGGGATAAGCCGACGGTTGTTATGGGACACAAGGGAAAGAATGTTTTGCCTTTGGTGATGACTTTTGCGTCCTCACTGCCTACTGGAGTAATACCAGATGCTTGGAGGGTGGCAAATGTTATTCCCTTGTTCAAGAAGGGGAATAGGGATAATCCTGGGAATTACAGAACATCAGTCATTCTGTGGTGGGCATATTATTGGAGAGGATTCTGAGAGACGGTATTTATGATTATTTGGACATGCACAATCTAATTAGAAATAATCAGTGTGGCTTTGTGAGGGGCAGGCCATGCCTCAGAAGCCTTACTGAATTATTTGAGGATGTGGCAAATGACATTGATGAAGATCAAGCAATGAATGTGGTGCACATGGATTTCAGAGGAACATTTGACTTGGTTCCCAAAGGTGGGCTCGTTTAGAAAGCTAGGCGACATGGGATTCATGGAAATGTGGCTGTCTGGAGGCAGAATTCGCTGTCCAATAGAAGCCAGAGGGTTGTAATAGATGGAAATTATTCAGCCTGGAGCTCGGCGATCAGTGGTGTTCTGAAAGAATCTGTTCTGGGAACCCCACTCTTTATGGTCTTTATAAATGACTTGGATGAGGAGGTAGAAGGGTGCGTTAATCAGTTTGATGATGACAGAAGGGTGGTGGTTTGGTGGGTAGTGTGGAGGGCTGTTGGATGTTGCAATGGGACATTCACAAGATGCAAAGCTGGGAAAAGAAGTGGCAGATGGAATTCAACCTGGAAAAGTATGAAGTAATTCATTTTGAAAGGTTGACTTTAAATGCAGAATATAGGGTTAATTGCAGGATTCTTGGCAATGCGGAGAAACAGAAGGATCTTGGGGTCCACATCGATAGACCCCTCAAAGTTGGTAACCAAGTTAACAGGGTAGTAAAGAAGGTGTAGGGTGTGTTGGCTTTCATTGACCAGGGAATTGAGTTTTAAAGCCACAAGGATATACTGCAGTTGTTTAAAACCCTGGTTCTACCACACTTTGAATATTATGTTCAGTTCTGATCGCCTCATTATAGGAAGGATGCGAAAGCTTTACTCGGGGTGCAGAGGAGATTTACCAGGATGCTGCCTGGACTGGAGGGCGGGTCTAATGAGGAAAGGTTGAGGGAGCTCGTGCTTTTCTCTTTAGAGTGAAAAATGATGAGCTGTGACTTGATATAGGTAAATAAGATGATGAGAGATATAGAAAGCATGGATACCCAGAGACTTTTTTCCCAGAGCACAAGTTACAATTGTGGTGGGGGCGGTGGGCATACTTTTAAGGTGATTGGAGGAAGGTATTGTGGAGATGTCAGTGGTAGGCTCTTTACAGAGAGAGCAGTGGGTGCCTGGACTGCACTGTTGGCGGCGGTATTCGAGTCAGATACATTCGGGACATTTAAGCGAGACCTGGGCAGGTGCATGGATTATCGTAAAATATAGTGTATGCAGGGTAGTTTGATCTTAGAGCAGAGTAATATTTCGGCACAACATTGACGGCCGAAGGACCTCTGCTGTCCTCTTCTATGTTATATGTGTTCAATTCACCTAACCCGCATACATTTAGGCCGTGGGAAGAAATTGAAGCACTCAGACGCGGACATGGTGAGAATGTGCAAACTCCATGCTGACATCAGCTGAAGCTGAAATCAAAGCTGGGTCCGTTTTGCTGAAAGGCCCCACAAATGCTTGGATCAGGCCCGGTAGGAAATTGATCCCCGGTCTCCCTCGTGAAAGGCGGGGATACTGACCACAATACTAATGAGGGCATCATGTGTAAATGCCCATTCAGCCCTTTAAGTGTGCACCAAAAAAAATAATTGCGCAAGTGTCCAAATTCTATTTGTTTTGTTTAGCCCACAGTCATCAATACCATAGCATCACAAATTCACATCTGAATACTTCTTAATGTCATCAGGATGTCGACCTTAAGGACACTTGCAGGCAGTGGCTTCCAGATTCCAAACACCCACTGGCTGAAAGCATTTTTCTGCAAATTTACTCATAACTTCCTTCGTCTTAAATTAAATCTATTGTCCCTGGTGCTCGATCCCTCCATCAAGGGGTAGCGATTACATGCGTTTGCCCAATAAAGATCATTCATTATTTTGTACATCTCCTCTGCTCTCGGGAAAATGACCACAGTCTGTTGGACTTCTCTTCATAACGGAAGCTCTTCTTGTGCAGACAATACCCTGGTATATCTCTTCTGCACCGTTTCTGGTGCTATCACATCTCACAATAACGTGAATTTCAGAATTGCACACAATACTCTACCTATAGCCAAATGAGCAAATACAATAAATGATCCAGAAAGCCACAGAAACTGGTCTTTTCTGATGAAGTCCATTTTGCTCATTATTGCTGTGGGTCCTTTTCCTGTCTGATGTTCCTATAATCATTGCTCTGTGTCAGTTAAAGATGCTACATGAGTCTTGCGTCACCATCCCAGTATCTAAATATTTCATCTGGTTTAGAGTTCCTGGTGGTGAGACAGGCCATGTTCACTCAGCAACACTGACCACAACAAGACAGAATGAACAATGTCAATGTGAAAATGGATGTTAGATTGTGCAGTGCCTCAGTGAAGTGGAAGGAGGGACGTAAAGGAGAGTTCGTGATTGTGGGAGGGAGAAAATTCTCTAAGTGGTGGGTTTGAATTCTGACACATCAAATGCAGATATGTGAGAGAGCCGGGGTTGGGAGATGATTGTCACCACCTCAAAGAATATTTTCACGTAAAAATGTTTGATACTTGCCGCATTTCTGTGACCCATGGCACAAGGATTAAAAACAAATACAGCAAGCGCCCACTGCCATGACTCAGATTCGAACCGAGGTTGCTGCGGCCACAACACAGAGTACTAACCACTATACGATCACGACACCACATGAGTTCGCTGGTGTGCAACAAGCAATAACTACAGTGGCAGAGGATATGTTAGGAACAGCACCAGATCCACAACAGGAATTCTTTCCATGCAGTGCGCTGTAATGTGGATATTCACAGAGGACTGGAATCTGTAATTACGATGCTACCAGAGACTATGGAGATTCCACCAATGAATATATTGAAGGCTGAGATTGATAGATTTCTTTTAAATATCAAAGACTCAGTGTATAGTGCCGGCTCTTGTTGAAATGTACCTTTCAATAGTAATCTAGTTTAACATCGGATACTTCATTAGCTCCCTCACACAAGGAAGTAGCCATTTCTGCATACGACCATATAATCCCAGTTCCCAGGCCCAGAACCGGGGAAACTCAGTGACCCAGCGCGAAGATATAACCAGAAATGGGGATGGCAATGAGCCTGCAGACATACACTGTGACATTAGATGACGGGATAGTCTGCGCATTATGAGCCAAGACAATGTGACAAAATCGAGACAGAGCCATGGGGATGATGTGCAGAAGTATGAGAGATACAATGGTGAATCAGACAGTGACCAGGGGGATACAGATAGAAATGACGCAATCGATAAGCACTCGGTCCTTCTGTGACGATATTGAGGTGCGTGAAATGCTGAGTCTGTGAGCTCCAACCTCACCTGGAGCAGCTTCTATTGACATGGAGCAGGGATGATTGCGACCTCAAGCCATATGAAAAGATACACAGCAGTTTTAATCTGAGGTAAAATAGTTTTTGGAAGCTCAGTTATTTCTGTATTGAGTGAGGACCTGTCCATGAAAATGCCACAATTATAATGAAAAATGCTGCAAATATTCAACTCGTCAAGAGAGAAATCTGTGCTGGGAGAAATAGAGGTAACGTTTTTCCTCTCTTACTTTTGTCATATGGCTGACCCTGCACTGGGTTGAATTGTGGGAGGGCTTTTTTTGCTCATTTCATATGATTCAATTTCATGCAAGCATGCACAGGTCACTGAAGTCATCTAAACTTCCGAAAAATATCGGTAATATATGATGTTGTGAATAGGCTCGAGTTTACCTCAGGTTATGGAGGAAAAGCAGGAAAGCGGAGTTGACATTTATCAGATCAGCAGCGATCTCAGTGACTGGCTGAGCAGACTCGATCGGGTGAATTGTAGCTTCCTGACGACAAATCATCATGTTTTTACAGCACAGAAAGGGGCTCAAAATCCCAGTTTCCAGCCTTTGCCCGTAGCCTTGTGTGCTACGAGGCGATGGGCCGGCCATTTCAGATGTTCACGTTCCCTTGGGGAACTGGACCACATGTTCACCCTCAGAAAGTAACACACAGACACATTTCGCAGAAGGTGACCAAGGCGTCAGCAGACACCAACCCCCAGAAAGTAGAGTTTCAAACATTTGGGTTCTACAGTCCCATTTCACACTTCAAAACCAGAATCTGATTACAGCAAAGAAATAAAGCATTCGGCCGCTCCCCTCTCCGTGTTTGTCCCCCATTGTTTCCTTGTCAACCTGCAGTTTATAATACCTCACCGCTGGCCTGTGGAGGAAATGACATTGGCATAATTTCAGACAATATTGAAAGTCCTCTTTTAGATGTTGGATGCCGCAGTTGTACAAACATTCTCATCTCCCCCAGTTAGAAGTAACCTCATGACCGGTGCTTTACAAGACCATTGCTTTCAATACTGCGCTACAGAGCGAAGACTGTGCCCTGTAAGGTAGGGTTTCATGCATTAGAAACTGCAATGTAATAGATGGCAGGATGGTCTGTGCAGTACTAACCAAGACAATGCGACAACTCCGTGATGGAGCTGAGGGGATCATGCACAGAAGAATGAGAGACACAATGCTGAATCAGGCAGCGACCAGGGCGATAGAGACATAAGTCTATAGATCACAGTCTGCTGATTAGGATTCAGTGCCTTCACTGCCACGGGGTGTGAACATCTGAAATGGCCGGTCCATGGCGTGTTCGTGGTTAATATTTGCAATGATAACTCAGAAATATTGACTGACCTTTAGAAGCAGAATTATGCCATAGACCAGGTGGTATCACTTCAATATATATCCCAGATCTACATCAGCATTGTCAGCTGTAATTGCCTGACGTGCAATTTCTTTAAGACAAGAACAGGGGAGGGCAGGAAAAGTGAAGGACAACGGTGGTTTGTGAGAGATGACAGTGGGCCTCATGGAGCCAGGCTCAGTGTGGGTGCTGAAGACTGTTTCTTTTCTCCTGTTTACCCTGGCATACAGATCACTCTGGAGTAACCAAAGTGTGTCAGGATGGCCGAGTGGTCTAAGGCACCAGTCTCAAGGAATAGAGTCCTCCCACTAAAAAGCTGGGTGTTCTGGTCTCTGACTGGAGGTGTGGGTTCGAATCCCACTTCTGACAACGACAGCCCCTTTTGCACATCTCACCTCGGCTCAGTGCCCTGATGGGGTCTGCATCTTCCTAAGCAAATTTTACTCCAGAGAGTTTTGCAGCCTGATATTAACATCATGCAATTTTGGAAGGAGGGAAGGAGTGAGGGATGGTTCCGGTGTGAGGGAGCGAGGGATGGGGAGGGGGTAAGGTACAGAGCGAAGGACAGGGTGGGAGTGAGGGATGGAGAGGGAAGGAGTGAGAGAGACGAAGAATGGGCAGGAGGGAGAAAGGGAGTGAGGGGCTGGGAGGGAGTGAGGGATAGGGAGTGAATGAGGGATGTGTAGGAACCGAGGGACAGGAAGGGAGCGAGGGACATGGAGCGAGAGACAGGGACGAAGCAAAGGATATGGGACGGAGAGGGATGGGCACAAAGAGGGAAAAGGGAATGAGCAAGGGGCAGGGAAGGGTACAGGGAGGGACAGGAAGAGGGAGCAAAAGGGATGGAGCGAGGGATGGGGATGGAAAAGTAGGAGAAGGGATAGGGAGGGAGCAAAGAACAAGGAGGGAGGGAAAGGGAGGGTGTGAGGGAAAGGGTGGGAGTGAAGGGTGAGGGGGCCAAGGAGGGACTGAAGGCCAGGGTGGTAGACAGGGTTCTATGGACAGGAAGGGAGCGAGAGTCAGGCAAAGAGTGAGGAACAGGGGGGAGAGCACTTCAGGGACAGGGAGGGACAGGAAAGGGAGCAAAGACCAGGGATAGAGTGAGGGACAGGAATTGGAAGGGGCAGGTAAGGAGCGAGGGAAAGGGACAGGGGAGAGACAGGGTGTGAGCGAGGCAGCAAGGGGTGGGTAGGGAGTGAGGGACCGGGAGGGATTGAGGGAGGGACAGATGAGGGGTGAAGGAGCGAGGGATGTGAAGTGAGGAAGCAAGGGTTGAGGAGTGAGGTGCAGAGAGCAAGGGACAGAGATGGAGGGAGTGAGGGAGGGATGTGGAGTAGGGTGGGAGGGAGCGAGGGAAGCCGAGGGAGCGAGGCAGAGGGAGGGTGCAAGGAAGCGAGGGATGGGGTGCGAGTGAGGGACAGGGACTGGGACAGACAAGGAGGGGGAGGGACAGGCAGGAAGCGAAGAACAGGTTGGAAGTGACAGGGAGGGTGTGAGGTACAGGTAGGGAGGGAGAGGTAGGGAGCGATGGACGGAGAGGTAGGAAGTGTTGGACAGTCAAGGAGGGAGCGAGGAAAAGGGAAGGAGTGAGGGACAGGGAGGGAGCGAGGGACAGGAACTGGGAGTTGGGCAGGGAGGGACAGGGAGGGAGCAAGGCTCAGGGACAAGGAGGGACAGAGCGGTAGCGAAGGAAAGGGATAAGGGAGAGACAGGGAGGGACAGGGATGGAGTGAGGCAGCGAGGGATGGGGAGGAAGCGAGGGACTGGGAGAGAGCGAGTGACTAAAAAAGAGCGATGGGGAGGGAGGGAGGGACAGGGAGAGATTGAGGGAGGGACGGATGTGGAGGGAGGGAGGACAGAACGAGGGACACGGAGGGAAGGATGGGGATTGAGGGAGCAAGGGACGGGGAGCGAGGGAAGGATAAGGAGGGAGTGAGGGAGGGAGGAAGCAAGCAACAGCAAGGGTGCAAGGGAGGGAGGGATGGGGAGGGAGTGAGATACAGAGCGAAGGACAGGGACGAAGCAAGGGATGGGGAGGTAGGGAGTGAGGGAGGAATGCAGAGGAGAACAGGAGGGATGATGGTATCGAGGGACGGCGAGGGAGCGAGGGACAGGGAGGGTGTGAGGGAGCGAGGGACAGGGAGGGTGCGAGGGAGAGGGATGGCGACAGGGAGGAGGGAGCGAGTGACATGGACTGGGAGGGACAGGGAACAAGGGACGTGGTGGGAGTGATGGACAGGGAGGGGGCGAGGGACAGTGAGATAGCGAGGGACTGGGAGTGAGCGAGGGATGCGTTGCGAGCGAGGAATGTATAGGAACGGAGGGACAGAGAGGGAGCGAGGGAAAGGGGACAGGGAATAGACAGCGAGGGAACAAGGCAGCAACCAATGGGAGGGAGCGAGGCACGAGAAGAGCACAATGGAGTGAGGGGCAGAGAGGGAGGGAGTGTGGCAGGAAGGGATGGGGATGCATCAATGGATAGAGAGGGAGTGAGGGACCAGAAGGGAGTGACAGGGAGGGGGTGACGGATGGGGAGGATTGCGGGAGGGGGAAGGGAACGAGTTACAGATAGGGAGAGATGGAGAGTGAGGGAGTAACGGATGGGGAATGAGGGACAGAAAGTGAGGGACAAGGAAGGACGGAGTGAGGGTGGAATGGAGCGTAGGGCAGCATGGAGGGAGGGAGTGAGGGACAGCATTGTAGCGAGGGTCGAGGAGGGAGTAACGGATGGGGAGGGAGGGAGTGACAGGGAGTAGGGCAAGAGGGAGGGAGGGAGCGAGGGGCAGGAGGGTGTGAGGGTGTGAGGGACGGAACGAGGGACAAGGAGGGAGTGAGGGACGTGGAGCAAGCTACGTGATGGGATCAAGGGACAGGGAGCGAGGGACTGGAAGGAGTGAGGGGCCAGGAGGGAGCGATGGACAGCGATGAAGGGATGGGTCTGGGGGATGGGGTGGGAGCAAGGGATGGCGACCAAGCAATGGTGAGAGAGAGCGTTGGGCTGAGTGACAGGGATTGGGGGAGCGAGCAAGCGACTGGGAGGTAGGGAGGAATTGACAGGCTGGGAGGGAGATAGAGAGCAACAGGGAGGGAGTGACAGGGAGGGTGTTTGGGAGAGACAGAGTGGCAGGGGCACGGGCTTGGGTACAGGGCCCAGGGAGCCAGAGACAGGGCTGGGGGACAGGGGAGCAGGGGACAGGAGCCAAGGGGTTACAGAGATAAGTGAGGGACTTGAAGGGAGAGAAGAGGAAAATGAGGAGGGGCAGAGTGAGAGAGAGAGAGAAAACGGGTCAGCGATAGAGGGGTAGAGACAATGAAACAGAGGCAGTGTGAGAGGTGAGAGCGAGGTGGGAGGAGAGAGACAAAGGCTACAGAGGGGAATATGGAGAGAGGTAGAGACGGGGAGGGGGACAGAGAGAGAGGGAAAGAGTGTGACAGGGGATTAGGGAGAGGTGGGGTCAGAGAGAAAAAAACAGAGTGGGAGATGGGGTTCACACAGGCAGAGGGTGAGAGAAGGGGTTGAGGACATTTGAGGAGGAGGGAGAGAGAGACAGGACGCAGGGAGAGAGGGAGGGAGTGGTTTGGAGAAGGTGGCTGGAAAGAGAGAAGGAAGGGAATGGAGAGACGGATGGGGACCACAGAGAAATGTGAGTCAGAGAGGGAGAGCGCGAGCAAGGAGGGATAGGAGAAAGCAAAAAACACAGAGATACCAGAGGTGGATGCAAGGACAGAGAGACTTAAACGCAACTCCTGAGCTCAGTTTCGAAAACCTCCCATTCCCTTGGGGCCGAGTTTGTCTCTCTCCAGCTGAGCTTCTTCAACACAAAGACAAACAGCAATATAGTTTGCTGTGCTGCTTGGCACTTTTTAATGAACGTTAATTACATATTGAACTTATGGATACAGTCAGTGGAATGATGCCTTTTCTCTTTGGCCTGTGAGTTGACAGAAACTTTGGCATGTTTCCCTGTGACCCCCTGTGGGATAAGGTTGGATATCCAGCACTACCCTCAGTCTGTTACCATAGCGACGAGCTGCTTCATTGCTAAAACATTGAACTGAAATGAGAAAATCCTGGATGGATTGATTAATGAGTGAATTTGATTGATTGATGAATTTGGGTAAAGGGATATTTCAGCACATTCTTCAGCTGCTGCCTGAACTTAGTTTGGGTCACGCCATAAATCGCGTTGTTTGTGCAGCAACTGAGGAGCTGCAGCATGAAGCCCAATTCTCGCACAAAGAGATGTAGATACACAGAGTAGTACCCAAGCCAAAACATCCTGTCCCATACAGAATACAACATTAACATTGACCATAAAAGGATGAAATTGGCCGAGATCACAAACAGTAAAATGACAGATTTTTTTCGATTTCTCATTTCTGTGTCACACTGACCGTCCCCATCGGTGTGAGCCCGGAGTCTCCTGCGGGCTCTGCTGGTCACTAAAATGTGTCTGATGGTGAAAACATTGAGCAGCAGAATCAGGAGAAATGGGAGAGTCGGGGTTAGAATGTGGTGGAGGAACTGGATTGTGACCCAGACACGAGAGTCATAAACGCCGATTGTTCCATAACAAAACCAGGGGTTGTTCTCCAGCCAATAGTGAGTTCTGAGCATAAAATACCAGAAAATGTTCTTTAAACAGCTCAGCACAGTCACTGTTCCCAGAGCCACAGCCGCCGTTTTCTCACTGCAATATTTACTTTTCAGCTTCTGGCAACAAATGGCCACAAATCGATCAAAGGTGAAAGCAACGGTGAACCAGACAGGACAGTCAGTGGCTGCATAAAGCAGGACGGCGTGGATATTACATACGGGGATGGACTCCACGAATTTAAACTGTTCCCGATAAACAATGGAAATGTGTCTCAATATCAGGTCAAGGATAATGACCAGTAGATCCGCCACTGCCATGGAACCCAGGTAACATCTGACACAAGGAGACAATCCACAATCTTTGTAAAGCAGCACGTGGGTCGTCAATACGTTAACTGTGAGGAAGGAAAAAATATAGAAAATAGGAACAGCCTGGAGGCACAGTAACCAGTTTGGTTGAGGCCCTGGTGACATTTTCAAATGTATCTCTGATTTATTGAAACGAAAATGAAGCTGAAATAGCAAATAGAAATGTCTCAATTTTATTTCACAAATATGCAATGTAAAACACAAGAAAATCTCCCTCCCGAAAGACACAAAGGCAAAACTATAAGAATAGATGTATCCTAGAAGATTCTCACCCACAATCACTCAAAAGCAGGCACAGGTCACTTCTTGACAGTTTGTGATACAGAGGGCGATGACGTTGACGTCCTGAAGGAATATCCCCCAGTTCCTTGAAGACAAATGGAGGTTAGAAATTTCTCTCTCTTCATCGAAATTGTCGTCAATTTTGGTTGTGAAGAAATATGAGCGCAGGGAAAATGTATTCACTCCTTTAAATGCCAGGGTGGATTTAGAAACAGTGTTTCCTTCTCCCTGGAACTGGATCGTTTCCCTCGGGATCTAATCTGTTGTTCAATTAACTGACAGTCAATTGTTCACAAATAATGCGGGTTAAAGA
Source organism: Stegostoma tigrinum (assembly GCF_030684315.1). Classification (NCBI taxonomy): domain Eukaryota; kingdom Metazoa; phylum Chordata; class Chondrichthyes; order Orectolobiformes; family Stegostomatidae; genus Stegostoma; species Stegostoma tigrinum. Next base: position 384,929 of record NC_081360.1, read on the forward strand.
ATGTTCCGGGGAATGCCAGTTATGGAATGTGATGGAGTCATAAAGATCCACATCACAAAGGCCCTTCTGTCCATCAGTTTTGGTGAGACCCACTCAGCCTCACGTTGGAAATCTCTCCCCAAACTCAACACAACTGGCAGACACAAATTAAAGGCATTGCCAGATCAGCTGAAGTGGTCAATTATCTCACATTCTCAATCCACCTCACAGAACCAGCCCATACACCACAAACCCAGATGGAATATCTGTTCAGCATGGAGCACTGTGCAGGCTAGTGTCCTGCTCAATACAACCCGGCAATCTGTCCAGAGTGGGGCACTGTGCAGGCCTCATCAGTCAAATAGATATCAGTCCAGCATGGGGAGTTGTGCAGACCACACCAGTGCATTGATCTATAAACCCGGACCAGGTATCTCTCCAGCACGGGGCTCTGTGAAGTGAACACAACTGAACTGATTTGTAAACCCAGGGCCTCTGTTCTGCAAGACTACCAAATGTCCTAATGTAAACTGTATAAGTCCTGTCCGTTTTTGCTTTACAAAAAGCAATGTCTCGCATTTGTGCAAATTAAACACAGTCTGCCACCCCTCAGCCCAGTGAGTGATATTCTCACCACCAAACCTGACATGTTTTGAAAGGCCCTCCCATCTCCAGCAGGCCTACAAACTCCGTCTTTATTTTCCCAAAGACCCTGAGCTTGGTTTTCCTTGCGTGGGCAGGAGGATTCCGGTTGTGGATGGATTGCAGACCAGCCGGTGGTGAGGAGACGCATTTTTATAAGGTAAGAGTGGTTGCCATAGGAACCCAGATGGGCCCGAGCTTAGCCTGTCTCTTCATGGGGTACGTGAAACATTCCTTTTCCCTGTGTTATTCTCGCCCCCACTTTCTCCAATGCATCGATGATATCATCGGCCCTGTTTCTCTCTCTGATCTGAAATTGGAAAACTGCAAATATTTTACTTCCAATTTCTACCCTGCCCTCACTTTCACCTGATCGACCTCCGACCCCTCCCTTCCATTTTTCAACATTTCTGTTTCCATTTCTGGGGATAGACTGGCCACTAATGTCCATTCCAATTCCACAGACTCCCACAGCTACATGAACTATTCAATCTCACATCCCACTTCCTGTAAAGACTCCATCCCATTCTCTGAGTTCCTCCAATTCCGTCGCATATGTTCAGATGAGGCCGCCTTCGACAAGGGAGCCTCCGACTTGTCCACCTTCTTCCTCAACCGAGGATTCCCCAGCTCCGTGTGGACAGGGCGCTCAAACAGGTCCGACCCATCTCCCACACTTCTGCCCTCAATTCTTCTCTTTCCTCTCACAACAGGGATGGGGTTCCCCTTATCCTCACCGACCATCCCACCAGCATCCATATCCAGAAGATCATCAGACGCCATTTCCGCCAACTTCAGCAAGATGCCACCACCAGACACAAATTCCCTCACACTTGTTTGCCTTCTGCAGGGACCATTCCCTCCGGGATACCTTGGTCCACAATTCATTCACCCCCAACACCGCCCCACAGCCCGACGGCCCTTGCCCTGTAACTGGCGAAGGTGCAACACCTCCAGAAATGGGGGAGGGGAAGGGGATATTGGAATGAATAAAGAGAGAGGGGGGATGCAGGTGGAAGATGGATAAAGGAACAGATTGGCAGAGAGGAGATGGACAGGTCATGGAGGTGGGGGTGGACCCAGTAAAGGGGAGTGTAGGTGGGGAGTTAGGGTGGAGGTTGGTCAGCCAAGGGAAGACGAACAGGTCAAGGAGCCGTGGTGAGGCTGGTAGGTTGGAGGTGGGGGTGAGGGTTGAGGTGCGTGGAATGGATAGGTGGGAGAAAGGACAAAGAGGCTAGGGAGGCGGGGACGAGCTGAGCTGGTTTTGGGGTGCAGTTGGGGGCGGAGAGATTTTGGAGCATGTGAAGTCCACATTGATACCATTGGGCCTGCACGGTTCCCAAGTGAAATATGAGGTGCTGTTCCTGCAACCCTCAGATGGCATCATTGTGGCACTGCAGGAGGACCAAGATGGACATGTCGTCCAAAGAGTTGGGGGGAGTTGAAGTGGTTCACGACTGGAAGGTGCAGTCGTTTGTCACGAAACGAGCATAGTTGTTCTGCAAAGTGGCCTCTGAGCCTTTGCTTGGTTTCTGTGATGTATAAGAGGCCACATCAGGAACAGGGCATACAATATACCACATGAGCAGATGTGCAGGTGAACATCTGTTTGATGTGGAAGGTTTTCTTGGGGCCTGGGATGGGGGTGAGGGGGTGTGTCTGGGCAGGTGGCTTGGGGCCTGCGATGGGGGTTGGGGGTGTTTCGGGGCAGGTGTAGCACTTCCTGCAGTTGCATTAAAAATTTCTGGGGGTGATGGGGCTCATGGGCAGTGTGGAGTGGACAAGGGAGCCACGGAGAGAGTGGTCTTTCCAGACGGCACATAAGGTTGGGGAGGGAAAAATGTCTTTGGTGGTGGGGTCAGATTGCAGGTGGTGGAAGTGCTGGAGGATGATGCATTGGATCCGGATGTTCTTGGGGTGGAATGTGAGGAGGAGGGAGATTCTACTTTTGTTGTTATTGCAGGCAAGGGGTGTGAGAGGTGACTTGTGGGAATCACGGGAGATGTGGTCGATGGGATTTTCGACCATTGTGGAGGGGTATTTGCGGCCCTTGAAAAACGAAGATGTCTGTGATGTTTGGGAGTAGAATGCCTCATCTCAGGAGCTGATGCAGCAGAGGCGAAGTATTTGGGAAAAGGGGACAGTATTTTTGCAGGAAGATGGGTGGGAAGAGTTGTGGGGGTCAGTAGGCTTGAAATGGATATCGATTTCCAGGGGGTTTCCAGAGATGGAAACAGAGAGGTCCGGGAAGGAGAGAGAGGTGTCAGTGATAATCCAGGTAAACTTAAGGTTGGGGCGGAAGGTGTTGGTGAAGAAAATGGTCTGTTCAAGCTCCTCGTGGGAGTACAGGGCAGCACCGATAAAGTCATCAATATAACGGAGGAAGATGTGGGTTACATGGCCAGCGTAGCTTCAGAAGAGGGATTTTTCCACACGCCCCACAAAGAACCAGGTATAACATGGGCCCAAGCGGGTACCCGTGGCAACCCCATTTGTCTGCAGGAAGTGGGAGGAATTGAAGGCGAAGTTGTTAAGTGTGAGGACGAGTTCAGCAAAATGGATGAGGGTGTCAGTGGAGGGGGACTGGCCAGGCCTGCGGGACAGGAAGAAGCGGAGGGCCTTTAGGCCACCTGCATGGGGATTGCAAGTATATAGGGACTGGATGTCCATAGTGAAGATAAGGATTTGGGCACCAGGGAATCGGAAGTTTTGGAGGAGGTAGAGGGCGTGGGTGGTGTCACAGACATAGGTGGGGAATTCCTGAACCAAGGGGGATAAAGTGGAATCGAGATAAGTGGAGATACGTTCAGTGGGATAGGAGCAGGTGGCGACAATGGGTCAACCAGGGCAGTCAGGTTTCTGGATTTTGGGAATGAGATAGAAGCGGGCGGTGCAGGGTTGGGAAACAATGAGGTTGGAGGCTGTGGTTGCGAGGTCACCTGAGGTGATGAGGCTGTGGATGGTCTGGGAAATGATGTTTTGTTTGTTGGGGGTGGGGTCATGATGAAGGGGCGGAAGGAAGTGGTGTCAGAGAGCTGGTCCTGTCCTCACCAATTTTGAGGTCAGTGTGCCATAATACAACTGCGCCTCCCTTGTCTGTGGGTTTTATGGTGAAGGTGGGTTTGAACAGGAGGGAGCGGAGGGCTGCACGCTCTGCACGGGACAGGTTGGAATGGGTGAGAGGGGTGGAGAGGTTGAGGCAATTGATGTTTCGGTGTCCATGTACACAAATCCTTGAAAGTTACCACCCAGGTTGACAGGGCTGTTAAGAAGGCATACAGTGTTTAAGCTTCTATTAATAGAGGGATCAAGTTCCAGAACCAAGAGGTTATAGTGATGCTGTACAAAACTCTGGCGCGGCCGCACTTGGAGTATTGCATACAGTTCTGGTCACCGCATTATAAGAAGGATGTGGAAGCTTTGGAAAGGGTGCAGAGCAGATTTACTAGGATGTTGCCTGGTATGGAGGGAAGGTCTTACGCGGAAAGTCTGAGGGACTTGAGGCTGTTTTCATTAGAGAGAAGAAGGTTGAGAGGTGACTTAATAGAAACATATAAAATAATCAGAGGGTGAGATAGGGTGGATAGGGAGAGGCTTTTTCCTAGGATGGTGATGGCGAGCACGATGGCGCATAGCTTTAAATTGAGGGGTGAAAGATATAGGACAGATGTCAGAGGTAGTTTCTTTACTTAGAGCAGCAAGGGAATGGAACGCTTTGCCTGCAACAGTAGTAGATTCGCCAACTTTAGGTACATTTAAGTCGTCATTGGATAAGCATATGGACGTACATGGAATAGTGTAGGTTAGATGGGCTTGAGATCGGTATGACAGGTCGGCACAACATCGAGGGTCGAAGGGCCTGCACTGTGCTGTAATGTTCTATGTATTGGCGGCAGTTGGAGATGAATGTGTTGAGGGAGTGTAGGAGGCCTTGTGGTGGTGTCCTGGAGGACAGGATGTGTTGGCGATGGGAGAAGGGGTTAGTCGAGGGAGGGTTAAAGACAATAACCGCTAAAGCTGGAAATCATAGCCAAGCAATTAAAGATGTTAATAATTTATCTCAATGTGACAGCACATGCCCTCAACATCCTGTATTTGGGGCAAGTACCTTTCAATTGTTCAACACTGAAAAATCTTCCCTGTGTAATTCAGTAAAGTTAACCAGAATTTGATAAATCCAAACTCAGCTGAAAGCTGGCATGCAAAATGTGACTCAAAAATCTGGGCATGACTTCAGTCTTGTGTAATGAGTAGAATACCTCTGTGCCAGAGCTCGGGATTATATTCCCATCCCTGAGCCTGTGGCAACGTCACCAGCTCTGAAACAAAACTTCTGGATTCAAGTCCTTCCACTTGCAGAGGTGTGTCACAGCCTGCCAGAACAGGTTGATGAGCAAATACACAGGAGAGTAATGTAACAGATTCAGGGGCCATTGCATTATGGTAGTAGTGTCTCCATCTTTGGGCCCAAAGGTCAAGATTCAAATCCCACAGATGTATTTCATAAAATATCTCAACAAGTTAGATAAACGATTTTCTTTCCTCGAATTGTGACTTGACCGAGAAGGAAGTGGTATCAGTGTTGAATTTCAGAATTCAGGCCCGGGATAACAGAAAGCACAGCCATTCGTGTTGATTGGAGTAAAATGTGCACCTTACATATGTTTATAAAATCATAAAGGGCATGGAGAGGGTGAATAGTCAGGGTCTTTTTTCCCCCAGAGTACGGGGAGTCAAAAATTAGAAGGTACAGGTTTAAGGTGCAAGGGGAGAGATTTTAAAAACATATGAATGAACTGCCAGATGAAATGTTGGAAGCTTGTGAAAACACCAATTTAAAGGTATGTGGATGGATGTATGGATTGGAAGGGTCCAGAGGAATATAGGCCAAATGCTGACAAATGGGACTAGATTAATTTCGGATACCTGGTCAGCATGGACATGTTGGACCAAAGGGATTATTCCCATACTGTCCATCTTTATGATTCATTCATGCAGCTGATCAATATCTCTTTGTGATCTTGGATAACCTTCCCTGTCAACAGTTCAAATAATCTCAGTGGCATCCTTAAACTTGATACCCATGCCTTCTACAATTTTCATCTAAATCATTTATTTAAATGACAAACAAAAGTAAATCCACCACCGATCCCTGGGGATCACTGCTAAATCACAGGCTTACAGTCAAAAGAAGAATCCTCCATGACTACCCTGTCTCCTGGCGTGCGCACACACACACACACACGCACACACTTTGATAAGTTCTGATGAATATGCAGATCAACGGTCATGGTGAGAAGGCAAGGGAATTGTTTTGAGAAGCATGTCAAGCATAATCGAACTGCAGAGCAGACTTGATGGGCCAAATGGCAAATCTACTCCAACTTCTCAAGCTATCTGATCTGAAGGTATCGGGAATATTTTCCCAAAATGGCTGAGATTGATAAATAATTTACTGAACTGAGTCAATGGGAATGTGGAGTAGGTTTGAGGTAATGAATGACCTACATCTGCTCCTATTTGTTGTGCTCTTTAAAGAGGAGGTAACCTGCTGTGAGGTTAACACACTTTAAGGAGTCTCCTAATTAAGATTGAGATACGAATGTATTTTTCTCTTTAATATTTTGCTGTCTGTGGAGTTCCCATCCCCGGGGAACAGTGAAGACTGGGTTACTGAAGATATTGAAGGCAGAGCTCAACTGAACTTTAATGGACAGGAGCGTCCATTACAGGGATTACACAGGAAAGGGGTGTTCAGCCACAAACAGATCAGTCATAATCTTTCTGAACTGAGCAGCAGGCCAGAGTGTCTGAATGGCCAACTGCAGTTCCTATCCTGTGTGTTGTTCTCTCAGTCCACCCCTCGAGGTTGTTCCAAAAGGAAAGTAAGTCCCCATTCAAACAGTCCTGGTTGTTATACCGAGATAGGAGATCATTCTTCTTCCCTCCAGAGTTACACAGGACTAGAAAAAATATTCAGGCATGGAGTCAGAGACAGAGATATACAGCATGCAAATAGACCCTTCGGCCCAACTCGTCCGTGCCATCCAGTCATTCTAAATAAATCAAGGCCCATTTGCCAGCATTTGGCCCATAACTTTCCATAACCTTCCTAAAAATATACTCACCCTGATGCCATTTAAATATAATTGTACCAGCATCCACCACTTCCTCTGGCAGCTCATTCCATAAACACACCACCCTCTGCATGAAAATGTTGCCCCTTAAGTCCCTTTTAAACCTTTCTCCTCTCTCCTTAGAGCTGTGCCCTCTTGATTTGGACTCCCCCAACCTGGGGAAAAGACCTTGGCTCTTTACACATCTGTGCCCCTTCTAACTATACAAACGTCTGTAAGGTCACTCGTCAAAGTCATTTTATTTTATTTTATTGTGTACCAATTGTGGCAATTTTTCCACATAGCACCGACAGCCAAAAATGAAATTAATCATTAAGATTATCTGCACTTGTGGTGTTTGTAAAGAGACAAAAGTAAACCAGGCTTGTCGGAAATCTCCCCTCCTCCTCAATACATTTCCGGGGAAAATTGAGCACCTGATTGAGATGGCAGACTAGATTTATCACAGATTCTGAAAGGCAGCATTTTTGACGTGCAATATTCTACTCAAATGTCAGTCTATATTCTGTTATTGTCTTTTAAACGCTCAAGGATCGGAATCATTGACAGTCCAACCTCTGCCTGATGATCTGACGACAAATAGCCCTCACGGTGTATTGCTGAGCTCAGAAACACCTCAACAACCAGCTGCACACCACAGGAGAGGCCCTGCAACCTCTCTAGGCTGCTACACAGTGAGCCCAGGTTAGCTAACAGGAAATGCAGATTCGAGATAATAATTTATTTTCAGGTTGGAAAGCTGCAACTAGTGGAATTTATCAGGGATCATTGTGAGGTCATGAACAGTTGACACTCTAGATTAATGATTTGGACAAAGGTCTGAAAAGGTTGGTGCTGAATTTCCACGCACACCAGTGTAGTCATCCAATAAAATGTCAATTGGAGGCAGATCATGTACAATGGGGTACAGACAGGGGATGTTAGTGAGCAAACTTTCAGCAATGCAAATAAATCAGTACAATGTTATGGGATGTTTGTGTTTTGGGAAAAAGGATAAAACGACAGTAGATTATTTAACTGGGGGGAGAACGCAGAGCTCGGTACTGCAGAGGGATTTGTGTGTCCTGGTACATAAATCATACGAAGTCTGTCTGAAGATATCGCAAATGATTTGGAAATTAAATGGAATAGTGCTGTTTCTTGCAAAGGGTGCTGGGTATGATCTTTGGCAAGTTTCCCTGCTTCTGTCGAGGACAATGCTGAGATTCCACCTGGTGCACTATCTGTAGTTATGATTCCCTCAACTGAACAAAAAAAAGTGGCCATTGAAACTTTTCAGAGCTGGTTCTCTCTATACTGACCAGTGATGAAGGCATTACGTTTCTGGAGGATTAACAGTTTCGGCCTGAGAACGAGAAATGCTCTTGACCATATAAGATCCGGAGGAGAGTGTAAATGATGAACCTGAGAGATATTTGCTCTTGTATGAAAGAATAAAACTGGGAAAATAAAGTAAAAACAAAAAAAAACAGTTTCTGAGGAAGAGATAATGGGAACTGCAGATGCTGGAGATTCCAAGATAATAAAATGTGAGGCTGGATGAACACAGCAGGCCAAGCAGCATCTCAGGAGCACAAAAGCTGACGTTTCGGGCCTGGACCCTTCATCAGAGAAGGTTCACTTGGCCTGAAACATTAATTCTAATTTCTCTTCATAGATGCTGCCAGGCTGCTGAGCTTTTCCAGTAATTTCTGTATTTCTTTGGGAATAAGACAGATTCATTTTAACATAGATATTGTGAAGATATTAAACATGTTATTTTTTAAATTATGCAGGCACATATAAACATATCTTTAAGACAAGTGGGGCCATTTGTTGTTAAGGAAATGGCTCTGTGTATGACAGGAGCAACGATACACCTACATGAAGCAGGGAATATGATGGAAGCATATAATTCAGACAATGTTCAAGGAGACCTCACATGTTCAAGTTTGGGGGTTGGATAACATTATTGCGCGATTCAACTCAGACGGAAAAAAAATGCAACCCGCCTCAAAAGCAACAGCCTGTTGGTCCCTCTCTATTTCCTTGTTCCTCATCACATCAACGTGTGAGAGCTGAAAGCGCACCAATCATCTTTACCACTCCTGAGAATTCATGACAAGGATTCATTGGAATCTCCACCTGCCTGAAGCAAAGGGAATTCAGCCAAATCTAACTGCTCCAGGAAATAACCCCATTCCCAAGAACTTGTGTGTGTGTGTGTGTGTGTGTGTGTGTGTGTGTTTCATTCTTTAGTCCATCATCATTTGAGTAAATTTGTTTTGGTCATAAACATGTTGTTTTGGCAGATTAAGAAAAACTGCCTGATTCGGTCCTTACTCTGACCCTGATCCAATCTGAGAACAACATCAATCGGCCACATCACCAATCTGGTTACATTTAAAATTTCTTGTGACCAGTGGAGGAGTGGGACTGAAAAAGGAAACAGTGAACGACAAGCCAGGGAATCTTAGACCAGTGAGCCTGAAGTGAGTGCTGGGTAAGTTGCTGGAGGGGATTCTGAGGGATCGGACTTACGTGCACTTGGAAAGGAAAGCATTGATTAGGGATGGTAAGAAGGGCTTGTCTCACTAAATTGATTATTTTGAAGAGGTGATAAAGAAGATTGTTGAAGGCAGTGTGGCAGACATCTTCTATATGGGCTTCAGGAACGTTCTCAATAATGTTCCAAATGGATGAGAGTTTGCTCGCTGAGCTGGAAGGTTCGTTTTCAGACGTGTCGTCACCACTAAAGGTAACATCAGTGAGCCTCCGAAGCGCTGGTGTTATGTCCCGCTTTCTGTTTATCTGGTTAGGTTTCCTTGGCTTGGTGATGTCATTTCCTGCGTTGGTGATGTCATTTCCTGCTCTTTTCCTCAGGGGATGGTAGATTGGCTCCAAATCAATGTGTTTGTTGATGGAGTTCCGGTTGGAATGCCATGCCTCTAGGAATTCTCGTGCGTGTCTCTGTTTGGCTTGTCCAAGGATGGATGTGTTGTCCCAATCAAAGTGGTGTCCTTCCTCATCTGTGTGTGAGGATACGAGTGATAGTGGGTCATGTCGTTTTGTGGCTAGTTGATGTTCATGTATCCTGGTGGCTAGCTTTCTGCCAGTTTGTCCAATGTAGTGTTTGTCACAGTTCTTGCAAGGTATTTTGTAGATGACGTTCATTTTATTTGTTGTCTGTGTAGGGTCTTTTAAGTTCATTAGCTGCTGTTTTAGTGTGTTGGTGGGTTTGTGGGCTACCCTGATGCCAAGAGGTCCAAGTAGTCTGGCAGTCATTTCGGAAATGTCTTTGATGTAGGGGAGCGTGGTTATGGTTTCTGAGACCATTTTGTCTGTTTGTTTGGGTTTATTGCTGAGGAGTCGGCGGACTGTGTTCATAGGGTACCCATTCTTTTTAGAATACACTGTATAGGTGATTTTCCTCTGCTCTGCGTAGTTCCTTTGTGCTGCAGTGTGTGGTGGCTCGTTGGAATAATGTTCTAATGCAGCTTCGTTTGTGGGTGTTGGGATGGTTGCTCCTGTAGTTCAGTATTTGGTCCGTATGTGTTGTTTTCCTGTAGACGCTGGTTTGAAGTTCCCCATTGGCTGTTCGCTCTACTGTGACATCTAGGAATGGCAGTTTGTTGTTGTTTTCCTCCTCTTCTGTGAATGTTATGCCAGTAAGGGTATAACTGATGGTCTTGAAGGTTCTTAGCAGAGGCAGTAGTGCAGAGACTCGGACAAACAGCTCTGCCAATCATCCAACCCAAACTTTGGGCCCACTGTGTTGATGACACCTTTGTCATCACTAAACAAATCAAATTAGAGGAAACATTCAAGACCATCAATAATACCCTTACTGGCATAGCATTCACAGAAGAGGAGGAAAACAACACCAAACTGCCATTCCTAGATGTCACAGTAGAGCGAACAGCCAATGGGGAACTTCAAACCAGCGTCTACAGGAAAACAACACATACGGACCAAATACTGAACTACAGGAGCAACCATCCCAACACCCACAAACGAAGCTGCATTACAACATTATTCCAACGAGCCACCACACACTGCAGCACAGAGGAACTACGCAGAGCAGAGGAAAATCACCTACACAGTGTATTTAAAAAGAATGGGTACCCTATGAACACAGTCCGCCGACTCCTCAGCAATAAACCCAAACAAACAGACAAAGCGGGCTCAGAAACCATAACCATTCTCCCTTACATCAAAGACATTTCTGAAATGACTGCCAGGCTACTCAGACCTCTTGGCATCACGGTAGCCCACAAACCCACCAACACACTAAAACAGCAGCTAATGAACTTAAAAGACCCTATACAGACACCAAATAAAACGAACGTCATCTACAAAATACCTTGCAAGAACTGTGACAAACACTACTTTGGACAAACTAGCAGAAAGCTAGCCACCAGGATACATGAACATCAATTAGCCACAAAAAGACAAGTCCCACTGTCACTCGTATCCTTACATACAGATGAGGAAGGACACCACTTTGATTGGGACAACACATCCATCCTAGGACAAGCCAAACAGAGACCCGCACGAGAATTCCTAGAAGCATGGCATTCCAACCGGAACTCCATCAACAAACACATTGATTTGGAGCCAATCTGCCATCCTCTGAGAAAAGAACTGGAAATGACATCACCAACGCAGGAAATGACATTACCAACCCAAGGAAACCTAACCAGATAAATAGAGAGGGACATAACACCAGTGCTTCGTTGGAGGCTCACTGTTGATGTTACCTAGAATGGTGATGAAACATCTGGGAACAAACTTTCCAGCTCAGTGAACCAGCTTACATCTGGAACAAAATAAAGACCCACTCTTCTGTAGACCGGGAGGAGGAGAGCGCTGTGTTGGAGGTGGAAGGAAGACGTCGGGTTGGCAGTGCACCCTTGCAACTGGTGGATCTTAATGCTGGCTTCGGCCTAACGCTGGTTCAGGGGAGCAGCCAACCTGCAACGATGGCTGCAGCAAGTGCTCGTGCCCCAGGTTAGGGGGTCCCGAACACCGTCTGTGTCTCTGTGAAGAAGGTGGATGAATTTTCACCAGTGGACCGCACCTTCTTGGTGAAGAGGGTCCTGTTGGACTGTTGTGGGTTCGCTGCTGTGGACATTTACTGCCTGCAGGATTTCCCCGGAGGAGGTTTTCACGACGCAAACTTCAGGAGTGCCCAGCTTTGTGAACGCTTCCTGGAGGTTTTCCAGGAGAAAGGAGGTGAGGGCCCCCTCTCTGTATTGACCGCTGTCCCGAAGTTTGTCATGCCAGCGCAGCCGAGCCGTATGGTGACTGTACACATATACAACCCGCATGTGCCGGCAGTTAATGTCCTGACCTTCCTGGGAAGGTACGTGAAGGTTGAAGGGGACCTAACCGACATCATGGACCCCTTTGGCATCTGGACCAGTAAGAGGCAGGTCAAGGTGACGCTGAGGATGGGCACGGACGGAAACATTGTACACCCCCCGTCCAGCTTCACGATCAGCGGGAGCAAGGGCTACCTGACGTACGCAGGGCAACCTAAAGTCTGCCATGCCTGTGGTAGGTCAGGTAACGTGGCGGCCGACTGCAAAGCCACCATCTGCAGGAACGAGGGACACCTTGCAAAGGAATGCCCAAAGGAAAAAAGCTGCAACCTTTGCGGGGAAGCGGGCCACATCGATAGGGCAAGCCCACGGCAGGGGACCACCTACGCCCAGATCGCTGGCAGGGGAAAATGCGGGGCCAGCCCCCCACCGGAGAAGAGGAAGGCACCAGGGCCCTGCAGTGACCCCACTAATGTGCAGGTGGGCCAGGTCATGCAGGAGGGCCCAGCCCCGCAGGATGGGCCCGAGGCCAGCAAAGCGACCCTCCAGGCTCTGCTCCCCCGCGACAGCCTGGAGTCGACAGAGGCAGCAACAGGCGACCCAGGGGAGTGGACGATGGTCCGGAAAGCGAGGAGGAAGGTGCGTCGGCGAGCCCAGGAACCGCAACCATCAGGCGGGAAGAGGCAGCTACAGGGGGGCTATAAAAGCTCCTCTGATGAGGGAGATTTCGATGGGGCCCGCCCAAAACAGAAGCTAAAGATCTCAAGGGAGAAGGAAAGCAGCACCCTGCTTCCACGTGATGGGAGGCATCCTGAGTCTCCCTCCGGCACCCAGCCACGCGCCGCTGGGGCCCGGGAGGGAACTCTGGAACTTCCAGGCGGGAAGGAGGAAACAGCACGTCCCCAGCCTGACCCAGAGCCAGACTCTCCTGCATCAGTACCCCCAACGCGGGGGGATGCCACCTGGAAGACAGCACAGACGGTTTCTTCAGCCCAGAGAGCGTCCAGCAGTTAGCCCGGGCAATGGGCATGATGGGACAGATGGATGGGCTAGACCTTGGACTTGGGGAGGGTACTGCGGTCACTGCCCACAATGGGGGTACGAGTTCCGACCATTAACGTGCGCAGTATCAAGTCCACTGCAAAATGTGTGTCCACGTTGGCCTATCTGACCACCATCAAGGCAGACCTCCTGTTTCTGCAGGAGTGCGGGATACCACACCTCAGCAGGTACGGGAAATGGTCCGGCGCATGGACCTGTGGGCCTTCAATCTGGTCGGGGGGTAATGACTGTCGCTCCTTGGGCCTGGCTATTCTGCTGCGGGGGCGCAACTTCACCATCTCTCAAGTTCAGGAGTTGGTGGGGTGGCGCCTCCTAGTGGCTGATGCCACCTACAGGAACGCTCCCTGAGGCTGATCAACGTGTACACCCCAGCGGTACGGAGTGAGCGGTTGGCCGTCCTGCAGCGGCTTCCACCACTGTTGGCTACGTCCAGGCCGGTAATCCTAGGCGGAGACTTCAACTGCATCATCGATGCAGATGGAAGATCCGGCGTGGGGACAGCGGGTGGGGGGAGTCAACTGGACGTAACGTGCAGTAGAGAGCAGGCAGCCCTGCCTGACTCCAGATCTGGGCGACCGGAGCCTGTTTGTGTCACGGGCGTTCTCAGTCAGGTCCACTGGCATCGAGCGGGTGTTATTCTCTGGCCACTGCCTCCTGCTGGCCGACTGTCACTTACAGGATGACCAGCCGGCTGGCAAGGGGACGTGGAAGCTCAACACGACTCTGTTGACCCCAGAGAACGTCAAGGAGCTTAAGAGGGAGTACGCTGGTTGGATAACAGTGAAACCCCTCTTTGAGTCTCCGGGCGACTGGTAGGAGACGGTGAAGGAGAACATCAAGAGGTTCTTTGTCCTCAAGGGTGTTCGGAAGGCCAAAGAGAGGCAGGGAAAGCTGTTGCGACTCCAGAAAAGGGTGCAGAACCTCCTCCTTCTGCAGTTGATGGGAGTCAATGTCACGGAGGACCTCTGCGAGGTGAGGGGCCAGCAAGCCTCGCTCTTTGCCGCAGAGGCCTCCAGGATAATCTTCCAGACCAGGGTCCACTCCGTGGAGCAGGACGTGACATGCTCGCGTTTCTTCTTTCAGAAGGTGCACAAAGAGAGCTCTGTGCTTAGCCGGCTGAAGGAGGACGACAGCTCGGTGATGTCGTCTCGGCCCAACATTTTGAGGATCAGCAGATCCTTCTATGCCGGACTGTACGACATGAAGCCCGTGGATAGCACGGCCTCCAAGTCGTTCCTGTCGTCTATCATGGAGGTCTTAGACGACGGCATGAGACAGTGGCTGGACCGGCCGATATCCCTGGACGAGCTGACCAGAGACCTCAAGTCCTTGGAGAGGAATAGGACTGCCGGGAGTGACGGCTTACCGGTTGAGCTGGATTCCACTCTGTGGGACCTGGTCGGCCAGGACCTGCTGGAGGTGTACGAATATGCGCTTTAGGCAGGGGAAATGTGCAGGTCCATGAGGAAGGACATCATCACCCTCATTTACAAGAGGAAGGGGGAGAGGGAAGAAATTAAGAATTGGCGTCCCATTTCACTATTGAACGTGGACTACAAAATCCTGGCCAAGGTCATAGCCAACCGGGTCAGGTCTGTCCTGGAGTTGCTGATTCACCCTGACACAACCTCTGCTGTGCCGGGCAGGAAGATTGCTGAGAGCCTCGCGTTCATCAGAGATACAATCGCCTACGTGCCAGACAGGCGGGTGCACACCTGCCTCGTCAGCCTGAACCAGGAGAAGGCCTTCGACAGGGTCTCTCATGCTTACATGAGGGACATCCTCTCCAAATTGGGGTTACGGGAGGGCATCCGCAATTGGATCCGGCTGCTCTACACCAGCATCGTTAGTGCAGTCTCGATCAACAGGTGGGAATTGAACAGTTTTCCCGTCAGATCTGGAGTCAGGCAGGGCTGCCTGCTCTCTACTGCCTTGTTCGTGTGCTGTGTGGAGCCCTTCACCGCATCCATCAGGACGGACACGAGCCTGAAGGGAGTGACTATCCCAGGCAGTGGAGGCCTACAGTTCAAGACCTCCCTGTACATGGACGATGTCGCCATCTTCTGCACCGATTGTCGGTTGGTGAGTAGGCTGTTGGACATCTGTGGCCAGTTTGAACTGGCCTCGGGTGCCAAAGTCAATAGGGGTAAGAGTGAGGCCATGTTCTTCAGGAACTGGGACGACCGCTCCTCCATCCTCTTCACCATCAGGACAGACTACCTGAAGGTGCTGGGTATTTGGTTCCGTGGAGCTGGGGCGTGCTCTCAGACTTGGGAGGAGCATATCGCCAAACTGAAGCAGAAGCTGGGCAGGTGGATGCTCCGGTCGCCCTCCATCGCGGGTAAGAACCTGGTTGTCAGGTGAGAGGGGCTTTCGGTACTGTTGTATGTGGCGCAGGGCTGGCCTATTCCCTGGACCTGCGGAACTGCAGACACCCGGGCCATCTTCCACTTCATTTGGGGGTCAAGGATGGACCGGGTCCGCAGGGAAACCATGTACAAAGACCTGGAAATTGGGGGAAAGGGCGTACTGAATGCCACCCTCACCCTGACGGCTACCTTTGCGCGCGGCTGCATCAAGTTGTGCGTAGATTCTCAGTACGCAAACAGCAAGTGTCACTACTTACTGAGGTTCTACCTGTCCCCGGTGTTGTGAAGGATGGGCCTGGCCTCGTTGCCACGGAATGCTCCGAGTAGTTGGACCGTCCCGTACCACCTGCCCATCATGGAGAAATTTTTGAAGGGAAACACCTTTGACCACAAGGCCGTCAGGCAGTGGTCAGCACGTAGTATCCTCGGGACCCTTCGGGAAAATGAGAGGGTGGATCCAGTCGTGTGGTTCCCCACGCAGACTGCCAAAGTCGTTTGGCAGAATGCCTCATCGCCAGAACTTTCGAACAAGCACAAGGACATTGCTTGGCTGGCGGTGAGAGGGGCTCTGCCAGTGAGATCCTTTATGCATGCCCGGAATCTCTGCACCATCGCACGCTGCCCTCGAGGTGGCTGCAAGGGGCGAGACTGTCGATCACCTCCTTCTGGAGTGTGCCTATGCGCAGGAGGTCTGGAGGGGGGTGCAGTGGTATTTGTCGAGGTTTGTCCCAAGCAGCTCCGTGACACGGGACTCCAAGCTCTACGGGCTGTTTCCCGGGACACACACCGAGACCAACATCAACTGCGCCTGGAGGACCATCAATGTGGTGAAAGACGCTCTTTGGTCTGCCCACAACTTGCTGGTCTGCCAGCTGAAAGAACTGACCCCAACCGAGTGTTGCAGACTGGCGCACTCCAAGGATCAGGACTACATGCTGAGGGACGTGCTAAAGCTTGGAGCAGCTGCCGCCAAGGCGCGGTGGGGAAAGACCACGGTATGAAACCCCTCATCCAGAATCAAAAAAAGGGCCCGATCTGGAAACTGGGCCTAGCTGGCGCCTTCCCCACCTGGTCAGGGGGCCAAATGGGACTGTGCCGGGTGACTACTGCCGGGGTATTTTTTTTGCTTTGTTTTTTTTTCTTCTTTGTTTGTTTTTTTTTCCTTTAGTTGGTGTACGTACCTCCTGGGTAAGGCGGAGCGGCTTGCATGACTGGGTAGGTGTATAAATATGTTTTTTTGTACATCTTTATGAATAAAGTATATATTTTCAAATAAAAAAAATTAAAAAGGTGACGAAACGTCTGAAAACGAACCTTCCAGCTCAGCGAGCAAACTCACATCCAGAACCTCGACCTGAGCTACAAATCTTCTCAAAACTCGCTAATGTTCCAAATGGTTGACAGGTTATTAATGGTAGTTCACATGGGATCCAGAGGGAGCTAGCCAATTGAATTCCAAAATTGACTTGAAGGCTGAGTATTGTTTCTCAGACTGGAGGCCGATGACCAGTGGTGTGCCACAAGTATCAGTGCTGATTTCACTGCTTTCCATCATTGATATGAAGGATTTGGGTGTGAATATCAGAGACATGGTTGATAAGTTTACAGATCACATTAAAAAGTGGTGCAGTGGACAGTGGTGAAGATTATCTCAGAGTGCAATGGGACATTGATCAGATGGGCAGATGGGTCAAGGTGCGGCTGATAGAAATTACTTAAGATAAATAAGAGTTTTAGCATTTGTTACGGTGAAGCAGGACAGAACATATACAGTTCATGCTCAGGCCCTGGGAAGCGTTGCCAGATAAAGAGACCTTGGGTGCAGGCACTTAGTTCCTTGAAAGTAGAGTAGCAGGTAGACAGGATGCTGAAGGACATGTTTGTCATGCGCGCCCTAATCAGTCAGAGCATTGGGTATAGGGGCTGGGATGGCATGTTGATCCTGCACAGGACATTGATGAGGCCACTTTAAGAATACTGTGTACATTTTGTTTGGTTCTGCTAAAAGGAAGGAAGTTGTTAAACTTGAGAAAAAAAGATTTTCAAAGATGTTCGTGGACAGGAGGATTTGAACTGGATGGAGAAGCTGAACAGTTTGAAGTGTTTTCCCCTGGAGTGTCAGAGGCTGAGGGGTGGCATGACAGAGGTTTATGAAATCATGAGGGGCATGACTAGTCTGAATAACAAATGTCTGTTTCTCAGGACAGGGGAGGGCAAAAGTAAAGTGCTAAGATTGAAGGTGAGAGGGGAACGACTGAGACGGGAACTTAGGGCAATGTTTTCATACAGAGAGTGGTGTGTGAACAGAATGTGCTGTCAGAAGTGGTGAAGGTGAGTGCAATTACACAGCTAAAAAGCATCTTGATTGATACATGAATAGGGAAGCTTTAGAGGGATTTGGACCAGATATTGGCAAATGGAAATAGATCAGATTACATATCGAGTCAGCGTGGACTAGATGAACTTACTGGTCTGTTTCTGTGCTGTGTGACTTTCCGAGTCTGCAGAATGGATAGGAAGGAATTCTAAAAGGGAATTTGGAGTGGGAATTATCTTCCATAGAAGGCTGTGGTGCATTTCTGTTGAAATTTATTCAGAGCTAAGGTAATGAAATAGTTGACAGATCTTAAGCGAAACACAATTTATTTAAACACTGTAGTGAAAATACAACCAAAGAAAGAGGAATTTAGAATAACCTAATTCTGCTGGAACACCGAACAACGTAATAGTTACAGCAAGTATTACTGTTAACTGTTCCAATATGGTCACAGCCCATAATCACACTCTTTGGCAAGAAATGATATTCAGACACAGGTTTGCACATGCACTCCTCCAATCCAGTAGGAGAACAAATCATCCACAGAAAATTCTGCAGCCAGAAAACATTCACTGAAGCTTCCAACTCTGTTGAGACCCCAACAGCTACTGATGCAACTGAAAAGCGAAACAGCAAAATTTTAGTCTGTGAGAGCTGGTTGCACTCATTCAGGCTGCTTTAAAAAAAGTCTGAGACCTCTCAAGCTATTTACTCAAGTAGTCTTAACCAGACAGCTTTGTGCTGCTCGTTCAATCCCTCTCTTAAAAGAAACCAGGACAAAATAACGCCTTACAGTTACAGCATTGTTTCACTAGTTCGCACATTGTGCAATTACACAGGAACCTGGGGAAGCCCAATTAGGCACTTGGCCCTGCTGTACAGCCCCTTGAGTCACTGACTTATGAACAGGAGGAGGCAATTCAGCCCACACAGTCACTTACATGGAAACAGAGTGAGGTAACTGATGCTCCAATATGGCAAGCAAATGGGGTAGAGGCTGCACAGATTATCTGCTTCACACTACTCTTCATGCATCCATTGCTCATGGTACACATGTGGGACTTCAATGCAGTTTTCTAGCTTTGAGGTGGGAAGCCTAATGTTTTGCGAAAAATCTCAAAGTGGCATAATCCGAGAAAACAGACTTGGGTTCTCTCTGAAGATCAGAATCTGGTTGGGATGTCTCACCATTTCAGAAGGCGAGTATTACGGCTGATGCTGGCATTGTGAACAATATGACATCCAGTGTAGGGTCACACGTTAATGTGGGGAGAGTTCATTCAGAGTCTACCATCCTCTCTCAATTGCTGCTAAGCTCAATGTCATTTTATGTGTAAATTCCATATGTACTTACATGGGGAATGTATGGGATTTCTCAAACTATCAATGCCTTCCTTGGACATAAGTGCTTACTGCCAACACTCAACTTTTAATGCAATTATCTCTTATTCTCACACAGCGCTACAGAGTAAATACACAGTTTCTTCACTCTCTCCTCATGGTACCATCATCTCAGGGATTAGACTGGCGATGTTCATTTGTACCGTGTCTGTGGCAAGATCTTTCGTTCGAAAAGAGATCAAATCTGCACACAATGCCCATAAATACTCTCTCATCTAGGCTCTACAAGTGCAGAAAGATGGTTTTATTTATTTACTGGAATCATCTTACAATGAAGGACGACATACCATTTACTTCCCTCATTCCTGACACCCGTGTATGTACTATTTTTGGCGACCAATGATTATGGACATGCAGGTCCTTTTGGACAACAGCACTTCCCAACCTCACGCCATTTAATCATTACAAAATGAGATGTATGCTATTGCTGGCCACATCCAAATTGTTTGTTTGCCTTTCAAATTACTGTGGTCCAAATGCTGATAACGTGATACCCCACACGTAACAGCATTTAGTCTGGAAAAGGGCTCAACTCTCTGCATTGCCTCAAATAAACAATTCTCAATCCATGTAGTATATTTCCCGTTTCCTCTGGACTCCAGCTTTACTCACTGACATGTGTGCAACTAATTCAAAAGTATTCTGTCAATTCAAATACATCACTCCCACTGGTTCTCATTTGTGGATGTTTCAACCATTATACGCATATTACTCAGTCTTACATGCACTGGGCAGAAGACTGCAACACACAGGAATTGCCAAAACAAACAGGAAAGTACATCTCCTTCTGTTGATAATCAAGTTCTCTCTCTTTCTCTTGCTCTCATTCATATATTACATATACTGAGTTAATAAATACTCCAATATTTCTGAATGTCTTGTCTCTCAAACCGACCTCTTTCAGTTTAAATGTATTGCTCACATTTGGATACGCCATGATTATAATTGATTAATGAAACTAAAAAAAAATCATGAGGGAGCAGCTGGCCAGAATCAATCGGACTCGCATCTTAGCGGGGAAGATGGTGAAGCAGCAATGGAAAACATTTCTAGGGATAATTTGGGCACACACCTATAATTTACGGATGCTTTACTTAAACAAACTCCACAGGTTTACCAAAGATAACTTCCCTTTTCTGAATCTAAGTTTACTCTGCCAGATCATATCATGACTCCCAAAACGTTTAGTTTTCACAGTCCTCATAAAAGATTCCAGTATTTTCCTCATAACTGACATCAGGTTGTCCAAATTTAATTCAATTTTATTTTCCCTCCCATTCCAGTTTTTATTTGGGTCATAACAGTTACCTTCCACAGTGTAGGAACCAGAAATTCCAGAATCTAAAGAATTTTGAATGGTAATCAATAATTCTCTCTTGTAGTAACAAATTTTAAATGACATTTGGATAAGTACATGAACAGGAAATAGGTGGAGAGATATGGGCCAAGCCCAGGCGGGTGGGACTAGGATAGTTTGGGATTATATTTGACATGGACTGATTAGACTGAAGAGCTGTCTGACCCTGTAACTCTTTCACGAGCACTATTACCACCTTCATGTGTTCCCTAGGACATACCAGAGCAACGTACCAAACTTCAGTTCAATTAGTTTTGAGTAATTCCTCTTTATCAATTTTAATCTCCCACAGTTTCTCATTTTCACAGTCACTGTCCTGTAGAATTTCTGGAAGATTTTCTGCATCTTCTTCTATGGAGACAGAGTAACGTATCCCAGTCAGCAGTGGGGATGAGGTGAAGAGAGATGGCCTCTGTCACCAAGTGAATATACCGGAGCACTGACTTAGGAGATGATGGACAAGGCACTCACTCCTGCTCGGAGAGTTCTAGAATCTAAAGCTTTCAATGAAACTGTCATTTGATGGCCATCGATGGAGTACACTGTAACTGGTGACACAAAGCTGTGACCATCTCATTTTGGAATCAAAATAGCTTCACAGTTTGGTACAGGCATAGGTCCCGGTAGAGATAAGAATAAGTATAAATCAAAATTTTAGTGACTTCAAGTGTGGCCAGAGGACAGCTACAACTGGAAAGAAGATTATGGGGTATTCAGAAAGAGCACTGAGGCAGAAGTGAAAACTGGGAATATTATTGGTGATAAAGTGAATAGTATGATATGAAACAGCTCAGGGCAAAATGGGCCAATGGTGGTTCCGAACACTTTTATTCATCCTCAGATGTTTGTAAGTGAATGTGAAAAAAAGTCATTGAATAAGAATTGAGTTTGTAATTGAAAGTGAATACAACAGTTTCCATCTTTGCCAAACAAACACAGAAATTAAGATGTTGTTCACAAAGTTTGACAAAATTAATATATGGACAGATTTAGAGAGACTTACCGGGAACACCAACAAAAGCGAGGATGGGATAGTAACCCGCTTGAATAATCATCACTACAGCTTCGATCCGCCATGTTAATGGTACCTGATCGATCGAAAACAAGTGAAGGCCATTGGATAAACTCCTGTCCATTGTTGGAACATTCCAATCTATTCCTCTCAGATTCTGGTACGTTCTTGTAACATTCCCATCCATTGTTCTCACATTCTGATCCATAATTGGAACATCCCAATTGTGTTGCACAGCCACTGATACTGGGGGATAACGCATTGAAAGAAACCTCTTATTAATAGACGAGGGAAACCCTCCAGTGACACAGTTAGTATCCATGGAGACTGACATTAATTAGAGTCACGGAACAAACAGCTCCAGTTAACCCCTTTCACTCTGACACTTTTAATATAACAACAATACCTGGTCTAGGTGGGATGCTGACATCACTTGCTATTGGTCTTAGTGCCCATCTCCAATTACTCTCACAATGATAGAGACAGAGGAGAAAGGTGGTGCTTTCTCTGCACAGGTTCGATGATTCCTCCATGTCATCCACATGCGATGCCATATGTAACCGTGCACCTCAGAGCCAATCAAGAATTTGTTACCTCACTGAAGTCTCCTCCACCACAACAGCTGCCCATCTAAAAACTGTCTCTGGCCACAACTGCCCAGAAGAATGACAAGAAATGTGGATGTCGCTGAACTTTTCTCTCACTGCTCTAATAAGGCAATATTTTATATTTAACACAACATTTTCAATAATTTGCTTCTGAAGTTGCCGATTGAATAAGAAACAGTAAGGAAGAGGAGAACGGTGGCTGTGCAGACGGGACTGAAATAACCTGATATCGTCCAGTAGGCAATTCCTTCTTCAATGACAGAATAAAACACAGAGAAAGAAACAGAATAAATTTGGTTGAAGGAATGGCGAGTGACAATGTAAACAAAATACGATAGATTGAAATGGAATGGAGGAGAAATGAGTTTATATATACTGTTTAATCAATGTGTGTGTGCAGATAGATAAGATTGGTCATGTATGCGCAAGACATTCAGAGTTATTAATGGAGACATAGTTGGTACAAAATGATGCAGATGATGTGACCTTGTCTTGTTTGTATCTTGTTAACATTGCACTCAATAGAGAGAATCAGTCTCCCCTGTTCACACCTTTATTTATTCCCATTGTACATCTGCTTCTCTTTGACCACAATTAAAAGCCCATTTGTGTTTTGCACTGCATCCCCACACTCTGTTTTCTGTCACCACTCCCCCACCTCTGTCAAGGGATTAAAAAGATCATTTTCCAATCCTTTTCAGTTCTGAAGAAGGGTCTCACTGGACTTGAAATCTTAACTTTGTTTTTGTGTCTCCACAGATGCTCTCGGCCTGCTGAGTTTCTTCAGAAGTGAATCAGCACTAACTGAATTTTCAATGAAACAAAGAACCGTGCATGCTGGAACTCTGAAACAAGAAGAAAAATTGCTGGAGAAACTGGGAGCTTTGAAAAGGCGTCACTGGATCCAACAGCTTAACATTGCCTTCACTCTATAGATGCTGCCAGACCTGCTTAGTTTCTTCAGCAATTTGTGTTTTTGAATAAATTCCAAAAATGTGTGTCGAAGTTGCTCAAACGCCCTCCAACATGGAGCACCAAACACTGAGAAGTGAATGGCAGCGCAAGGTTCACAAATGCATTGGTTCCAAACGACATAACACTGGCGTCATTGACACTACAGAGCTCTTAATCATAGGTCAGGGAGAAAAACATTCACTTTTAAAACCTTCCTACAGTGCAGAAACAAGTCCTCCAACCTAACAATCCCACACCGACCCTCAGAGTATCCCATCCAGACCAATACCACTATTACCCACATAATCTACACATCCCTCAACACTACGGGCAATTTAGCATGGCCAATTCACCTCGCCTATACCTCTTTGGTCCGTGGGAGGAAACCCAGAAAATCTGGAGGAAACCCAAGCAGACACAGGGAGAATACACAAACTCCACAGACACAGTCACCCAAGGGTGGAATCAAACTTACATTCCAGGTGCCGTGAAGCAGCAGTGCTAACCACTGAGCCACCATGCTGCCCAAAAATGCCCCTACTGGAAGGAAAAAGGCTCAGATGAATATGTCAAAGGGTTTTGAGGAATGTGACAAATTGGAGACGTGGCACTATGGTAAAACCATCAGAAGAATCAGAATATTAAAATGGAAGTGTTGCCACATCAGAAAACTGAGTGGGTCATGACGTACAAGGGCAATGGAGACTCGGTATGAACTGGGGGACAGGCAGCTGAATTACACTGCACTTACTGTTGTAGATACAACATTCAACTGTTTGCGTTACAAACAACAAAACTAATGCTTTGCAGTCAGGGCGAAATGATTGAAAGATCAACAGGCTAACAATCCTACTACAACCAGTCATAAATGCTGATGGAGGCAGTGAGAGCTGCCACTGCTGGAGTCTGAGACAACAAGGTGTAGAGCTGGAGAAACACAGCAGGCCAAGCAGCATCAGAGGAGTAGGAAAGCCGATGTTTTGGGTCTGGACCCTTCTTCAGAAATAGGGAGGTGTTGGGGACCAGGGAATCAGAAGTCTTGGAGGAGGTGGAGGGCGTGGGTGGTGTCATGGATGTAGGTGGGAAGTTCCTGGATCAAGGGGGAGAAAATAAAGTCGAGATAAGTGGCGATAAGTTCGGTGGGTCAGGGACAAACGGAGACAATGGATTGACCAGAACAGTCAGGTTTGTGGATTTTGGGATGGAGATAGAAACAGGTGGTGCAATGGAAGGCATCTAGAATCAGAAGATAAAAACTAAAGTTAGAGGAAAAGTTTGAAGGCCATGGCTGCAAAGCCTACAATGGGTCCTTTCAGAGCTCCACTGTCTAGCTATTGGCATGTACAGTATAACCTGCATTCAACTCAAAACAGCTTTCTGAGTTTGTCACTGCAGTTTGCTTCACAACAGAAGAAAAAAAATCTCCACAGTGTCTCAAGAAAACTGATCATTGGTTTACAACTCAACTCTGCTGCAAGCCCACCCCTGCTTGGAGAGGGGAGTTTATCACATTTAAAAAGACAATGCTACATGTCAATCCCAGGCTGGCAGCCAAACTCCACTCCCTCACCACTGACTTCATCCCTCTTCCTAGTAACTGGCTGAAGCTGAACCACACTGCTCACAAATATTGTGCAATATTTTACCCCTGTGTGAATTTCCAACCACCTTACACAACCCCCAACCCCATCATCACAAAAAACACATACATTTCAACCTCAGTACCATCTCAGTTCATCTGCTGCTGATGCTCACATCCATTCCTTTGATATCTCTTGATGAAACTCCCCAAACACACTCCGAGCTGGCATCCTCTGTTCTACTTCCCTATAATCTTGAGGTCATCCAAAAACCTGCTGCCCATGTGTTTACTCTCAACATTTCAATATCGTGGTGCTTTTCCATTCTGTGCTCACTCACACACACATTTTCTGGGAGGCAAAGCACCAAGATATTGAATTTCATATCCTTATTTTGAAATTTTGCCATCACACCTCCTTTTGATAATCTCCCCAGCCTGAAAACCCATTGAGATAGAGCTGAAGAAAGTTCACCTGACCCAAAACGATAATCCTGCTTTCTCTCCACAGGCACTGCCAGACATGCTGAATTTTTCGTCAGTTTCTGTTTGTGTTACTACTTTCAAGCATCGACAGTTCTTTTGGTTTTTCCTTCAAGACATTTGTTCTCCCTGACTTCCAACCTCCAGTGGATTTCTGGTTTTAACTCTCCCACCTTTTAAATGTTTTCAGTTTCCAAGGCCATAAGCTCTTGAATTTACTCCCTGAACATCCCTGGTTTTCAAAGTCCCTTTGTTTGTTCAGGATATTCCTTTAAACCTACTTCTTTGGCCAGTTTTTGGTCACTTATCCTAATATGTCCAAAAGTGCCTGGTATCAAATATCGTTTTATGACAACCTTGTGACATCTTACCTGAGGACTGCTATGTCGATATTGATTCCGTTTATTTCACCAACATTGCTCTCTTCGCTGACAGAGCAACGTCAAGAGCTATCTTTAGCTTTTAGCTGCAGGCAGCTCTTTCAAGCTTATTAAAATCCCAGGGTCTCTAGTGTACATCCTCTCAATGTAGTTCTAAGTTTCGTTTCTCCTGGACTGAAAACGCAAGCTTCTGATGACAACAAGAAGCACTCCGCATGCTCCAATTGACGTTCGGTGACCTGGGTGATTGATATCAGCGTTGGACCAATCGGAGCACAGGGGCGGTGCTAGCGAACTGGGCGGAGGCAGCTGCTCCTATGAGGGGTCTAAGCCCGAAACGTCAGCTCTTGTGCTCCGAAGATGCTGCTTGGCCTGCTGTGTTCATCCAGCCTCACAGTTTGTTATCTCGGAGTAAACAAGGGACAGAACCAGTGTAAACCACGTGATCATCCACGCGGGCAGTGCCCACTCGCTGAGACCAAGGTTTGCGCATTTGAGGCCAGAGTAGGACACGGCACAGAAAGTTAAACGGCAGAAAAATTATCT
Organism: Stegostoma tigrinum; assembly: GCF_030684315.1. Lineage (NCBI taxonomy): Eukaryota > Metazoa > Chordata > Chondrichthyes > Orectolobiformes > Stegostomatidae > Stegostoma > Stegostoma tigrinum. The sequence continues at coordinate 411,058 of NC_081360.1, forward strand.
TCTTATGAGATTGGAAGTTTTTCAAACACTTGCTATGCGTCGAAAAACACAAAATGAAACTCCCTAGGCCTGTTTGCAGAAAACGAATAAACACTTCAGACGGTGACAGACCCCACTGACCGCCGCCATTTTAGTGGTGGGCAATGATGAGCGAGACGCATGCGCAGCCACCGACTTTGTAGAGGGCAAGTTGCGGTGGGACATATACACAGCCTTCCTTGGTGGAGAGTGCAAGGGGAGGATTTAAACAGAGTAAAGTTAAATCAAGGGAAATGTTTGTTTCTTCTGGATTTCTTTCCTAAATCGTAGGCTCATAACAGCCAACACTGCTGTAATTCTCCTCTGTGCTCCTTGATCGCCTTTTTGTCAATATCTAACTTCACTCTCTAAGAATGAGTATTTTTTGTCTCTGTTTCGTATTTTACTGTTACTTTCACAAATCTTGTGCTGCTGTATTACCAAGATTCATTTTCCCCAATATCTTTCACAGTCTGGAATTATTTTACGAGCAAGAGAGTCTATTTCCCTTCCGTTTCTGACCATCAAGTTCTGTACCATGGGATAACATGGTGTGAAGCTGGATGAACACAGCAGGCCAAGCAGCATCAGAGGAGCAGGAAAGTTTGACGTTTCGGGTCGAGACCCTTCTTCAGAAATGGGGGAGGGGTGAGAGGATTCGGAAATAAATAGGGACAGAGGGGGAGGCAGGTAGAAGATGGATAGAGGAGAAGATAGGGTGAGAGGAGACAGACAGGTCAAAAGGGACAATGTTAGAGCCAGAGAAAGTGAACGTAGGTGTGGAGTTAGGGAGGGGAAAGGTCAGCCCAGGGAGGATGGATAGGTCAAGGAGACGGGATGAGGTTAGTGAATAGGGGATGGGGTGGGGCTTGAGATGGGAGAAATGACTAGAGAGGCGCGACGAGCTGGGCTGGTTTTGGGATGTGGTCGGGGGAGGGGTGATTCTGAAGTTTGTGAAGTCCACATTGATCAGCTTGAGCTGGAGGTTTCCCAAGCAAAATATGAGATCCTGTTACTGCATCTTTTGGGTGGCATCATTTTGGCAATGCAGGAGGCCCAGAATAGACATGTCTTCCGAGGAGTCGGTGGTTGGGGGTTAGGTATTGAAATGGTTCGTGACTGGAAGGTGTTGTTGTTTGATGTGAACTGAACGGAGGTGTTCCACAAAGAGGCCCCCATGCATCCGCTTGGTATCCCCGATGTAGAGGAGGGCACAACGGGAACAGAGATACAGTATATCACTTTAGCAGATGTGCAGGTGAACATCTGTTTGATGTGGAAGGTCTTCTTAGGGCCTGCGATGGGGGTGTGTGGGGAGGTATAGGGGCAGGTGTAGCACTTGCTTCAGTTGTAGGGAAAAGTACCGGGTGGTTGGGCTGGAGGGGAGTGTGGAACGGACAAGGGAATCACGCAGAGAGTGGTCCCCCTGGAAAGCATATAAGGGTGGGGAGGGAAAAATGCCTTTGGTAGTGGGGTCAGATATCAGATGGCGGAAATGTTGGAGGATGATGTGTTGGATTTGGAGGTTGGTGGGGTGGTACATGAGGACAAGGGCGATTATGTTTTTGTTTTTGGGGGTAGAGGGTATGAGGGATGAGTTGCGTAAAATGCGGGAGACATGGTTGAGGGCATTTTTGGTCACTGGAGGGGAAGTTGCGGTCCTTGAGGAAAAAGAGCACACCTGGGATTTTCGGGAGTAGAATGCCTCATATCAGAAGCAGATGCGGTGGACGCAAAGGAACTGGGAAGAGAGGATGACCTTTTGACAGTAAGGTGGGTGAGAGGAGGAGTATTCTAGGTAGTTGTGGGAGTCGGTAAGCTGAAAATGGGTATGGGTTTCCAGGTGGATTGCAGAGAGTGGAGACAGAGAGTTCCAAAAAGGGGAGACAGGTAGCAGAGATGGTCCAGGTGAACTTTCAGTTTGGGGGGAATGTGTTAGTGAAGTGGATGAACTGTTCAAGCTTCTTGTGGGAGCACGAGGCAGCGCCGATACAGTCATCAATGTAACGGAGGAAGAGGTGGAGGATAGGGCTGGTGCAGCTTTGGATTGTTCCACGTATGATCAAAAGAGGCAGGCCTAGCTTGGGCCCATGCGGGTACCCATGGCAACCCACTTTGAATGTAGGAAGTGGGAGGAATTGAAAGAGAAGTTGTTGAGAATGAGTACGAGCTTGGCGAAGTGGATGAGGGTGTCAGTGGAAAGGGATGGTCGGGCCTGCGGGACAGGAAGAAATGGAGGGCCTTTAGGCCATCTGCATGCGGAATGCAGGTGTATAGGGACTGGACGTCCATAGTAAAAATGAGGTGTTGGGGACCAGGGAATTGGAAGTTCTCAAGGCATAGGATACAGTGAGTGGTGTCACAGACTTAGGTAGGGAGTCCCTGTACCAAGCAGAAAAAATGGAGTTGCGATAGGTGGAGATAAGTTCGGTGGCACAGGAGCAGGCGAAGACAATGGATCGACCAGGGCAGTCAGGTTTGTGTTTTTTGGGAAGGAGATAGAAGCGGGTGGTTCGGGGTCGGGGAACAATGAGGTGAGAGGCTGTGGGTGGGAGGTCACCTGAGTGATGAGGTTGTGGATGGTTTGGGAGATGATGGTTTGGTGCTCGGGGGTGGGGTGATGATCAAGAGGGTGATAGGAGGAGGGGTCACAGAGCTGGCATCTTTACTCGGCAATGTTGAGGTCAGTGCACCATACTACAACTGGGCCTCCCTTGTCTGCACCATTTTCATTGTAATTCATTTCGTATTCCCTAAAATATCAACTGTTTCTCCCTCCACAGATACCAGTAATTATTGCCAAGGCCCCTCATGCCTGAGGCAAAGGTGATGTTCGACTCCCTTGTCCTGCTACAGTTTGTATGGTGATGGTCCTTCCACAATGCTTTTAGATAAGAAGTTACAGATCATTCACCCAGCGACAGTGAAAAGTTTATGAAATTCCAAATCAGCAGTGGTTTGTATTTTTATATCATATATAATTTGACGAAAATATTCTCTTCGGAACTTTTGATGTGAGGCCACAGATGGAGACATTAAGACAGGTGACCAAAATCACTCCCAAATGAGCAGGTTTTCAGGAATATCTTAAAGCTGGAAAACAGACTTGAGAGGTTGAGGGTGGTAATTCTATTGTTGCCTCAGCAACTAAAGAAACAGCTACTTGTCATGAAGCAGTGAAAAAGTGCATTGTTGGAGTCTGAAACAAAATCTGTTGTTGAACTCTCAAAGGTTGTGTGGTACAGGGAGATAAGCATGATCCTAACCAGGATTTAAATCAGGGGTACAAATTTTAAAGTGTTGTTTATAAATAGAAGCCTTTTGATGGGGGATCAAGTTTTGGTACAAGTGAATATGTGGGCAGCAGAGTTTTAGATGTATTTCAGATTACAGGGAAATTGAATGAGGGAGGCCCGCTAGGTGTGTGTTTGGATAGTTAAGTCCAGAGCTAACACGGGATTGCGTGAGAGTAGGGTGGAATCAGGTGATGTCACAAAAGCGGAAATAGGTGATCTCGGTGTGGAACATGGCTGTCACTCTCACCTCCCCCCCTGCAATTCAGTCATTTGTTAGTTGTGAATGAAGTGTGTAATAAAGTCAAGAGCTGAGTGCCCCTTGAGGAATTGAAGCTGGATGTCGCTGAGCAGGTTATTTCTGAGCAGCTGCTGCTGGACAGCACTGTTGGTGACACTTCTCGTTTACTTTCATGATCAAAAGTAGATGGATGGAGGGGAAGTTGGCCGGGTTGTATTTACTCTGTGTTTTTGTGCTGAACATACCCGGGCAATGTTCTACATTGTCAAGGATGTCTGTGCTGTAGAAGTACTGGAACAGCTTGGCTTGGCAGGTAGCGGGTTCTGGAGAACAGTTCATCAGTACTATTGCCAGAAGGTTGGCAGGGCCTGTAGCCTTTGCACAGTGAGTTCATTTCTTTATACTATGTGACATGAATCAAATTGTCTGGAAACTTGCACCTGTAATGTTGGTGACCTCTAGAGAAGCCTGGAGATTGATCATCCACTTGCCACTTGTGGCTGGAGATTGTCCCAAGTCTTGTTTTTTGTGCGAATGTGTTAGGCTTCTCCAGTACGGTGGTGATTTTTGTGCTGTATGCCCCAGTTAGTTATTTAATTGTCCATCACCATTCACGACTGGCTGTAGCAAAACTGCAGAGCTTAGATGTCATCTGTTGGTCGTGGAGTCACATAGATCTGTCACTTGCTGTTTATGCTGTTTGGCATGCAGGTGGTCCTGTTTAGTAACTTTACCAGGTTGGTACATCAGTTTTAGGTATGTTTGGTGCTGCTCCTGGCATGCCTTCCTGTACTATCCATTCAATCAGTGCTTATCGCCTGGATTGATGGTACTAGTTAAGTGTGAGATGCACTGGGTTATGAGATTAAATATTGCGCTGGAATACAATTCTGCTGTTGTTCATTCCAACCTGTCACACTCCATGTGGAGTTTGCAAACTTTCCCTCTGTCTGCATGGGTTTCCTCCAGGTGCTTTGGTTTCCTCCCACACTCCAAAGATATGCAGGTTGGATGGATTGCCCATAGTGTCCAGGGATGTGCACGCAAGATGGATTGGCCATGGGAAATGCAGCATTACAGGACTAGGATAGCAAGCTCTTCAGAGGGTCAGTGTGGATTTGATGGGTCAAATCGCCTGCTTCCACGCTGTAGGGATTCTATTAGATTAAAAATAGTTATGGACAAGGATAGGCTGTATCTAAAAGTTAAAGTTCAAAATTCGACTAAGGTTAATTTTGACAGTACGCGGCAAAAACTTTCAAAATTTAATTTAAACTGGGGGAGCTATACACTGGTAAATGGATGGCTGGTTAGTGGGAACATAAGAAATAAGAGCAGGTATAGGCCATCTGGCCCCGCTGAACCTGCTCCGCCATTCAATATAATCATGGGTAATATTTTTATGGACTCAGTTGCACCTTCCTGCTGGCTCACCATAATGCTGTATTCCTTTCCAGCTCAAAAATCTACCTTTGCCTTAAAAACATTCAAGAATGTAGCTTCAATTGCTTCACTCAGCAGGGAATTCCACAAACTCACAATCCTTTAACTGAAGAAGTTCCTCCTCAACTCATTCTAGATCTGCTCCCCCTTATTTTGAGGCTATGCTGTCTCGTTCACCCGCCAGTGGAAACAACCTCGCGGCTTCTATCCCATCTATTCCCTTCATAATTTTATAGTTCTCTGTAAGATGCCTCCACCGAATTATTCACAATTCTGACGAGTGTAGTACCAGTCAACTCAATCTTTTGTCGTTTGCCAACCCTCACAACTCCAGAATCAAACCAGTAAACCTCCTTTGCACTCCCTCCAGTGCCAGTACATCCTTGCTGAAGTAGAGACCAAAGCTGAACACAATACTCCAGGCATAACCTCACCAGAACCCATACAGCTGCATCATAATTTCCTTGTTTTTAAACCCCATTGCTCTATCAATGAAGCGTAGCATTCCTTTCACCATCTTAATTAATTGCTGCACCTGCAAGCCAACTTTTTGTGATCCATACATATGGACACCCAGCTCCCCCAGCACAGCAGTATGCACTGATCTTTTGCCATTAAGATGAGTCCAATTTCCTGTTATTCCTACCAAAATGGTTGACCTCACATTTACCCACACTGTACTCCTTCTGCCAGACCCTTGCCCACTCATTTAACCGATCTGTATCCCTCTACACACTTACAGTGGCCTTTGCACACTTTGCTCTACATCTCGTCTAAGAGTCATCTGCAAACTATGACACACTACACTGTTCTCTATCTTCAAATTATCTGGGTAAATTGTAAACAATTGGGTCCCAACACTAATCCAAATGCCCATTTATCCTCAAACTTTGCTTATGGTTAGTTAAATAATTCCCGATCCATGCTAATTCTTACCCATAATGTCATGCATCCTTACCTTTTGGAACAGTGTTTCGTGTGGCAACTTGTCAAATGACTTCTGGAAATCCAGATACACCACATCCACTGGTTATCCATTGCCCATTGTGTAATATCCTCAAAGAATTCCAGTAAAGTAGTTAAACATGACCTGCCTTTCATTAATACATGCTGTGTCTACTGTTTGGGACAATTTCTATTCAGATGTCTCGCTGTTTTATCTGTTATAGATTCAAGAAGTTTCCCCACAACAGAAGTAAAGCTAACGGGTCTATAGTTACCCACATTTTGTCCACCTTCTTTCTAAATAGTGGCATCACATTTACTGTTTTCCAATCTGCCGCAACCGTCCCAGAGTCCAGCATTTTTTTAGTGAATTGTCACACGCACATTTGCTATTTGCCCTGCCATCTCTTTTAGTTCCTTGGGATGCATTCAATCAGGGCCAAGAGACGTGTCTACCTAGAGCCGTTAGCTTCCCAATAATACCTTTTTAGTGATAATGATCGTTTCTGTGTCTTCATCTGCCATTGCCTGTACAGGCCTTCAAAAATAAGACAACAAGAGTACAGAGACAGTATGTTCCTGTTAAAAGCAAGACTGTCAAGTGTAGAGAATGATTGATGATGAGACAAATGGAGGCACTTGTCAAGAAAATGGAGAAGACACATGTAAGGTATAGGCAACTGGGTTTGAGTGAATCCCTGGAGGAGTATAAGTGCATTTGGAGTATACTCAAGAGGGAAATCAGAAGGGCAAAAAGGGGGCATGAGACAGTTTATGGAATAGGTTTAAGGAGAATCCAAAGATATTCTACATATACATCAAAGATAAAAGAGTAACTTGGCAGAGAATAGAGCCCCGAAATATCAACAAGTCCACCTATGGAACTGCAGAAGGTGGGAGAGATACTGTGTGAGTATTTCATGTCAGATTTTACTGGACAAACGTAGAGAAGCTAGAGAATGTGGAGAAATAAATAGTGAAAACTTGAAAGTGTCTATCAAACAGAAGAGGAAGAGTTTCTAATGTCTTAAATTGCATAAAAGTGGATAAATCCCTGTGACCTGATCAGGCCCATCCCAAAACTTTGTGGACAGCTGGGTCAGTGATTTCTGGGACTCTTGCTGAAATATTTATATCAGCGATAGCCACAAATGAAGTGCTGGAAAACGGATGTAATTATTTCGGAAAGGTTGTGAGGAAAGGTCAGGGAACAACAGATCGGAGAGCCTGAAGTCATTGGCAGGCAAGTTGTTGGAAGGGATTCTGAGGGACAAGATTTACATGTACTTGGAAAGACAAGGAATGGTTCAGCATAGCCAACATGGCTTTGTGCATGGAAATCATGCCTCCCTAACTTGATTGAGTTTTTTGCAGAAGTGATAAAGAAAACTGATGAAGGCAGAGGTGTGGGCATTGCCAATGTGGACTTCAGAGAGACATTGAACAAGGTTCCACATAATAGACAAGTTAGCAAGGTGAGATAATATGGATTACAGGGGGAACTAGCCATTTGGATACAAACTTCACTTGAAGGTCGGAGATAATGGGTAGTGGTGGAGGGTTACTTTTCTGGCTGGAGGCCTGTGAACAGTGGTGTACTGCAAGGTTTGATACTGGATCTGCTGCTATATCACTTATATAAATTATTTAGATATGTATATAGGAGGTATGGACAGTAAGTTTACAGAAGACACCAAAATTGGAGCTGCAGTGCATGGCAAAGAGGACAGTGGGACCATGATCAAATGGGCCAAGGTGTGGCAGATGGGGGTTAATTTAGATAAATGTGAGGTATTGCATTTTGGAAAGGCAAATCAGGACAGGACTTATACACTTAATAGTAAGATCCTGGGAAGTGTTGCCGAACAAAGAGACCTTGAGGTGCAGTTTCACTGTTCCTTGAAAGTGAAGTTGCAGGCGGATAGGGCAGTAAAGAAGGTGTTTGGTACGCTTGCCTATTTTGGTCAATGTGTTGAGCACAGGAGTTACAATGCCATGTTGCGGCTGTACGGGACATTGTTTAGGCCACTTCTGGTTTCCTGCAATAGAAAGATGTTGTTAAAGTTGAAAGGACACAGGAAAGATTCACAATGATGTTGCCAGGCGTCGAGTGTTTGAGCTATAGGGAGAGGCTGAATAGACTGGGGCTATTTTCCCTGGAGCATCAGAGCCTGAGGGGTGACCTTTATGGAAGCTTTATAAAATCATGAGGGGCATAGATAGGATGAACAGCCAGGACTTTTTTTTTCCTGGGTTAGGTGAGTCCAAAACTAGAGGGCGTAGGTTTAAAGAGGGAAAAAGTTAAGTGATCAAAAGGGCAAGGTTTTCAAGATGAGCGTTGTACATGCACAGAATAAGTCGAAGCATCTGGTTGGGTACATGAATAGAAAGGGTTTAGAGTGATATAGGGCAAATGCTGACAAATGGGAAACATTAATTTAGGATACCAAATTGGCATGGACGAGTTGGACTAAAGGGTCTGTTTCTATGCTGCACATCTCTGTGACTCTTTTGTGGAAGCAGAAGCTCAGATTATTCTCCTTGGAGCTGTGAAGGTTAAGCAATGATTTAGTCCAGGTGCAGTTTTGTTTCCATGATATTTAAATTGCAGAGAGAGACCGAGAGAAATATTATTAACGTAGTCATGACTGTTAGAAACAACTTCCAGGTAATTCGGAAAATAATGTGGGGTGAAAATTATTTCATTCAGTAAGTTCTGAGGATCTGGAATTGTCTGAACGAAAGCTGGATGCTGAGTGAACAGTTATTCTCAAAAGAAATTTTGAATTTCTCTTTTTAAAGAGAGATGTGGAGGTTATGGGCAAATTGCAGGGAAGTTGGGGCAGATTTGCAGCATTTCTAAAAGCAGCCAGATGAACAGCCTCTGCGCTCTGGGATACCACTAAGCCTATCTCAGGGCAGAAAGAGGGATGCTCCTGCCACTCACTTCCTGCCTCACAGCAGGACCTGGCAGATTGATGGCAGCTCTGGACTTATAGGAAGAAAGTGGGTGTAACCGGGAGCAACTGGCTGGTTATCCAGCCAATGGGAGTGAATGAGGGGCAGGTTGGAAAGACAACATGTAAGCAAGAACTGTGCAGGTGCTGTGTCACCTCAGTGAGTGTAAAGGGAGATGATGGAAAAGATTGGGATAGGAGGGATAGAGAAGATCAGGAGAAAGATGGATTCAGCAAGAGGTTTTATGAACATGCAGTGCAGGCTGCTGGACCGGACTTAGAACCTCCTGGTAAATGAAAACTGAAAGAACTGTGAATGCTGTAAATCAGAAACAAAAATAAAAAAATGCTGGAGAACCTCAGCAAGTCTGGCAGCATCTGTGAAGAGAAATCAAAATTAATGTTTCAGGTTCGGTGAACCTTCCTCAGAACTGATAGTAGCTCGGAATTTGTTGGTTTGAATGTGGAAGGTAGGGTGACAGGAAGGGTATGGAGTAAACGATAGGTGGGGATAGAACCCATAGAGAGAGAGAAGAGCAATTGGACAGATAAAGGCGTGGATCACCATCTGTCTCGGAGGATGAATGGCTGTTAATAGAGACTGGTAGTGGCCAACGATGGATGACGGACTCTGTAATAACAAGTCTTGATGTGTGGGGAAGGGGGCTGGGACATGGGAGAATTCGGGCCCTAAAATTATTCCACAGTTACCTGAACGTTATATCCACTCACCCAATTTCCTGTAAAGACTCCAATCCATTCTCCCAGTTCCTCTGTCTGCATTGCATCTCTTCCAATACAGGCCAACTTCAAGAAGGGAGCGTCTGAAAGGTCCACATTCTTCCTCAACCGAGCATTCCCCAGCACCAATGTTGACAGGGCCCTCAGCCAGGTCTGACCCATCTCCTGCACTTCCACCCTTCCCTCCTCTCTCCTCTCCCACAACAGCGATAGGGTCACCCCTCTCTTTACCTACTGTCCCACCAGCATCCACATCCAGAAGATCAGCAGCATTTCCTCCATGTCCAATGAGATGCCACTACTGCACACAAATCCCCCTCTCCTCCCTTTGTTACCTCCTGGACACTCTCACCCACTCTTCATTCACTGCTAACAACCCCCCAACCACCCGCTGAACAGCCCCACAGAACCACCCCCTACAATCGCCAAAGCTGTAACACCTGCCCTTTTGCCTCCCCCTTCCTCAGTATCCCAAAGCCTAAATATACCTTCCAGGTGAAACAACATTTTATCTGCACTTCCCACAATCTCGTCTATTGCATTGGCTGCTCACAATGTGGTCTCCTCTACACTGGGGAAACAAAGTGTACACTGGGTGACAGCTTTGCAGAACATCTATGTACTGCTGACAAAAAAAATCCAAGCTTTTTGTTGTCTGCTACTTTAACACACCATCCTGTTCCCTGGCCAACATCCATGTCTCAGGATTGCTCCAGTGCTCAAGCGAAACTCAGCACAAGCTGTAAGAATAACACCTCGTTTTCTGCTTGGGGACTCAACAGCCTTCTGGACTCAATGTCGAGTTCAGTAATTTTAGGGCCTGAGCTCTCCAATGCTCTAACCCCCAACCACACACATCAGGCCTTCTCAACAGTCACCTGCCATTACCCGCTTTGTGTTGTTAGGAACTGTCCTCATCAGCAGCTATTCACTCTCCGAGCCAGATTGTTATTCACTCCTTTGTCTGTTCAGCTGCTCTTCTCTCACTTTGGGCTGTATCCTCACCTAACGTTTACTCCTTACCCCTCCCCCAAGCTAGCTTCTGAATATAAATTGACGCGTTCCTGGATATCATCAGTTCTGAGCATGGGTCACCGTAAACACAGATTTCTTCCTGTGGGTGGATGTTGGGGAGATATGAAGAGGGTGACTTGCACACAGCAAACTGAAACCAAGATAGTGTTTATTTTTTCTAGATATCAGTCTTGGTCTGACTGTGACAGTTGCCTGGTGAATTTGTTTCGCAGGATATTAATTGAGAATAATTTGCAGACTGGGATCTGAAAACCAGTTGTAACAGAGTCAGTGAAATCATCTAGACCTGATTATCATTGGCAGTTAACTGTGGAAGGAAAAAAGCTTGCCATAACTCACTGGACAAAGCCTTCTCTGAAGCCTCAACTTCATCTAGGCCCTGACGTTGGATCTTCCACTAATTTCTCACCCCTGAAGCTTCCTCTGAGTTCATCTTGTCTCAGACCCAGCTGATTCCTCAGCCTCCTTCCCATTAAACAACTAACTAATATCTCCAGGAAAGGCGGGGGAAGCCCCAAGGATACATGATGGGATGGGGTCACATTGTGCAAGCTCTTCACACATTAAGTAAAGCCCTGTGCCCGTGCACCGGTCTGCTCTAACATTCAGAGGCCAGTGTAATCATGCAAAAGTGGACTGTGATCTGGGCATGCTCAGGATTGAGAAGGAAACCTTGAAGTGGAGGAAGTAAATAGAGAGATGAGTTTGGATTTCAGCCCAGGGAGAATGAAGAGTATGTGGGACTGGGATAAACAGGTTTGGGGAACAAAGAGGAAATTATATTCCATACAGACCGGACTTATTTGAATTCCATCCTGTACTGACAGTGATGACTTCTCCTATCTTTACAGGTTTTTGAAGGGAAGAAATTTTCAGATGATAGTCTTAAGATAAATGTCAAGAACTGTACACTGTAGCATCGTGATGTTAAGGCACACTGTGTACTGAGTGTTACAGTGTTTGCAAGGTTCTGGAGGGTATAGAATTGGCTGATAGACAGTAAATAGGGTCATTTTCAGCTTGGTGACCTGATATTAGTGGTGGTGCCAGAGGGTCACTGCTAAAGCCACAGTCATTTAAAATTGATATCAGGGATTTAGACAATGGGAACAAGTGTAATGTCTCCAAATTCACTGACAAGACTTCAATTGGGTGGGAGAGATAGCTGTCGGGAAAACCAAAGAGGCTGTAAACAAATATGGGATAGCAAGAACTGCAGGTGCTTTAGTTAAAGTCAACGCAGTGTGGAGCTGCAGGAACACAGCAGGTCAGGCAGCATCAGCGGAACAGGAAAGTCGACGTTTTGATTTGGGACCCTCATATTTTCACGCTGTAAACACATATGGACAGGTTCACTGAGTGGACAGGTAATTTGGAAATGGTTTATACTGTGGAGAAAATACCATGTGTGGCAGAGGCTTACACATATGGTGGAATATTAAAACCCCCATTCCCTGCTCAGTCCACAACCCAGAGCCAGTGAGGTTTTGTCCCTGAGGGAGGGCAGTTTTCTGATTGGATGTTATAACATTGCAACATTAAGATACTAAGTATAACAAGGTTCACTACATCCCACATTACCACCTACTTTGCTGTCTCTGTCATGCGAATTATAATTTAAATGTTGGCAGATGAAAATCAACGTGGTGAAATGTGATTCATGTTGGATGCAGTCTACAAATTTGACAGGCATAGATCCTTTCGAAAGGTCACCTACGAGAGGGCACAGCTTCAAGGTGAGAGGGGGAAAGTTTAAGGGAGAGGTGCAGAGAAAATGCACCGTCAGGGAGTGGAGGGTGCCTGGAATACACCACCAGTGAAGGTGGTGGTAGCAGGCATAGTGATGTTTAAGGCATCTCTCGATAGACATGGGAACGGGAGGTGAACAGAGGGATAGACACCATACATGGACTGCAAATAATGGATCTAAATAAGGATTAGGAATCACTTCAGGCTTGGTGGGCCAAAGGGCATGTCATTGCACTGCATTGTTCTTTGTGAGAAGAACAGAAAAATAGAATGTTCCAGTTCAAAATGGCGAGAAATTATGAAACACAGTTGTCAGGGGTTTCAGCACATCTTGTACATAAATAACAGAAAGTTGTCAAGCCAACAAATGAAAGACCCAGGGTAAACAACTCATACTGTTAATCCTAGCAACAGCCAGTGAACCCATCCCCACTCTGTGCCCCTAGCAAAGGCCTGTGAGCTCATCCCCATTGTGTTGTTGACCAACGGCCTGTGAACTTATTTACAAACTGATCCGCTAGCAACAACCTGAGAACACGTACCCCCTATATTCTCCTAGCTATGGCCTGTGAACCCATCTCCACTATGTTCTCATGGCAAATGCAAGTGAACCCATCCCTGCGATGTGCTCCTAGCAACAGCCTGTTAACACATCCCCACTATTTTCTCCTGGCCACGGCCTGTGTACCCATTGCCATTTTGTTGTCCTAGCATCCCCACCGTTCCCCCTCTGTTCCCTAGCAACGACCTGCGAACCCATTCCCATTGTGTTACCCTCACCATGGTCTGTGAACTCATCCACAATCTGATCCACCCGCAACAACCTGTGAAACTATGCCCACTATGTTCTCCTAGCTTGTGAATGCATCCCCACTCTGTTCTCCTAGCAAAGGCCTGTGAAACTATTCCCAATCTGCTCCCCTAGCATGAAGTATGACGCCATCCCATCTCAGTTTCCCTCCCAATGGCTTATCATAGCAACAGCCTGTGAGCCCATTCCCACTCTGTTCTCCTAGCATAACCTCTGAACCCATAGCCACAATGTTCTCATCGCAACAAGATGTGAACACATCCCCACTCTGTCCTTGAGAATCCATCCTCAAACTGTTCCACAAGCAACAGCCTGTGAACCGAACTCCATCCTGTCCTGTGTCAACGTCCTGCCATAACTTCCACACTCATCGTCGAGCAGTGGACAATGAACACGTCTTTACGCTGTTTCACTAGAAACAGCCTCACTTTGTTCACGTTGCAACCACCTGTGAACCCGTCTCCATCCCATTCTTCTGGCAACGGCCTGTGAACCAATCTCCCCTCTATTCCCACGGCAACAGTCTCTGAGACCATCCCCAATCTATTAACTGAAAAGGGCCTGTGAGCACGTCCCAGCACTTTTCTCATGGAAACAGTCTGGGAACCCATCCTGGCACAGTTCACTGAACAATGGCCTGTGAACCAATGCCTGCTCTGTTGCCTTAGCAACTGCCTGTGAAGTCATCCCCATTCTGTTCCCCTACCAACAGCTTGTGAACCTATCCTCACACTATTTCCCAAAGCAAACTCCTGAGAACGCACCGAAACTCATTGTTCCTTGCAATGGCTTTGAACCCATTCCCACTCTGTTCCCCTGGCAATAGCCTGTGAAACGATTTCTATTCTGATCAATGAGCAACTGCCTGTAACCCCATCTCCCACCTGCTCGCCTTATGTGACACTGTCCCCACTCTGTAGGTTTAACTGGCCATTTCTCTGTACGTTAGCAAAAGCCTGTGTGAACCCATCCCCACTGTGGTCCCCAAGCAACGGCCTTTAAACCCATGCAAATTCTGTTAAGCTAGTAATGACTTTGATCTCTGAGCAACAGCCTGTTAACCCATCACACTTCTGCTCACGTAGCAACGGCCGATGGCCCCCTTCCCCACTCTATACCCCGAGTAATGGCCTGTGGACACATCCTCTCTCTGTTCTCCCAGCAATGGCTTTCAACCTATTACCTCACTTCTAACAATATCTGAGAACCCATTCCTATTCTGCTGTCCGAACAGCAGTCTGTGACCTATCCTCACAATCTTCCACTAGCAATGATCTGTGATCCTGTCCCAACAGCATTCCCAAAGCAATGTCCTGTGAACCCATCCCCAATCTTTTTGCCTGTCAACTGCCTGTGAACTCATGCCCACTCCATTCCTCCAAAAACGGGCTATGAAGGCATCTCCACTCTTCCCGACGTAAAGGCCTGCAAATCCATCCTTGCTGTTTTCTCCCAACAGTGACTTTAAACTCATTCTCTTTTCTTCTCCGAACAACAGCCTGTGAGCCAATCCCACTGCTCCTCTAGCAACAATGGGTGAAACCATTCCCACTGTGTTTCCCTAACAACAGCCTGTAAACCAGACCCCACTCTGTTCCGCTAACAAAAGCCTGTAAACCAGCCCCCACTATGTTCTAGCAACAGCCTGTAAACTAATCCCCACTCTGTTCCAACAACGGCTGTGAACTTGTCCCCACTCTGTTCCGCTAACAACAGCCCTTGAACCCGTCCCCACTGTTGCCCTCGCATTGGCCTGTGAACCCATTCCACTGTGTTCTCCTGGCAAACACCTGCGAACCTATCCCCACCGTGTTCTCTGAGAAATGGGCTGTGAAACTATCCCAAAAGTTGCCCCAGCAAAAGCCTTTTATTCCATGTCTAGTCAGTTCCCTGAGCTATGGCCTGTGAACATGTCCTGATTCTGTTCCTTTGGAATGCCCTATCCTCAATTTGTCCCAGCAAAGGCCTGTGAACCCCTCCCTACTCTGTTCTCCCCGCAGTGGCCTTTTCAACCTGTCACCATTCTGTTTTTTATAATAATTGCCTGTAAATTCAGCCCCACTATGTCCCCCCTAGAAACTGCCTGTGAACCCATTCCAACTCTGATCCCCAACAATGGCTTGCGAACACATCCTCACTGTGTTCCACTTGAAATGGACTGTGAACCCGCCTCAAATCTCTTCACCAAGCAAGGGACTGTGAGCCCATCCCTACACTGTTCCCCTGGCAATGGCCTATGAATATATCCCCACACTGTACCCATGACAATGACCTGTGAACCCATTACCATTCCATTCCAAGCAACTGCCTGTGAATCCATTTCCTGCACTTTGTTCCCTGCACCACGGACTGTGAGCCATACCCAAATGTTCCCCTACCAATGGCCTGTGAACCTATGTCTAATCTGTTCCACTAGCAATTGCTGGTGATCCCATGCAATAGTTTTGAATGCATCCCTTTTTTGTCAACTAGCAATGGCCTGCGATCCATGCCCACCCTGTTCCTCTCGCAATAGCCTGTGATCACATCCCATCTCTGGTCCCCTGCAAAAGCTTGTGAACCTATCCATATTCTGATCTCTTTGCAATGGCCTTTAGAACTCATTACCCGTCTGCTCACCTAGCAAGGGCCAATGAACCTCTCCCCACTCTATACAACAAACAATGGCCAGTGTACCATACTCACTTTTTCCCCTGGCAACGGCCTGTGAACCTACCCCCAATCTGTTCCCCTGGCAATGACTTAGAATCTATCCCCTGTTCAGAGCTGCGAGCAACAGCGTGTTAACCCACTTCCTGTCTGCTCGCCTAACAATGGCCTGTGAACCTGTGCCTGCTTTGTTCTCCAACCAACAGCCAATGAACACATCCCTAGCCTGCACACCTGAACAATAGTCTGTGAATGCATCCCCATTCTGTTGCCCTAGCAATGGCTTTTTGAACTCATCCCCAGTCGGCTGCCCAATAACGACCTGTGATCACAACCCCACTGCCACATCTTAACAAGTGCCTGTGAACCCATCCCCATGCTTTTCTCCAAGCAATGGCATTGAAACCATCTCCTCTCTTTCTTTTACTAGCAATGGCCTGTGAACCCATTGCCACCCTCTTCTCCCAGGGACATCCTGTGAACCGACCCTACGTGTTCCCCAAGCAGCGGTTTGTAAACCCATCCCCACTCTGTTTCCCTTGCAAGAGCCTGTGAAGCTATCCCCACTCTGTTCCCCAAACAATGGCCCGTGAATCCATCCCCAGTGTCGTCCCCGAGCACTGGCCAATGAATCTATCTCCCTTCTGTTATTCTTACAATGGCTTTGAAACAATCCCCATTCTGTTCCATTGGCCATTGTCTTTTGAACCCATCCCCAGTCCGTTGCCCTCACTGACCTGTGAACCAAAATGTACTCTGTTTTCCTAGTAACAGAAGATATGCAGGGTATGAGGCAAGTGGAACGCAGGTAGTTTGGCAGGTAGAGAATGTGCAGGTGTGAGAGACTGTGAATGACGATGGGGGAGGGAAGGGCATTGGAAAAGAAAAAAACATGAACAGTGTAGGAGGGATGAGAGAGATGGACATTGAGAGTGGCAGGGAGATATGGAGGGAGAGGTAGTGAGAGAGACTGAGAGAGAGAGAGCAAGAGAGAGAGCGAGCGAGAGAGGTGGATTCTGCCAAAACCTGGTCAGATTGGATGACCCAGAGGTGAAAGCATGGACAGAGTGACTGAAATTCAACTCTTGAGCTCGGCCCCAGCCCCCTCCCCTTCCCTGAGGATCAGGACTTGGGGGCAAGTCTGTCTCTCTAGCTCAGCTGCTTCAACATAAAGGCGAACAAGAAAGTTCACTCTGCTGCTTGTTACATTTTAATGTTACTTTTTTTTATTATTTACCATTTTTATAATATTATTTATTGTTTGAAGCTATAGGTAGAGTCAGTGGAATGATGCCTTTTCTCAATGTCCCCTGAGTTGAGATGAACATTGGAATGTGTTCCTGTCAACCTGTGGGGAATATATTTGGACAAAACAGCATCACCCTCAGTCTGTTGCACAGGCGACAGGCTGCTTCACTGCTGAAACATTGAACTGAAATGAGAAAATCCTGGATGGATTGATTAATGAGTGAATTTGATTGATGGATGAATTTGGGTAAAGGGATATTTCAGCACATTCTTCAGCTGCTGCCTGAACTTAGTCTGGGTCACGGCATAAATCACGGTGTTTGTGCAGCAACTGAGGAGCTGCAGCATGAAGCCCAATTCCTGCACAAATGTAGGTAAACACTCATGCTGCGACCCCATATTCCACATCCTGTTCCATATAGAATTAACATTGACCATAACAGGATGAAATTGGCCGAGATCACAAACAGTAAAATGATGGATTTTTTTCGATTTTGCATTTCTGTGTCACACTGACCGTCCCCATTGGTGTGAGCCCGGAGTCTCCTGCGGGCTCTGCTGGTCACTAAAATGTGTCTGACAGTGAAAACATTGAGCAGCAGAATCAGGAGAAACGGGAGAGTCGGGGTTAGAATGTGGTGGAGGAACTCGATTGTGACCCAGGCACGAGACATTTGAACAACGGGTGTTACCTCACAAAACCAGGGGACGTTCACCAGCCAATAGCGAGCTGTGAGCATAAAATACCAGAAGATGTTCTTTAAACAGCTCAGCACAGTCACTGTTCCCAGAACAACAGCCGCCGTTTACTCACTGCAATATTTACTTTTCAGCTTCTGGCAACAAATGGCCACAAATCGATCAAAGGTGAAAGTGATGGTGAACCAGACAGAACAGTCAGTGGCTGCATAAAGCAGGACGGCGTGGATATTACACACGGGGATGTACCACAGGCAATAAAACTGTTCCTCATAAGCAATGGGAGTGTGTCTCAATATCAGGTCGAAGATAATGACCAGTAGATCGGCCACTGCCATGGCCCCCAGGTAACATAGAACATAGAACATAGAACAGTACAGCACAGAACAGGCCCTTCAGCCCACAATGTTATGCCGACCATTGATCCGCATGTATGCACCCTCAAATTTCTGTGACCATATACATGTCCAGCAGTCTCTTAAATGACCCCAATGACCTTGCTTCCACAACTGCTGCTGGCAACGCATTCCATGCTCTCACAACTCTCTGCGTAAAGAACCTGCCTCTGACATCCCCTCTATACTTTCCACCAACCAGCTTAAAACTATGACCCCTCGTACTAGCCATTTCTGCCCTGGGAAATAGTCTCTAGATTGTCACTACGTTAACTGTGGGGAAGGAAAACAGATAAATTATACATCAGCCTGGAGGCCAAGTTACCAGTTTGGTTGAGGATCCAGTGACACTTTCAATTGTATCACTGATTTATTGAAATAAAAAAAATGAAGCTGAAATAGCAAATCGCAATGTTTCTTTTTAACAAAAAAACCCATAAAATACAAGAAACTCTCCCTCCCCAAACACAAAAATGCACATCTATAAGAAAGGATGGTTTCTAGAACATTCCCACAGACTCGATCACTCGAGAACAGGCACAGGTCACTGCTTAAGAGTTCCTGATACAGAGGATGAAGACGTTTTTTTGTGAAGGATTCTCTCGCAGTTCCCTGAACACAAACGGAGGTTGGAAATTTCTGTCTTTTCGTCTAAATTGTGGTCAATTTTCGGTTGTGAAGAAACATGAACATAGGGAAAATGTATTCACCCCTTTAACTGTCTGAGGGGTTTTTGAAACAGTGTCCCCTTCTCCCTGGAGCGGGTCTTTTCCCTTGGGACCTTGTCTTGTCTTCAATTAATTGACATCCAGCCCTTCACAAATAATATCACAAACAGACTATTCCTGGGAATGTCGGTAACAGAATGTGATGGAGTCATGAAGATCCACAACACAAAGGCCCTTCTGTCCATCAGTTTTGGTGAGACCCACTCAGCCTCGCGGTGGAAATCTCTCCCCAAACTCAACACAACTGACAAACACAAATTAAAGGCATTGCCAGATCAGCTGAAGTGGTCAGTTATCTCACCTTCACAATCCACCTCACAGAACCAGCCCAGACACCACAAACCCAGAGGAAATATCTGTTCAGCATGGAGCACTATGCAGACCAGGCTAATGTCCTGCTCAATACAGCCAGGCAATCTGTCCAGAGTGGGACACTGTGCAGGCCTCACCAGTCAAACAGATATCAGTCCAGCACGGAGAGCTGTGCAGACCACACCAGTGCATTGATCTATAAATAGGACAGTAGAATAGGAATGGGTTCTCAGATATTGTTAGAAGTGAGGTAATAGGTTGATGCCACCCGAAGGTTGCAGGAACAGCAACTCATATTCGGCTTGCGAGCCCTGCAGCCCAATGGTATCAATGTGGACTTCACCAGCTTCAAAATCTCCCCTCCCCCCACTGCATCCCAAAACCAGCCCAGCTCATCCCCGCCTCCCTAACCGGTTCTTCCTCTCACCTATACCCTCCTGCCACCTCAAGCCGCACCTCTATTTCCTAACGACTAACCTCATCCCACCCCTTGACCTGTCCGTCCTCCTCGGACTGACCTATCCCCTCCCTACCTCCCCACCTATACTGTCCTATCCACCTATCTTCTTTTCTCTCCATCTTTGGTCTGCCTCCCCCTCTCTCCCTATTTATTCCAGTTCCTTCCCCCCATCCCCCTCTCTGATGAAGGGTCGAGGCCTGAAACGTCAGCTTTTGCGCCCCTAAGATGCTGCTTGGCCTGCTGTGTTCATACAGCCCCACACTTTGTTGACTTTCTCCTGCTCAAGAATCGATCAATGTCCATCACTCTCTCCATTTCCTCCATGTTTCAACAGCAATGCCCTCTCCTGCCTCAAATTTGCCATGTGTTCCCACCTCCCTGCTGTGTCTTGTGGATATTTGCAATGTCAATGTCACATTTTGGAGGTTGAGGGTGTAATGGGATGTGGGGTGGGCCTGGGCTGTGTGGGGCGGGGGAGCTGTCTGGGGATGGAGGGATGACACACCCACTCACTACACTCACTATCAGGCAGTCAACAGACTCAGGCCACGACCCTGTAGACAGCCTCGTGTTGCACATGAAGGTGACCTGCAGGCTGCAGTGGTGCACAGTAAGATCCCACTCGTAGATGTGTGTGGGACTGCTGAGGGATTCCCTCAACACCTTGTCGGAGCCCGGCCCACCCCCTCCATGGGCTGCAATGTGAAAACAGGCCTCTCCCCCACTGAACCCGCCAGCAAATATTACACTCCCCCATTTCAACTTGGAGCTGGCTCAGACTGAACACGGGAGTTAACCCCTCACCACCACCTCCCTAGATCCTGTACCTAGGCCCACTAAACATGCACAAATCTACCTGTTTCAGCTGTATTCCTTTTCCCACCCAACACTCCCATCTTCACCCCAACCCCACCCCCACACTCCCCGCTGTGCATGGTCCCACAAACAGCAAAATGTGAAAATGGCCACACGTTGATGGAGAAGGTGAAGCTCACCCTGAACACTGGCATAGAGGGAGTGGGGTTGGGATGTCAGACCCTGCAGTTTCTGCCCCTTTGTAATGCTGAGCCCCTCCCCTGTCCCAGAGCCTGCATTGACCCCCAATTCCTAACCCCCACCCCTCCCACAAATTAAAATACGGTCCCAGTCAATGGGAACAATTCCCTCCACTCACCCCAAAACCTCATGGACAGGCAGAGAGGGGCCAAGAGGCGGGATTGGGACATGGGGCTGTTGAGGGAGGTTGTGGGATCCTACTCCTCCCTTCCCACAACCTGGCATCCCCATCCTACCTACCCACTTCTCCATTAAAATGATAATAAGTCCCAGCGGAGTTTCTCCCAGATATTCCAAGATGAAATGCAGGAGAGAAAACAGTTTGATGGATGGACAGAAGTACCCAGCTCACCCACCCCCCACCTCCCCTCCCCTATAGCCTTCAGCTTGCCAATACACTTCATTCGAGTGGTGCCTGTACCTTCCATTTATTGCTTGCTGCCACGTGGCCCCATCTGAAACACAGATATGACTCACACAGTATCACATTGGGTTAGGATTCCTGGTCTCCCCCAACCCTCCCCTCTCCCCATCCCCATACACAACACCCAGAAGTGGCTAAAATTAGAATGAACGAGCAACCACACAGCAAGATCCCAACACAGACTCACTGCATTCCAGGAGAAACACATCACAAACACAGTTCAAAACCAGAGGCTGCAAAGGTTGAGACAATCATCCCCCTCCCCTCATGTTTGTGTATCTCTCTGACTTGTCTCTGTCTCATTCTCTCTATCCAAGGCTTCATCTTACTCATGTGTTGTGAACAATTTCCTCTGCATTTTAAATATTCAATGACTCTAGACTCCATCTCCACCTCCCCCAGCCGTTGTATCTATTCCCCACCACCCATACATCCCTACTTCCCCACTCCCACAGCCCTCCGAACTCACTCCATCCCCACCTTTCTAAGCTTTTCCTCTCTGGCTCCACTTCTCCTTCATCCCAACACTTTCTCTGAATTAAACCTGTGTGTCTGAAATGTTGTCACCCCTGTCATTTCGTAAACCTGACCTGTCATACTGCAGCATTGACTGTCTAAAATGATGGGACCGTCTGGAGAGAGTGGTGGGAGTGGGGAAGCCCTAAACTGAGGAATGGCAATGGAGAGAGGGAAAGGGGGAATAGATAAAGTAAGAGAGAAAGAAAGAGCCAGAGTATGGTCAGAGAGAAAGTGAGGAAGACCCCAGTCTGAGGAAGGTGCGTGGAGGAGATGGACAGAGTGAGACAAAGAAAATGTAATAGCAAAGGCTCTGTAAACAACATTTGGACACTGGGCATCTTGTTGCAATGTAGGCCACACTGCAGGTAATTTGACACACAGCAAGATCCCATAAGCAGCAGTGTGACTGTAGACAGATTGTGTGTCTCACTGATGCTGGTTAAGGGTTCAATTCTGGCTCCAGGCTGACAAAAAGGGACAAATCTTCCCATTTACGAAATTCAAAATACTCCATTCTCTTTCTCTCAGTCTCTCTCTGTGTCTCCCCTCCACCTCTGATATATCTCTCTCACACTGTCTTGCCCAGTTCTTTGTGTGTCACTCTCTCTCCCTTCTAAATCTCTTATCTTTCTGTCTTTGTTCCTCTCTCACTGGTTCCCTCTCCCCTCCCCTTATCTCTGATCTTTTTCTCTCTCTCTCTCTCCCAGATTTAATCTTGAGCATTGTAATCTTTATCTTTTAAAAAGTCTGTGACATTTATATTTGAGGATATTCTGTTTGATAAACGGGGACACTGTTTCCCAGCATTTTGTGCCAGTAATGTTGCAGGTCATTGATACACAGTGTGATCCTACAGGTCACCCCTTCCTGCTCCAAAATGTGTTGAAATTACAATTTCCATTCAGGCAAGAGGCTATCAGTTTCGTTGGGACAAAAATCACCCCCTCCATCCCAGGATGTAATTTGTTGGATGGCACTTTCTGGAACAAAGTGATTGGAGCTGTGAAGAGATATTGGAGACCCCAGTTCTCTCCCTCACAACATGCCCCCTCCCCCAGATCCTGCCTCCCTTTCCCAACACAGATACAAAGACATATTTTGTCCCTTTATCCCTCTTGTCCCAAATCACCTTGTACTGCAAACTATTTCGAACTCCCCCATTTCAAATAATGACGGGTCATGTTGCTGTGTGTGGGATGTTTCCATTTGTTTGACAAAAAAACAATGAAAGGAAGCTGGAGAGGGTTCAGGAGAGGAGACAGATGGAGAAAGACAGAGATGCCCTCGCAGATACTCAGGGGGTTGAAGTAAAATGGCCAAACAATATTTTATTTTTGTGATTTTCAATTATTTTCATCGTGGCCTACACACATCACACATTACTCTGATGTGAGAATGAGTCTTAGGAGAGAGTTTCACATTTATGGTTTTAATTTCCTCCGTGGGGAGTTCTGTCAGTCAGACACTCACTGGGAGGAGAATTAACACATTTGTGTCAAATCCCAAAGCCCCACTTACTTTACCACAGGCTTCAAAGTTGTTTTTTAAAGTTACCTGGAGGCTCCTAAAAGAAAACCGGGGCACACCGGAGGAATTCAAACCTTGAAGTAATGAACAAACACAAACTGCATGGGCCCTGCGGTGTGCAGTGTGTTGAACAGGCCTCTGGCCAATGCCTGACCCCACCACCCCTCCTCGCTCTGGAGGAAACTTGTGTCCAAGGGAAGGATTTCTTGTCCCATTGTAGTTTCAAAAGAAATGGATAGAGCAAGAGGGGGAACGTTATTGGAACTGGAAGGGAAGGACAGTGTTAAAGTAATCGCACAGCAAGAGGTGAGGGTTTGATGTTTCTCCTTCACACAAGCCATCCCTTATCAATGTCAGGCTCTGACCAAATTGGGGAAAACTTTGGGAAATTTCAATCCCTGACCTATGAGGCAGGGTTAAAAGGAGGAGATTATCGAGACAGTCGCATTGCTGCAGGCCAATGAGGCACAGCAAGATCCCACTTCCAGCAATCTGTCAGGAACAAGATAAACCCAATGTTGGTTAAATGGTAAATATTTTCTATATCCCCTGGCACTACCATGACAGATACTTAAGAATCTCAAATATCTCTCCCTCCCTCCCTCTCCCTTTTCCCCTGCCCCTCTCTCTGTTGCAAGTCTGTCTGTCACTCCCAATGTTGACTTCACATTCACACATTATTACTCTGACAACAGAACAAGTCTTGTGCGAGATTTCACATTTACAGTTTTAATTCCCTCCTTGGGGAGCCCTGACACACGTTTCTGTCAAATCCCAAGGCCCTGCTTACTTTCTCCCCAGGCTTCAAACCCTGTGGCGCAGCCTGTCCAATAAGCCTCAGGATGATGTCCCCCTTTGGAGAAAGCCCTTGTTCTATGTCTTGTGGGCCCCAAACGCTTCCCCTTTGGATCTACTAATCCCTTTGGAAAAAAAAAAGAGACAGGAATGGTTGAAAGGCAAAGCAGAGACAGTGCAGCAAGATTCTGGAATTTCCTCTCTGTCACATGGACAATCTCTCAGCAACATCTGAACACAAACATATCAGGTGATGCGTTGAGTTTTCGTGCCAGGCCCTTTGTAAAGCTTTGAAATGATGGGTTACCTGAATAAAACAGTCACGGCCTGTAACAATGGCACTGGGACAATTAATACACAGCAAGATCCCACAGGCAGCAGTGTACCAGCAACCAGATAATTTGATTTTGTTCCCCTTCTGTGATGCTGGCTCAATTTAATTATTTCCTGTGACCCCAGAATCTGACATTACAGTTAATTCACAATCTCAAATACTCTCCCTGGCTCTCCTGTTTGTCCTACTCTTTCAATTCTTCAAATCTTTCTCTCATTGTCACATTTTATCACGCTGCCCTCCTCCATACCCCACATTAAACCTCAGGGTCAAAAAGAGATATGACTCATGCAGGTCCCTCATGGGATGCAGTGGGAACAGGCATCTGGCCAATGTTGTCCCCCTCTGGAAGCAAAGATGGTGGCCATGCGTACCCGCTTGGGCCAAGCTATACCTGCCTCTTTGTAGGTTATGTGGAACAGTCCCTTTTCCACACCTACACAGGCCCAAAACCCCACCTCTTCCTCCGTTACATTGATGATTGTATCAGTGCCACCTCGTGCTCCCTCGAGGTGCACGGACAGTTCATCCCCTTCACCAACACCTTCCACTCCAAACGTAACTTCACCTGCACCATCTCTAATACTTTTCTCTCCTTTCAGCTATCTAGAATGCACCTCCTCCCACCCACCTTCCTGCAAAAATGCCACACCCTATTCCCAATTCCTTCACCTCCACCACAACTGCTCCCAGGATGAGGCATTCCAGTCTCATACATCTCAGATGTCCTCGTTTTTCAAGGACAGCAACTTCTCCCCAAGAGTGGAGAATGCCCTCGACCGTATCTTTTGCATTTCCCGCAACTCATCCCTCACACCCCATCCCCGCATTAACCACCAAAAGAGAGGCCCCCTCATCCTCACACACCACCCCACGAACCTCTGGATCCAACGCATCATCCTCTGACACTTTCGCCATCTGCAATCTGAACCCACCACAAAAGGTATTTTTCCCTTCCCACCCTTATCTGCCTTCCGAGGGACCACTCTCTCCGTGACAACCTTGTCTGCTCGACACTCCCCGCCAACCCCACCACTCCCGGCACTTTTCCCTGCAACTGCAGGAAGCGCTACACCTGCCCCCACACCTCCTCCCTCACCCCAATCCCAGGCTCCAAGAAGACTCTCCACATCAAGCAGATGTTCACCTGCACATCTTCCAATGAAGTATACTGCATCCGCTGTTCCTGGTGTGGCCTCCTCTATATTGGGGAAACCAAGCGGAGGCTTGGGGACCACTTTGCAGAACACCTACGCTTGGTTCACACCAAACAACTGCACCTCCCAGTCGCAAACCATTTCAACTCTCCCTCGCATTCTGCAGACAATATGTCCATCCTGGGCCTCCTGCAGTGCCACAATGATGCCACCTGAAGGTTGCAGGAACAGCAACTCATATCCCGCTTGGGAACACTGCAGCCCAATGGTATCAATGTGGACTTCACAAGCTTCAAAATCTCCCCTCCCCCTACCACATCCCAAAGCCAACCCAGCTCATCCCCGCCTCCCTAACCTGTTCTTCCTCTCACCTATCCCCTCCTCCCATCTCAAGCTGCACCCCCATTTCCTGCCTACTAACATCATCCCGCCCCCTTGACCTATCTGTCTTCCCTGGACTGACCTATCCCCTCCCTACCTCCCCACCTACACTCGCCTTTACTGGCTCCACCCCCACCTCTTTGACCAGTCTGTCTGCTCTCCACCTATCTTCTCCTCTATCCATCTTCTGACTATCTCCCCCCTTCCCTATTTATTTTAGAATCTCCTCCCCCACCCCCATTTGTGAAGAAGGGTCTAGGCCTGAAACGTCAGCTTTCCTGCTCCTCTGATGCTGCTTGGCCTGCTGTGTTCATCCAGCACTACATTGTGTTATCTCTTAATCCATCTGGAAGTTGTTCTTTTTCGAAGCTTTCCTGGCCCCAGGCATTTTGGGTCTTCAAATTGTCGTGTTCCAAACCAGAAATTCCTGGGGATAAAAGAGAAAAGATTGGTTGAAAGGGGGAACTAAAGCATTTTGCAGCAAAATTACACAGCAAGGGGCCAGGCTTATCTGCACTACCCCACCTCCACGGCATTACAAAACATCATAGCAACATCAAACTACCAAACAAATCATAAGCTGGTAATAAAACAAAGGTTTAAAATATTAATAAATACACATACACACGGACAATATCAACCAAACAGACCTGCTCACTGTCGCAGTGTGTCAGGATAAATCTGATACATTTCTCAGTGAGTGGTTTGCAGACTCCACCTCTTGACACATTGCAATGTCCCTCAGGCTGCTCATTAGGGAGGCCTCTGTGTGATAGAGATGGTAATTCCCAGACTGGATAATAAAGTGTGAAGCTGGATGAACACAGCAGGCCAAGCAGCATCGCAGGAGCACAAAAGCTGACGTTTCGGGCCAAGACACTTCTGTCTTGGCCTGAAACGTCAGCTTTTGTGCTCCTGCGATGCTGCTTGGCCTGCTGTATTCATCCAGCTTCACACTTTATTATCTTGGATTTTCCAGCATCTGCAGTTCCCATTATCTCTAATTCCCAGGACTGGAGTCTTTTGTTGGATTTTCCTGGTCATTGAGATGTTAATTCTAGGGCAGCCAAGCTTTACCATTCCTTGTTCTTTGAAACCTTTTTAAAGCCATGTTGGTTCTGTCAGTGCAGTTTGAAAATATTTAACACTGGACTCATAATAGCATCGAAGAGCCTGACTGCAGACGCCCCAAAAGGCAGGAATGGAAATATAGTGGGGATATTTGCTGAGGATCTCTCGGGATTTTCCTGCCGTCAGTGTGGCTCCCAGAATCAAACTCTCTTTCTCTCTCTCTTCTCCCCCTGTCTCTCCCTGGTCTGCACTACATGCAGCCATTTCCAACAGGGCTTTCAAAATTTTATTTCTTCTCCTCCTCTTAGAGAGGAAGAAGGTGAGGAGGTGACCTAACAGAGACATACAAGATGATCAGAGGATTAGATAGGGTGGACAGTGAGAGCCTTTATCCTCAGATGATGATGGCTAGCACGAGGGGACATAGCTTTAAATTGAGGGGTGATGGATGTAGGACAGAGGATGGAGGTAGGTTCTTTACTCAGAGAGTAACAAGGGCATGGAATGCCCTGCCTGCGACAGTAGTAGACTCACCAACTTTAAAGGCGTTTAAATGGTCGTTGGAAAAACATACGGACGATAACGGAATAGTGTAACAAAGTGTGGAGCTGGATGAACACAGCAGGCCAAGCAGCATCTTAGGAGCACAAAAGTTGGGTTTTTGACATTCTTCTATTGTAAGGCAGTGAGACTGTGTTGGGATCTTGCTGTGCAGTTGTTTGTTCATCCCAATTTTAACCCCTTCTGGATGTTGTGTATGGTGATGGGGAGAGGGGAGGGCTGGGGGAGAGCAGGAATCCTAACCCTATGTGAAGCTTTGTGAGTCATTTCTGTGTTTCAGATGGGGCCACGAGGCAGCAAGCAATAAATGGAAGGTACAGGCACCACTCGAATGAAGTGTATTGGTGAGCTGAAAGCAATAGGAGAGAGGAGGGGAGGATGAGCTGGATACTCCTATCCATCCATCAAACTGTTTTCTCTCCTGCATTTCATCTTGGAATATCTGGGAGAAACTCTGCTGGGACTTATTATCATTTTAATGGAGAGGTGGGTGGGTAGGATGGGGAAGCCAGGATGTGGGAAAGGAAGAGTAGGATCCCACGACCTCGCCCCACTGCCCCATGTTCCAATCCCACCTCTTGGCCCCTCTCGGCCTGTCTGTGAGGTTTGGGGGTGAATGGAGGGAATTGTTCCTATTGACTGGGACCTTATTCTGATCTCTGGGAGGGGTGGGGGTGAGGGAGTGGGGGGTGTGCTCAGTGCAGGGCCTGGGACAGGGGAGGGGCTCAGCATTACAAAGGGGCAGAAACTGCAGGGTCTAATGTCCCACCCCCACTCTCTCTACGCCAGTGTTCAGGATGAGTTAAGCTCCTCCATCAACATGTGGCCATTTTCACATTTTGCTGTTTGTGGGACCCTGCACAGCGGGGAGTAAGGGGGTGGGGGTGGGGTGAAGATGGGAGTGAGGGAGGGAAAAGGAATACAGCTGAAACAGAGAATATGGGAACTGCAGATGCTGGAGAATCCGAGATAACAAAGTGTAGGGTGGATGAACACAGTAGGCCAAGCAGCATCTCAGGAGCACAAAAGCTGATGTTTCAGGCCTAGACCCTTCATCAGAAAAGGGACTAGGCTCAAAACGGCAGCTTTTGTGCTCCTAAGATGCTGCTTGGCTTGCTGTCTTCATCCAGGCCCACACTTTGTTATCACAGCTGAAACAGATAGAAAAGGTGGGCATGTTTAGGAGGGCTAGGTACAGGATCGAGGGAGGTGGTGGTGAGGAGTTAACTCCCGTGTTCAGGCTGAGCCCAGCTCCAAGTTGAAATGGGAGAGTTTAGTGTTGGCTGGTGGGGGAGGCCCTTTTTTAACACTTTGCAGCCTGTGGGATCTTGCTGTGTGGGAACAGCCTGCAGCTGTTTGCTGTTCAGTACCGAGGCTACACTTTCCAAATTCAGATGAGACGAGACGGTGGGGGAAAGGTTTTCTGAAAGTGGGTGGTAATGATACTGAAACTTTCAGGCTTCTTCAGTCTGCGGGGGGCGGCGCAGGGGCACTGCAGGGGACAGCAGGAGGGATTCTGCTGTGCAGAATGTCCTTCATACCTATGTCAGCTCCTCCCTTTGTGGGAGTGTTGTGATGGTGGGGGGGGGGGGGGGTGAGCTCCTGCATGTTGCTAAGGGAATCCATCAGAGATCCTGCATACCGTAGTCTGTGGGATCTTGCTGTGTACCCCCTTGGGCTCCATGTCTCCCTCAGGCTGTCTGCAGGGACCCAGGCTGAGTTTTCTGACAGTCTGATAGTGGGTGGGGTGTAACATCCTTCCTTTTGCCCCCTTTGCCAGACACGCCCCTCCCCACCAACTCTCGTCACCCCCTCACCCTCCAAAATGTGACAGTGACATTGCGAATGTCTCCCAGACACAGCGGGGAGATGGGAACACGTGGCGAATGTGAAGCAGGAGAGGGCATTGCTGTCAAAACAGAGAGGGAATAGGGAGAGAGTGAGGCATTGAGCAAATATCGAGCAAGAGGAAGCTCAACAGAGATGGAGACATTGAGAGGGACAGAGAGAGAAAGCACAGGGCTGAAGGGAAAGAGAGAGAGAGAGAGTTGACTGTACCAGTTAAAGGCTCATTTTTAATATTTCACGTAGAAACAGCACCAATCTGGGACGGAATAGACACGGGGCCTGAGCCCGGTGACTGGGTGTGGACTGGGGGGAGGGGCATTGGTTTTGTTTTTCAACATCCCCCCCACCCCATAATGTCAGAGAACCAGCTGGAGGGGGCAGGTTAAACACGGAGGGAGGGAGAGACACAGGCCTTGTGGGGTAACTCCTACCACGGAGTCATTGCCCAGCCTCTCAGAAAATAAACCCTGGGGGCAGTCAGAAAGCATTTGCCCCTCGAATCCAGATGAAATATGTTCCCATTCTCTGGATTTAAAATGAGGGGAAAGTGCTGAGAAATTGGGGAGATTTTGGAAGTCAATCGTTTTGATCCTTGTTATTTTTGTTTCAAAATCTATTGGCTTTGATGGAATCAATTTCTCTCTCTCTCTCTCTCTCTCTCCCTCTCTCTCTCTCTCTCGCTCTCTCTCTCTCTCTCTCTCTCTCGATCCCCCCGCCCCCCCCGGGGGATTTCTGAGAGACTGAAGCTTGGACATGGACAGAGGGAGACGAACAGAGTCTGGGAGTGGGGATGGGGGTGTGAATCCCAGCCTCTGGAGTAAACATTTCTCCCGCCCCACTCCCCTCAAACAGAAACACTGGGACAGGCCTGAGACAGGTTGAGACACCTTCCTGTTCGCCGTTCTCTCAGTTTAACATCAGGGGCTCTGCTGGGGGAGTGGGAAGCTCTCAGGTTGTGAAGTCCAAACAGCAGTGGGATCTTGCTGTGCTTTTGTTGTTTTCTTTTACATTTCAATCAAGTTTCATTTCCCTGTCTTTCCACACGCACCCCTGAAGAGATTTGATTTTGTAGCTGTAACCCGGGATGATGTGGGGCTGCTGCACAGTCTGATCCCACAGATTACACCGCCTCCCTCTCTGCCTCCATACTCTCAGCTTCCTGTACCTCCCACAGCTTTCTAAAAATCTCTGTCTCCCCCACATCCTTCACGTCTCCCCATTCACCAATACCCCACCTCCTCAAGTATCTCCCCCAACTCTCTCACCCCTTTTCCCAGTTTTTGCAGGAACTGTTTTAACATTCAGCTTTTCCAATTTCTGAACTTCCCTGTTCACCTCTCTCCACACTTTTCTCTCTGCCCAATGGGATCTTACTGTTCCTGCCTGATGCTCATTCTATCTGTGACCACCCCCCTCCCGTCTCTCCATCACTCGCTCGCCATGGTATCTATTTGCTCCTGACTCCTTCGATTTCTCTTTGTATCTGTACTTTCGCGTTCTCTCCTTGCGATTTCTCTCTATCAGCCCTTCTCTCTCTACTCTGGGCTTACACCCCACTCTCACCTCTCTGCCCTTTTCCTTGTTCTGAATGGCATTTCTCTCTCTTCTCTCTCTCAACCCCTGGCTTTATTGTTCTCTCTTTCCTCCTTTTCTTGGGTTTTGTCTTCTTGTCTCTCTCGCTGGTTTCTTTTGTTCTCTACTCCCTCTGTCTCTATCCCTGACTTGTTTCTCTCTCTCTTTCTATATCTTTCTCTATTTCAGTCTGTCCTCTCTCTCTCTACCTGTTTCACACTCTTTCTATTGCTGTTCCTCTCTCGTCTCTCCTGCCATCTCTCTCTGGTCTTTCTGTCCCCCTTTATCCAACCCTCTGTTTCTCTTCCAACCTCTCTGTTCATCTCACTCTGTCTCTGTCTTGCAGGGGTAACATATTTATGGGGTAAAAGCCAGGGTGGGCAATGTTTAAAGTGGGCAAACATTTGTTGGAGGGGGTCAATATTTGATAGGACATAACGTGGGGTGTTGATGAATTGGAATGGGGGCAAACTTTGGGGGCAATTGAAGTGGGCAAACAAAATATTTGCGGGAACAATGTTGTGCAGGTCGGGGCAAAATATATCTGCGGGGGGAATGCAATATCTGAGGGGGTGATATTGTTTTGTGGGCACAAGATTTGGGAATGGGGTGCAATAATGTGAAGGTAAGGGAGACAGATTGAGGAAGCGGAAAGACATGGGAGAGAGGGGCCATCCCCCTGCAATAACTATTCAGCCCCCTCCCCCAACTCTGGCACTGAATCCAAATCTGACCCCAGAGAGAGTGAGAGAGGGAGAGGGATACACAGGCAGACAGAGAGTGAAACTCCCAGGGAGAGAGAGAGTGAAGGGTAGAGATTGGGAGAAACTCAGGGAATAGTGCGAAAGAGATAGTTTCCAGGGAAACAGTGCAGGACAGAATGGGGAACACACTGCTTGGGGTGGGGGGTGTAAAGAGATAGGCAAAACTGGGAGGCAGTGATGCAGACAGAGGGAAAAAAGAGACAGAGAAAGACTGAGGAAAAAGACAGAGAGAAAGATAGAGGGAAAAACAGGGGTCGGGGGAAAGGTGACAAAAATGAGAGGTTACCAGTGAGGGAGGGGAGAATGAAATAAAGAAATACAAGAGATGACTGTGTGAGACAGAAACAGAGGTGCAAGAAAGAGAAAGAGAAAGAGAGAGAGAGAGAGAAATGGACCAGGAAAGTGACAACTGCTGAGACTTTAAGAGGAAGTGACAGACACAAAGCGAGAAGAGAGAGAGATTAAGAGACAGTGTGGGAGACAGAAAAATCAGAGACAGAGATAGGAAAGACAGAATCTGAAGAAGTGATCATCCCCATTGCTGTGAGTCCCAGCTCTCTCTCTCTCTCTCTATGGTTTCTCACACTTTCCCTCTGTCCCATGAGGGACCGACCCAGCTCCTCGGGCTTTCTTCAGCCTCAAGCTGCTTCAGGGAGCGGATGGTAAAGTTTCAAAACTGGCATTGAGTTTCCAGCAGTACACACGTGTGTGCACACACACCTCTCCTGGCTCCATCCACATGGCAACAGGAAGTATGGCTGAGATAACAAGCTGTAGAGCTGGGTGAACACAGCAGGCCAAGTAGCATCTTCGGAGCACAAAAGCTGATGTTTCGAGCCTAGACCCTTTATCAGAAAAGGGGGATGGGGAGGGGGTTCTGAAATAAATCGGGAGAGAGGGGGAGGTGGCCCCTGAGGTTGGTCCCAGGGGAGGAGGGTAACCTCTTCAGGTTAGGCATCCCTGGAAGAGACTTCGCAGTGAGGTTAAAATTGTATCAGAGATAATGGGAACTGCAGATGCTGGAGAATTCAAGATAACAAAGTGTGGAGCTCGATGAACACAGCAGGCCAAGCAGCTTCTTAGGAGCACAAAAGCTGACGTTTTGGGCCTAGACCCTTCATCAGAAAGGAACCCTCTCCCTATCCAACTTATCTGATGAGGGGTCTAGGCCCGAAACGTTAGCTTTTGTGCTCCTAAGGTGTTGCTTGGCCTGCTGTGTTCATCCAGCTCCACACTTTGTTATCCCAGTTCTTCCAGTCAGTTCCCAGCTCTCTCTACCTGACATACACCTCCCTCCAGTATGGAGCAGAGTAAGAGGCTTGTTTGTGAGATTAAAGCGGGGTGTGAGGAGGGTGAGAGAAAGCAACAACTCAAAAGTTCTGTCCAATGGTTCCTGTTTGTCCCTCCCCTCCCCATTCAAACAGCCACTCTGTCTCTCACACTCCTTCCCCTTCTCCCCTTCTCTCTCTCTCTCTCTCTCTCTCTCTCACACACACACACACACACACACACACACAGACACACACACACACACACACACACACACACACACACACACACACACACACACACACACCAGGCCTGAAATCCACACAGATACAAAGCTGCAGTTTCAAACTAGCTACAACACCCTTTCATTCAGACAAGGGAACAGAGTTTTCTGCAGCCAGGAACCCAGATTTATCCCACAGGGGAACACAATACTTTCACTCAAACACAAGATGTCAGTGGGATTGAACTTAACCAGTGCAGTTGGCGAGTTTAGATTTCATGATTTTCTGAGAATGAATATCAATCAGTTTCACAGATGGACATCAAGTGATGCCATGGATCTGTTGCACCATCGGATGTATGTACATTGCACAAATGATCATGTGTTTCTTAAACACATTCACCTTCTCCCTAACAGTAGCCAAGGGGCATCACAGCACTCTCCCACTTTCTCATCGGCATTTCATTCGTAAAAGCTGGGAATTACCTGACTGACAAAAACTGTCATAAAGATGGTTAATCTCAGGGCAGTGCCTGTCACTGCACATGGAATCTGTATGTGTTAGATAACAAAGCGAGAAGCTGGATGAACACAGCAGGCCAAGCAGCATCTCAGGAGCACAAAACCTGACGTTTCAGGCCTAGACCCTTGTAATCTTGTTTCTTTGTGTCTGTGTGTTTGTGTGTGTTTGCGTCGTGTGCATTTGCGTTTGTGTGTGGCTGTGTCTATCTGAGTGTTCCTGTCTTTGCATGACTGGGTCTGAGTGTATATGTGTGGACATGTGTGTGCATAAATGTGTCTGTGTGTCGCCATGTCTGTGCGTATATGTGTGTGTCTCTGTGCCTGTGTGTATATGTTTGTAGAAATGTGAATATTTCTCTATTTGTGTGTATGTGTTTTAAAATGTGTATGTGTCTGCTTTTCTGTGTATAAATGTGTGTGTATGGGTGTATAAATGTGACTGTGTTTGTCTCTATCTGTGTGTATGTCTCTGTATAAATGTGTATATCTCTGTAACTGTGCATGTCTATTTCTGTCAAACTATCTGTGTGTTTGTACCTCTGTGTGTGTGTGAGCTAGTGCATCTAAGTGTGTGTTTTAGTGCATGTCCTTGCGTCTGTGCCTTTGTGCAGCGGGCTCTTTGTTGTTTAGGGTGTGAGTCCGCTAAAGTGGGGTTATCACCGTTCCCCCATTTAACTCTGCCCGCCCCTCTTGCGGCTAAAGTGAAACAGTTGCAATGTTGATGTGTGCCATATGTGTGTCTCTGTGTCTATCCCTGGCCAGAGTGGGATTTACTGGATGGAAGTCTGAATGAATGAGTTAAAAAGTGATGAATTAAAAGCTCAGAGTCTCTTCCTCCCTATTGTGTTTAAAGTGACACAATGCCACCCTCTGGTGGCCACTACACAAGCAGCAGATAATTGTGGAGAAAACCTGTCAATCTCTCGGGTTACACAGTTGTTTCCTTCTGCAAACAATGTCTTTGGGGACTGAGGGCAGTTTTTATCTATCGGTGTTGCCCCTGAGATATCAGCAGAATGAGAAATTAACACACTGCTGGCCTCACCCCTCCACTTTTGAATTATTTTCCCAATTAGAATCTAAGAGATTACAATACATTGTAGTAAATGTAGTAAGTGCAATAACACTCACCCTGTCTCCTGGCAAAACGATTCAGTCAGATGTGCCTGAATAGAATTACAATGATTGTGTATAATGTTCGGAAAACTGCCAGAAGACAAATCATTATCACATTGCAGACGGAACATAAACATTTCTGAACATGAACATATTCACTTTGACCAGCCTCAGTACAATTGCAATCCTCTCCACACCAGCACACTGTGAGTGTGTGTGAAAGCGTGTCTGTGTGCCTATCTGTGCCTGTGTGTATTGATGCTGCTGTGGGCTACTCTCTCTCTCTGACTGAACCCCTGCTGGCTTTCACCATCTCCCATCCCTGTGCAGTGGGGTGAGGAGGCCAGCAGAGGATGGCATTGGTTCAGAGACAGGAGGAACTGCAGATTTTGGAGAATCTGAGATAACAAGGTGCAGAGCTGGATGAACACAGCAGGCCAAGCAGCATCAGAGGAGCAGGAAAGCTGATGCTTCAGGCCGACACCTAGACATTTTCTGAAGAAGGTTCGAGGTCCAAAGCATCAGCCTCCCTGCTCATCTGATGCTGTTTGGCCTGCTGTGTTCATCCAGCTCTGCGCCTTGTCATCTCAGAGGCTGATATTGTTTCATTTTAAACACGAGGGAACAATTGGGAGTGAGACGCAGATCCTTCTCTCTCTCTCTAACCTCCACCTCATTCTGTCTCTCCCCCTTCTCTCACTGCCTCTCCTGCTCTCTCACTCCATCTCTCTACTCCCCCACCCTCTCTCTCTTGCACTGTCTCATCCCTGGAGTTTGGCCCCCCATTAGGAAAGCTCATGTTTGATGTGATGGTGGGTGAACGCCCCCTTCCTGCCAGAATGTGTCGAAGGAAGGTGATAAATCTAATGCGCGAAGCAAAATGGGACTATGGACAAACTAAGACAGTGAACATTCGAAGATATTGAGTGTCTGTGAGCAGCTTATTGTTGAGAATGTGATGCCTGAGAGCCCTGTCCGCTTCCCTTCCATCACTTCGCTGAACATTGAAGATAACTCACTCAGAGATAGTATGAGCCGCTGATGCTGGAGTCTGAGATAACACAGTGTGGAGCAGGAGGAACACAGCTGGCCGGGCAGCATCAGAGGAGCAGGAAAGCTGATGCTTTGGGTCGGGACCCTTCTTCAGAAATGGGTGAGGGGGAAGGAGGCTCTAAAATAAATAGTGAGAGGGATGGCGGTGGTAGACGATAGATAGTGGAGCTGATTGGGTGGGAGAGAAGACGGACAGGTCAAGGAGGAGTGGGTGAAGCTCATATAGGTGAGTATAGGTAGGTGGTGGTGGGGGTGGTCCGTGAGGTGGGAGGACAGAAAGGTGGGAGGGAAGATGGGCAGGTTAAGGAGGCAGGGATTGGTGAGGGTACGCTGGTCTTGGGATGAGAGCTAGTGGGGAGTGTGGAGGATACGAAGGGTATATTTCCCTCTCCATCCCAACTGCTCTTTGAGGGTCCGCTGTCTCCACAGCTCCCTTGTCTGCTCCACACTCCCCACTAGCCCCACCAGCCCCGGCACATTTCCCTGCAACCGCTGAAGGTGCTACACCTGCCCCTGCACCTCCCGCCTCACCCCCGTCGCAGGCCCCAAAAAGCCTTTCACATCAAACAGATGTTCACCCGCACATCCCCTAATCCGGTCGATTGTATCTGCTGTTCCCGATGTGGGCTCCTCTACATCGGGGAAACCAAGCGGATGCTCGGAGACCGCATTGTGGAGCACTTCCAGTCAGTTCGCAACAAATGACTGCACCTCCCAGTCGCGAACAACTTCAACTCCCCCTCCCACTCCTTGGACGACATGTCCATCCTGGGCCTCCTCCAGTGCCACATCGATGGCAACCGGAAACTGGAGGAACAGCAACAATGATACAGTTCACTCTGCTGCTTGGCTCTCTTTAATGTACATATTTATCAATTATAATTTGAAGTAATAGTTACGGTCAGTGGAATGGTGCCTTTTCTCTTTGGCCTGTGAGTTGAGAGAAACATTGGCATGTTTCCCTGTAATCCCCTGTGGGATAAGGTTGGATAAACCAGCACTACCCTCAGTCTGTTACCATAGCGACAGGCTGCTTCATTGCTGAAACATTGAACTGAAATGAGAAAATCCTGGATGGATTGATTAATGAGTGAATTTGATTGACTGCTTAATTTGGGGAAAGGGGTATTTCAGCACATTCTTCAGCTGCTGCCTGAACTTAGTCTGGGTCACGGCATAAATCGCGGTGTTTGTGCAGCAACTGAGGAGCTGCAGCATGAAGCCCAATTCCTGCACAAAGTAACCTAGGAACACAGACTGATACCCAAACCCATACATTCGAAACCATATAGAAAACACCATGAACATTGACCATAACAGGATGAAATTGGCTGAGATCACAAACAGTAAAATGATGGATTTTTTTCGATTTCTCATTTCTGTGTCACACTGACCGTCCCCATTGGTGTGAGCCCGGAGTCTCCTGCGGGCTCTGCTGGTCACTAAAATGTGTCTGACGGTGAAAACATTGAGCAGCAGAATCAGGAGAAATGGGAGAGTCGGGGTTAGAATGTGGTGGAGGAACTCGATTGTGACCCAGACACGAGAGAATCGAACATCGGGTGTTACAGAACAAAACCAGGGGAGGTTCACCAGCCAATAGCGAGCTGTGAGCATAAAATACCAGAAAATGTTCTTTAAACAGCTCAGCACAGTCACTGTTCCCAGAACCACAGCCGCTGTTTTCTCACTGCAATATTTACTTTTCAGCTTCTGGCAACAAATGGCCACAAATCGATCAAAGGTGAAAGTGACAGTGAACCAGACAGAACAGTCAGTGGCTGCATAAAGCAGGACGGCGTGGATATTACACACGGGGATGTGCCACAGGAAATAAAACTGTTCCGGATAAACAATGGGAATGTGTCTCAATATCAGGTCGAGGATAATGACCAGTAGATCCGTCACGGCCATTGCCCCCAGGTAACGTCTGACACATGGAGACAATCCACAATCTTTATAAAGCAGGACGTAGATCGTCACTACGTCAACTGTGAGGAAAGAAAATAAATAAATTACACATCAGTCTGGAAGCAAAGTTACCAGTTTGATTGAGGACGCAGTGACATTTTCAAACGTATCACTGATTTATTGAAAAAAAAGATGAAGTTGAAATAATAAACAGTAATGCCTCATATTGTTTTACAAGAAACGTAACGTAAAACACAAGAAACACTCCCTCCCCAAACAAACAGATAAACATCCAGGGAACAGATGGTTTCTAGAACATTCCCACGGACTCGATCACTTGAGAGCAGGCACAGGTTACTTCTTTACAGTTCCTGATATAAAGGTTGAAGACGTTGCCTTCCTGAAGGATTCAAAAAGGAATTTTGGAATTTTGTGTCTCTTCATCTAAATTGTGGCCAATTTTCGGTTGTGTAGAAACATGAACGCAGGGAAAATGTATTCACCCCTTTCACTCCCTGAGGGGATTTTGAAACAGAGTCTCCATCTCACTGGAACGGGATCTTTTCCCTCGGGATCAAATCTTTTGTTCAATTAACTAACATCCAACCGTTCACAAATAATGTCAGTTATAGAATGTTCCGGGGAATGTTGGGTACAGAATGTTCCAGGGAATGTCGGTTACAGAATGTGATGGAGTCATAAAAATCCACATCACAAAGGCCCTTCTGTCCATCAGTTTTGGTGGGACCCACTCAGCCTCGCGGTGGGAATCTCTCCCCAAACTCAACGCAACTAGCAAACACAAATTAAAGGCATTGCCAGATCAGCTGAAGTGGTCAGTTATCTCACATTCTCAATCCACCTCACAGAACCAGCCCAGACACCACAAACCCAGATGGAATATCTGTTCAGCACGGAGCACTGTGCAGACCAGGCTAGTGTCCTGCTCAGTACAACCCGGCAATCTGTCCAGAGTGGGGCACTGTGCAGGCCTCACCAGTCAAACAGATATCAGTCCAGCACGGGCAGCTGTGCAGACCACACCAGTGCATTGATCTATAAACCTGGACCAGGTATCTCTCCAGCACGGGGGGCCTGTGAAGTGAACACCACTGAACTGATCTGTAAACCCAGAGCAGTTACCCTCCCAGCGTGTAGATCTGTACAGCCCACCCCAGTGCAGTGCTCGGTAACGCTGTGTTAAATCACTGCCCAGCCTGGGGAAACTTGCAGCCCATGCTGGAAGTGACAGGATGTGCGGCTCCCATCCATTTACAGCTCCATATCTCCAATGTGCCAAGACAAGGGGTGCCATGTGTGTGAGAATCACGACCAGAGAGAGATGGTGGGGCATCAGTTTAAATCTGAAAAATGGGAGGGGTTTGCTATATAGACAGAGAGGGGAAGGTGAGAGACAGTACCATGGAAGAATGTGTTCACAAGTTATAGAATGCTGACATGTAGACATCTTGACAGCATCTTGCAACATGGGTCAGTTTTTCAGGAATGATGTGTGAATCGGATATTGCTGTGAGTTCAGATGATGGAGAGTTTTGAATGAGCATTTTGTTCTGCATTTGTGACTGAGAGTGTTGTGAGCACAGTCTTTGGCTCATTGGGCTGAATCTAACAATAATTTGTCTCAGTGATATGTTAATTGATTGTGCCAGAGGGATAGTCTGCAGGACGTTGAGCTAGTTTTCTGATGTTATCTTATCAAACTCCCCTCATTATCTACCTACCCCAGCATGTCATTCCTCTCATTCAAGGCCAGTCTGATTGTCCCAACCATCATGGCTGGTAATAGTTCCCATCGCCTGGATGGCCCAGGTATCCCATGACCCCTGGCGCAGGTGCCAACTTTAAAAGGCCAATGGGCACACATTTGAACTTTCTCAGTTCGGCCCACCCTGTACGGTTTACCCCGAGCCTGACAGATAAGGGGCAATTGCACCAAGATTTGTCGAAAGGGACACGGAGGTCCTGATGGATGGCCTCGTACAAAGGAG
Organism: Stegostoma tigrinum; assembly: GCF_030684315.1. NCBI lineage: Eukaryota > Metazoa > Chordata > Chondrichthyes > Orectolobiformes > Stegostomatidae > Stegostoma > Stegostoma tigrinum. The sequence continues at coordinate 450,894 of NC_081360.1, forward strand.
GAGCACTCTTTTAGCAGAGGAAGCCACACCGAACATGGTCTGAGCTCACCACCCAGCTCAGTGCAGTATCTGCAGTCTGAAGAAATGTCCAGCAACACAGGGCAAGCAACAATAACCTTCCCCACTCTGCCAGGATAAGTATCACTGTATTCTCTCTGCTCCATCTCTCTCTCTCTCTCTCACACACACACACACAGACACACACGCACACACATGGCTAATTCTGCTCCAATTTCTTATACTGTCTGGTCAGAAGGTATCAGGAATATTTTCCTAAGAGAGCAGTGATGGCTGAGATTGGTAAATACTTTACAGAACAGAGTCAATCGGAATACGGAATAGGTTTGAAGGGATGAATGGCCGACATCTGCTCCTATTTGTTGTGCTCTTGAAAGAGGAGGTAACCTGCTGTGAGGTTAACACACTTTAAGGAGTCTCCTAATTAACATTGAGATAAGAATGTATCTTTCTCTTTAATATTGTGCTGTCTGTGGTGTTCTCATCCCCAGGGAACAATGAAGACTGTGTTAGTGAAGATATTCAAGGCAGAGATCAACTGACCTTTAATGGACAAGAGAGTTTATTATTGGGAATAAACAGGAAAGGGGTTTTCAGCCACAAACAGATCAGCCATGATCTTTCTAAATTAAGCAGCAGGCTTCAGGGTCCAATTTGCCAACTGCAGCTCGGTTCTTGTGTGTTGCTCTCTCACTCCAACCCTCAAGGCTGTTACAGAGGGAAAGGAAGTCCCCATTCAAACAATGAGATGGTTCTGGCAATGAGATAGGAGATCATTTTTCCTCTCTCAGGAGTTACACAGGATTAAAATGACGTATTTAGACATGGAGTCAGAGAGACATAAAGATACACAGCGTACAAACAGACCCTTTGATCCAACTTGTCCTCGCTGCCCAAATATCCTAAATAAATCTAGGCCCATTTGCCAGCATTTGGTCCATACCTCTCTCAACCTTTCCCAAACGTATACTCATCATGAAGCCATTTAAATGTTGTAATTGTACCAGACTCCACCACTTCCTCTGGCAGCTCATTCCATAAACACACCACCCTCTGCATGAAAATGTTGCCCCTTAAGTCCCTTTAAATCTTCCCCCTTTCCCCTTAAAGCTGTGCCCCCTCGTTTTGGACTCCCCCATCCCGGGGAAAAGACCCTGGTTCTTTCCATTTCTGTGCCCCTTATGATTTTGCAAACATCTGGAAGATCACTCGTCAAAGACATTGTTGAAAATTTTATTGGGTACCACTTGTGACAATTTTCCACACAGCACCACAGCCAAAAATGAAATTAATCATTAAGATTATCTATGTTCGTGGTGTTGTTAAAGGGACAAATGTTAACCAGACTGATAGGAAATCTCCCCTCCTCCTCAATACATTTCTGGGGGAAATTGAGCACCTGATTGAGAGGGCAGACTAGATTTATTGCTGCATCTGAAAGGCAGCATTTTTGACTGTGCAGCATTCTACTCAAATGTCAGTCTATATTCTGTGCTTGTTTATTCAATGCTCAAGGATCAGAGTCATTGACAGTACAACCTCTCCCTGATGATCTGACAACAAATAGCCCAAATGGTGTGTTGCTGAGCACAGAAACACCTGGACAACCAGCTGCACACCACAGGAGAGGCCCTGCAACCTTTCCCAGCTGCTACACAGCGAGCCCTGGTTAGCTAACAGGAAATGCAGAGTAGAGATAATTATTTATTTTCAGTTTGGGAAGCTGCAACTACTGGAATTCCTCAGGGATCAGTGTGAGGTCAACAACAGCTTACAAACTAGATTACCGCTTTGGATCAAGGGCTGATAGGATTGGAGCTCAATTTGCTAGTACACCAGCAGAGTCGTCCAATAAGATGTCAAGTGGAGGCAGAGCATCTACAACGGGCTGTAGGCAGGGGATGAGAATGAGCAAACTTTCGGCATTGCAATTAAACCAGTACAGTGTGGGTTATGGGAAGTTTGTATTTCGGCGAAAGGATAAAACAGCAGTAAATTATATGACTGGCGAAGGAACGCAGAGGTCAGTGCCACTGAGGGATTTGTGCGCCCTGATACATAAATCATATAATATTGTTCTGAAGATGTTGCAAGTGATTTGGAAAGTGAATTGAATGATGTCGTTTCTTGCAAAGTGTGCCGGGTATGATCTTAGGCATGTTTCCCTGCATCTGTGTAGGGCAAACATGACAATGTTTGAAAATTTTCAAAGATGGTTCTCTGTACGCTGCCCTGGGATGAAGGCATTGTGTTGTGGAGGATTAACAGCTCAGGCCTGAGAATGAGAAATGTTCTTTTTGATTATATAAGATTTTCAAGATGGCATACCTGGTGAATACCTGATGGATATTTCCTCGTGTATGGGAGAATAAAACTGAGGAAGTAATTTTAAAACAAAAAGTTCTGAGGAATGTTCACTGGGCCTGAAACAATAACTCTGATTTATCTTCATCAATGCTCCCAGCCTGCTGAGCTTTTCTAGTAATTTTTGTGTCTATTCAGGAATAAGACACATTCGTTTTAACAAAGATATTGTGAAGACATTAAACATTTTATTTTTAAATTACACAGGCACATATAAACATATCTTTACATCAAGTAGACCCACTTGTTGCGAAGGAAATGGCTCTGTGTACGACAGCAGCAATGATGCACCGACATGGAGCAGCAAATGTGGTGGAAACATATAGTTCGGTCAAACCGCTCGTGGAGGATTCATGACGACGATTCACTAGAGTCTCCCACTGCCTGTAGCAAAGGGAATTCAGCCAAATCTAACTGTTCCAGGAAGGAATCCCATCACCAACAACTTGTGCGAACAGAACACATTTGGAAGCAGCATAACATTCGGGGAAGCCTCATATTGTTCCTTTAATCATGAGTTCATCTCTTATGTGGACAAAGTTATTTCAAATTAATATTTCAGTTTGTCTTCAAACATACGTACGTGTGTGTGTGTCTGTGTGTGTGTGTCTGTGTGTGTGTGTGTGTGTGTGTGTGTGTGTGTCTGTGTGTCTGTGTGTGTGTGTCTGTGTGTGTGTGTGTGTGTGTGTGTGTGTGTGTGTGTGTGTGTGTGTGTGTGTGTGTGATTAATTTTAGAAAGGGAAAGTATCAATGTACATATTTGCAGACACAAACTGTTTGACATTCTTCTTTCCATCATAGCGTGAGTAACTTTATTTTGGTCATAAACATGCTTTTTAGCATATTAAAGAATACTGCCTGACATGTTCCTAACACTGATCCGGGCCCAGTCTTATACATATATCATCGACCACATCACCAGCCTGGTTAGATTTAAAATTTGCTGTGACCAGTGGAGGAGTGGGACTGGAAAAGGAAACAATGACCAGCCAAGCCAGGGAACCATAGACCAGTGAGGCTGACATGAGAGCTGGGTAAGTTGTTGGAGGGGATTCTGAGGGATAGGATTTACATGCAGTTGGAAAGGCAAGCATTGATTAGAGATAGGCAACACAGCTTTGTGCAGTGTAAAACATGTCTCACTAACTTGATTATTTTGAAGAGGTGATAAAGAAGGTTGATGAAGGCAGTGTTGTCTATATGGACTTTAGGATGGTGTTTGGTAAGGTTCCGAACGGTAGACAGTTTATTAATGGGAGGGCACATGGGATCCGGGGGAGATAGGAAATTGAATTCAAAACTGGCTTGAAGGCAGAGAATTGTTTTACAGACTGGAGACCAGTGACCAGTGGTGTGCCACAAGTATCAGTGCTGAGTTCACTGCTTTCCATCATTAATATAAAGGGTTTGGATGTGAATATCAGAGACATGGTTAGTAAGTTTACAGATGATATTAAAATGTGATGCAGTGGACAGTGGTGAAGATTATCTCAGAGTGCAAAGGGACATTGATCAGATGGGCCAATGGGCCAAGATGTGGCTGATGGAGTTTAATTTAGATAAATGAGAGGTTTTGCGTTTGGTAGAGTAAACAGGGCAGGACTTATACAGTTAATGCTGAGACCCTGGGGACGGTTGCTGAATAAAGAGACCTTTAGTGCACTCACAAAGTTCCTTGAACGTGGAGTAGCATGTGAGACAGGGTAGGGAAGGACACATTTGTCACACTTTCCCTAATCAGTCAGAGCATTGGGTATAGGGGCTGGGATGGCATGTTGCTCCTGTACAGGACATTGATGAGGCCACTTTAATAATACTGCACACATTTCGGTTGGCTCTGCTAAAGGAAGGAAGTTGTTAACCTTGAGAGGAGCAGAAAAGATTGGCAAGCATGCTCCTGGATTGGAGGGTTTGAGCGAGAGGGAGATGCTGAATAGTTTGCAGCTTTTTCCCCTGGAGTGTTGGAGGCTGAGGCGTGACATTACAGAGGTTTATAAAATCATGAGGAACATGATCAGTCTGAAAAGCCAAGATCTGTTTCCCAGGAGTCAAAAAGTAAAGTGCCTGTGCTGAAGGCGAGAGGGGAAGGATATAGAAAGGAACGTGGGGCAACATTTTCATGCAGGCAGTGGCGTGTGTACAAAAAGTGCAGCCAGAAGTGGTGGAGACGGGTGCATTTACACAGTTAAAGGGAACCTGGATTGGTAAATGAACAGGAAGGGTTTAGATGGATATCGGCCAAATACTGGGAAATGGGAACAGATCAGATTGCATTGCTACATTACATGAGTTTCTGATTCTATAAGATGGATGAGAAGAAATTCTGAAAGGGCATTGCGATTTGGAATCCTGTTCCCCAGAAGTCTGTGGCGCCTTTCTGTTTACATTTATTCAGAGCTACAGTCGTGAAATAGTTAACAGATGTTGTGAAAAAAGCCAAAGCCTCTCAAGTTGTTTACTGAAGTTGTATTAACTAGACAGCTTTGTGCCTCTTGTTCAATGCCTCTCTTAAAAGAATCCAGGACAAAATAACCTCATACAGTTACAGAGATAATGGGAACTGCAGATGCTGGAGAATCCAAGATAATAAAATGTGAGGCTGGATGAACACAGCAGGCCAAGCAGCATCTCAGGAGCACAAAAGCTGACGTTTCGGGCCTAGACCCTTCATCAGAGAGGGGGATGGGGTGAGGGTTCTGGAATAAATAGGGAGAGAGGGGGAGGCGGACCGAAGATGGAGAGAAAATCTTCGGTCCGCCTCCCCCTCTCTCCCTATTTATTCAAGAACCCTCACTCCATCCCCCTCTCTGATGAAGGGTCTAGGCCCGAAACGTCAGCTTTTGTGCTCCTGAGATGCTGCTTGGCCTGCTGTGTTCATCCAGCCTCACAGTTGATTATCATACAGTTACAGCATTGTCACAGTAGTTCGCACATTGAGCTGTTACACAGGATCCCGGGGAAGCCCAATTTGGCACTTGGCCGTGCTGTACAGCCCCTTGAGTCACTGACATATGAACAGGTGGAGACCATTCAGCCCCTACAGTCACTTACATGGAAACAGAGTGAGGTAACTGATGCTCCAACATGACAAGCAAATGGAGCGTGGGCTGCACAGATCGTCTGCCTCACACTGTTCCTCATTTTTCCATTGCTCATAGTACACATGTGGTAATTTAATGCAGTTTTCCAGCAGTAAGGTAATTGTGCAAAATCTCAAGCTCGCATCCTCTGACAAGACAGACTTGTGTTCGCTACGGACCTCAGAATCTGGTTGGAATGGCTTTCTGTTTCAGAAGTAAGGTATTATGGCTAATGTCAGGATTGTGAACTACATGACATTCAGTGTAGGGTCACACATCAATGTGGAGAGTTCATTCAGAGTCTGCATTTCTCTCTCAATTGACATGGAGCTCTGTGTAATTCTACATGTAAAACCAACATGTATGTACATCGGTAAAGTATGGAATTTCTCACCATATCAATGTGTTGTTTGGGCATAATTGTTCATCGCCGACCCTAAGTTTTCATGGAATTATCTGTTATTCTTTCACAGCTCTACAGATTAAACAGTCAGTTTCCTCATGGTGCCATCATCTCAGGGATGAGACTGGTGATACTCATCTGCACCGTGCCTGTGGGAAGGTGATCTTTCCTTACAAAAGAGACCATATTGCACACTGTGACCCTAAATACTCTTTGATCAAGGCTCTACAAGTGCAGAAAGATGGCTTTATTTTTGTACTTGAATCATTTACAATGTAGGACAACATACCATTTACTTCCCTCATTACTGATACCCCTGTATGTACTATATTTAGGAACCTTTGATCACAGACATGCAGGTCATTTTGGACAACAACACTTCCCAACCTCGCACTATTTAATCAATACAAAATGAGATGTATACTCTTGCTGGTCACACCCAAATTGTCTGCATGCCTTTCAAATTACTGTGGTCCAAACACGTAAAAGTGTTCAGTCTGGAAAAGGGATTAACTCTCTGTATGGTCTCAACTAAACAATTCTCAGTCCATGATGTAGATCCCCCCTTACCCCTGGACTCCAGCTTTATTCATTCACCTGTGTGCAACTGTATCAAAAGTATTCTGTAAATTCAAATACACCACTCCCACTGGTTTTCATGTGTGGATGCTTCAACCAATATATACATATTACTCAGTCGTACATGCACGAGATGAAGGACCACAACACACAGGAATTGCCAAAACAAATAGGAAAGTACATCTACTTCTGTCGATATTCTAGTTTTCTCTATTTTTACATCTCATCATCCATATTCTCTCTCACTTTCTCTCTCTCTCATACACACATGACATATACTGAGTTAATGAATACTCCAATCTTTCTCCATGTCTTATCTCTCAAGCCTCCCTCTTTCAGTTTAACAGTATTGCTCACATTTGGATGTGACACGATTATAATTGAGGAATGAAACTGCAAAGACATGATGGGGGAACTGGTCAAAGTTAACAGGAATAGAATCTTAGCAGGGAAGACTGTGAAGCAGCAATGGAAGACGTTTCTGGGGATAATTTGGAAGCAGGTCCAAAATTTGTGGATGCTTTAATTAACACAAACTCCACAGGTTTATCAAAGATGATTTCCCTTTCCCAACCTACGTTGACTTTGCCAAGTCATAATATGAGTCCCCAAGTGTCAAGTTTTCACAGTCCTCATAAAAGATTCTAATATTTTCCTCATAACTGGCAACAAGTTGTCCAAATTTTAGTTTTTTTTCCTGCTCCCACTCCGGATTTTATCTGGGTTACAACAGTTATTTTCCAATCTGCAGGAACAAGAAATTCCACAATCTTAAGACTTTTGTATGGTAGCAAATAATTCTTTCTTGTAGTTACAAGTTTTAAACGACATTTCGATAAGTGCATGAGCAAGAAGCAATTGGAGAGGTAATGGCCAAGCCCAGGCAGGTGGGACTAGGATAGTTTGGGATTATGTTTGACGTGGACTGGTTGGACTGAAGAGCTGTCTGACCGTGTAACTCTTTCACTAGCTCTATTGCCACCTCCATGTATACTCTGGGACGTACCAGAGCAACGTATCAAACTTCAGTTCAATTAGTTTTGAGTAATTCCTCTTTATTCATTCTATTCTCCCACAGTTTCTCATTTTCACAGTCACTCTGCCCTGTAGAATTTCTGGCAGATTTCCTGTATCTTATTCTGTGGAGACTGAATTAATGTATCCCACTCAGCAGTCAGTCAGTGGGGGTGAATTGAAGAGAGATGTCCTCTGTCACCAAATGAATACATCGGAGCACTGCACTGAGGAGATGATGGACATGGCCCCCACTCATGGCTATCGATGGGTTACGCTGAAACCGGTGACACAAAGCTGTAACCACCTCATTTTAGAATCAAACTGCCCTCACACTTTGCAACTGACATAGGACCAGGGAGAGACAAGAATAAGTACACAATTAAAATATTAGCCACTGCAAGTGTGGCCAGAAGAGAACTGCAACTGGAAAGGAGCAGATTTTAGTTTATTCAGAAACAGCACTGAGGCAGAAGTAGAGACTGGGAATATTATTGGTGATAAAGGGAATATTGTGATATAAATCAGCTCAGGACAAAATGGGCCAATGGAGGTTATGAACACTTTTGTAGCTCCGCGGGTGTTTGTAAGTGAAGGTGAAAAAAGCCATGGAGTAAGAATAGAGTTTGTAATTGAAAGTGAAAGCAGTAGTTTACATCATTGCCAGATATAGATCATAGAAATTGAGATGCTGTTCACAAAGTTTTACAGAATAAATGAATGGACAGAGACAGAGAGACTTACCAGGAACACCAACAATAGCGAGGATGGGATAGTAACCCGCTTGAATAATCAGCAGGACAGCTTCGATCTGTCGTCTTAATGGTATCAGAGTGATAGAAAGCCAGTAAAGGCCATTGGATAAACTTCTGTCCATTGTCGGAACATTCCAATCTATTCTTGTCAGATTCTGGCACATTGTTGTAACATTCCCGTCTACGGTTCTGAGATTCTGATCCATTATTGGAACATCCCTGCCTGCTCGTCACAGATTCTGATCTCTCCCTCTCCCTGGAGCTGCTGATCCCAATCGTGTTGAGGATGACACAGCCACGGATACTACGGGATAGCGCATTGGAAGAAACCCCTTATTAATGGCAGAGGGAAACCCTCCAGTGACACAGTTAGTATCCATGGAAACTGACATTAATTCGAGTCACAGAACAAACAGCTCCAAAAACCCATTTCACTCTGACACTTTTAATGTTACAGCAATACCTGGTCTGGGTGGGATGCTGACATCGCCTGCTATTGGTCTTAGTGCCCATCTCCAATTACTCTCACAATGATAGAGATAGAGGAGAAAGGTGATGCTTTCTCTGCACAGGCTCAATGATGCTGCTGTGTTACCCACATGCGATGCCATGTGTAACCGTTTACCTAAGACCCAATCGAGAGGTTGTTACTGCGCTGATGTCTCCTCCACCACAAACACTGTCTCTGGCCACAACTGCCTGGAGAAAGACTCGAAATGTGGATTTCGCTGAACTTTCCTCTCACTGCCCTAATAAGGCAACATTTTATCTTTAACACAATACTTCCAATAATTTGCTTGTGAAGTTACAAAGAACTTTTTTTGCTGTTTATACAGCTTTTCTTTCCCGATTTTTTGGCTTTCGCCCAAAAGTAAGCATTATGTTTCCAATAGCTTTGCTTATTGGGAGTAAAGGGTCAGAGACAATATCTATGTGATTGATTAAGGAACAGTAAGAAAGAGGGGACAGTGGCTGTGCAGACTGGGTAGGACTAATGTGATATCGCCCAGTAGCCAATTTCTTCTTCATAGATGGAATAAAATAAAACACAGAGAAAGAAACAGAATACATTTGGCTGAAGGAATGGTGAGTGACAATACAAACAAAACACGGTAGTTTGAAATGGATTGGAGGAGAAATGATTTTATATACACTGTTTAATCAGTGTGCATGTGCAGATAGATAAGATTGCTTATATATGCACACGACATTCAAAGGTATTAATGGAGACATGTTGAACACAATATGATGCAGAAGATGTGACTTTGTCTTGTTAACATTGCACTCAATAGAGAGAACCCATCTCCCCCATTCACACCTTTATTTATTCGCACTGTACATCTGCTTCTCTTTCACCACAAGTAAAAGCCCATTGTATCTTGCACGGCGTCCCCACAGCCTCTGGTTCCTGTCACCACTCCTCCATCTCTGCCAAGGTATTAAAAAGATCATTTTCCAATCCCTTCCAGTTCTGAACAAGGGTCTCACTGGACTTGAAAGCTTAACTCTGTTTCTCTGTCGCCTAGACCTGCTGAGTTTCTCCAGAAATGAATCGGCACTGACTGAGTATTCAACAAAATAAAGAACCGTGCATGCTGGAAATCTGAAGAAAGAAAAATTACTGCAGATACTGGGAGCTTTGAAAAGGCATCACTGGGTCCAACAGCTTAACTTTGCTTTCACTCTGCAGATGCTGCCAGACCTTCTGAGTTTCTTCAGCAATTTGTGTTTTTGAATAAATTCTGAAAAAGTGTGTCAAAAGTGCTCAAACGCCCTGTCCAACATGGATCACCAAACACTGAGAAGTGAATGACAGCGCAAGGTGCACAAATGTATTGGTTCCAACAGACATAACGCTGGCATCACTGACACTGCAGAGCTCTTAATCATGGTCAGGGAGAGAAACATTCACTTTAAAAACCTTCCTACAGTGTGGAAGCAAGTCCTCCAGCCTAACAAGTCCACACCGACCCTCAGAGCACCCCATCCAGACCAATCCCCTTGTTACCAATCTAACCTACACATCCCTCAACACTATGGACAATTTAGCATGGCCAATTCAGCTAGCCCGCACATCTTTAGACTGTGGGTGGAAAGCCGACCACCTGGAGGAAACCCACGCGGGCACGGGGAGAATATGTAAACACCACACAAACAGTTGGAATTGAATCTACATCCTGAGCGCTGTGAAGCAGCAGTGCTAACCACTAAGCCACTGTGCCACCTGAAGATGCCCCTACTGGAAGGGAAAAGATTCAGATGAATATGTTAAATGTGTTTTGAGGAATGTAACAAATTGGAGGCGTGACACCACAGAAAGACCGTCAGAAGAATGAGAATATTAAAATGGAAGTGTTACCACATCAGAAAATGGAGTAGGTCACTGCGTACAAGGGCGGTGGGACTCGGTCTGAACTGGGGGACATTACATTGCACTTATTGCAGCTCAAAACTGGGCATCCATGTGGTGATGGAAACCGCAGCAGCAGCAGCAGAAGCAGAATTGTATTCCACCAGAATCTGTGACTCTTTGTCCCGGATAATCCCTCAGTCTATGGTTCCCATGAAGCTGATCAATGGCTCAGTGACGAGTGCAGGCAAACATGCCGGGGTCAGAACCATGTGTACCCGAAACTGATGCCAACTGTTATAGATACTGCATTTGACTGCTTGCATTACAAACAGCAGAACTGACACATTACAGACAGGGTGGAATGATTGCAACAGCAACAGACCAACTATCCTGCGAGAGCCAGTCATAAATGGTGATGGGGCAGCAGGAACTGCCGATGCTGAAGGCTGAGATAACAAGGTGTGGAGCTGGATGAACACAGCAGGCCAGGCAGCATCAAAGAAGCAGGAAAGCTGATGTTTCAGGACTGGACCCTTCTTCAGAAAAAAAGGGAGGGGAAGCGAGCTCTGAAATAAATAGAGAGAGGGGGAGACAGTGATAGAAGGTAGATCGTGGAGCAGATAGGTGGAGAGAGGATGGACAGGTCAAGGAGTTGGGATTGAAGCCAGTAAAGGTGAGTGTAGGTAGGGAGATATGACGGGGGTTGGTCAGTGAGGATGGAGGGGCGAGTAGTGGGAGGGAAGACAGACAGGTTGAGGAGGCAGGAATGAGGCTAGTAGAGGTGAGGTGAGTGTAGGTGGGAAGTGGGGGTGGGGGTTGGTCAGTGAGGGGGGAGTGTAGGTGCTCCACAAAGCAGTCTCCAAGCATCCAAGATAACACGGTGTGAAGCTGGATGAACACAGCAGGCCAAGCAGCATCAGGGGAGCAGGAATGTTTGGCGTTTTGGGTCGGGACCCTTCTTCAGAAATGGGGGAGGGGAAGGGGATTCTGAAATAAATAGGGAGACGGGGAGGCGGATGGAAGATGGATAAAGGAGAAGATAGGGTGGGAGGAGAGAGGCAGGTCAAAGAAGTGGGGTTAGAGCCAGTGAAGGTGAACGTAGCTGTGGAGTTAGGGGGCGATAGGTCAGTCCAGGGAGGATGGACACGTCAGGGTGGGGGGGTGGTGTGGGGTGAGGATAGTGGATAGGGGATGGGTGGGGCTTGAGATGGGAGGAATGGTTAGGGATGCAGGGACTAGCTGGGCTGGTTTTGACATGTGGGCGACGGAGGGGAGATTTTGAAGCTTCTGACATCCACATTGATACCCTTGGGTTGCAGAGTTCCCAAGCAAAATATGAGATGCTGTTCCTGCATCTTTTGGGTGGCATCATCGTGCCAATGTAGGAGGCCCAGGATGGACATGCTGTCAGAGGAGTTGGGGGGTGGGAATTGAAATGGTTCGCGACTGGGAGGTGTAGTTGTTTGTTGCAAACAGAGCGTAGGTGTTCCGCAAAGCGGTCCCCAAGCCTCCGTTCGGTTTCCCCGATGTAGTGGAGGCCACAACGGGAACAGCGGATACAGTATATAACATTGACAGATGTGCGGGTGAACATCTGTTTGATGTGAAAAGTCTTCCTCGGGCCTGGGATGGGGGCGAAGGGGCAGATATAGGGGCAGATATGCCACTTGCTTCGGTTGCAGGGAAAAGTGCCGAGGGTGGTGGGGCTGGAGGGGAGTGTGGAGTGGACAAGGAAGTCACAGAGAGAGTGGTCCTTCCGGAAAGCAGACAAGGGTAGGAACGGAAAAATGTCTTTGGTGGTGGGGTCGGATTGCAGATGGCGGAAATGTCGGAGGATGGTGTGTTGGATTTGGAGGTTGGTCGGGCGGTACGTGAGGACAATGGGGGATTCTGTTTTGGTTATTATTGCGAATAGTGGGCGAGAGGGATGACTTGCGGGAAATGCGGGAGACACAGTCGAGGGCATTTTTGATCACTGTGGAGGGGAAGTTGCAGTTTTTGAAAAAAAGAGGACATGTGGGATGTTCAGGAGTATCATAGACCTAGACATCTTTGTCAAAGAACATCAGTCTCCTTTGCTTTGTGCAGAACACTTCAGTTTCTCCAACCTGACCTTATAACTTCTATCCCTCAGTTCTTGAATCATTCTGATCAATCTCCTTTCAATCACTCCACAGACCCTCACATCTTTGTGCACACCACCTGTTTGTGCAGACCCGAATGCTCCGTGTTCAAGTGGGTGACGTTATCACACACGGGCAATTGCTTCGTGACATCACCCTGATTCCTGGGCATTTCCTGAACTGTGGGTTTCCCCTCACCCCAGTGCTTCTGATATTGTTTGAGCTGCAGACTCCAGCCTTTGATTTTAAAGTTGAAAACAATGAAATTATTTCAGTATTTTTTACCAGTATTGTGCACATAGAACATAGAACATAGAACATAGAACAGTACAGCACAGAACACGCCCTTCAGCCCACAATGTTGTGCCGACCATTGATCCTCATGTATGCACCCTCAAATTTCTGTGACCATATACATGTCCGGCAGTCTCTTAAATGACCCCAATGACCTTGCTTCCACAACTGCTGCTGGCAACGCATTCCATGCTCTCACAACTCTCTGCGTCAAGAACCTGCCTCTGACATCCCCTCTATACTTTGCACCAACCAGCTTAAAACTATGACCCCTCATGCTAGCCATTTCTGCCCTGGGAAATAGTCTCTGGCTATCAACTCTATCTATGCCTCTCATTATCTTGTATACCTCAATTAGGTCCCCTCTCCTCCTCCTTTTCTCCAATGAAAAGAGACCGAGCTCAGTCAACCTCTCTTCATAAGATAAGCCCTCCAGTCCAGGCAGCATCCTGGTAAACCTCCTCTGAACCCTCTCCAAAGCATCCACATCTTTCCTATAATAGGGCGCCCAGAACTGGACGCAGTATTCCAAGTGCGGTCTAACCAAAGTTTTATAGAGCTGCAACAAGATCTCACGACTCTTAAACTCAATCCCCCTGTTAATGAAAGCCAAAACACCATATGCTTTCTTTACAACCCTGTCCACTTGGGTGGCCATTTTAAGGGATCTATGTATCTGCACACCAAGATCCCTCTGTTCCTCCACGCTGCCAAGAATCCTATCCTTAATCCTGTACTCAGCTTTCAAATTCGACCTTCCACAATGCATCACCTCGCATTTATCCAGGTTGAACTCCATCTGCCACCTCTCGGCCCATCTCTGCATCCTGTCAATGTCCCGCTGCAGCCTACAACAGCCCTCTACACTGTCAACGACACCTCCGACCTTTGTGTCGTCTGCAAACTTGCTGACCCATCCTTCAATTCCCTCGTCCAAGTCATTAATAAAAATTACAAACAGTAGAGGCCCAAGGACAGAGCCCTGTGGAACTCCACTCACCACTGACTTCCAGGCAGAATATTTTCCTTCTACTACCACTCGCTGTCTTCTGTTGGCCAGCCAATTCTGTATCCAAGCAGCTAAGTTCCCCTGTATCCCATTCCTCCTGACCTTCTGAATGAGCCTACCATGGGGAACCTTATCAAATGCCTTACTGAAGTCCATATACACCACATCCACAGCTCGACCCTCATCAACCATTTTGTATCAGAGATAATGGGAACTGCAGATGCTGGAGAATCCGAGATAACACAGTGTGGATCTGGATGAACACAGCAGGCCAAGCAGCATCTTAGGAGCACAAAAGCTGATGTTTCGGGCTGAGACCCTTCATCAGAAAAGGAGGATGTGGAGAGGGTTCTGAAATAAATAAGGAGAGAGGGAGAGGCGAATCAAAGATGAACAGAGGAGAAGATAGTTGGAGAGGTAAAGGTGGCAGAAAAAAAAAACTGCTCGATGCCCTAACGTGACTGCTATTCATGGATGTGTGGGTGAATGGGGACAAAGGTGAACCCCTTCTTGGGGACTAACCGTTTGACATCAGTTAGTGGGAGGTCTGGGGGGATGGTGAAAATTCGGCAGGGCTCAGCGTGGCTGTCTCCTCTGGGGCGGCTGGCTGTGGGCTGTTTGGCCTGCTGTGTTTATCCAGCTCCATGCTTTGTTATCTCATGTACATATTTTGCTTCACGTGCTGTTCTCAGTTATCTGACTCTGGTGATAATGTGACGTAAATCATGTCCCACTAACTTGAGGATTTTGCAGAGGTGACAAAGAAGATTGGTGAAGGCAGAGAGGGTAAACATTGTTTGGTTGCACTTCGGAAAGGTGTTTGAAAAGGTTCCTCATGGTAGACTGGTTAGATCACATGGAATCCAGTGGAAGCTAGTGGTTTGGATCCAAGACTGGCTTGAAGGCAGGAGGCATAGAGTGATGGCGGAGTGTTATATATCGGACTGGAGACCTGTGACCTGTGGTGTGTCACAAGAATCAGTGCTGGGACACTGCTTATCCATAACATTGTAGAAATGATTTACATGGAAGCATAGGAGGGATGGTTAGTAAGTTTGCAGATAGCCCCAAAATCCATGTTGTTGTGGACAGTGAGGAATGTTATCTCAGAGTACAACGGGACCTTGATCAGATGGGCCAATGTACCAAGGAGTGGCAGCAAGAGTTCAGATAAATATGTGAGGTGTTGCGAATTGGTAAGGCAAACTAGGGCAGGACTTAAAAGTTAATGGTAGGGCCTTGGGGAGTGTCACCAAACAGAGACATTGGGGTGCAGATGCATAGTTCCTTGAAAGCGGAGCCACAGTTAGACAGGGTGGCGAAGAAGGCATTTGGCATGCTTGCTTTTATCGATCAATGTATTGAGCATAGGAGTTTGGACGTTAAGATGCAGATGTAGAGAACATTGCCACTTTTGGAATACTGCACTCAGTTATAATATCCCTGCTGCAGGAAAGTTGTTAAACTGAAAGGTTTCAGAAAAAAAAATTACAAGGATGGTGCATGGATTGAATGGTTTGAGCTACAGGGAGAGGAGGCTGAATAGGCCAGGGCTGATTCCCTGGAATGTCATAGGCTGAGGTGTGACCTTACAGAGGTTTATAAAATCATGAGGGGCTTGGATGGGGTGAATTGGCAATATCTTTTCCTCAGGGAAAGGAATCCAAACCTGACAGCATGGGTTTAAGTTGAGAGGTGAAAGGTTTAAAGGGGACCTGAGGGGCACTTTTACACGTACAGAATGCTGCATGTATGGAGGAGGTGGTACAATCCCAGCCCTTAAACAGCATCAGGATTGGGAAATGAACAGGAAGGGGACAGAGGGATACGGGCCCAATGCTGGCAAATAATATAACTAAAATATATAAATACTAAAATAATTTCGGATATCTGGTTCGAATAGACAAGTTGCAGCAATCAGTCTGTTTCCATCCTTTACATCTCTACAGCTCTTGGATCTTAATTTACAGTTCTAAATCAGCAGATTGTACAGATCTAGATCAGCATAAATGCTAGGCTATGACCCTCACCAGTAAGACAGTCTAACCACCACCTTTTGACATTCAATGATGTTCCCATCACTGAATCCCCCACTATCAACATCTTGGGGGTTACCATTGATCAGATACTCAGCTAGACTCACCAAATTAACACAATTGCTACAACAGCAGGCCTGAAGCTGGGAATACTGAGCCTGTCCACCATTTACAAGTCACAAGTCAGGAGTGTAACGGAATACTCCCCCACTTGTTAGGGCTGCATTCATCCAGACAACACTCAAGGAGCTTGACACCATCCAGGACGTATCAGTCCACGTGATTGGAACTACATCTACAAGCACTAACGCCCTCCACCACCGATGCTCAGTAGCAGCAGTGTGTACTATCTACAAGATGCACAGCAGAATTTCACTAAAGATCCTCAGACAGCACCTTCCAAACCCATGACCTCTTCCATCTAGAAGGTCAAGGGCAGCAGATATACGGGAACACCATCACCTCCAAGTTCCTCTCCAAGTCACTCACCATCCTGACTTGGAAATACATTGCTGTTCCTTCACCGTCAGTGAGTCAAAATCCTGGAATTCCCTAATAGCATTGTGGGACAACCCACAGCAGGAAAACTGCAGCAGTTAAAAAAAGCAGCTCACCATCACCTTCCCAACGGCAACTGGGGATAGGCAAGAAATGCTGGCCAGCCAGTGATGCCCACATCCCACAAATAAAGTTAAAAAATCCTATTGTTTATTCCCTACACCCCACCCCCTCTCTCTTCTGCATATAAGAACATAGAACAATACAGCGCAGAACAGGCCCATCGGCCCTCGATGTTGCGCCAACCTGTGAACTAATCTAAGCCCCTTGCCCTACACTATCCCATCATTATCCATATGCTTATCCAAGGACTGTTTAAATGCCCCTAATGTGGCTGAGTTAACTACACTGGCAGGCAGTGCGTTCCATGCCCTTACCACTTTCTGAGTAAAGAACCTGCCTCTGACATCTGTCTTGAATCCATCACCCCTCAATTTGTAGCTATGCCCCCTTGTACAAGCTGAAGTCATCATCCTTGGAAAAAGACTCTCACTGTCCACCCTATCTAATCCTCTGATCATCTTATATGTCTCTATTAAATCCCCTCTTAGCCTCCTTCTCTCCAATGAGAACAGACCCAAGTCGCTCAGCCTTTCTTCATAGGGCCTATGCTCCAGACCAGGAAGCATCCTAGTAAATCTCCTCTGCACCTTTGTCGATGCTTCCACATCCTTTCTGTAATGGGGCGACCAAAACTGCACGCAATATTCCAGATGAGGCCGCACTAGAGTGTTGTACAGTTGCAGCATGACATCATGACTCTGGAACTCAATCCCTCTACCAATAAAACCTAACACACACCGTATGCCACCTTAACAGTACTATCAACCTGGGTGGCAACTTTCAGGGATCTATGTAAATGGACACCAAGATCGCTCTGCACATCCACACTACCAAGAATCTTTCCATTGACCCGGTATTCTGCCTTCCTATTATTCTTCCCAAAGTGGATAACCTCACATTTATCCGCATTGAACTCCATTTGCAACCTTTCAGCCCAATTCTGCAGTTTATCCAAGTCTCCCTGCAACATTCTTCCACACAGTCCACCACTCCACTGACTTTAGTGTCACCTGCAAACTTACTAACCCATCCACCTATGTCTGCGTCCAAGTCATTTATTAAAATGACAAACATCAGTGGTCCCAAAACAGATCCTTGAGGCACACCATTGATGACCTGACTCCAGGCTGAATATTTTCTATCAGCCACCACTTGTTGCCGCCTTACAGAAAACCAGTTTCTAATCCAAACTGCTAAATCTCCCTCAATCCCGTGCCTCTGTATTTTCTCCAATAGCCTACCATGTGAAACCTTATCAAAGGCTTTGCTGAAGTCCATGTACACCACATCAACTGCCCCACCCTCATCCACATGCCTGGTCGCCTTCTAACTCAGAGGTTTATAATATAAACTGATGTTTTTCCAGCCACCCACAGTTCTGAGGAAGGTTAATTGGACCTGAAATGTTAACTGTTTCTTCCTTCCCAGATGCTGCCTGACCTGCTGAGTTTTTCCAGCAACTTTGCCTTTAAACTAACTATATCGAATAAAAACAATCCTTGCTCTTCCCAACTCTCAATACACCATAAGAGGCCATGAATAACCACTTGAAACTGAATGTATAAAGTGCACTTAGATGGTTTAAATGACTAAGTTAGGAAGTAAGTCAACCTATCAAATTTGCCCTTTGAGTGCAAAGCTCTCATAATTTTAGATATTAATTGAATGCATGTTCTATGCCATCTGGAACTTGCTTACCTAGTTAATAACAGTATACAATAAAATAACAAGTTGGAGAAATTCTTACAGAGATAGTAGGAACTGTCGAAGCTGGAGAATCAGATAACATGGTGTGAGGCTGGATGAAAGCATCAGAGAAATGTTATGTTTATCTGCACAATACCTTTCTATCATATTAGCCATGTCTAACTGACATGAAGGAGCAAGTGTGATATTTATTTACTTTGAATTTTTGACCTACACTAGAATTATCTGGCGTTTCAGTTGATAGACCATAAGACATAGGAACAGAAGTTAGGCCATTCAGCTCATCAAATTTGCTCCATCAGTCAATGAGATCATGGTTGATCTGATACTCCACTGTTTCTGTCTTTTCCTGTTACTGTGGACTCCCTTCCTGATTAAATATCTGTCTTGCGGCTAATTTGCTTGATCATAACCAAGAAAACACGTCTTCTTTAATGCAGTACAGTGGTTAACAGCATTGTCTTGGAGCCACAGTTCAAAGGCTGCCACTGTGCTTTTGAAATGGGACGGGAACAAACCAAAAAAATGCTCAGATACCATTCATATTTTTATCCCATACCTTGCTGCCTTGATTTCTGGTAGGATTCCCCTAAAAACAAGATACATGTGACAGAGATAACGGGAAGTGCAGATGCTGGAGAATCCAAGATAATAAAATGTGGGGCTGGATGAACACAGCAGGCCCAGCAGCATGTCAGGAGCACAAAAGCTGACGTTTCGGGCCTAAACCCTTCATCATGACAGGCATGTTTAGTTCAGCTCAGCTACGTTGTGTTTATTGAGAAGTAAGTGTTTTGTAGCGGCAAGATCAGATGTAAGTTTATTTTGAAATTTGCCATTAAATTTGACTGAGGTGGCTGAACTGTGAAGAATCCTGTTTCTGAGATAAAAGACTTCTCTGTTGATTCAAGGAGATATTGTTTAAAACAACACCATACAATTTTGTTGAGAAATGAGTATAAAGTTATATTTTACAGAAGATGACCACTGAGATGAAGGAGCAGATATGGGTATCCCTTATTTCTTTTGCTATAAAGTAAAACTAAATAGAAATTGGTGGACATCTTGTGAATAGAATAGTGCAGGTTAGATGGGCTTGAGGTTGGTATGGCAGGTCGGCACAACATCGAGGGCCGAAGGGCCTGTACAGTGCTGTAATGTTCTATTCTATCTAGATTGTAATTGGAATGTTTGGAGTCGAAGTCAAACCATTCCTGACTTATTCAATGTACTGACATTAATATCCAACATCCATGAAGGGAGGGGAGTGATGTTAGGGATGTTGGAGTGGTTTGGGGACCAAAGTTCATAATATTCAAGGTGAGATGGATTAGTGTAAGAAATTCTGTTTATAATTATGTCCCAGTACTTCCTGACAGGGATATTACTTGATCAGAATTAGAATTTGTTTCAAGTATTTGATTTGATTTGGGAAGAGGGAGGCATTTTTTGCTTTGCTAACAGTTCAGTTTGTTTCGTGCACAGAATAGAACAGCACAAAATCAGACCTTTTTACAACTACAGGCAAATTGACACTGCAGGCAGTTACACATTCCAAAGAAACAGACAGGATGGGATGGGTTTGGAGGGAGGGGGTGGTGATTTGCCTTTTTTGTAACCAAGAGTTTTTTATCGAGGGAGGTAGACCCAATGTCTTCAGCGAGTGGTTCCTGCCGGCTGTGCACTGCCTGAGAGGGCGCTGGAAGCAGAATCATTCGTGACCCTCAGGAGACAGTTGAATGATGAGAGATTTACAGGGCATCGGTAAGACCATGGCGGGTGGGACTGGTGAAGTTACCCGAATAGGCAGCTGATGCAGACGGTGAGAGGCTGAAGCACCTTCCTCTGTGCTGGGACATTCTCTGAGTGTACGGTTCTGTACCGATTGTTGCTGCAATCTCACTGACCCGCTGCTAGTCATGGAGCTGGTTGATGAGGCTTGTCAGTGACGTCAGCTCTGCCCTACCTCATCTGATTGGTACATTTTCGATGATCTACATTCATTGCGAAGAGAGTTTTACAGAAAACGTCTTGAAAAAGTACTGGTGTAAACCGACTGTCGGTTTTCCCCGGTTAGGAAACCCAGGAGTACGGGAAAAACAGTAAAAACTGTCAGCAATGATTTACAAGTCTTTGCATTCAGTCAGACTGATGGAAAATATGGAAGGTAACTGGAACCTAAGGTAGTCCAGCAGTATAATGGGATTGCTTTTCAGCTTCTATGACCAAAATTACTATGCAGTACACCTGATATGTTCTTTACTTAAGGACCCTATATTAAACTGATGTTTGGAGGTGCAAGTTGGAATAGGGGCTTGCTCTGTCCTTTCCATGCATCATCCTCGTATTGCAGTATTTTCAGGAATGGTGCTGTCTCATTAAACCAATTTTAAAAGTAGCCTGATCAAAACTTGAAGAAGGGTGTCTAGGCCTGAGACATCAGACTTCCTGCTCCTTTGATATTCCTTGGCCGCTGTGTTCATCCAGCTCCACACCTCGTTATCTCATATTCTCCAGCAGCTCAACACTTTGGAACCAGAACAGGCCCTTCAACCCAACAAGTCCACATCAAACCCCAGAGCATCCCAGCCAGACCTATAACCCACCTAATCGACCTCTCCCTAAACACTACAGGCAATTTAACATGGCTAATCCACCTAGCTGCACATCTGTGGATTGTGGGAGCACCCTGAGGAAACTCCACACAGTCAGTCAGTCAGTCACCTGCGGCTGGAATCAAACACGTGTCCTGGCGTTGTGAGGCAGCAGTGCTGAGCACTGAGCCACCATGCCGCCAAAGTGCTTTCTCTCAGTACTCTCACCCAACTTTCTCCAAACAGGCTTGTTCCAAGGTAACTGTTAATCTCTCCTTTTCTGCATGTTCAGCACTTGCTCTAAATGTTAATGCCTCATCCCTGGTACATGCTGCATCTTCCCACCAACACCATCCCCGAATATTCACACAGGGCATCAGAAGTAAAAGAAAATAGCCTGCCAACACTACCTCAATACAAATAGCATTTCAGGAAAAAAAAAAGAAGCTATTGAAGTATTCACCAGTTTTGACTCTGATGATGATGACTTGGATGTACTGAACTAGAGATTTTGGGAACACTGTGAGCCAGGAAAGGATATGGCATATACAACGCACGTTTTTCATTTAAGTGCAACAGCAACCAACCAAACAACTGTGCATGTGGCTGCTTCATTTTTCACAAGTCAAGGCCTGTGAGTTTAATCAGATTACCACTTCTCACATTAGCCAGACCAAGAGATATTTGCAAATCTAGCAAAATGAGCCACAATTTAAATAAAAATGCCACATCAGGATGCAGAATTGCTTGTCCGCAAAGTACATGCTTGCTGTAAGAACTCTGCAAGCTTTACAGAACTTGAGACGTGTTCTGCCACAATATCTCTGCCTTTCCCTGGCATTTTTGCACTTTGATGTCTCAACCAGAACCTAAAGTTTCACTGTGCTCCTGTCTTGCCTGGTGTTTATCACAGGCATAAGCCAGGCAGCTTATCACTGTTATTACCAGCATTCAGTCAAGGCTGGTGTTTCGACCAAATGGTCACGTCGCAAAGTCTCAGGGAAACAGTTCTCAGTCAGGGCAAGGGAGACAGGATGCAGTCAGGAGATCCTGACACAGCATGTCCAAGGAATCATTCAATATCAGCCATGTGGGGCAAGCAGGATCAGAGGATCTGTATCACTACAGTACAGAGGGGTGGCCACACTCACTATTAATTACATTCTCAAAATGGTCCAGTAGATTGGTTGAGCCTGAATTATGATCATCAATCCAAGCTGACCCTGTCCATTCCTGGGGGTCAGTTTGATGAAATTCTCAAAGGTGTCCAGGAGTTTGGGAGGTTCAAGTCCATAGCTCCCTGAAATAGCAACACAAGTGGATAAGACAGTGAAGAATTTCACACAGCATCAGGATCTGGTCAGCTTTGATATCTGGCTCAGAAGTGAGATGAGGTTTTTTTTCCCAAACATGACAAAGCATGTATTGTTCCTACAAGAACAACTGTGGTTCCATTCATGCATTTTTTTTTGTTTCAACCATGAAATGGCCACAACTTGATCAAAAGTGAAAGTGACCATCAACTAGTTTGAACTGTCATTTGTCAAATAAATTAAGACAGAGATAAATGTATTTGCAGGATATTTCTAAAAAAAAATCATTCATGGGATCTTGTTATCACTGGATAAGAATGGCAGTTTCCTTGCCTAAAGGACATAGGTTTTTCCAACAATGAGAATGGATTCACAGTCATCATTAGATTCTTATTTCCAGACTTTTTTTAAACTCAAATTCCACCATCTGGAATGGTGGGATTCAAACCTAGGTCCCCAGACCATTATCTCTGTCTCTGTGGAGTAATGGACAGCAGACTAAATAGAAAATAAACCAAGACATTGTGTGATATCTAGTGTATATGTATTCATCATGAAATCCATCACAGCTATGTACAACAGGTAAAGATCTGAAGAGACTGCATTCCCCGCCCCCCGCGAACAGAGTCACAATGGGCACCAGGTTTCATAGCCGATTGGGAAAATGCAATCAGGGATATAGTACTGGACTCCTCCCAATCTTTCGTTTGGACTTAAAACTTTCAATTTGTTGGCAAAAATCAAAAGGAAACATTACCATTGTTTCCAAATCAACAAATACCTATTAAAAGTTGAAACGTGTCTGCGGAGAGCAATAGAATCCGTAATTGTAAAAGGTGTGCAGACATAACTAATAAATAAAGGGCCATCGAGATCATCATAGAATTCCTACAGTGTGGAAGATGGCCATTCAGTCCATTGAGTCCACACGAACCCTCCAAAGAGCATCCCACCCAGTCTCACACCCTACTCTGTCCTTGCATTTTGCACACAAGACATGAAGGGTAATTTAGCATAGTCAATCTACCTATTTTGTACATTTAATGGACTGTGGGAGGAAACTGACGCAGACAGGGTCTGGGTAAGACACTCTTCATAGGTTCCGTGTGGACTTGTTGGGCCAAATCGTCCGCTTCCAGACTGGAGGAATCTATGATCTCCAGAAACAAGCCCAAAAATATATGGTTTGGAGATAGCTAACAGCAGAAATCAAAGAAAAACAAAGTTACTCAAATTTGCTGCTAATTAACCAGTCCTGATGAACCAGGAAATCTCTTTTCACACACTGTGCTCGTGGATAGTCTTTAGTCAGTGTGAATGTGTCGATGTGTCGTGATGTGACTATTTCCAAGCTCTACCTGACAGATAATCAACTGTTATTAACATTTTTATTCACAATAGCAGCACCTTTAATTGAGCAGGGATTAGTAACATCAGTACAAACAGCCCAAAACCATGGTTCATTTGATCGTGAGAGTGATAGCAAAATGCTTCAACTGTAGTTCTTTGTGATTGTTTGGATGACTGAGTGAATGCTTTCCCACACTCAGAGCTCATGAATGGTCTCTCCCCAGAGTGAACTTGCTGGTGTGTCAGAGGGGAATTCAAGTCAGCAAAACCTTTCCCACACACAACAGGCCAATGGTCTCTCTCCAGTGTGAATTTGCTGGTGTATCAGCAGTTGAGGTGTCTGAGTGAATGCTTTCCCACATTCCAAGCAAGTAAATGGTTTCTCTCCAGTGTGAACTCCCTGGTGTTTAAACAGGTTAGATGACTGAGCGAATCCCATTCCACAATCAGAGCGGGTGAATGGTCTCTCTCCAGTGCGATTCTGGTGGTCAGTTTCTAGCTGGGATGGATGAAGAAATTCCTTCCTGTAATCTGCACATTTCCACAGTCTCTCCCCAGTACAACTGAGTTGGTGTTAGGAATTTCAGATGAATCTTCACAGACTCTTTGACACACAAACCATTTACATTTCTCCAACGTGAGAGTGCTGCATTTTCCTTCAATGTTCAAAATCCTGAGATAGTTGGGTTGTGATAAACAAAGTGACTGTCAGACCTGGATGTAGAACAGTTTGAATTCTCCAAACTGCAGACTGAGCTTTCAAACAGAAAGTAAGTGCAGTGAGTGAGAAACCAGAAGTTAACAGATTGTGAAACTGAGAAATCCTCGGGACATTTGTGGAGCGACACTTGGGAAATATGCTGGATCATCATTAGAACAAATTCATTCACAAATAAATATCATCCGGGTAAGCGATCCAGTCTGTTTGCACAAAATTACGGAAAGAGAGGTGGGACAGCCAGGGAGGAAGGACAGGCATTGTACAGATCTGTAAGTCAACCTTTCAATCCCTCTGAAAGACTAAGAACAGTGCAGAAGTAAAATTGTGGAAATCTGAAATGAAAACACAAAAATGCTTAGTCCGGGTTGTACAGCATGGAACAATCCCAGTTGTCCATGCTGACCAGATATCCTAAATTAATCTAATCCCATTTGCAAGCATTTGACCCATATTCCTCTAAACCCTTCCTATTCATGTACCCATCTGGATACTTTTAAATGTCATAATTGTATCAGCTTCCACCAGTTCCTCTGGCAGCTCATTCCACACAGGCACCACCCGCTTTCCCTTTTAAAACTTTCCCTCTCAGCTTAAACCAGTGTTTAGTTCTCATCTCCCCTACCCTCGGAAAACAACTTTCGCTATTCACCCTACGCCCACCATAATTTTATTAACTTTTAGAAGGTCACCTCTCAGCTCTCAATGCTCCAAGGAAAATAGCCCCAGCATATTCAGCCTCTCCCTACAGCTCGAAACTTCCAACATCCTCGTAAATCTTTTCTGCACCCTGCCCAGTTTAACAGCTTCATTCCTACAGCAGGGAGACCAGAACTGAACACGGTATTCCAAAAGCAGCACAATCAATGCCTTGTTCAGCCTATAACATGACCTCCCAACTCCTACACTCAACGCACTGACCAATAAATGCTAGCAGAGCAAATATCATCTTCACTACCTTCTGTACCTGCCATCCACCTTCAAGGAACTGTGCACCTGCACCCCAAGGAGTCTCTGTTGCGTTAACAGTCCCCAGGGCCTCATCATTAACTGTTTAAGCCCTGCCCTGATTTTCATTACCATAATGCAATAGCTCGCATTTATCCAAACTAAACTGATTTCTGGCACTCCTCAGCCCATCGACCCATCTGATTAAGTTCCCATCGTACTTGGAGGTAAACTTCTTTGCTGTCTACTACGCCAACAATTTTAGTGTCATCTGCACATTTACTAAACATTCCTCTAATATTCATTCCACATGATTTGTATCAATGACAAAAAGTAGTGGACCCAGCACCGATCCTTGCAGCACTCTGCTGTTCACAGTCCTCCAGACCGAAAAAAACCCCCCACTATGATCCTGTCTCCTACCTTAATGCCAATTTTGTTTCAAATATCTAACTCTCCCTGGATTCCATTTGATCTAATCTTGCTAACCAGTCTATCATGTGGAGTTTTGGTGAATGCCTTGCTGAAGTCCATATAGACAATGTCCACTGCTTTGCCTTTAGCAATCTTCTTTGTCACTTCTTCAAAAATAAAAACAAACCTCAGTCAAGTTAGTGAGATAAGATTCCCCACTCACAAAATCATGTTGACTATACCCAAGCAGTCCTTGCTTTTCCAAATACATACAAATCCTGTCCCTCAGAATCCCCTCCAACAATTTACCCACCACTGACTTCTGGCTCACCAGTCGATAGTTCCCTGGCTTTTCGTTCCCACCTTTCTTAAAGAATGGCACCACATTAGTCAAGCAGTCTTCTGGCAACTCACCAGTGTCTACCAGTGATACAAATATCACAGCAAGGGGCCCAGTAATTATTTCCCTTGCCTCTCCCTGAGTTTGTGGATAACACCTGATCAGATGCCAGGGACCTATCTACTACCTTTATGTATCTTAAGATGTCCACCTCCTAATCCTGTGTAATATGGACACTTCCATTAATTATTTTTCCAAGTTCTCTAGCTTCCATATCCTTCTCTGCAGTAAATACTAATGTGAAATACTCATTCACTATCTCAGCCTGCAGTTCCTCACAGACAGCCTTGTTGATCTTTAAAGGGGCCCTATTTTCTCCCTTGTTGCTTTTTGTCCCAAATGTAGTCTCAGAATCTCTTGGGACTCGCCTTAACCTTATTTGCCAAAGATGGCTCATGTCTGCTTTTCACCCTCCCAATTTCCCCTTGAGTATACTCCTACTGTCCTTGAACTTCAAGGGACTGACCCAATTTGTGCTGTCAAGACCCAACGTGTGCTGCCTTCTTTTTCTTGACCAGAGCCTCAGTTTCTCCAATCATCCAGTATCCCCTACACTTACCAGCCTTGCCCTTCTCATAAACAGGAACATACTATCTTGGGACTCTGCTTATTTTGTTTTTGAAGGCCTCCCATTTTCCAAGCTTCCTATTACCTGTGAATTGCCTCTCCTGATCATCTGTTGGAAGTTCTTGCCCAATACTGTCAAAATTGGCCTTACTCCAATTTTGAACTTGGAAATTTATATTAAATATAAGTTTTACATTTAAACTGATCCCATCTGCTTGCATCCGGAACATATTCCTCTAAACCTTTCTAATACATGTATTATTCAAATCTCTTTCAAACAATGTTACTGTACCTGCATCCACCAACTCCTCTGAAAGTTTGTTCCACACATGAACAACTCTGTAAAAGAAAAATTGTCCCTCATGTCTTTTTTAAAAGATGTATTCCACATATGTTCCCTTGTCTTGAAATCCCCCAACCTAGGGGAAACCCCTTACTATTTACATAATCTGTGCCCTCATGATTTTATAAACTTCTAATTTTACCCCTTAACCTCCTTCACTCCAGTGAGGAAAGTCCTAGCTTTGGCAGTTGATTTTGTTCATCAAGCCCTCCATTCCTGGCAACATCCCAGCGAGTCTTTTCTGAATTGTTTCCAGTTTAATAATAGTGCCCTTCCTGTAACAGGGCGACCAGAACTGCACACAATACCACAAATGAAGCCTCGCCAATGTCTTGTACAACCTCAACATAACACCAACTCCTATACTCAAAGATCTGAACAATGAAGGCAAGTGCGCTAAACAATTTATTAACCACTCTGTCTACCTGTCTACATAAACTTCGAAGAATTATGTAGCTGAATCTCAGCATTTCTCTGTTCCACAACTCTACCCTGGGTGCAACCTTCAACTGTGCAAGTCCTACCCTTGTTCATTTTACCAAAATACAATGTCTCACATTTATCCAAATTGAACTTCATCCTCCACTCCTCAACCCATTGAGCCAATTGATCAAGATCTCGCTGTCATCTTAGATAACCTTGACTAACCACTATAACCACCATTTCTAGTATCATCTGCAAACTTATTACTTTTGTCCCTTAAATTCGCATCCAAATCATTTATATTAATGAGAAACAAAGAAGTGGACCATGTACGAATTTCTGTGGAGCACCGCTGGTCATAGAACTCCACTCTGCAAAATCCTCCAGCACCACGGTCTCTCCTACAACTAAGCCAATTCCGCTTCCAATTAGCAAGCTCTTCCTGAATCACATGATCTAACTTTACTCATCAATCGACCATGTGGAACCCTGTCAAAGGCTTCACTCTTATTCCAGAGGTGCTGCAAATCTGACCCAATTCTCCCACCATTTGTCCACCGCCCTCTTGATCAAGCCTTGAAAAGTTAAATCCCAAATCTCTTGAGAATAACTGCTAAATCTGCTTCCAGCTGCCATTCAGACTGTTCCAGATCCTGGGAACTTGATGAGTAAAGTAATCTTCACATTTTCAGCCTGCATTATTTGCCAATTATCTGAATGTTGTATTCTGCAGTTACCAAACATTGCACAATGTTAAGAATTTCTCTCTCTGCAAACTAATATCCTGGAAACAAATCTACTACTCGACAAAATCATTGCTAATCATCCCCAAGGAGAATTATCTCAGCTTCTTCTAGCTCTCTCAAAACCAGAAACACATAATAATTTTAACTGACTCATGGGATGTGGCCTTTGCTGCACAGACTAATATTGATTGCCCATTTTTATTTGATTTGGAGAAAGTGATGGTGAACCACTTCCTGTGACTGCTGCACTCCACGTGCTTCAAGTACACCACTGTGCTGTCTAGACGATAATCTGCCCTGAAGCCTTACCACCCTCTCTATCGGAGGAATCATACCTCAAACTTCACTACCCTCCCTATCATGAGAATGACCCTCGAGCCTCACTACCTGCACTATTGTAGCCATCACCTCAAGCCTCACTACCCTCCACACTGCTGGAATCCCTCTCCAGCCTCACGACCTGCCCATCGTTGGAAACCCTCTCTAGCCTCAAAACTCTTACCATCTCTGTAGATTCTCCAGTCTCACAAACCTCACCTCTAATCTCCTCCAGTTTCAAGGTGAGAGGGGAAAGTTTAAGGGGGATATGTGTGGAAAGGGTGGGCACGATAGCGTCATTTAAGACAGATACATGAATGGGCAGGGAGCAGACAGATACAGATCATTGGAAAACAGGCAACAGGTTTGGATAGAGGATCTGGATCGGCGCAGGCTTAGAGGGCCAAAGGGCCTGTTCCTGTGCTGTAATTTTTGTTCTTGGTTCAACACCCTCTTGTCTCTAAATTCCTCCAGCCCATATAAACTTCCTCAGCTCTAATTGTCTTTACCCTCACAAGCCTCCTTTTGTTTGACATCTAATCCACCCTCACAATCCTCACCATTTCTGTAAGCTCCTCCAACCTCACTTTTCCCTATTTTTGAAATCTTCTCAAGTCTCAGAACCCTTCCCGTCTCTAATATTCTCCAGCCTCACAAATCTCAATGATATGTCCCTTCCTCTAATACATTCCGAATGATGGTAACCAATTTTTATTCCTCCACTTGATGGTGGCACTTGCAATTTCCTGGAATTCAAACTCCAGAATTTCCTGGTTTACCACTTCATCTCTGTACCTCACTTTTCTCCAGAAAGCATTGAATGACTCATGATTGATCATTCTAGTATCTCATTTTCTGAAATGGCTTGAAATATTGCTTGGCATCTTCCTTTGTGAAGAGTCTCAGAGGTCTACAGTCCAGAAAAAGGCTTTGTGGCCCATCCAGCCTGGGCCGGTTAAAAACCATTACCTAACTATTCTAATCTAATTTTCCAGCACTTGGCCCATAGACGTGTCTGCGTTGGCATCACAAGTGTGCATCTAAATATGCCTGAAACGCTATGAGGATCTCTGTGCCTACCACCCTCACAGACAGTGAGGTTCAGTGCCATTGTCACAGCATGATGACGTCACAGACAGGAGCAGGGACGAGCTGAGTCTGTGCAAACCAAAGATCCCCCGGACACTGTGAAGGACGGGAGGGTCCCTGATAGGGGGCAGAGGAGACTTAACAGAATGGTTCGTAGGGAGAGGGCTTTTAGTTGCATGGTTAAGGATTTTTTTCACATTATTCTTTCATCTGACTTGGGCGTTGCTGGTACATATTGAGAACATCCATCTATAATAGATGGACTCTCCTTCGCAACCTCTCCCCTCGCCTGGGGTGTGGTAATCTTCAGGTTAAACCAGCCCTATGGTCAGGTAGGACAATGGTGACTTTACCTTTGACACAGTGATGCCACTTTGTCTTGGTGGTGTAGAAGGGACTGTTGAATGTAGTGGATGGGGCACCACTCTGACAGAGCGCTTCATCTGGAGGATGTTCACTTTTTCTAACAGTGTTGGGGCTGTCCTCACTCAGGGAAGTGGAAAATGTTCCAATACAATCCAGACGAGTGCCTTATAGATAACAAACAGTCATTGGGGAATCAGGTGATGGGGATAATTGAGATTGTTCTCCTTCTAACAAAGGATTTTGTGGGGACCTTTGATAGAGGTGTTTATACAAGAGAAACACTTTAGGATGATAAAATGTAGACTCATGACTGATCATAAAAAGATTGCAGGACACATTGAAAATTTCAGGGATGATCTCTTGAGAAAATGGGATGATTTAAGAGAGAAATTTTACACGGCAAATGGGAAATGAGCAGGAACACAATACCCAGCACAAGGCGAATATCCAGGTGCTGATGAATTGAGTAATTCTGTCAGAGTTTGGTGTTACAATAATTGAGTTCCCCACCTGAAAGTCCACTTCTATTATCCTGTAACACAAATTCATGAAATCCATCACTGTCAGTCCGGGTAGAATTTCACAACATCCCCCCATCCTGGCCGAGGATAACCATCATTGCCCCTATTACACATTAACCCGTGTGGAGGTCAGTCGTCGATTCAGGGAGAAATCTATTTGGGTTTCTAGGCATTTCCACCTGGGGACTTCATGTCACTGAGCAGAACTGCAGGCCTTTGAAATATGGCAAAGAACTGCCAAGATTTAGTGAGATGCAGATGGCAGGATTCACTTCCTTTTCTTCTGTGCTGCTGCACCGCCACATCAATGAGACATTGGGCTGGAAAAAGCTAACACAGCTCGATGAACAAGTTGTGTCGATTTTGAGAAATGGACTGCAAGCTTCTCCCAGTCATTCAAAAGGATGCCCCTTAAAAAGATAGCAATTACGCATGTTTCATCTTGCCCAGCGCTCCCAACAAAAAGATTAGAAGAATGAGGGAGGATCTCATGAAGGGAGAACAATCAAGTTCCGTGAGGGTTACAGTTTATGGAGAGATATTGACAAATGGGTGACAAGTTGGCAAATGGAGTATAAATGTGGGAAATTATGAAGTTTATTCTTGAGGAGTCAACCAAAGAACAGTGTTATTTAAAAGGTAAAAACTGTGGAAAACGGCATCACATAGGGACTCAGGAATAATTGTGCAGGAAATACAAAGCGTGCACACAGTTGCAACAGGAAATCAGGAAGGGCAAAGGGATGTTATCCCTTATGTCAAGATGTTTGCAGTATAAGAGTTTGGAATACATGTCTTAGGACAAATGTACAAATTGTTGTTAAGACCACATCTGGAGGTATGTGAGCAGTTTTTTGGTCCACTTAAGCAAAGTGATCACTTCATTGGAAGTATTTCAGAGAAGATGAACTAGGATGATCACCGGTTTGGAGGGATTATCTTTTAAGCTAAGACTAAACAGGTTTGGAATCTACTGACTAGATTTTAGAAGAATGAGAGATGATTCAATTAGAAATACAGGATTCTTAAGGGAGTTGACAGCATAAATGCTGAGGGGATATTTCCGATTGTGGGAGCAGATTCTTGATAAGGCAGAGAATAGAAGGTTCTCTTTTGGAAAGATCAAATTTAAGGCAACACAGACATATGTAAGGGGTTTCAGTTACAAGTGAGATGAGAGAAGGAGCATTTTAGAGGTTGAAATTTCTGACATGTGATTGAGAAGATGTATGGTAAGATGTTCACATTGAGAGGAGATATGAGAGCATTGAGAAGAGTGCAGTTCAGCCTCAGGCAGTTCCCAGCGAGAGGGATGGATTCAGTACAGTAGAAAGAAAAAATAATTTGTAATAACAACTGAAGGCAATGTGTTTAACGATCACAAAATGTTATTGGAGGAAATTTCAGCTAATCAAGTAGTGGAATCATGACAAGCAGTTTTATAATTGAGTAACAGTGGAGCAAAGGAGGTGATGGAGGGGAGTTAGATCTGAGTATTGTAGTATACGTGCAAAACCTAACATGGTGCTTGTGGAAGATCACACCTCCTGGCAGTGTGTTGGTGAGAAACAGAATGGGCCAAGGATAGATCCTTGAGGGACATCGACTACATGGATTTCAGACAAAAAAGAGAGAGAGATGGAGTGGGATTTTCCAACGACAGTGAGGTCAAATATTGCTTTTAAACAGAATGGGTAAGAAGGACATGACCAGAAAAGAGAAGCAGACAGAACAAGTGACAATATCTGTGAACTGGCATGGGGGAAGAGACGAGGAGGAGGAGAACTAAGAGAGAGTTAGAATGTTTGGAGTTTAGGAGAATAGGGCAAAGGATTAAGATGAACTCTGATAAGGCTTGACACGAGACTGGAGAAAGATCCAAGTTTAAGCCTAAAACGAGGAGCAACGTGCCAGGCAATTTGGTTTGGTGGGCTCGTGGAAGAGAGGGAAGCAACGGAGGCAGCCGATTGGATTGTCTCAATCTTAGTGACATAGAAACTCCATGTGTCTCCCTCACTTGCTGTTGGAGGGGTGGGTGGAGGAGACAGGATGATGGGCTATAGTTTGCAAAGAAACAATGCCTGTGTTGGAGATATTCAAAAATGAGTGAACAAACCTGATTTAACTTTTATCCAGAATATTAAAATGCACAACAGAAGTCTGGGTTTGAATCCCATCTCAGCAGATGGTGGAATTTGAATTAAATAAAAAAAAAACTGCAATTAAGAATCAACTGGTTGCCATGGAACCATTGCTAATGGCAGAAAAAGAAAATATCTAAGGTCCTTCAGGGAAAGAAATTTGCCAACCTCAGCAAGCCACTCAGTTGCAAGTGACTGTAAAGTCTCAAAGGAATGAAGCTGGGTGGACCACTTGGCATCTACCAAGGCACGAGGAAAGACAACTGCAGAATCAGCCCTATCGAGCCCCGAACTCCTACTCCATAATATCTCGGGGCGAGTGGCAAAATTTGGAGAGATGGCTCAAAGACTCGTCAAGAAACAGCGTCATATGCACAGAATCTATCTTATAGACAAGTGACACACGCCACCATCACTGACCTTAGTGAAGGCCTGTCCAGGAGCAGGACAGATGTGGCAGCACAGTGCCATTCTGACCACAGTAACTGACCTGGGAGTACTCAACATTGACTCTGACGCCTGGAAGTCTCATGGCTCCTGCTAAATGCCATGGACCATCCTCCGCAGGTGATAAAATCGGCAGCAGTATTATCGCTAGATTATTTATCCAGTGACCCAGATAACATTCTGGGGACCTGGGTTCGAATCCTGCCATGGCAGATGGTGGAATTTGAATTAAATAATGATCTGGAATTAATAGCCGAACGATGACCGAGAAACCAATGCTGATTATCCGGGTTCGCTTATGTCCTTTCGGGAAGGAAATCTGCCATCCTCACCTGGTCTGCATGACATGCAACTCCAAACCCACAGCAATGTGGTTGACTCTTAACTGCCTTTGCAGCAATTAGGGATGGGCAATAAATGCTGGTCCAGCCAGCGATTTCCATATCCCAAGAATGAATTTTAATTTAAAAAAACTACATGTTGAATGGCACTTGGAGGAAGCACTGTGAGTGTAAATGGCACTAAACGTACTCAATGCCCACCTTCAGGAGTACTTCGCAGCAGGATTACCAATCAAGCTGGTCGGGTCCTAAAGGACAAAGCTGCCTGGCTGGGACTGCAGCAGGTGGTGACGCAACCAACAGAAGAGAAAAACATAGCTGGTCTCATCGTCACAAATTTCCCAGCTGCAGATGCATCTGTCCGTGACAGGATTGATAACAGCGACCACTACACAGTCCTGTGGAGACAAAGCCTCATCTTAAACTTGAGAATACCCTCCGTTGCGTTGAGTGGCACGAACTTTGTCTAAAAGAGACAGACTTGGAACAGACACAGGAACTCAAAACCAGACATCTATGAGGCTTTGTGGGACATCAACAGGAGTAGAACTTACTCCGGCAGAATCTGTAACCTCATGGGCCAGCATATTGTGCTGTCAAACATTACCATTGATCCAGGGGAACCACACTAATTGAATGGAAAGTATAGGAGGGCATGCCAAGAGCAGCACAAGGCATACCTACAAATAAGGTGCCAACCTGGTAAAACTTCCCAAACAGGACTATCTGCAATGCAAATAGCATAAACAGCAAGAGTTAGAGCTAGGCCAAGCCGTAACCAATAGATCAGATCTAAGCTCTGCAGTTCTGCCAAACACAATCGTGAATGGTGATGGACAATTAAACAACTCACTGGAGGAAGCATGCCAAAAATCCCCATCCTTACTGACAGAGGAGCCCAACCTATCGACGCAAAAGTCAAGACTGCAGCAATCTTCAGCCAGAAGTGCCAACTGGATGATCCATCTCAGCCTTCTCCAGAGGTCCCCAGAGATGTGAGTTTTCATCCAATCTGATTCATTTCAAATAATATGAATAAATGGATGAATAGTGCAAAGGTTACAGGCCCTGGCAACACTCTAGTAACAGTACCAATGCCTAGTGCTCTAGAGCTTGCTAGCACCAAGCAAAACTGTTTCAGTCCTGCTACAGCACTGGCATTTTCTGACAATTTGGAAAACTGCCCAGGTCTGGTCAGCACAAAAACAAAGATCAAATCCAACCCGACCAGTTTCCCCGCAAGCAATCTACTCTCTATCATCAGTAAAGTGATGGAAGGTGTTGTCAACAGTAGTATTAAGCAGCACTTACTCAGCAGTAACCTGCTCAGTGACACCCAGTCTGGGTCGCGACAGGCACTCGGTTCCAGATCTTATTACAGACTTGATCCACAAATTCACAAACAGCTGAATTCCTGAGGTGAGGGGAGGGTAAACAGCAGAACTCTGCACAAAAAACACTTACTTCCACTTCAGTGACAATGACCCGACAACGACACCTTAGTTTCAGCTCATCTGCTGAACCTCTCATCTATTCCTGTGTTACCTCTAGACTTAACTATCCAAATTCACTGCCAGTCGGCGTCCCACATTCAACGTCCCTGCAACCTCAAGAATACCTAAAATTCTGCTGCACACAAGTTCATTTGTACCAAGACCTGTTCACCATCACTGCTGTGCTCCCTGACCCACAAAGGCTCCTATTTATAAAGGAACAATTTAAAATTCTCATCCTTGATTTAATTCCTGGCTGTGATGAGCCCTATCTCCCTCCACCACACAACCTTCAATACTTCGACAACTCATTTAGTTCCAGACTCCAACAATGCGTTTAATCATTGCTTCACTATTGGAGGCTGTTTCTACAGTTGCCAGGCAACATGGTCTGGAATTCCCATGATAAACCTCTTAGGTTTGCCTTCCTTCCTTAAGCTAGTCAGGAAAACCTGCAAATTTGGTTACTTTTTGGTCACCTGACCTAATATGGCCTTACGTCCAAAGTTTCTTGTTAATATTTTTATCAAATTGTAAAACACGATAAAAATACAAATTGTTTGTTGATTTCGACATACACCGTCAGCTCTTCAGTATCGCTAGATAAATGATCTGTAACTTCTCAAATGTCCGAATTGCGGGAGTACCTTCATCATACAAGCTGCAGCAGGACACGAAAGTCAAACATCAACTTCTCCACAGGTAACAGGGCTTTGGCAACGATCGCTGGTATCTGTGGAAGGAGAAACAGAGCAACTGTTGCAGAAGAGCAAAATGAATGACATAGAATAAAAATGCTGCAGAATCTGGTGGTCTGAAATGGAAGAAAAATGCACTCTCTTTCTAGGAAAATATTTCCTGACTGTGAAAGATACCATTCAAAAATTAATCTGGTAACAGAGCAGCATATGGTGAGGGGGTGGACAGCA
This sequence comes from Stegostoma tigrinum, assembly GCF_030684315.1. Classification (NCBI taxonomy): domain Eukaryota; kingdom Metazoa; phylum Chordata; class Chondrichthyes; order Orectolobiformes; family Stegostomatidae; genus Stegostoma; species Stegostoma tigrinum. The sequence continues at coordinate 486,711 of NC_081360.1, forward strand.
GTAGAAAATTTATTTACAAAAAAGGTAAAAGGAAATAATAAAATATTACAGAGATGAAACATACCCATCATTAGAGACTGAAGAGATTAGACACCAACAAAGGTGATCGGGGAGCACAGAAGCGAGCAAGAGCAGTGCGAGATGCTATTATCCCACACTCTGGGAAAGAAATCCAGAAGAAACAAACATTTCTCTTGGATAATGGATAATAGGAACAGCAGATGCTGCAGAATCCAAGATAACAAGTTGTGGAGCTGGATGAACACAGCAGGCCAAGGAGCAGGAAAGCTGACGTTTCGGGCCTAGACCCTTCTTCAGAAATGGGGGAGGGGAAGAGATTTCTGAACTAAATAGGGAGACGGGGGAGACAGATTGAAGATGGAAAGAAGATATGTGGAGAGGAGACAGACAAGTCAAAGTGACTGGCATGGAGCAGGTGAAGGAGAGTATAGGTGGGTAGGGAGGGAGGAGATAGGTCAGTCCAGGGAGGACGAACAGGTCAAGGGGGTGGAATGAGGTTAGTAGGCACGAAATGGGGGTGCAGCTTGAGCTGGGAGGAGGGGATAGGAGACAGGAAGAACAGGTTAGGGAGGCACGGACAACCTGGGCTAGATTTGGGATGCAGGTGGGGGAGGGGAGATTTTGAAGCTTGTGAAATCCACATTGACACCATTGGGCTGCAGGGTTGCCAGGCAGAATACGAGCTGCTGTTCCTGCAACCTCCGGGTGGCATCATTGTGGCAGTGTAGGTGGCCCAGGATGGGCATTTAGTCTGAGGAATGGGACGGGGAGTTGAAATGGTTCACGACTGGGAAGTGCAGTTGTTTATTGCGAACCGAGCAGAGGTGTTCTGCAAAGCGGTCCCCAAGCCTCCGCTTGGTTTCCCCAATGTAGAGGAGGCCACAACGGGTACAGGGGATGCAGTATATCACATTAGCAGATGGGCAGGTGAACATCTGCTTGATGTAGAAAGTCTTCTTGGGGCCTGGGATGGGGGTGAAGGAGGCGTTGTGGGGGCAAGTGTAGCACTTCCTGCGGTTGCAGGGAAGAGTACCAGGTGTGGTGGGGCTGGAAGGGAGCGTGGAGCGGACAAGGGAGTCACGGAGAGAGTGGTCCCTCGGGAAAACAGGCAAGTGTGGGGAGGGGTAAATGTCTTTGGTGTTGGGGTTGGATTGCTGATGGCGGAAACGTCAGAGGATGATGCACTGAATCCAGTGATTGTTGGGGTGGTACGTGAGGATGAGGGAGATTCTTTTTTGGTTGTTATTGCAGGGACGGTGTGCAAGGGAGGAGTTGTGGAAAAATGCACAAGACACCGTCAAGGGCATTCTCGATCACTGCGGCGTGGATGAAAAAGGTGGGGGGGGGCGGGGTTGCGGTCCTTGAAAAGGAAGGACATCAGATGTACGCGAGTGGAATCCTGGGAGCAGATGCGGCGGAGGTGAAGGAATTGGGAATAGTAGATGGCATTTTTTGAGGGCGGTGGGTGGGACGAAGTGTATTCTAGGTAGCTGAGAGAGTCGGTAGGCTTGAAATGGATATTTGTTTCCATCTTGGGCAACCGTCTAGAAGCTGAGGTCCAGGAAGGTCAGAGAGGTGTTAAGAGATGGCCCAGGTGAACTTAAGGTTGGGGTGGTAGTTGTTGGTGAAGTGGGCGAACTGTTTGAGCTCCTCGTGGGAGCACGAGGCAGCACCGATACAGTCATCCGTGTACCGGATGAAGAGGTGGGGTTTCGGGCCAGCGTGTGTACGGAAGATGGATTGTTCCGACAAAGAGGCAGGCATAGCTTGGGTCTATGCAGGTACCCATGGCCACCCCCTTTGTCTGTAGGAGGTGGGAGGAGTTGATACAGAAGTTGTTGAGGGTGAGGATGAGCTCACCCAAGCGCATAAGGGGGTCAGTGGAGGGGAACTGGTCAGACCTGCAGGACAGGAAATAGCATAGGGTTTTTAGGCCATCTGTATGGGGTATGCAGGTGCTAATGTGGTATACTGCATCCGCTGTACCTGTTGTGGCCTCCTCTACATCGGGGAAACCAAGCAGAGGCTTGGGGACCACTTTACAGAACACCTACACTCAGTTTGCAATAAACAATTGCTCATCCCCACCTCCCTATCCTGTTCTTCCTCTCACCTATCCCCTCCTCCCATCTCAAGCCACACCCCCATTTCCTACCTGCTAACCTCATCCCACCCCTTTGACCTGTTGGTCCTCCCTAGACTGACCTATCCCCTCCCTACGTCACCACTTACAGTCACCTTTACCTGCTCCATCCCCACCTCTTTAAACTTGTCTGCCTTCCCCTCTCTCCCTATTTATTTCAGTATCCCCTTCCCCTCCCCCATTTCTGAAGGGTGTAGGCCCGAAAACGCCAGCTTTCCTGCCCCTCTGATGCTAACTGTCCTGTTGTGTTCCTCCAGCTCCGCACCTTGTTCTCTCACTTTCAGCCAGGGGAGGCCTCGCATGCGCCCAGCTTCACCTCGGCCCTTTCCACGTTAAAGCTGCCGCGCATGCGCCCCGCGGATCATTGCCCCCAATAAAGATGGTGACGGTCACACGGACGTATCGCCATCTGAGGCATTGATTTGTTTTCTACAAACGTGAGTCTGCGAGTTTCAAATGTGTGTGTTTTCTGAGGTGCACTAAGTGTTTGTAAAACTTCCAAACCCATACGAATATCACTCCCCGATAATAAAATGTGAGGCTGGATGAACACAGCAGGCCAAGCAGCATCTCAGGAGCACAAAAGCTGACGTTTCGGGCCTAGACCCTTCATCAGAGAGGGGGATGGGGGGAGGGAACTGGAATAAATAGGGAGAGAGGGGGAGGCGGACCGAAGATGGAGAGTAAAGAAGATAGGTGGAGAAGGTGTGGGTGGGGAGGTAGGGAGGGGATAGGTCAGTCCAGGGAAGACGGACAGGTCAAGGAGGTGGGATGAGGTTAGTCGGTTGCTGGGGGTGCGGCTTGGGGTGGGAGGAAGGGATGGGTGAGAGGAAGAACCGGTTAGGGAGGCAGAGACAGGTTGGACTGGTTTTGGGATGCAGTGGGTGGGGGGGAAGAGCTGGGCTGGTTGTGTGGTGCAGTGGGGGGAGGGGATGAACTGGGCTGGTTTAGGGATGCAGTGGGGGAAGGGGAGATTTTGAAACTGGTGAAGTCCACATTGATACCATATGGCTGCAGGGTTCCCAGGCGGAATATGAGTTGCTGTTCCTGCAACCTTCGGGTGGCATCATTGTGGCAGTGCAGGAGGCCCATGATGGACATGTCATCAAGAGAATGGGAGGGGGAGTGGAAATGGTTTGCGACTGGGAGGTGCAGTTGTTTGTTGCGAACTGAGCGGAGGTGTTCTGCAAAGCGGTCCCCAAGCCTCCGCTTGGTTTCCCCAATGTAGAGAAAGCCGCACCGGGTACAGTGGATGCAGTATACCACATTGGCAGATGTGCAGGTGAACCTCTGCTTAATGTGGAATGTCATCTTGGGGCCTGGGATGGGGGTGAGGGAGGAGGTGTGGGGACAAGTGTAGCATTTCCTGCGGTTGCAGGGGAAGGTGCCGGGTGTGGTGGGGTTGGAGGGCAGTGTGGAGCGAACAAGGGAGTCACGGAGAGAGTGGTCTCTCCGGAAAGCAGACAGGGGTGGGGATGGAAAAATGTCTTGGGTGGTGGGGTCGGATTGTAAATGGCGGAAGTGTCGGAGGATAATGCGTTGTATCCGGAGGTTGGTAGGGTGGTGTGTGAGAACGAGGGGGATCCTCTTGGGGCGGTTGTGGCGGGGGCGGGGTGTGAGGGATGTGTCGCGGGAAATGCGGGAGACGCGGTCAAGGGCGTTCTCAATCACCGTGGGGGGGAAGTTGCGGTCCTTAAAGAACTTGGACATCTGGGATGTGCGGGAGTGGAATGTCTTATCGTGGGAGCAGATGCGGCGGAGGCGGAGGAATTGGGAATAGGGGATGGAATTTTTGCAGGAGGGTGGGTGGGAGGAGGTGTATTCTAGGTAGCTGTGGGAGTCGGTGGGCTTGAAATGGACATCAGTTACAAGCTGGTTGCCTGAGATGGAGACTGAGAGGTCCAGGAAGGTGAGGGATGTGCTGGAGATGGCCCAGGTGAACTGAAGGTTGGGGTGGAAGGTGTTGGTGAAGTGGATGAACTGTTCGAGCTCCTCTGGGGAGCAAGAGGCGGCGCCGATACAGTCATCAATGTACCGGAGGAAGAGGTGGGGTTTGGGGCCTGTGTAGGTGCGGAAGATGGACTGTTCCACGTAACCTACAAAGAGGCAGGCATAGCTGGGGCCCATGCGGGTGCCCATGGCAACCCCCTTAGTCTGTAGGAAGTGGGAGGAGTCAAAAGAGAAGTTGTTGAGTGTGAGGACGAGTTCCGCTAGGCGGATGAGAGTGTCGGTGGAGGGGGCCTGGTCGGGCCTGCGGGACAGGAAGAAGCGGAGGGCCTTGAGGCCATCTCCATGCGGAATGCAGGTATCCAGGGACATCTCGAATATCACTCCCCTCCCGCTTTCTGCCGATTTGCTTTCTTTACCGTGTCCTGCTCTGATCTCAATTGCACAAATCTTGGTCTCAGCGAAGAATCAAGGCCCGAAACGTCAGCTTTCCTGCTCCTCTGATGCTGCTTGACCTGCTGTGTTCATCCAGCTCTGCACCGTTTCATGTCGAAGTCTCCGGCATCTGCAGTTCATATTATCTCAGCGACTCTGCACTGCTCGCGTGGATGATCACGTGGTTTTCGCCGATCCCGCCCCCTCTTCATTCTGATTGGTTAGAATGGCAGCGTCATCCTCCGGTCATGCACGGCACCCCTGTGCCCCTATTGGCCCCTCTCTGACATCAATCACCCAGACGCCATTGTTAGCTGGAGCATGCGCAGTGCTGCGTGTTGGCATTGTGAGAAGCTGATGATCGTCGTCACAATGTTGCATTTTGAGACAAATGAGCCTGAGAACTGGATGAGAAAGATTGTTACATTAGCGATCCTGGGGTTTTAATAAGTCGCTCTGAGGAAGGGGCACTGCACCCGAAACGTTAACTCTGTCTTTTTACCTTCACAGATGCTGCTAGACCTGCTGAGCTTTTCCAGCAACTTTGTTTTTGTTCCTGATTTACAACATCCCAGTTCTTTTGTTATTTTTTAATAAGTCGCGTTTGAAAAGCCTTCCGGCAGCTCAAAGCTAAAGATACTCTTGATACCGCTCTGTCAGCGAGTAGAGAAATGGCAATGAAATAAGGGTAATAAATACAGGTCTAGGAGTCCTCAGGTCAGATGTAAAGAGAATAATTATGAATATGAAGAACACCACGTGGTGAAGTGAGGTGAGTGTTGTTCATATGAACTGTGATTGGGCAGAGAGGGAGGTTAATCAAAAAAGAACAAGCATAAAAGAGATTCTCAAGAAAGGTCTGTGCAATGGAAAGCAACGAGAATCAGAAGATAAAAGCCCAAGACAGAAGAAAAAGTTTGAAGACCGAGGCTGCAAAAACTCCAATAAGTTGTTTCACTGCTCTACTGCCTAGTTATTGATTTAAGCAGTATAATCCACGTTCACCTGTAAGTAGCTGTCTGAGTTTGTCACTGCAGTTTACTTCATAACAGATAAACTCCACACTTTGTCTCAATAAAGCTGACAGTTGGTTCACAAATTAGTTCTGCTGCCAAGTCCGTTCCTGTTTGAAAAGGGGTATAGATCACATTTAAATAGACAATGAAAAATGTCAATCCAGGCTGGGAGCAAAATTATACTCACTCGCCACTGACTCCATCCCTGCCCCTGGTAACTGGCAGGTAACACACTGGTCACAGTCATGATGCAATATTTCACCCCAAGATGAACTTCAAACCACATTACTCACCCCCACACTCATTATCACAAAGACCACATACAATTTCAACCTCAACAGCATCTCAGTTCATCTGCTGCTGAAACTCTCATCCATTCCTTTGCTGCCTCTCGACTTAACTCCCCAAACACACTCCCAGCCGGCTTCTTAATACTACTTCCCTGAAATCTTGAAATGATCCAAAAATCTGCTGCCCGTGTGTTTATTCTCACCGATTTTAACATCTTTAAGTTTTGCCATCCTGTGCTCACTAACATAAACATTTTCTGGGTGGCACAGCACCAAGGTTTTGAAATTCATATCCTTATTTTGAAATTTTGTCATCATACCTCCTTTGTTTGATAGTGCCTCCAGCTGCAAACCCCTCTGAGATATATCTGAAGAAGGGTCACTGGACACATAACAGTAATGCTGCTCTTTCTCCATGAGCACTGCCAGATAAGCTGAGTTTCTCATCAATTTCTGTTTGTGTTACTACTTTCAAGCATCTACTGTTCTTTTGCTTTTTCCTTCAAGACATTTGTTCTCCCTGACTTCCAATCTCCAGTAGATTTTTGGTTTTAACTCTCCCACCTTTTGCATGTTTTCAGTTTCCAAGGCCATAAGCTTTTGAATTTACTTCCTTAACATCCCTGGGTTTCAAACTCCCCTTGTTTGTTCAGGATATTCCTTGAAACCTACTTCTTTGGCCAGTTTTGGGTCACTTGTCCTTATAAGTGCCTGGCATCAAATATTGTTTTGTGACAACCTTGTGTAATATGTCAGATCATTGGATTGAATCAAAAATGTGAAAACATTTAAATTGTTCTTTTGGAAAACATCACTAATCCTTCACGATCATTTGGTAATTCCTTGCCGAATATCATTGCAAGTGCGACTTCACCACTCGACCTGCACTGGTTCAGAAAGGTCAAACATCAAATTCTCCAGATGTAACTGAGGATTGGCAATAGTTACTGATACCTTTAGAGAGTGATCCAAAGTTCATGTATCTGGATATGGTGAATGAATAGACAATAGGTGCAGGAGTAGGCCATTCGGCCCTTCGAGCCAGCACCTCCATTCATTACGATCATGGCTGATCATCCACAATCAGTATCCTGTTCCTGCCTTGTCCCCATACCCTTGATTCCACTATCTTTAAGAGCTCTATTTATCTCTTTCTTGAAACTATCCAGAGAGTTGGCCCCCACTGCCTTCTGGGGCAGTGCATTCCATATATCCACCGCTGTCTGGGTGAAGAAGTTTTTCCTCAACTCTGCTCTAAATGGCCTATCCTTATTTTTAAACTGTGTCTTCTGGTTCTGGACTCACCCATCAGTGGAAATATGCTTCCTGCCTCCAGAGTGTCCAATCCCTTAATAATCTTATACACCTCAATCAGATTCCCTCTCATCCTTCTAAACTCAAGTGTATACAAGCCCAGTCGCTCCAATCTTTCAACATATGATAGTCCCGCCATTCCAGGAATTGACCTCGTGAACCTACGCTGCACTCCCTGAATAGCCAAAGTGTCCTTCCTCAAATTTGGAGACCAAAGCAGCACACAATACTCCAGGTGCGGTCTCACCAGGGCCCTGTACAGCTGCAGAAGGACCTCTGTGCTCCTGTATTCATTTCCTCTTGTTATGAAGGCCAGCATGCTATTAGCTTTCTTCACTGCTTGTTGTGCCTGCATGCTTGCTTTCAATGACTGATGTAGAAGAACACCTAGATCTCGTTGTACTTCCCCTTTACCGAACTTGACTCCATTGAGATAGTAATCTGCCTTCCTATTCTTGCCACCAAAGTGTATAACCACACATTTATCCACATTAAACTGCATCTGCCACGCATCTGTACACTCACCTAGCTTGTTCAACTCACCCTGTATTCTCGTAACATCCGCCTCACATTTCACACTGCCACCCAATTTTGTGTCATCAGCAAATTTGCTAATATTACTTCTAATGCCTTCGTCTATATCGTTAATATATATCGTAAACAGCTGCGGTCCCAGCAGTGAACCTTGTGGTACCCCACTGGCCACTGCCTGCCATTCTGAAAAGGACCCGTTTATCACTACACTTTGCTTCCTGTCAGCCAGCCAATTTTCAATCCAACTCAGTATTTTGCCCCCAATACCATGTGCCCTAATTTTATTCACCAATCTCTTATGCGGGACTTTATCAAAGGCTTTCTGAAAGTCCAGGTACACTACATCCACTGGTTCTCCCTTATCCATCTTCATATGGACATGGTGCAGAACTTGTTGGGAAATATAAGCTCAGAAACAGAACAGTGATGGCTTCCTTCTGACTCGAGAGGGTCTAACTTTACTTTTTAATTGAAAAATGTTCAGGTTCGTTTATAGTTCTTCACGGAGAATGAATTGTTGAACTTTTCAGCTGCATGTGTACAATAAATTTCTTTCGATGTGAGTTCAAAGAAATTCAAAACTATTCCTCATCCTCCCACAAACTTTCTCTCACTGTTAAGGTGCCTACTCATGGACCTAGGGGATCCAGGTACATGATTATTTGAAGTTTACATCCCATTTAGACAGTGGTTAAACAGTCTTTTGGCACGCCAGCCTTCATTGCTCAATTGTTTCAGTTTCGGAGTTGGGAAGTCATATTGAGGTTGGACAGAAAGTTGATGAGACCTCTTCTGGAATACAGTGTGCGGTTTCTGTCGCACAATTACAGGAGGCATATTATGAAGCTGGCGAGTGTTAAGAAGAGGTTTACCAGGATGTTGCCTGGTATGGAAGCTTTGATTTATAAAGAAAGGTCGGATAGACTTTGACTTTTCTCGCTGGTGCTTAAGAGGTTGAGAGGCGGCCTGTTAGAAGTTCATAAAATAATGAGACATGTAGATGGTATGAATTGTGGTCGTCATTTCCCAAGGATGGGAGATTTCAAGACTAGGGGATGTTTTTAAGTTGGGAGGAGATAATTTCATAAAAAAAAGATATGTGAGGCAGAACTTTGCAATAACTGTGAATAAAACAATGGCAAGTTCCAGCAGAGAAACAGGTGACAGTGAAGCAGGCATGTGAGGATAAGTGTGTTTCGTTTGCCAGTGACATTCGCCACTTCACAAAGTGGGGAACATTGAAGTGCAGCAGTGACGGTGATTATTTTGCAGGATATTCACCTTGCAAATGTTTTTTTTTACCGCCACGATCCCTGATTACATCACATTCGACAGGATGAAAGCTGCAGCAAGACGTGTGGAGCCAGTGGAGTAATTGATACGGCATCTGAATTTGAATTGGAAGTTTGGAATATTGTATCCTCTCTCACTCGAGTGAAGTTGACAGCTTTCCACCCTTGCAAATTGACAGACGCTCCCGAAGAGGAATGTCTGCCCAAAGCTGTTTTTGTCAGGTTCCCAGCAGCTGAAGTGAATGGATTGCTGGGTTTTGTAAATTGAAAATTGAAATTGAAAGGCAAATGAGTAACATGAGTGTGGGGCTACTTCAGCTCATTGTATATTTCATATCCCACTGGCGACGGTACATATTGTCAGGAGAAACTGCTTGTGTTCCACATAAAGCTGCCTTTTGTCGGGAAACCTTGTGTACAGCGGGAGAAGCGGGTAGAACATTGTGTGTATAATATCACAAAGACTGACACTGAGCCACATATTAAACGGTAAAGTTAACAAGTAAAGTTGTAAACTTGCTCACCCAGGTGGCTTGTTTTCTTTTCGACTTTTTGTCACCATGCGAGGTAACGTCATGAGTGAGACTTCTGAAGAAGCGATGTTGCTCTCCTCCACTTGCAATTTATACTGCCTGGTCTGTTCCGGCGACTTCTGTCATTGTGCATTCTGTTCTGTATGGGTTGCATATGGGGTCCAATTCTATATGTTTGCTGACTGCATTATGGATTGAGAACCATGCCTCTAGGAATTCCCGTGTGTGTCTGTGTTTAGATTGCACTACTACGGTTATGTTGTCCCAGTTAAACTGATGGCCTTCATGATCCGGGTGTACTGATATTAAGGAAAGTTTGTCATGTCATTTTGCTGCCAGCTGATGTTCATGCACACTGATGGATAGTTTCCTTCCTGTCTGTCTGATATAATGTTCGTGGTAATCGTTGCACAGTATTTTGTAAACAATGTCAGTTCTGCATGTTGTGGGTATGGTGTCTTTAATCCTTGAGAATGTTTGTCGCAGCATGGCTTTGGGCTTGTGTGCGACCGTAACTCCTAGTGGTCATAGGTGTTGTCAATTCTGATATGTTCGTGATGTGTGGCAGTGTGTCCAGTGTGTTAGGGCAGAATGTGTCCTCTTCGTGTTGCTGTTTAGTCAGCACCTGCGGATGAAATTGCAGGAATAGCTATTCAAAGTGAAGATTTTGTATTGGTGTTCTTCCACTTCCTGCATAGCTCTTGGTCATTGCAATGAGTGGTGGCCCGTTTAAATAGTGTTCTGACACAGCTTAGTTTGTGCACCACTGACCTGAGTTAGTTGCCAAATTAAAAGTATCCGAGCCCCTCGAGGCACTGACCCGAGTTGTTGTGTGCAAAGAACAACACACAAAGGAGGATCCTTGTGTGATTGATCCAATGTGCTCTGTATAACAGGGTAACAGTGAAGGCTGGTCTTCAGCACCCACATTGAGCCTAGCTCCACTTGGCCTCCAGTCAACCCTCACAAACTACCATTGCCCTTCACTTTTCCTGACCTCCCCTCTATTCTTGTTTTAAACTGATTGCACATCAGGCAGTTACAGCTGGCATTGCTGATGTGGAACTGTAACATGGAGTGAATCGATTTTGACTGATCAATGGCATAATTCTGCTTCTCAAGATCAAGATCAGTCAATATTTTGTATTTATTACTTTAAATGATAACCATGAACAGGCTACAACAGTGAAGGCACTGAATCGTAATCACTGGACCAGCAGGAAAGATCAGTTTATGGCACTCAGGACACTGTCTGATTCGGCCTTGCATTCTCCCAACCTTCTGCACATGATGCCCCTCTGCTCTGTTTCGGTTTTGTTACGTCTTGATATGTAATAGTCTCCAGTTATCCATTCTTTTGTTATTTCCAATACATGAGACCCTCTTTCCATGTCTTGTGCCTGGCTGCACAGCTCAGTGGTCAGAGCACTGGCCTCATAAACCAGTGGTTTCGAGCCTGTGACAGTGTTTGTGCACCCCCTGCTTCAAAGGGCAAAAAGAGCCCTTTAAATATTATCTGAAATTATAACAGTATCATTTCCTCCACAGGCCGGAAATATGTGTGAATTTCCACATTGCTGTTTGTCCTTCCACTTGAGGAGCAGCATTTGGAATGGCAGGAAGCAGCTGGCATCAGTGATGTTTGGCTGGAAGTACAAGGTGAAGCAGGAAAACTGCAGGTGAGCAATGGGGGAGGAGCACAAACCCAGGGCATCCGTCAAATACTTCCATTTGTTGCTGTAAATAGGTTCTGGTTTTGGAGTCTGAAATGGGACAGTAGAGCCAAGTGAGTGAAGTTCTGCTTTCTGGGGGTTGCTCTCTCTGAAAGCCTCCGGCACTCTCGTTGGAAGGTGTCCTTGTCAGTTTCGTTCTGTGGGTGAAAATGAGGTTCACTTCCCCGAGGGGGCATGGACACAGTCTTCCCACCTCAAACTTCAGTTTTGCTTGTCAGTTTTGCTTGTTGGTTCCTCAACGTGTTGATCAAGAAACCCGCACTGCACACAATTCATTGGGGAGACAATGGCCTGAGGTTGTTATCACTGGACAGTTAATCCAGAGACCCAGATAGTATTTTGGGGACATGTGTTTGAATCCAGTTGCAGCAGACGGCGGAATTTGAATTCAATGCAAACCTGGAATTAAGCGTCTAATGATGAGCATGAATCCGTTGTCCTTTAAGGGAAGTAAACTGCCATTCTTGCTTACATGTAACTCCTGACCCACAGCAATGTGGTTGACTCTTAACTGCTCTCTGGACATTTAGGAATGGGTAATAAATGTTAGCCTAGCCAGTGATGCCCTCATCCCGTGAATGAATTTAAAAAGTACGTCAGGAATTCCTCCTGTATGGAATGATAACTGATTCGCTTTGCCCAATCTTTATGCGGACTGAAGTCACCTGACTCTTGAAGTCAGTGACCTTTCATCATAGTTAGAGCTCTCCCTTTCTGCTGGTGTCTTCAATTTCCTGTTTAGTGCCTTCTGCTAAAATTACCACTAGTGTTGACTGGGATGTATATACATTGACCGCGGTCAATTGCAGTCCCTTGATGTTTCTAAACTGTACCCAGACTCCATTTCACCAGAACTAATATCCATTGTCATTACCATATTAATTTTATTCCGTAACCAGCAAAGCTGACCTACCTCCTCCTTCTTGTCAGTCCTTCTAAGAAACTGAATACCCCTGGAGCCCAGCTTCAGACATCATAAATGTTTTGGTTTCTGATTTACCAAAACACCTTGGATTCTGGAAAAGTCTGAGTGAAGTAGAAATTGGCAGTTGTAACACTGCTACTTAAGAAAGAAGGAGGAGCAAAAATAAGGAATAAAGCCAGTTAACATGATTTCAATCAGTTGGGAAAGTGCTTAATAATGTCTCTTCATTAAGTATGTTTCAGCAATGCACTTAAAACAAAAATCGTATCATCTGATTAAATCAACGTGGTCAATCCAGAAGAAGACATTCCATGATGGAGACAGGGCAGTTGCAGGTAAGTCCAAGGTCACCCTGGGGCCAGGCATGTTTGACAATTTTATTCCTTTTTCAGAGTCAAACAAGTGAGTTTGGAAAGAGGAAACCAACAGCTGCATAATACCTGGATTCCCAAGAGGCATTTTGTAGGGTGTCACACTGATTGCTAATAGATAAGATTGGGGCTCATGAACTGAAGGTAACATAGGAGCATGAAGAGAGAGTTGGTGAACATGCAGGACATAACACTAAGTGTTGTGGTGACTGTGACGAGAGGAGTACAAAGGATTCACAGGCCAATGTAAAGTTTGACTTAACTTCCAGGATGTTTTTAAGGGACTTTCAGGACAGATGAGACCATCCTTCCTCTTGACAGCTGACCAGCCAGTCTGGCCACCAAATAAATTCATAGACGTATTGGTCACATGTGGGCAGGCCTCCTGGTGCCTTCACCTCCATGGGCAATATACCAGGAAGGCTGTTAAGGGAAGATGGTGAAGATGGGAAACTGCATCCATGACATGATGCCCACGTTTACAAACAAGCCCTCCCCATATGACAACCGCGTACACGGAGATGAAGTGGAAAACAGCAGGTAACTGCTGGAACAGGTTTTGTGTTCTTTCTCAGGAAGGTTTGCTTTTAAAAAAGAATAAGCCCAGTGATGTCACAATGGTTTGCCTGTGATGTCATAAACACAAACAAGAATAAACAATAACTGCTGTGTGTCCTCACTTCATGTTGAGACAACGTGAGGTGAACATTGCAGACTTGTAGCTCTGCAGTTTCAAGTGCGCATCGCTTATTACTTTTCTCTCCCTCATCAGTGTAATTAGAACAAACACTAATTGAAGCGGAGGGAAAGGAGCAATACCTTCGTGGTATCACTCTTGGTTGTGAGAAGAGTTTTGAGGTAATTTGAATTCAGTATATACTGGACACTATTTGTCAAGAAATTGGATTTTAGTACGAATTTCAAAGATGGGAAAACTGGAAAAATGATGTGAATATGGGGTAACCCGATTGAATTGATGCGTGTATGTTGTAGGTCGCAATGGTTCCAGTACTTGCCAAAACCAAAATTATATTGGCCACATTTTTGTGTCCACTCTTTGATGGAGCAAAATGTTTCTTCTGGTCTTTGCTGAAGGTGATATTAGCAGGGAAAATGTTCATCTCGGATGACCATAAGATTCCATTATCACAACAATTCGCAAAAAAAAACAAGAATGGAATTCTCCCGTATAAATCATCTACTATTTATCCCTCAGTGAATGTTGTTTCAATGGAAAAGCTAATCATGACCAATTGTTATTCATGAAAACGTGCTTTCTGCACATTAACCAGTGCCTTTCCTACATTACAGCAGCCAAAAAATAGTATTTAGATGAAAAAGGCCCTTTGGGAAATCATTCCAGATATTCAAGGTGTTGGGTTAGAGCAAAGCTTTGTTGAGTTTCATTTTGACCTGAAGTATCTGGAAGGGTGATGTCCTGGCTGCTCAGTTGACAAGTTAAAGTGTTCAATTGTTGAAGGAAGACCAAGTAGGCAGTGAAGGGGCAAATGAATATTAGACATATGTAATGAGGCTGAGTCAGCAGTTGATATTTTTTGGTCTAGTATTTAAGTGTGATCATACTCTTTCTCTTTTCATGTTGAATTTGGTTTTTACTTTTATGGTGTTTTCATTTGTCTTTTAGGTTTGACGATACTTCACCTTTCTCATTCCTCAGACTCCAACCCACTTTGATTCTGAAAGGTATGAGTTATCATTAATTTTTCACAAAGCACAAGCTTCAATCCAGTTCCTTGTCTCCCTGTGTTCAGTCAGGCATTGACTCACTTATTCCAGACCTCACATGGAAATTTACCTTTCGAGACAATGGGAACTGCAGATGCTTGGCCTGCTGTGTTCATCCAGCCCCACACTTTGTGATCTTGGAAATATTCCTGCTCCTTTGTTCCATTTGCTCATACTCATCTCTGACATATTAAATTAGATTAGATTCCCTACGGTGTGGAAACAGGCCCTTCAGCCCAACAAGTCCAAACCGCCCCTTGAAGCATCCGACCCAGACCCATCTTCCTTTCACCCACACAACCCTCAACACTACGGGCAAATTAGCACGGCCGATCTACCGAGCCTACACATCTTTGGACTGTGGGAGCACCCAGGGGAAACCCATGCAGACACGGGGAGAATATGCAAACTCCACATAGTCAGACTGAGCCTGGAATCGAGCCCGGGTTCCTGGCACTGTGAGGCTGCAGTGCTAATCACTGAGCCACCGTGCCTCCCGTATCCGACGAGATTAAAACAGCAGCGGTCCATGACACCTGTGAAAAGTAGTAGTTGTCAGCCTTGCATCAATGACAGCAGCCTGACCCTGGAGTCAGACAGTTCTCAGTGTAATATCACTGAGCACAATGAGGACTGATGTGGCAGCCCCCTTGAGCGACCTTGACAGACTGAGCAATAGGTGACCCGACATCTAACTGATGTCTCTACAGTTTCCCAACTGTTTTCTCCCCACTCCCCACACCGGGTTCGGTCTCCCACTGGGCTGACTGTGTCCCACTCACTGGACTGCAGAAGTGTGGACTCTGAGAAGCTGACTGCCTCGGGTGTCCATCTGGCAGTGCCCATTTCCCTGTATTAATGCCAGAGACTGCTCTTGGTGAACCTATCCTGCATGAAGGCAGCCTCCCTTGCTTTGACTCTGGGTTACTCCCTTTATATTCTGCGACAGTGCTTCCAGGTTGTGTAGAGTGATTTTTATTCATTTATTGATGTGAAAGCTTTGTTGATTTTTATTTTGAGTGGCCTAAAAAGTCTGAAACCTGATGTCCGTGTTGGCTTAGTTAGGATTTTAAAGTTGTGTTTTCTAAGCAAGAGCAACATGATATCAGAAGAGCAAACAGATCATGGACAGATGTAACTACACTGAAGTCAGCATTTTATCTTTTTTGGTCCAGTATTTAATTTTTTTATGGCTGTCTTTCTCTTTACGTGTTTAATTTTGTTTTGTCTCTCATGATGTTTTCATTTCTCTTATAGATTTGACTATTATTTCCGGTCAGTCAGCTTGCCGAAGCAGTCAGATTTCCGTCATACTACTCTGAATAAAAATGGTATGGACTATCCTTGCTTTTTCACACACAACAAATTCCAATCCCCTGATTACTTATTCTTCATATTCCGATATATCATCCAACACACACTCACTCGCACATTCTTCCACGATGTGCAAGATGTTTTATATATTTGGTCACAGGTTTGTCCCATTTCATTCTGAGGGAGCTGAAATATTTGAAGGCTGATGCTCTCGTCTGCTCACTTGGCCTTTTAAAGTTTCAATTGTTCTAAGGAAGAACAAGGTGATATTGAAAGAGTAAATAAACATTTGTGTTGACAATGAGGGTTTGTCCTTATCAACTTCTCTCCGTGCCTGACATGCAGGTTAAACAATCACCAGCTGTCTCTCTCTCTCACTCATGTGAGCACAGCCCTATGATGTGGTGTGATAATGGTGACTTTCTTTTCGAAAGGTGGGTCACTTTGGAACAGACAAGCGGGTTTTTCTTGTGATAATCACTGACTGTTTATGTCAGGAAATATCTATTGCTGCACTTTTCAAATCCAAGCTACGTCCGATCGGTGTGAAATCTGGCGACAGACATTTTTCCAAAAATGTTGTCAGTTGGAGCTTCTGAAGTTGGAGTCTGTTGGGTTCATTCAGAACTTCAAGACTGCCATTTATGTTATGCTAGTGTATTCATAGCAAATGGATAAATGGTGGATAAATGGAGTTAAGAGAGAAACACATCATGATGTGATACAATGGAGCAAGCTCAAGAGACCTTATTCCTATGAATTCAGAAAATATAGTTTAAGTTCTGAGATATTCAGCAAGCAGACTGTCAGACAAATGGAGTAACAAAAGTATGCTGTGTACTAGGATAGAGATCTGTTCAAACTTTTCTAATTGGTATTAATTAAGTAAGCAACGTGCAAATTCTTCTTTTCAATTTAAGACTGAGATAGAATAGTCACCCAATTTACATTCATGATGAACGTAGAACAATGATATAATCATGAAGAGGAATTGTGTCCCTTGATGTAGTGTAGTGGGGGTGGTGAAAATAACTGTCATGTTTTTCGTAAATTTTTGACAATCATCATGACGAGAACTAACTTATAGCCACAAACTGGAGTGTGTTAATAGGGGTTAAGAGTGGACATTAGATGGTGTTTCAATCACTGGCCACTTTCCACTGCTCTGCCACATGCTGTGCCTGGCAACCTTCAGTTAACAAAGTCCAAATTTGAACCAGATTTGCAAATCAGTTCCTGAATTCAAAACAAGAAGAGAACATGTCATCTGTCAGGCAAGCTAGTGTGTTGTGGCATTTTGACTACGAGAGGTAAATAAAACGATGTTCATGTGGAACTCTACTTAATATTTGAAACCTGAATGTGCACACTTCAGTTGATTTTCTCCACTGCATAATTAACTTCAACTCTTCCATCCTGCTTTTATTGACATATTAATATCTGCTTGAGAGATTTCCTCCATGCCTGTTGATTGCTTACTAATTGCATATGTTCAATATGCTGTGAGAATGCACCAGTTTTGATTTATCGCCGCAAAAACTGTGCGTTGAGGGACTGTGATTTACTGTGCTCGTTTTTTTTTTCCTTTTTGCTGGCATTGTGAAAACTTAGAACACTGAAGGGCACATCCTTCCATAGATATCCTGCCCTTTCTTCTGTTACACCGTGCAATGAATGGGAAGGAAAGGAGCGGGAAGAATGATTATGAAGTAAATTTGAGTAGGGGAGCTGATAGCCTGGTACCACAACAGCAGAACAGATGGAAGGAATGAGTAGTAGGGTGAGAGAGGAAGGAACAGAGATTTCACCATTAAAAATGGTGAAAGCAATGTATTGACAGCTGGTAGCCTTTATTTTAGTAACGTATTGCAACCATTCAATAGTTTTGCTCTTTTAATATTTAAACATGGACATTACATAATTTCTCTTGCTGAGATTGTCAGCATGGTCATAAAACATCAATTTATTTTTAATGTTATTTGTCTTACTGGATCAAAATATGGTGACACATAAACAATTTGAGCTTCAAAATCTCCCCTTCCCCTACAGCATCCCAATACGAGCCCAACTCATCCCCGCCTCCCTAATCTGTTCTTCCTCTCACCTATCCCCTCCTCCCACCCCAAGCCACACACCATTTCCTTCTGTCTAACCTCATCCCACCCCCTTGACCTATCCGACCTCCCCAGCCTGATCTATCCCTCCCACCTCCCCACCTACACTCACCTTTACTGGCTCCATTCCTGCCTCGAAGCTTCTCTGTCTCCTCCCCACCTAACTTCTCCTCTATCCATCTTCGATCTGCCTCCCCCTCTCTCCCCATTTATTTCAGAACCCTCTCCCCCCTCCCCCTTTTCTGATGGAGGGTCAAGGCCCGAAACATCAGCTTTTGTGCTCCTAAGGTGCTGCATGGCCTCCTGTGTTCATCCAGCTCCACACTTTGTTATCTGTGTTTGAAGGTTATGCTTTTCTTCAGTCATGCTTTTTTATACTTGTGTGGGGTAAAGTTCTTAAAACGGCAACTTCATTTAATTGAAACACATTTTGTCCAATTTTGTATTACTTGGAACAAGTCTTGGAAATACATTTCCAGTCATTACAGACAATTCATAATTCTGACAGAACCGGCCAGCTACTCTGGCAAAGTTGAGAGGTTCACATTGGATTTCAAATTTCAAATCAGGCTCCTTAAAGAGTGCTCCAATTCCCTCCATTGCTGACATGCTCCACCCTGACCCCTGCCCAATCCCAAAGGTATATTCATCTGCTGACATGAAGGAAACTGAATTTGATATAGGGGTGCTTGATGCGATTTGAACTGTGAAGTTCTTTGTGAGAGTTCTTAATTTCTTTTGCACCCTCCACAGTATCAAGTATGATCATCCTTAGGCAGCACATTGGAAGAGACCTTGCATGGCAGGAGCTGTGGAACAAAAAAAAACATAGGTTTCCTTTTTCTTCAGTTTCTCCCTCCTTCTATTTTCCTCCAAGTCAGCAAACATTTTACACCTCTCTGTTTTCCTACCAGTTATGTAAGCTTGCTTTCAAGAGTAATTAGATTCCTAAAAACAATATTGTTCAGAAATGTGAGGTCAGTGATAATGTTAGCAGAGAGTTCAAATGTGATCGAAGCCGGACTGTCCTGTTTCCGGTAGCTTGCTGTGGCCTCGAGCTGTAGACAGAAGTTGCTGCACATAATTCCACATTTACTCTGTTGTGGAAACTTTCCGGCCCGTCTGATGACTGGATTGAAGTAGAAATTGAGAAATAGTGGGTGGTCAGCTGAAGGGATTTAATATTAAATGTTTATTTACTTAAAATGATGGTTTAATATTCTTGAGATCGATACAAAATAACTCCAAGGCTCAAATTTCTGTTTTATTTGAATCTAGCTGGCCATGTTTCTGTGATGTTTTGACTTTAACTTTGTATTTTCTTCGAATGGTTCAAGTAATAAATGAAGTGACCAGCTGCTTTATCATTGGATTGAACATATTGTGTCTCCTCATCAATGGTATTCCCCTCCAACCCTTCAATGCTCATATCTTTGCACTTCTAATTCCGGCCACTTTGATCTTGCCTGCATGCTTGATCTTCTTTATTCTGTCATTGGTGCGTTCAGCTACCCAGTTCTGGGACACTGTTCCAAAACATCTCCTCTTTGTCCTCAAAACCAATCTTTCTGACCAAGCTTTTGGTGACCTGCCCTAGTTTTAGCTTCATGAATCTTGGAGCGATTTTTAAATGATTATGTAAATGTGAAGCATTTTGAAATATTTCTACCGTGTCAGAGATCTATACAAATAAACGTTGTTCCTGCATCACATTTACTTTTTAAATTCGTACTCTCTGTAGGCATCAGGAGATGAGCTTCCATCACATCTCGCTGTCGATACCTCCAACGTTCAAATTCTTAACTCTGAGACCTCAAAAAGACTCGTCGAAAATTTTGTAATCGCTCTCATGAACAAGGAGCGTTTCTACATCCGCATTTCTTTTCGACATACAAACCATATGCCACTGCTGAAAGTGTGTTGTACATCCTCCTGGACAAGTGAGCATAAATCTTATGAGCATCTCCTTTGTTTCAATGTAATGATAGAAAAGTATGTTCTGTCGAGTAATTTTTGTTATTAATCCTTCTGGCAATGAATCGCTGAAACTAGCCATATGGAAACAACTCTCAGTAAACTGAGAATCTCCATCCAACCCTCAGTAAGGGAGACTATTTTTTGTTCATTGAAGACACGAACTTACCTGCACCCCAATCCCTTGGACGTTAAGCTCTGCAAATTTGGGCTTTAACTTTCATCCAGCTTCATCAGAAAAGTCCACATATTTTAAAGTACAATGGAAGATTTTATTCTTCACACAGATGGTTTTATCCTCCATCTTCTGCCTAAAAGGTCCAGATTCAAATTCTATCTCCTATGTCATGTGTCAAAATAAGTGTGAATAACTTGATTAAAAGTAATTAGACTTGACGTCCTTCATAAAGAGAGACTGCAGTGGGACTGATGAGCTTGTTTGTTTACGACAAGGAAAAGCAGTCCTTCAGCTCTCCTGTTTTGTGTCCCCATCGCCTTCCAATATCCCTGATCCCAAATGGTGGCACAAATCATGTTTAAGCTCCCTGCTAGTGATTTGGGACAGAAGTGAATAAAACATACTCACAAAACATAATGCTGAGACAGGTGCCAATGTATTTTTGATTATTTTTTCGCAATAATGAAGCGATCGAGAACCAGTACAATACAACGATTAAAAAGTGTGGTGAATGTATTAGGACAATGTCTAGACCTTGGTATTAAAGATAAACAGTGACGTTGACTTCCTTCAATGCTTTTTATGTAGTTTGGAGCTTCCTACAACTATGTTTGGAATATTTAATTTTCTGCGTGTAGTGAATGGAAAAATGTTATTTTAATTGAAAGAAGCCTATCAATTGTCTGTAATAACAAAGTGTGGAGCTGGATGAACACAGCAGGCTAAGCAGCATCTTAGGAGCACACACGCTGACGTGTCAGGCCTAGACCCAGCTTTTGTGCTCCGAAGATACTGCTTGGCCTGCTGTGTTCATCCAGCTCCACACTTTGTGATCTCAGATTCTCCAGAATCTGCAGTTCCCATTATCTCTGATCAATTGTCTGTAAGTCTGTGTTGGGCACAACAATCAAAGTTTGGAAGCTGAGTTCAGGGTGAGGAACCTTCATTGCAAAACTGAAATGTTGGTCAAATGAATGTCTGCTTCCAACTGAAATATGCAGGAATACCGCAATTCTGTAATAATGGGTGAAATGTTTTTCAAATGACATCAGTGATGGTTTCTCTCGTCACCTCAGTTTTTATACATTAGTTTTTTTGCATGTTGGGTGAGGATTGAACAGTTTATGTACTTCACAAATGGTTTTTTGGGGTAACTGATCAAAACTCAGTTCGGGGACAAAGCGATTCTCACCACTGCTGACCTTCAATTGATGTACCTCTGACATTAGAGGGATATCCCTGGGGAGGAAAAGTTTCCCAAATGTGCTATGTTTATAAAATTTGAGAAAATCAGCAAATAACCAGAGATGATTAGATTTTTCTTCAAAGCAGTAAGCTAATGAGCTGGCTTTCATGAACCCAGTGGGTTGCAGAAATCAATCCAGCTGGACCTTTCAAAAGTGAATTTGGGTTTCTCTTTTTGCCTGTGGCCAAAATATTCTCTTTCTTTGCCCAAGTAAATAAATGTTCCAGCAGAATAATTCCAGCAATAAGCTTCTGAGTTTTTAAAAAAAGATGGCCCATACTTGCCGTAGAATTTGAAACATCACAGCTCACTCATGTGTCTCACGTTATCTCTCAGAGGTGAGATAGTGGACAACGATTCTTCGCAGATTATTACTTTCTTATTTGCTTTTGTGTTCGGCCGGTGGTCATCTTAGATGATGGTATTCTTTTAAAGGTAAAGCGAAAATTTCATAAAACCAAGGAATCTCAGCAAACTGTGGTTTGTTGAAATTTGAGGAGTTTGGTTCTCATTAAACTCTAAGGTAGCTGTGGTTAAGACAATCATCTGTTATATTTACTGTCTCCTCCTTTCACAATGTAGCTGTTTATTACTTTGGCTGCTTAGATCTCTAACTTGTCCATTGTCTTTTGGTGAAAGTCTCCATCTGCAGGGAGATTCTTGGAGATTTTAAAAAGTCAACAACAAAATGGCTTCCATGCCATTCAAAAGTTCAAACCCATTTTACCAATTGGACAGATTTTGTGTTTAAGATTAGTGTTTGAGCCAACCATTTTAATTCGGCTAAAAGATCATCATAATTCAACGGATGTTTATAGTATCCGTTCACCTTACAGGCACCCTACATTTCAAAATTTTCCTTTATCCGTGGTGAAAGGGAGGAACAGTCTGACTACACGCTCCAGTTATTTTGGTGTTCTGTAATTAGATCCAGGGAATTCATCCCTTTTTACGTGAGTGTTCTCATTTACTGAGGTTTTTATTTGAGACTGAGAATTAACTTGAGTTCAAAATGGTTAGGATCGTATAGTATGAGTATAATTTTAAAAAATCTCTTCCTGCCCAAGTTTTCCAAGTGTTGACGATCAGTCCATGACTTCTGAAGGAATGAATTTATGACTGACAGATTTGGTGATGTGACAAAGATGGGCTAAAAAATTAACCTTAGAGGACTTCGGAATACTGCAGAGAAATATAGGTTTAGCAAGTAGTCAACGATCTGACAAATAGAGTTGTATATGGGTAAATTTGAAGTCCATTTTGGCAGAAAGAATAGCAGTTTTGTTTTTATTGAGGGAGATTGCATTGCTCTGAGATAGAGTGGAATCTGGGTATCCTCGTGCATGAATCACAAAATGATCATGCACAGACACATTAAGTAATTTGGAAAGCAATTAAATGTTTTCATATTATCATGAGGGAATTTAAACACAAAATTAGGGATCAATGGTGAGCCCATGCCTTGAATGATTTTCTTTGTATTGGTCAGTATATTTCAATGGTGGAAGTAAATATATTCGAGGCAGTTCAGAGCAGGTTTACCAGAATAATACCGAGACTAAGTGACTTGTCTTACAAGGAAAATTTGCACAGGCAAGGCTTGCATCAGTTGGTGTTTAGGGAAGGAAGAGGCAACGTGATTGAAACAAAAAAAAACCTGAGCATTTGTACAGGGTCGACATGGAGACAATGTTTCCTCTTACGGAAGAGACAAGAATGAAGGGTGAGTGTCTAAAGGGCAGTGGTTGTCAATTTAAAACAGTGATTTTTTTAAAATCTCTCAAAATGTAGGTATTCTTTGGAGTTTTCTTCCAGAAAAGATGGTAAAAGCAGAGCTCTGGAATATTGTAAATGCAAAGATAAACAGATACTTGTTGAGGGAGATAAGGTGAAAGGTCATTAGGAGAGGCAGGAATGCAGATTTGACGTTACGATCAGATGAGACAGAACCACATTGAATGCTTTACTCTTCTCTCTTTGTATGGGAAGTGGCAGGTATGCTGGAAAATGCCAAATTGGAGTTTCAGTGCAAAGTTTTAACAAACTCGGTAATCAAGGCTTCAAATGCCGAAATCCTGACCCTTGAGATGTTTTTCAGCGGCTGGATGCAAATTGCAGATTCAAGCTTGTTCAAAATCACTTAGTTTGTGCTGTATGACCAATTGCAGATATGGAAGCTTTGACACCTCAGAGGCAGAAGAGATTCCAGTAATCGATTCAGTGAGCACAAAGTAAGCTTTAGTCGAATGTGTGACTTAATTAAGTTTCAGCCAAAATACAACAATGTTAAAAAACCTGCTGGCACTTCCTGTAAGATCTGTGGAGGGCCTTCCTCCCACAGCAATGCAGCAAACACTGGACAGCAGCAGTCATACTAATGAAGTTGCTTGATTGTATCAAAAATCTACACAGATTTTGTTAGTTTGAAAAGAAAAGTTGTATCAACAGAAAAGATCCAAAAGTGTTGAGTGAAAAATTGCTCATCCATTCACTATTCAGACCTCCATTGGTCGCCAAACATTTAGATAGCTGAGCTCTGAATTAAGTATACAACATGTCGAAGAATTGATTTTCCTACCTCCTCCCCTCCCCTCAGTCTGCCTGTGGTGTCTTTCAAATCTCCTGTGAAGGTTTTGAAGAAAAACCTACTCCCAGTACATCTGGAGGGTGATCTATTTTATAAAAACAGTTGACCAAAGAATGAAATAGAGGCAGAGCTGCAATCTTTTCTTTGCTGTCATTACGGTTGGTATTGCTGAGCTTATACAAAAGAGATTTGCAGGCCAATGTCCACTGTAGGAGTTGGGAAGCTCCAATATTTGCCAGAGAGACAGACATGTGCAGCTCTCAGCTGGTGACTTAATTCATGCCCAGTGAGTCATTAAACCTGCTACTTTGCCCAATGCTGACAACACAGTATAATGGTGCAGAAGAGAGTTCAGCTCTCCTCATGAACTCCCCTCCACTTTGCCAAGAATGTCATGTCTCAGGCCAAGGCCAGTTGACTTGGGACATTCAGCCCTGTATGTAGAGACAGTATCTGAAGTTCTTCACTGGAAAGTTGGTTGCCCTTCTATATTTGGGCCTGGAGCTCATTGTTTGAGATATTTTTAGACTTTGCAACAAATATAAAATGTTGAAGAAATGGATTTGTTACATCCTTCTGTCTCTCTCTCTCTCCGTCTCTCTTTACTTCCACTCTCCAGTTTCATGGTCTTATCCTGTAAACTATCGTTCAGGGTTTGGGGGAGACCAATCATCATATTCTGTAGTTGCGTCTTGACCCGTTGTTACAAAATTAGCTGTCAATGGCACGAAATGCCGACTCAATATCTTTCAGGTGTGTGGAGATAATTTTCTTGTGGATGTGGATGTTTGCTCAAATTTACTTGATAACACTTTGAGGACCATTTGCAGATCACCTGAAAGTGCAAACTACAAGGTAGGTGGGAAACCATGCACTCTAAAATCTATCATGAAAGAGTAAATTTGAATACAATAAGTGGTTAAGGTTTTGCTTTATTCAGAGTACAAGGAATACAAAGGAAACTGCCGATGAGCTAAGAATTACTGGGTACAAGTATTTGTTTAAAATGACATTCTTCACAACTAATTTCAGCAGCAGGAACAATGCTAACATTCCGAGCTGTGAGGAGCTTGAAAATCCAATTCCTCCAGAGACAGTTGCTGAGATCAGAAAATAAGTATTGATCCAATGTGTGAGGAAATGATGCTTTAATCAGAATACAACTATGTGAAGGGCAACCGCTGGAGGCCGCCATTTTCAGGAACATTATTGAGAGACTTTCTCCTGAAACTTAGCAGCATCTGTGGAGAGAAAGCAGAGTGGGCATTTTGAGTTGAGGTTCCCCTGTTCAGAACTTCGCATCTCTGAAGACGTGTCGCTTGGCTCAACTTGAACTCTGTTTTCAGTCTGTAGATGCTGCAAAACCTGTAGAGTTTCTCCAGCAATGTCTGCTTTTCTTTCAGCTTGTCGGCTTCTGTAGTTTGTTCTTTTACATTAAAGAAACAGTTGGCTGTTGTTCTAATATTTGCTCTGTTCTTAGTGTTGTTAAAAGAAATTTTAGATGGTAGATCGTGGTTCATGCTGCAGGCCTTCTGCTGGATCTGAAACCTGGAGGCCTTGGCCGATTCCAGCGGTGACCAATGAAGAGATTATTGCCGGGTTACTCACCAGTTGACGGTTTGGCTCAGTTTTGACAGCTGCTGGTCCAGTGAAAGAGAAGGCAGATCAGCATCTTTCTCAGCCCAACTGTTAATGCTGATTGTCACTGAGGTTATGTAAGTGGGCGCCATCAGGGAAATGAGGGAGGCAGTCCTTAGATGTCAGGGAGAGCCCAGGTGAAAAAGAGAACTGGCCCATGTCACATAGCTTTGCAATGTGTAGGTGGTAAACTCCCTCCCTGCCATTTTCCTAATCCTCCCACCTCCAATTTAATTGTCAGCGAATTATTGGCCATGCATTAACACACAGTCTTTAATGGAATATTTCTTGTTCAAACATTGGACTGTGCACTGCTGGTAAATATATTGAAAAACTTGACTCTCTAACTCTGTTTGCAGTGTTATTACATGTCCCACCTCCCCGCATCGCCCAAAAAAATCCAGACCATTGTGCTTTGAGAACTTGTGTGAAAGTTGAAATTCCTTCTTCCTTGCAACTCCCCCAGCTTCTCTTCCAGACTCAACTCCTGTCACTTGCAAACCACCTGTTAGAGCTTGGAAGGGAAAAACAAATCTCGATCTATTGTAGTTACATACATCAGAAATGTTGCCTGTTTAACAAATCCAGTTGAATAGGACTTGAAAACTTGAGAGGGCTTGTCATCTGAAGAGTGGTTGAGGGTTTTGGTTCAGTTTAGGATGGAGTTTAGAAGGATGGGAGGGAATTTCATTGGCACTTACAGAATATTGAGAGGCCTGGAAGGATTGTACATGGAACAGAGAAGATGTTTCCACTCAGAGGAGAGATTAGGACATGTGGGCACAGTCGCGGAGTGAAGAGGCCAACCTTTAGAACGAAGGTAAGAAAGAATTTCTTCAGTCAGGGAGTGGTTAATCTGAGGAAAACATTGCAGGAAGCCGACGTCATTAGGACTATTTAAGATAGAGAGAGAGATGGGTTCTTGATTAATAAGGGGATCAAGGGTTTCAGAAGAAGGCTGGCGATTGGGCTTCAGAAACGTCACAGCCAGAATTGAATGGCAAAGCAGACTGAGGAGGTCGAATGAGCTAATTCTGCCCCTAAATCTTATGGTCTTATGGATTTGACACTAAATATTTCAATGGTCCTTTTGTGAGGAAGCCACTTCTGGGTGCAAGTGCTTGTTTAAAATGTCTTTAATTTTTGCCTTATATAGTCAGGAAGGCAAATGCAATGTTGGCATTTATTGTGAAAAGACATGAATCTAAAAACAGGGCTGTACCTCTGAGGCTTTATAAGGCTCTGGTCAGGCCATACTTGGAGTACTGCATGCAGAGTTGTGCCCCATATCTCAGGAAGGATGTACTGTCCCTGGAACGGGTTCAGAGGAGGTTCACGAGAATGGTCCAGGGAATGGAAACCTTAAAATATGAGGAACGGTTGATGACTCTGAGACTGTACTCATTGGAGTTTAGAAGGATGAGGGGTGATCTAATTGAAACTTTCAGAATACTGAATGGCCTGGACTGAATGGTTGTTGGGAAGATGCTTCCATTGGTAGGAGAGACGAGGCCCCGAGGGCACAGCCTTCGAATGAAGACAAGACCTTTTAAATTGGAGATTTGCAGAAACTTCTTCAGCAGATAGTTTTGAATCTGTGAAATTCACTGCCACAGAAGGCTGTGGAGGCCAGAAAATTTAAAACTGAGACAGATAGGTGCCTGATTATCACGGGGATCAAGGGCTATGGGGAGAGAGCAGGAGAATGGGGTTGAGGAACTTATCAGCCATGACTAAATGGCAGAACAGACTCAATGGGCCGAATGGCTAATTTCTGCACCTATGTCTTTCGGTTTTGTGGTCTTAAATAATTGCAGGTCTAAAATCTTTGAGAGCCCAAACTCTGAGAAAGATGAAGAACCAAGTTCACCAAAAGAGACAGCAACAATTTCAAAGTAAGTTTCACCCTTCTGTGCTTCATTCGTAATACATACCATGAAAAGAAATTGCTGTGAATATAGTAGCTCTTGAAAGATTATATCGCCATTCAAGACAATAAAAATCACATTAAAGAAACAGCTTTAATCCCTCCGAGGCCATTGCCAGTAATTAAATCAATGACACATTTCAGCCTTTGATCGACAGAAAACATTCAAAAATGTTCAGTGAAAATTTGATTGGCCCTCAACATCCAGACCTTGGTGGTCTAACTTGCAACAATGCTAAACTGTGAAACCTCCCACCTCCCGTCAAATGCACCAGCCAATGTAACTGGAGTGACCTACATATTTTCTCTGAAAATTTGGAAAGCAAACCATCTAGTGTAGTCATTCATCTGGACTTTGACCAAATGAGGACTTGAAATACAGAGCATTTTGGGATTCAAAATTTATTTTCAATGTTGACAAGTCATTTGTAGATGCAAATCCTTTCCTTAATTTGTGCTTCATGTGCACTTGCAGCTGCAGATATTTTGGCCGTATAGATTGTCGGGTGGGTGGGAATCAAAGTTTGCCAGGCATCTGTGTAACCATGAGGAAGCAAGTTTGATCAGAAATACTTTTGATGTGTTTTAATTCTGCAACATTTGGAATGGAGCAGTATGAAAAGGGAATGATGGGGAACCATTGATTTCAAAACTTTTTGTGCAATGTAATGAATGCCACTCCAGACTATGGCAGTCACATTAAAGTGTCTGCTGGACTGCTTTCCGAGAAAATTCATGGTAGAGACATTTGTCTTAAATGATAGCATCACCGTTGAAGCATCCAAAACACTGAGATGGGAAATTGTTTTCAGATCAATATTGAGGTTATATTTCTGGACAATGTGGCTCTGGTAAAATTGCTAAAGAAATGGGTTAATCTCCTCTACCCCACCTCAGCACTTCTCTGCGTTCCTCCTTCCTGCTCAGCTACACCCTCCCCACAAACTTCCTCCAAGTTCATTGAAGTGTCCTCCAAACGTCTGTGACATTTGAAGAAATATTTCTAACAATTAAGAATGTGACCTGCTCCCCATGTCCGAGCCTTTGTATTTCTCCCATACAATATTGCCATTGAATAATTTGCATTTTGAATTATCTAAGTTGGCCATCTGCCATGTGTATCCATGGAGTCAGGCAGAGACCTGGAATTAATCCTGAGTTTATTCTGTCCAGGTCTTTAAGGAAACTCAGAACTTTTAAAGGAGCAGGAAAGAAAAATGATTTTTTTTTCAGCAAAACAGCCAATGGTGACTAATCTGACCTTAAGCTTCAGTGAATTTGAGCAATGACAAATTCCTACATCAGTGCTCCGAATCAAACTATGAGTTACAAGCTGTGCTTGTGAGGGTTGAATTGTCAATAGTCTGTAAAGAGCTTGAGTTTCTTTGCCAGAGATGAGGAAGTTAAACTTAAATCCTCTCTTTTGGGATGTTTATTGTCTGTCCCAGTGCAGAGGTTCTTAATTTGACCTCTTTACACCTCATCTACCCACTGGCTCCCCCTCACAGCCAAAATAAGATAAGAGTGCCAGAAATTAAAAATGTGATCATGTGCACAAGTAAAATGATTTATTTGGTGTTTTGTGACCAGTTGCAGCTGTGAAAATGTTGACATGTCACACTGTGTAGTGGGTGGAAACCTAAGTTTGTCAGAAACTGAAGGAGTAATTGACAAGTAAATTTGATGTGACGACAGATTAAACCTGTTGTATGGTATTTGGAATCTAATACTGTGAAAGCAAACTGTTGGGTATTGCTGTAAGATTATGTCAGGGTTGCCTCAGGAAGATACCCCAATTGGCAGTGCAGTGAGCACCAATCCAGACAATAGCAATCACATGAAGCAACTGCTTCACTGCTTCTGCAATGTTTGGCTTACTTTAAGAGATGGAATAATGTTGAATTAGCATAAAACTTTCAAAGCTTTTCAATGGTAGATTGAATTTTGCTTGTCTTTCAGTATCAAGTTCTTGCACAGCGCAGAAACGGCTTTCAACAAGGGTGAAATACTGAAGAAATGGTTTTCTCTCCTTTTTGCCCTGCTCTGTCTCTTCCAACCCCTACCCCAGCACTGCCTCAGTATGAAGGCCTGTGGGCATCCTGTGGAAGTCAAAAGAACCCCTCTCTCAAGACTGTGATTTTTTGTTGTTGAATTGGGTTGGATTTAATTCTGGCCGAGTTTGCCTGTTCTAAATGACTTAATTTGTTCTCTTTGATCAATTGCAGTTCTGGAAATGTTGACAGTGCAAATGGTGAGGAAAATGGAAGTTGTGGTTCTTCAGGATCCAGCGAAATAATTGCTCAGTAAGTTTAATGCATGCATGACAAAGTGAATCATGATTCAGAATATGACAAAGCAGTAGGAAATAGCTGGGGAGCTAGCAGTTTGTGCAATGTTATACAGCCATCAAATGGTAATAGCCCAGAGACAATGATTTGATGTTTGTACCAGCTCTCAAAGAGGGATTTGCCTACGTTCACTCCTAAGTCCTTTTACTGTGTAATACTGCGAAACCTCTCCTTTTGAAAATTGTAGTTCACTTTTGAAGACCGCAATTGAAGCTGCATCCACCACACTATTCGGCAGAGCTTTCCAGTTCCTGAATAGGCTATTGAAAAAAAAAATTCCTTGTCACCATTGGTTCTTTTTGCTGATCATCTTAAATCAGTGTCCTTTTCTCCTTAAGCCTTCTGTCACAAGGCACCGATTGTTCTTATCCATTCTAACCAAATCCCTTATGATTTTGAACACTTTTGAAATCACTTCTTAGTTTTCTCCAAGAACAGCCTGAGCTTCTTCAGGCTCTCCGCAGGGCTGTCTAGTTTGTCATCTCTGGTAATATTTTTTGGGAATGTTTTGTGCACCCTGTCAAATCCCTTCCTGAAGTGTGATTGGTAAATACCAGAGTTGAGGGCATATCAGGAGTTTTTTTTTATAATGATTTGTCAGAACATATTTGTTTTTCATACAATGCTCCAATTTTTAAAGTTCAGAATCCTGATGATATCTTCAACCTGCACTACCACTTCTATAATTTGTGCGCACACACATACACTATATATCGAATATCAGACATGGATCATTTCAGGAAGCACCATATCATAAGATATTTATTTTGGCTCCAGAAGAGAAGAAGGAACAATCCAGAATAATTTTGATTTGGAGGAGGTCCAACTTCAAAAGGAGCAAGAAGGCGTTTGCAGCAAGTAAGTTTGAACACAAGTTTAGGCAAAACTGCAATTAGCCTGTCTTACAGCAGGAGGTTGTTTAGTGACAGTGTCAGAATGTTCCCACAAGCGGGAGAGTGTGGCAAATGGTACAAATGATGAGGATTATTGATGACCCCAGTGTGTACCGAGTTAATTATAAGTAGTTCAGAAGGGAAGTGTTGAACTAAATGATGCTGGCAGCTAATGTTAAAAGGGAATCCGAATGTCGTCCTCCATTGTGAGCAGTGAAAGGGTAGCGAAAGTGGGGCTAATGGTCATAAATCACTGTTTAATCTTCACAGAGGTAAGGGCCTGGCTGCGATACTATTCAGAAGAAGTTGATGTCCAATTCACGATGAAAAGTAAATAGTTGAGACAAGGATGAGCTGAGGTTGGGCAGCATTTTAGAAATGTGAACATTAAACAACTGCAGATGCTGGAAAACTGAAACGAAAATGGAAATTGCTGGAAAAGCTAAGCAGGTCTGGCAGCATCTGTGGCGAGAAAGCAGAGTTAACATTTTTGAGTAATTTGAGCCACTGAGCTTTTACAGCAATTTCTGCTTTGATTAGAACGGCTGGTTGTCCCTGGTGTTGGTAACTCAGAAGGAAGTGAATTGTAGACAACTGAGGATACTGAGATAGAGAAAAATAGCTTGAGGCTGCAGTGGCACTTTGCACAACAACCTAATGCTGTTTGAATGCAGGGGTGGTATCAGAGGACTGGAGGATTACAACATGTACTATGTTTATATTCAAAAGTGTGTGGATAAATCCAGCAACTAGATTCATCTTATTGGTGGGACAGCATCACAGGAACTGTAATCCCAGTCTCAAGCAAGAATACTTGGGGAGCATATGGGCTAACATTTTATGCTGACTCAGAAATCTTCACCATCTGGTGTGTAACCTGTTTAATAAAACCATCTGATGGAGGCTTCTAATTCTGAATCTTTAATTTTCATGGGTATTTTAATGGATTTAACTGAAGATAAAAGGGTTTGCTTGAGGTGTTTTAAATTGTTCTTCATGTTCAGTTGCAGCTGTGAAAGCGTCGAGTCTGAACACGGTCCGAATTCTGATGAAATTCAGAATTTAAGTTCACCAGAAAAGGGAGCGACAGTCAAGAAGTGAGTTTGATCCAAAATGTGACCATGTTATGCTTCATTTGCAATACAGTAGTGTATAAAGGGAATGGCTGGAGAGCTGGTGGCCATAGGCTGGATAATCAGAAATCTCTTCATGAAGGCAGCGATGTTTCCATGCTGTATGACTCTGTAACACATACCACAGAAACAAATACACAGATATCATTCCAGATCATGGCACATTGATGAAGAAACAGCTTCTGAGTTTTTTTCCTATTCTCTCCCTAATTCTGAGGAACAAGCAATACAAAGCACAAGCAGCAGTTGCGTGTGAAGGTGTTGAGTTTATCTCAGACTGAAATTTCTGGACTAGTAGCAAATGTAAGCTATTGAAGAAGTGGCTTCACTCCTTGCACCTGCTCCTTTCCCCTGTTACCACCAGCCGCCACCACTGCTGGCGAGCTGCTTTGGCCCTCAAGGGCATTTCTGGTAAACTTCCTGAGGAAATTTAAAGAACGTATTCACTATTTTATGCAGTTTTACATTTAGAGTGTGACCT
Source organism: Stegostoma tigrinum (assembly GCF_030684315.1). Lineage (NCBI taxonomy): Eukaryota > Metazoa > Chordata > Chondrichthyes > Orectolobiformes > Stegostomatidae > Stegostoma > Stegostoma tigrinum. Next base: position 518,844 of record NC_081360.1, read on the forward strand.
TGTTTCATAAAGTTAGCTGATCACAGCTTGGGATGCTGAATTTTGAGACTTCATTTTTTTATTTTACGGCTGGCAACCAATTGTAGACCTAAACACCATCTCAATTTGCTTTTTCTTTTGTGGTTTATGATAAATCGCAGAAGCATAGACTTCAACAGATCAAGCTTTCTAGAAGAATATAATTTCAGTCCTGCAGAAAAGGAAACACTAATGAAAATGTAAGTTTGATTTGACATGCAGTGAAATTGTATTTTCAATGTGAAATTTAAGAATGTGAGAAGAATTGCTGGAGAGCCAGAAAGACCTGTAAAATAATGTAGAGCCTTTGTCATGAATATATAAGGCACCCAAAACAGGATGGCAAACGGCACTCCAACCCATAACAATCACATTCAAGAAGCTAAATAATAACTGAAAGAATCACGGACACTGCAACTCAGGGACAAAAACAAAGTTGTTGGAAAAGCTCAGCATTTCTGGCAACATCTGTGACGGTAAGAACAGAGTTAATGTTTCAGGTCTGGGTGACCCTTCCAGTTCTGAGGGAGGGTCGCTGGACCCAAAATGTTAACTCTGTTTTTGCATTAAAGAAGCTGCTTGCCTTGCATGTCCAATGATTGCATTATTCCTAGAGATTGGCTTGTTAATATTTTTCAGTGTAAATCATCCAAAATTCTTTGTCTTTTGGAATTGTTTGTCCTACATGATCACGCTTTTGGGGTTGTTTATCTCAGATTGTCATTAATCTAGTTTGTGATAATGATGCATTATTGCAGGAATGGTTTTCCTCTTCACACCACTTTATTAGAAGTTATCCTGCAAACTTCCTGTGAATAGTTGAAACCGAATTATACCGCTATCTAGAGCAGTCAGATACTTGGCAAGTGGTTTGTTTGTGGTGTCCTGACTTTGGTAGCCCTCCGACTCCATGCTGCTGTTGTACGTTTTGCACATAATCGATCTTGAATTAATACTTCCTGAATCTATGAAATCCAAATAATCTCATGAAATCATTTTTCATGTTTGAAGTTTGCCAACGAAGTGCTTTCAAAGATATTTGACTGTAGAAAGCATCGCACAAATGCATCTCCAGCTGGAATTCTAGTTATTTTTGAGCTATACCAGATAGCTGAGGTTGTTTTACTGCTCTGAATAAGATTAGATTACCTACAGTGTGTAAACAGGCCCTTCGGCCCAACAGGTCCACACTGTTCCTTGAAGCATCCCACTCAGACCCATTCCCCGAACACGAAGGGCAATTTAGCACACGGCTGATCCACCCAGCCTGCACATCTTTGGACTGTGGGAGGAAACTGGATCACTTGGAGGAAACTCACTCAGACATGGGGAGAATGTGCAAACTCCTCACAGACAGTCGCCCAAGGCTGGAATCAAACCCGGGACCCTGGAGCTGTGAGGTGGCAGTGCTAACCACTGAGCCACCATGCTGCCCTGCATGTCACTTTGGCAGCATGGGGTTAAAGATGGGATTATTCTGGTTTGTCTGGCCGTTCGATTAAACTCTGTGTTTTTTGATTAAGACAAAAGAACACTTATCCAATAGATTTGAGTGCTGGACTGGACTTGGGGACTTTAAAGTTTGAAATTCTTATCTTTATATATACAGTGATTTATTTTCTTTTGTACATGGTTTGTTTATTCATTTATTTTGTTTTCTTGAGTTGATATTGTTTGTCATTTTTATAATCAAGAAAGCCAATGCCTGAAGGGCCCAGCACAGATAAATTACTTGTGAGCAAATACAAAGGCAAATTTTTGCAGTATTGCATTGAGAAAAATGGTCAATTTGAGGGAGTGAGGATTTTCAGGGAATATTTTTACTTCAGATGCAATAGCAAGCGTTCACAACTGGGCTGCACTGAAGTTTGAAAGAAAGCTCAAACAATTTATGAAAAATGCAGCAAAGGAAAAATCCCTCTTGTTAATCAAACAAATAGGACACAGTTGGCCAGGCAGCATCAGAGGAGCAGGAAAACTGATGTTTCGGGTCTGGGCCCTCCACCAGAAATTTTCTGAAGAATGGTCCAGACCTGAAATGCCAGCTTTCCTGAGCCCCTAGCCTGCTGTGTTCATCCAGTTCCACACCTTGTTATCTCAGACTCCAGCATCAGCAGTACCTACTAACTCAGAACACAGTTGGGATGCCTTGTGCATTGCTATTCACTCTAACCCACCCAGTTGGCTTTTTGGGTAAATGAAACAAAGTTTTAGAAATCTAAGCCACAGGGCTTGGTGGTTATCTGGACATTTTTCTCCAACACCTAGCTATTCATGTCTGGATGAACACAGCGAATTGTGGATACCAAATTGGTCCTGATTAATTTCACAATATTCCTGTACTAATGTCTCAAGAGACATATAGGGATGAAGTGTATGAAGGAACCTAAATTATCCTGATCCCCGATTGAGGACAGTGTAATCCTCATGAAAGTAATGTGCTGGTTTGGCATGTTATTTGGTATGTTAATCTCCTTTTGAATTCAAGTTTTTTGGGTTGAGTAATGTAGAAAAATATCATTTTTGTTTTCTACAGAATAGTAGCTTACAACCTGTCAGTTTGACATTGAAGAAAACACAGATATTTTGGGGGTTGAGTAAAAGCATGGTCAAAACATGGTTTTAAAGGAACATCTTGAGTGAGAGCAGAAGTGGCAGGAACATATCCAGTGAAGTTGTCATCGATGAAACAATTAATCTCAGATGCGCAAGTGGCCAGAATTGAAAAGAAAGACAAAAGTGCACCTGTACATAATTATTTCAATTCTGGAAGACTCGAATACTTTAAGAATACACTTCTCTCCAGTGCCATTGCAATCTAAGTTTATGTTGTGCTCGCTTTAGGAAATGATCCTTTTAGATGGTGGAAGGATGATAATGAGTAATTAAATGAAATGATGTTGTACACTGCAGCTGATTAGAGGCTTCAGATTACTCGGTAGGGATGTAGTAACTTGTTAATGAATCTATTGGAAACAGAGACTTTAATTCTAGTGGGACGACAGAAAAGTGTTTTGGGTCAAATTTTGGACTCAGCACAGTACTAATTAAGTTCTACCATATTGTCAGCAGGGTAGAGGCTCTTTAGCTCAGCAACCTATTTCCCAGCCACGAAGGCTTTCAGTAGGATATGGAATTTTTTGGTTTTGTGATCTTTTGAATTGATTTTTCTTTCTATATATTTTTGGAGGGTTACTGTTCGAGTGTTTGTAATGTGATCGAAGCATTTCTGAAAGATTCAGGACCAAATGAGCCCAGGCAACTTCCTTAAGTCACATTTCCAGTGTGTTTCAGTTAGTCACTGTTTCCGAGAGGTAACATAACAAATAACATTTCCACAGCCTTGTCCCTCCATCTCTGCAATTTCCTTGTGTCCACTTCAGACGTTTCTCTTTTTTCCTGTCCAGTTTCACTTTTTTGCCTCTCCCAGATTATGTTTGTCCTGTTGTTACCAGCCATGGCTTCAGCTGTTTAGACTCTAAAATCTGAAATGCACAGTATGCTTTTCTCCATTTTTTAAAAAGCTGATTAAAAACTTCACCTTTTATCAAGCTTTTCATAATTCTTCTGACCTCACTGAAAAACAATCTCTTGACATTTCCAAAAATGAGTCACTTCATTTCATAATTTGCCATGTTCACTAGTTAATATCATTCAGCATCTTAGCAGTGTGGGCCAGCTGTGTTTTTGAATCATTGCAAAAGAGTACGACCTATGCCAACTGACCTGAAAGCAGATGAAGTCAAAATAGTCCCTCCAGTGTAAACTATTTCTAAGTCGTATATCTTTCTCAAACAACAAGAGGCTATTGCTGCATATGGCACTATGGCTGCCTAGCACTTCCTACACCAACCACTGTTTAACAGGAATGGAGCTGTTAAAGTCTGAGTGAAGCCCCAATGTCTGTGTGTAATGTCTCACATCATATAATTTCTGTGCTGTAATGATCTATTATGAACGGACTCAAATAAGTGATCATCTGTTTCAGTGTAGGGCTGCAGATAAGGAAATTCCAAATTAAAAACTAGAACAGCACTTTCAGTGTAAAATATTCCATGTAAATTGGGGATGCCAATCAAACAAATGTTTACTTTTTGGAGTCTTTGGAACATCAAAGGTTTCTTCTGCCTATTGCATCATAGACCATAGCTGCAACTCAGTCCATGCTGGCCCACGTTGTCTCTCGGTTGACCAATGTCTGAACTTTAGATTTTTTTTCGAAAAAAACTTTCAATTCTTGTGTTCACATCCTTTCACGTTCTTATTTTGCTTTTGTCTGGAATTATTTTAAGTCCCAAACTTTGCTTGGTACATTTCTGTTCTGCCACGTCCAGTGTGCTGTGTACTTCTTATTTTTTTCATCAGCCCACCACCGTTAGTGCTTCTTCCTGCAGATGTATAGTTTCTTCCTCTAGACATCACCATCTCTCGCCTTTAAGAAACTCATGAAGAGTCACTATGACCAAATGTTTGGACACCTGTTTGAATATCTCCTCCTTTGTCAGTTTTTGAATGGTTAATCTGCTGTGAAGTGCCCTGGGGAGTTTTTCTGTGCAAAGGGTTCGATTTCAGTGGTGTGATGACTTCTCTGTGCCGCTGACGTCTTGTTGCAAAAAAGTAACCATTGATTTACCTGTGAAATAATGCTACGCGGCCTCTCAGTATTAGCCAGGCAGGCAGTTAAAATAAGTGAATTGAAAGCTGACTATGTTGGAGTATTTCATTATTCATCCTCAGCTGGACCCAATTTATCCATGTTACCGAGGTATCCAACTGCTGGCAATGCAACTCCCAGAACAAAGCCAAACAAATCATCATTATCCTTGTGTTTTTCTTTGTTCATCTGATTTGTCCCATTTGACTTTTATAAAGAAGATTTTTTGTTAAAGCTCACTTTCTCTTTACTAGCAAACTCTAAACACCAAGAGGTCCTGCTGGTGTAATAAGTAACCTCAGACACATGTGAAATCACTTTATACGTGAGCCTTAAGCTTACTTGTGCAATCTACCTAGAAGAAAACTTGGAAACATGGCCAACTTGCAGTTTCCATCCATGGCCAGCGTAATTCGAACTTGGACAGTCATTTCTTCATCATTGGGTCAAAGTGCCACACAGCCCCCCTCTGATGGCACAGCAGGATCACCATTGCCATGTGCACTGCAGCAGCCCAAGATGGCAGCTCATCTCCTGTGTGAGCACGATGACCCCATATTCCAACTTTAATCTATTGCATTTACATTTGTAGAATTAGAAGCTTTTTTCCCACACGTTTTGCTTCCCCGATAAACAGATATAAACTCTGACTTTATTTCCAGTGCTATACCTGAAATTCTTGAAATCTGGCTGGAGGAGTCTGCCGAAGACTTTCGTCAAGTTCCAACTTACTCTTGTCTCCGGAAGGTACTTTGCTACTTGAACCAGACAGTGCCGGGGTCAGATGCTGAACATCGGGCCCAGAAACTCCTGAGTCGGTTTTTGGCGGAGGAAACAGCGGAGAAAGAGATGTTCAGTAAGATTTATAATTATGTTGCAAAAATGTGGTTTTAATTCAGGGTGCCTCCCTACAAGTTTGTGTGCGGCTTGCCCCTCTGTCTCAGGATTTAGTTCATTTTGGTTTCCTTTGACAAGCTTCAAAATTACTTCCAAATTTTTGGGTAAACGAAGTTAATTAAAATTATTGCTGAATGATTACCCCTGTACTACATGATGTACGAGACCAAATTCTGCATAGATTTGATACTCTAATATGGTCCGCTAAGACCCAGCAGCATGTAATACGACTTTCTGGACAATTTCCTTTTGAACTGTTGCCGTCAATGACATTTTATTTTATAATCTGATGTAATAAGTTTGCAAGTTATTGTGAAACAATAGATTGTGATTCGGAAGATTTCCTAAAGCTAGAAATTGGGATGGGAATCTGTCATTAAATACAATTTCTTTTGCAATTGAGATGCTCCCAACAAGAGGATTTCAGTGCAATATCATATTAATTTCACCAAATCTAGATTTCGAAGTATGAATATTAGATAACTATTGTAAACCAATGCATGACTTCTATTCACAAGTTTGTGAGATATTTTAGAGCAATGTGAACTTTGGGCACAAAATAAATGTCTATCTTCACTTGCACAGAAGGCTACCGTAGAAGAGTTAGATTCTATATTGGAGAAGAACACGACCAAACCATCGAACAAGTTGACGAAAAGCTCCTGTCCTACCCATCACGCTTCATTGCAGAGCAGCTGACTTTTATGGATGCTGTGAGTAAACAGGAATCTGGGGCCCAGTCATTCTGAATAAGATATTTCAGTCAGCAGTAGGCATCTGAATCTCTCTGTGTTGTTTAATGCTATTACTGCTCCACCAGTCGTTATAACTGAATTCCCTTCAAAATGCAGTCTTCCAAGATGTTAAAATGTGTTGTTTGACGTGTAACTTCAGTATCTCGCTTGAAATACCTGCCAACTAATACTTCAGCACTTGTCATTTGTTTTGAATGAACGTCATGTGAAATAAGTGACCCGAGAGAGCACTGAAAATCCTTTGTAACTTAGTGTTGAACCTTTACAAAATGAATAGTATTTCAGGGTAAAAGTTTAATTGTTTCATCATAACAGTCACTGTTTCTTCAAGAGTCCAGTGATTTTGTTTGAAGTATCCAGGATGGCAATTTTGTTGTTTTCCCAGAATCTTCTGGAGTGGAATCAGCCACAGGGTATTCCAGTCTCGTCTGCAAGGTGGCTTGATGTCTACCTCTAAAAAATGAGACTCGTAGTTGCTGAATCAAAATTTGAGTTATGTCAAAGTCTGGTCATAGGCTTAGGCTTGAAGTGGAAGTTCAGTGGTCTGTATGTCAGCATTGGGTGTGACTCTAGAATGTAAGTAGTCCTCTAGGTCTCAAAAATCCCAAGCATATGTTAGTGTTCAGAACAGGGGTGCAGCGATCTCATCTGGAAGTGACCACTTTGTCAAAAGTTGGTTTTGGTTATGGGATAAGAGATAATGGGAACTGCAGATGCTGAAGAACCCGAGATAACAAAGTGCAGAGCTGGGTGAGCACAGTTGCTCCTAAGATGCTGCTTGGCCTGCTGTGTTCCTCCAACTCCACACTTTGTTATCTCAGTTTGTTAAGGGGCAGCTGCTTTTCTGCACAGAGTTCCAAAGGTAACTGTCTGTTTTCACTGCAGTTTCTGTTGCATATGTGTATGTATATACCGACTGGCATTTAGAGTCTAATCATGTGACATAATGATGACAGCAGCCATTTTTGGTGGGCAACAACCTCGTTGGGTGTCTGTCGAGGAATGTAGCTGCTTTTCTTTTGTTGAATCATAGAGATCTGCAGTGAGGGCTGAGAGTCTTTTTTCAAATCAGTGGTTTGACCTGATGAATCTCAAAGCGGTTTTTTTTGATCCTCATTGCCAGTTCTTTTTTTTTTCCTTTACTGCACAGGTGCAGGGGGCTGAAGCATTAAACAGCAGGAGTTTTATTATGTAGTTTGCTGTCGAGACAGCAGGGTTACCCTAAGCTATTCCTTGCCAGAAATGATCGATGACATCATTGTGACGTGATCAGACTGTTAAAAGTGAGAGCCCACCATGCTTGCATAAACATGCAACAGTTTCCCACTCGATGGTTTCTGAGCATTCCATTCTATTCCAACCTGTCACAGCCAACTCTGGCTTTGAAAGTGACGAGACTGACAAATTTCTCCATTCTGAATGAGTTTACGGGGATCTGAAGGAACTATTTGCCAGCTGTGTTAACTTTCACTGTTGGGGCATAATTGTTGATGGGAGTTGCTCATCTTGAAGACGGAGACAGAAGGACACAATGTAATCTGAATGGCCAGTTGACAAGCTTGGACGTTTGGCAATATTCGTGTTCAGCATGAAACCAACAGTGGGGAAGTGTTGACATTGAGATCTGTTGAACCAACAGAGGGCCAGGCTGCCATTGTGTTCTGTCAACCTGCCTTGGTGCGAGAAGTAGACATGATGCAGGGCTGCTATACTGATGCCCAGCCTGTCTAGCCTGTGGGCCACCAGGGCTGAGCATCTGTAGCAGTGACTATTGCCAGCAGAGCCATGCATGATGGTGTGCGTGGAGCCCAGTCGGAGTTGGGTGGAGATAACCAGTGATTTTAAATCTAACCTACAAATAGGAAGCAGATGACTGAAAATTCGAGGGTTTTGATCTGTCTGAATAGCCAATGTGCGCTTGTGCATCAATGTGAGTATTATGTAGCCAGTCGTTGACAATATAGCACGCAGTTTTAATGTACAATTGCAAACTAGCAGGACGAATGTACCCATGGACGGACAAATCTTGTTTGTTGTTCATTGCTAAAAACATGGCACGACTGATACCTTTACCCTTTGTTTCCTTTTTATTTTTGATCAGGATCTTTTTCGGAAACTTGTGCCCAGCCAATGTTTAGGGTCCATCTGGTCTCAACGAGGGAAGGAAGAAAAACAGCATCTGGTATCAACCGTCCAGGCCACCATTACACAGTTCAATAATGTTACAAAATGTGTCACCAGCACCATATTAAGACCTCAACAGCTGAAACCACGGCAGAGGGCTAAAATCATTGAGAAATGGATTGATGTTGCCCAGGTACACTATTCTTTATTGGTTTTTAGCCTTTGTGACATGTTAAAGTCCACAGTGCATGAAACAACCATGGTGGAAGAGAGCAAGCCATTAACACTATGTGTTGATATGTCCAAGGTTTGAAAGCCTCTTGAACTGGCAAGCAGAATACTTTTCTGAATAAGAGTTGAATGCTTCATGGAAAATCCTAGCATTCATAATTTCTGTCGTGCTGGCTGCTCATAGTTCTTGCCTCAGTTTACAGTTGCATTGAAGTATTAATGTATTTTTTTCTCATCAAAAATATTTATGTGGATAAAAAAGGCAAACTGATTTCAGATTTTTACTGGCCCTTCAAAAATGAAGTTAGTTATTGGGCATTACATAGTGTTATTTGCCTCCCTTCCAAGCTGTAATCAGTCTACGAAATAGTGTACATTTTATTCCCAATGTTCTGCATTCTGTATGCCTACATGACGGCACTTCAGTAACTTGCCTGGTTGTCTGTTTCTTATGTGTTTGCCAAAGGAATTTGTCTCAGCATGTTAGTCAGCAATCGGTAAAAGAGTGAGGAAGGGCTGTCAGATCTGATACCAGGTTTGTACTTGTCGCCAACATGTGGCATTCCCACTCGTACATTTGGAAAGGATCAGGATAGGAACCGAGTAATTAACTAATTAAGTAAAGGAAGTAATTGATTCTTACTGATTTTGTAATCCTAAATTGCACTGGATTTTGCAACAAAACTGTACTTTCAATGTATTTTCCCGTATACACGTGACAACAAAATATTCATTGATTACTAAGGTTTGGAATGAAAGTTCACAATAATTCTGTTGCCAGCTAATTTAGAGAAGTCTGGTTTGGGTCTTGGCAACACTGCCTGCATCAGTTTTGACTCGTTAACAGTCTTGAGGCATTAATGGGACCTTGATGGGGATTTGAAAGTCTGTCTCCAGTTTTACAATATGGAGCAGTTCAACCGAATGTAGGCTGACACCCAGTTGTAGACATGGATGAAAGGCTATTCTGAAGAGGAATCACCACCTTACTTTGATCACTTGGCTGACTTTTCTAGTTCTGATTTTGAGTTTTTACAACAGTTGACAAGGAGTGGCTTCCATGTTGAAGTGCCCTCCATTACTTCCATTTTACTGCAGCAGCTTTATTTCCCTGAAGCCAGAAGACTCTGGGCTTGAGAACCTACCTGCTGGCCTTAATCAGATAAGGCTCTTATGATTATGCCAATTGACGCACCTTCAAAGAAATCCCAAATGGTGTGATTACCCTGCACCTCCCTGGCCTTCCTCCCCAAGCAGAAGTGGCTTTGAGACCTGATAACAAACACTCGCAGGCTTCCTCCTCATCTCCACCACACCCCAAAGTACACATTTGGGAGGTTTGATTTGATCCAGTTTTGTCCCTACCTCCAACAGGTTGGGGGGGGGGGGGTTGGTGGTGGAAACAGATGAAGGACATTCAGCTGCTAATCTAGGTAAGATTAGTTAACTCAGTATCAATAACGTAGTGACTCATAAAAGTAGACCCAATTTCCTGATTCGTCTGTTTTCCCTCGAATGAGTATCTCACGTGACTGGTCCTGCCCTCCTATTCTGTCAGATAATACAACCTATCATTCATTTATGAGCTAAATGTGATGGATATAACAAAGATGATTACCCCGCCTCCACCCCCCTACCTTTGCCACTTCTACCACTCAGATGTCCCTGTCTCAATCCTACTCATTTTAAGCTCTCCTTTGGTGTCAGTAATCATATCTAATCAGTCACAGGCTGGCAGCAAGTGAACTGAAAAGGTTGTCTCAGAGGGATACAAAACTAATATCAAGGTTTGAGTTGCCAAGAATCATGGAATTCTTTCCCTCAAAAAGTTTGTTTGTTAATGCTGTTATTTTCTCAGCTAACATTTTTCTGATAGAACCTTTTTAAAAAGTCTGAGGTGTTGGGTAATGGGGAGTCACTGATTTTTCCACAGAACTCACGGCTTTTTTTCTCTGACAGGAATGTATGATTTTGCAGAATTTCTCGTCAGTGCATGCAATTTCTACGGCATTGCAATTGAATAGTGTGTTCAATTTGAAGAAGACTTGGGCAGCCGTGTCAAAGTAAGTCATTGTTCAGAAAGAGCCATGTAATTTTTATTTAATAAATATGAGGTAGGAAATTGCAGGTTTGACCTCCAGGTTTACTTGCCCAAGTGATCTTCACACGCTCGGTGCATTCACAGGATTACCAGAGGCGCTACAGTGCAATCGTAACAATTGGCTAATTGGCAGAATCTTTCATTCTTTCACGAAGGAGCGAAGAGTTAATTTGTTTAAGTGGAAAAAGAAAACTGTTTGGCAACTCGAAATATTTAACTATCGTGTTCAAAAACTGATCTGCTGTTGGATGGAACGTAACACAGTTTCCTGTGGATATGCTGTGATGGGGTGATATAAGCCAGAGGTTTGTGTGGGATACGAAAATACAAAGACAACAATTATTTTAATCTCCCAAGAAAGCACTCTATAACACTTTGAAGTGCACACCTGTAGTTTATGTTCGTGTGCCTCAGACCATTTGATCATGGTTGTTTTTTGTAGGCAGCTTGGGAATGAAATCTCTCTTGCTACAATGAGATTCACCAAAACGACTGCACTCAAGAGCTTTTGCGGCACAATGGCAGTATCCCCATCCCTGGGTTTCAACAATCAGGGTTCAAGTTCTACCTGCCCCAGAGATTGCCAAAACATTTCTGAACAATTTGGCTAAAATAACTGTACTTATTGTAAAAATGCTTCACTGCCATTCACTGTCTGTATTACTTGCTTATTTGTCAGGTTCCTTATCAGCTGTTTGTTATCTTGACTCTATTCTGTCAAGAGTAATGTGTCTCATTCTCTTGACTAGGAGCAGTAAGACAACATTTGAAGACCTTTCAAATAATGAAGAAGATAACTTTATAGCAAGTAGAGAGCTGCTAATGGAGGTAAGGTGTTGCACTTGGCGCAGTGTGACTATATTCAGGGCATGATCAATAGTTTCCAGTAAAATATCTGCAATGAACTCAGTTGGTGACTGAATGCTTACAGATTCTGTCAATCAGTACTGCAACAGGAATATATGTATTGCGGTCCAGGTGGTCTGGCTTGGCTCAAGTCATCCAAGATTGTTTTGCCATGATTCTTACAATTGCTGATGATATTGCAGTTAACGTTTTAATCAACATCTAATGTGGTTATGCTGCAGTGATGCAGCCTTCATAGATTATCTTTCTCTGTGTTCATTATCTTGGAAATTTGAACTGAAGCAATGTCTAAAGTGCGATATCTGCCAATTTCTTTTTCATTTGCTTTGTACACTTCAAGGGCCTTGTAATTAATAAAAGCCAAGGCAAAACATTAAGAGATTTAACTGGTTCTCATAAGTGTTTTTACTCAATTACCATGTCTTCCTTTTATTGTTCTCCGCAGTAAGAACTATTTGCTGCGTAGGAATGGAGAGATATTCATATCTCTTTGTTCGTTCAGTATTTCAGACATCAACTATCTAGTTTTACTAGCGTGGACGAAAACTGACAAGTTTCTAGCCATTCCTCCTCACTCCTTTTATCATGCTCTTTGTCCACTCATTTTGCTCCTGAATTTGATAAAAGAACAAAATAATTGGTCAGATATAAATATTTTGGTGCCACCATACCAAACTAGTTGTCCAGTTCAGAAAATATTCAAAGTTTTCTTATTCTCTAAATCATTCTTAGATGGAATTGAAGCATTTTTAAGCTGGTATTTGAAGAGGGAGAAATGCAGTAATCATGCTCGCATGTTGTCAGTTTGACAGACACTCCATGTTTCAAACTGCTCAATGTTCCAGTTGCAGTGAACTATCTTTTTACATTGCTTTCCAGATTTTTGCCCCAGAATTTCTACTGCCCTGCTGTCACACTTTGTTTATTGTGTGTTGTGATTGGTGCACTGTGCAGAATTTCAACATATTTTTCTGATCTAGATTGAATCTAAAAGTAGGTTTGCTTTTGTAATCAAAAATGTGTGCTCTGTATGATGATTGTTTTTGTGGTGCAAAATTCTGTAGGTATACAGGGGAAAATGTGAGTTCATGATTGGACAGTTGTATAACTTCCATAAAGCTTTCTCCCAGATTATGCAGTGAATGACAGTGCATGGTTTGCTAATCTTGCAGCATCTTACACAAATGTGCTTTGGCAATGGTGCAGGGCACCGCAATAGTTCTTGCTGTGAGTACATTAATGTTCAAGACACAAAAGCTCCAAGTATGAACAGCAGGTTCACAGATGACACAAGAATTGGAGCGGTAGTCAGTAGCAAAATGCCTTAGTTTCTCTGCACACATTGTTCCAGCTGTGGCTCAACTAATGTTATTTACAGTTCCGTCATTACTTCTTTGCTCTTATATTCAGGCAAGTATCCAATGTTTTCTCAACTTATCCACAGGTCCTCCTGCCTTCAAGAATATGTTTATGCACACACCAAGGTCCTTCTGATCCTCTGTCATCCAGACCCAAAACATCAACTTTCCTGCTCCTCTGATGCTGCCTGGCCTGCTGTGTTCATCCAGCTCCACATCTTATTATCTCATTGAACATATATTGTCCTGACTTATTAGACTCCCAAAATGCTTCACCTCACACTTTTCTGGATTGAATTCTATTTGCCTCTGTACAAGCCTACTAACCAGCCCATATGTGTAACCCGAGAGACTAAGGCTTTTTGCTGTTTACAACCGTCCAATTCTTGTGTCATCTGTGAACCGGCTGTTCATACTTGGAGCTTTCGTGTTTTCAACATTAATGTACGCACAGTAAGAAATATTACTGTACCCTCTGGTATGCTGCTGGATGAAAGCATCAAGTTGCCGAAAAGCCCCTCAAAAATCGCATTTACTTCCTGCCACAAACCCAATATTGGTTCCAATTTGCCAATTCCGATAGATCTCCTAGGCTGTTAGGTTCTTAACCAACCCACCGTCTGAGACCATTAAATTATTTCTTTGGGTAAGAGAGGTGTCTATGAAAAGACATTGAGAAGAATTATATTCTTGAGTTTAGAAAAAAATGACGTTTAAACTTGTTGAGACAAAGTTTTGGAGATCTGGTGAGGTAAATTGTTTTTATCTTCAAGCGAAATTGCACATTACGTAGAAAATTTCCAATCTCCAAATGATGAGGTTACACAAGTTTGGTTTCCAGTTCACAGATCAGGGATCAAACGTTGAACTTGCCTGGCCTTTATAGATCTAACTATGCATTCCACTGTATAACTGTCTAAAATTTTGAGTCCTAAATTTTGATTCTAAATAGAGTTAGTTGTATGATCAAGGGAATAAATAAGACATGGAGTAGTAATTTTGAGAAATAGGACAATGAGTTCACAATGGATTAAACAAATTCACTCTCTTTTTCTAGGATATCGTTCAGGGAATTGTGCCGTACCTGGGAACTTTCTTAACAGAATTTTCAGCGCTGGATTCGGCTTTCCCGAATTGCCATTCAGTAAGTCTCTCTTACAAGATTTGGATTCCTTATTTGCTGATGAGTGCTATTATTATGGTTTCATTGCAAGCTGCTTGTAGATGAGAACCAAAGCAATAAAAAAACAAATGAGTTTGATTAATAATCCCAACCAGAATAATTTGATCCTTTGTACTGTGAATCAAACAATTTGTAAACAATGGAACATGCAAATCACTTTGCAGTTAATTGAATATGGGTTTAGTTTTCCAAAAGGTTGGATAAATTGCACATCATTTTTATTCTGTACAGGTAAATTGGTTACCTGGATGTCACTGCCTATTGAGCAGTTGAACAGCTGAGAATGTCTTCAGCTTGGTACTGATCTACTTGACTGGAGCAAAGGGCTCTATGTAGTGTCCAAGATATGACCTGGTGGTATGATAGATCATTTGTGATTGGCCTTTGACGATATACTAAAATGGAACCAAGTTTACAGAGCTTGTATTTCACTTCTGATCTTTTAAATTTCATGATCTTGTAGTACTGTTTGACCTTTGTACATTTGAACTAATTTTCTTTGTCCTTGTCTATCTCTTACAGAATGGCTTGATCAACTTTGACAAGAGACAAAAAGTTAGTACTGAAAATTGCACTGTGCAAAATGTTTGGAATTATATGAAAGGGGAGAAGCATGCCTTTCAATCTTGTGCTGCTTTATTTGCTTGATGGGGGTGTAGCGGGGGTCTACAACTGCATCCTAAATGTATATGGTCACTAATAAATCCAATAAAGAATTCAGGAGATGCTTTGTGGCTCAGAGCAGCCAGATTGCAGAAGCTGCTGCTACCAGGACTCGTTGAGAGGATGAGCACAGATGTATTTGAGAGAAAGTTAGATGTCAGAAAGGACACAACGGCATATTTAGAGTTTGAAGCAAGGTGGGAGAGGTGTAAAGATCAGCATGGAGCAGTTCAGCCAAATGGCCTGTTTTTGCGCTGCTAATGTGCTGCAATTTGCCTTTGAGCAGTCACAGCCACGTACAGGATATGCCAGGTGTTATGTGAATGAGGATGTTGTTCAATTAATCTCAGTGCCATGGAAGCTATTTCATTATTGAAGACACTGGGTAAACAATCTCTCCATATTAGTCAGTATTTTCCTTTAGATGAGAGGCATCATTTCGTCATGGGATGTCAGAAATTGAGGGAGTACAACTGTTTGGATTCTCACTGACTGGGCACTATTTTTTACTCCATATTTCTGAATTTGGTAATACCAAATTCTCAAACATCCCTGTTGTCACGGCTACTGTTGAGGGTGTCATCAAATCCCTGTAGCGTGGAAACAGGCCATGCGGCCCAACAAGTTCATAGGGCCACTCTGAAGAGGGTCCCACCCAGACCCATTCCCCATGTCTAACTCACTGAACCCCAAAATATCCCTGGGCACTACGGGCAATTTAGCATGGGCAATCCACCTATCTTGCACATCTTTGGACCTTGGGAGGAAACCAGAGCACCCAGAGGAAACCCACTCAGATTGTATTTTCATCTTGTACTGCAACATTCAGCAGGCAACCTGAGAATATTAATTTGAGTGGAATTTGACCTTATGGCAAACAATGAAATTTTGCTTACAGAGCTGTAACTTGAGGTCCCTATGAATAGAATAAGTTCCGATCAGAAGCAGCTGATGCTGAATTTGCCAAACTGGGCCATGTGATGTAAAATCAGCTGGGTGTTAAAATAGGCATCCAACGCTGTGTGACTCCAATTCACCAGCTCGGAATGTAATCTGTCAAATGGCCCGCCATTTGTAGTAGCTGATGTGGATGTAGTGAAGTGTTTCTTTTCACTGACCTGTTGACAACTGGCACGCACTTTACAAGTTGGCAGTAACATGTTGTCAGAGTTTGACTTAGAAAAGTCTGCCCCTTTTTACATGTGAAATTGTGACAAGATTCAACCAAGAAGCCACTGTGGTTGAAAGAAAATAGTCCAGTAACTTCGAGCTGCTCATGGTCCATTCAATTTCATGGTGGTGCAAATTTGAAAAATTAACTCAACATTTTCACCGTCTGTCTTGGTATCAGTTACTATAGATCAGCCACTTATTTTGTACTTGGCAGACTTCCTTTTGCTTGGATGAACGATCTTTCATAACATTTCTTGTCTTCACCCTAAATCAGCTTATGGTTCTTAAGTGAATCATTTTTTAAAAATAATCCATCTTTGAAGCGCTGTTTTGGAATTAGTGTCCTGAAACCATCCTGGATAATCTGTACAGAAATTTATCCTTGAAAGGTCACATTTGTGTCATTTATTTCCAAAGCAGAAATATTTTTGTGACATGATGTACTGTGCACTTTGAATAAAGTTATCGATGCTGTTCAAAATACCACGGACTCGGACTTAGCAGGAGCAATTATAGCAGTTTAAACTTGCCTTAACAGCTCATTATTTATTTGTGTTCTTTCAGGAATATGAAATAATTTTGAGTATCAAATCCCTGCAGTTTGCTTGCTCATCTTACACCCTTCGTCCAAACGAGAATTTTCTAGACTTGTTCTTTATGCAACAATACTTAAGTGAGGATAGCGAGTACGTAACTGGTATTGTAGGAGTGTGCAGGTAAAACAGTTAAGGGTTGTGTGTGAAATCTTCTCTAGTTATAATTGCTGTTTAATGCTAGTGAGCTGCCAGTTTACTTACTGTCTTCCTTTTCCTTGGTTTCAAAGTTTTGACAATGAATTCTGACCTATGAGGATAAAGCCAGTTGCTCAATGAATCAATTCTGTTGTAGTGCATCAAAATGCGTTTCAAAGGTATATAATAATGCAGAGTATACTACCACTAAGCCAATGATTGCAGGAAAATGCAAAAAACTTGATGAGTGACCAATTTTAGCAACATGTCCAAGAGCTCCTATTGTGGGTGCACCTACAAATCCAGATGTAAATTGTACCAGTTTTGAGAAATGTTTCTTTTCCTTCCAATTTCTTTTCAAATACATAATCCTATTACTAACATAAAATAAACAATAACCCTACACAATTGGTCAGCATTTTAAAGTATCTTTCAATGGCTGCCTAAAAACGTCATTCCCTCATCTCGAAATAGCCACAGTATATTTTTAATAATGCAACCAAAAATAATCTCCAACTGAAAAACAAAACACTTTGCCATTCCTGGACCAGAGTTGATTAAGGAACCAGATTATATATCACTGAAACTATTTTTTAGTTTTGACAGAGCAGGCTTTGTAATAATTACATTGTTTGAAAACAGTTTGCTTCTTCATAAATTGGTGGGCAGAAGTTATTATTTAAAATGTACCTGATGTAGCAATTTACATTCCTGCTTTGAAAATCAAAGCTCACTATTAAGCCCATCCTCAGGCTATGGATGACCATGTGCAGCAAGCACCTGGCATTATCGTCAATTCCATCAGTGGCACAGTCAGTATTGGGCCAACTTCAAACCTGGTATTTATTTATAACAGTAATTACAAAATGTTACCGAAATTCACTTTGCATGGATCATAAGTTATATTTAAAGTTCTTTTGGATCTCTCGGATAGTTTGGTTGATTTTCGGACAGTTTGTCTGAAAATATCAGCAACAGAAAGCCTGGTCAAGAGATATACTCGTAATTTTACTACCTCCGAGATGTGGCATGTGGTGTTTTAGTCACCGGAAGTGACTGATTCATGACTACCTTTCATTGCTTGACATTGTCTGTACATTCACATGACAGTGTGGATGAGGCCCAGAGAAACTCCTGTATAACTTTACAACCTATTGTATCACCTTCGGCACTGGAAGTTTGATTCTCATGTTTTCCAGTTAACTTTTTTCAAGCCCAGTCCTCGTTAATTTTTTCTGTACCTGCTGTAGAAGTTCAAGTATTTTGTTCAATTCCACGTGTTCTGCAAAAAGACTGAGGGGGTTATCGTCTTGGTAAAAAATTACGCAAAGGAACTGCAGATGCTGGGAATCAAAAACACAAAGAGAAATTGCTGTAAACAATCAGCAGGTCTGGCAGCATCTGTGGAAAGAAAGCAGAGTTATCTTGCGGGTCTGATGACATTTCTTCAGAACTCTTATTGTCTTGATCTGCTGTTCATAAAGCAGAAAAGATCGATGTGCCTACAGTGAAAACTTTTGTCGCTCATTACTCTAAGTAATGTTCAGTGTTCTCCTGCCTGAAAACACGTGCCTTTTGCAAACAAAATTATCATTCTGCAATTTCAAATCTATGTAAATGATTGATTTTGCCATAAATAATAAGAATATTGAACAAAAGCATCTGATTCTTTTTGAATGAATCTTGTCTGAAAATGTTTATTTGCCACCCTGCAGCTCCTCTGAACTCGAGAAACCGCCAAAGCCCAAAAAGAGTGTGTTTAAACACCTCAGCTGGTAAGTATCCCATGTTAAGCACCGCAAATATCTCATTATTTCCTTTATTATTGGGATGAATGGACAGAAAGGTAATTACATCTGTTCCTTGACACATAGAGACATTTGATGTGTGGTAATTATTGCTTCATTGGAGTGAGATTTTTTAATAACTGTTCGAGTAATTTGAGATGATGCAAGGAGTGGTGCTGTTATTATCACCTCGTGCATGTGTCTAGTGTAGACTGATTGATAGAGATTCTTTGCTATGACCATGAGTGTAGAATGTGGACCTGTGATGAGCTTGGTATTGCCTAGCGATTCTCATTTATTCAGAGAAGTTTCTGCACCATGGCTAAATTTCACCGGAATAAATTTGTTTATGAGAGACAAGTAAGCAAAAAAGGTCTTACAGTGAATTAAATTGGCATATTTGTGGGCCTGTATAATGAAAACTAGCAATGTTTAACAATTTTGAGTGAAAAATCAGATTTGTATTCTACTTTGTGGGTCAGCAGGCAGCAGAAATATCTTCTGTTGAAAAATTATCAGCCATGCTTCTCACATTTGAAGCTCCACCTCAAAATTACTATCTCAATGGAGTCAAGTTAGGTAAAGGAAAAGCACATGAGATCTAGGCGTTCTTGTACATCAGTCAATGAAAGCAAGCATGCAGGTACAGCAGGTAGTGAAGAAAGCTAATAGCATGCTGGCCTTCATAACAAGAGGAATTGAGTGTAGGAGCAAAGAGGTCCTTCTGCAGCTGTAGAGGGTCCTGGTGAGACCGCACCTGGAGTATTGTGTGCAGTTTTGGTCTCCCAATTTGAGGAAGGACATTCTTGCTATTGAGGGAGTGCAGCGTAGGTTCACAAGGTCAATTCCCAGAATGGCGGGACCATCATATGTTAAAAGATTGGAGCGACTGGACTTGGAGACTTGAGTTTAGAAGGATGAGAGGGGATCTGATTGAGATGTAAAAGATTATTAAGGGATTGGACACTCTGGAGGCAGGGAGCATGTTTCCGCTGATGGGTGAGTCCAGGACCAGAGGACACAGTTTAAAAATGAGGGGAAGGCCCTTTAGAACAGAGTTGAGGAAAAACTTCTTCACCCAGAGAGTGGTGGATATATGGAATGCTCTGCCCCAGAAGGCAGTGGAGGCCAACTCTCTGGATGCTTTCAAGAAAGAGATAAACAGAGCTCTTAAAGATAGTGGAATCAAGGGTTATGGGGATAAGGCAGGAACAGGATACTGATTGTGGATGATCAGCCATGATCATAATGAATGGTGGTGCTGGTTCGAAGGGCTGAATGGCCTACTCTAGCACCTATTGTCTATTGTCTATAAAACTCAAATCTCTTTCCATGTAGGTGACATGAAAGTATGTGTTTGTGTTGTTGTGCATACATGTGTAAAGACTTCAAAGTTATTGTTTTTGATAATTTTCCTGAGTTGGGGATATTATCTTATATTTCTGTTCGATAGGTAAGGACTGACCAGAACTCAGCAAAGTCAGATTTTCCACCACCTACCCGTGTAGAGTTTCAGAGCAGCAAAACCATGCCTTGTTGCTGTGTTGTGCCTTGCAGTGATCTGGACTGTGACATGTGACTATTGTTATATAGAAACCAAGAAAGAGAAGGGAAACACTTATTCACTTCCTAGGATATCTTCTCTTTACATGAGTGTGGATGTTACATGGATGTGATTTAGGCTTCCGTGGCTTAATTGTGATTCTCGAAGTGCAGGCAATCAACATTGCGGCATTATTGTGCAATCTCACATTTCAGCAGCCATCTGCTCTTGCTCCCTGTACTATTTAATGCCTAATATACCAACAATCGGGATTTTCTGTGTGGGAATTTTTTTATCATGCCATCTGCTGTACTTCTTTTGGGAGTTTTGGAAAATTTTCGATGTTAATCATGCAATATAAATGCAAATTGCTGAATAGAAATCCTAACGTTTGCAGTACCAATATACTGAAGGCCAAATTCAGAGTACACTGTCCTACCTTACTAAGTGTTGTGTACAGTTTTCTATCAATTATCAATGGTGTTACTTTGTTTTACGTTTTATTTTTAATAAACTGCAGCTTTCAGGATGAAATTACATACACATTAGCATGTGGCCAGGTTGGGGGAAATTTTCCACCCTGTGGGTATTCAAATCCACATTTTGCCTTTCATGAGATTGAGGTTGGTAGTAGGTTGAACAAACACTGCAAAAAGCCCAGATTCTTGTGCCATTGGAATATGCAAACATTGTAACCTATTCATATACTCCCTAACTATTAGACAATGTAACGGTGTTCAATACTAGTAATGCGAGCTCTTGGTATGAGTGTGCCACTATTAACTTCTCACAGGTCAAATGTGGCGCACATCAAACTCCTGGTACTCACATCATCAATATACCTTCATTCTAGTTTAATTTTTTTTAACAGTTTGTCTAGAATGCAATGACATTTTCATGTTTGTTGTGTCCCATTTCCCTTGTGCAGCCTGTTTTCAAAGAGAGGTGTTAAAATACACAACACTCAAACTAAAAGCTCTGAGCAGCGAGCATCCCTTCAGAATGAGGATTCAGACGACAGCATTACCGCAGCCAACATTTTATCCGATTCCAGCCACTTGGAAATGGAAGAGCCGAACACTTCGCAAAAAGCGCCGGAAAAGGTGAGACAGTGAGGCACTCATCACGTAAAATATGTTGTTCTTGGAGACTCTGGTTTGTCTAATAATGTCGAGACCCTTTTTTTCTTCTTTCTTTCCTTCCTTTCTTCTGCCTTCCTGCCGTCTATTATCCTGACTACACTTTGGCAGTCAAGAGGATACAAGGGTACTCAGTGATACCGTCCCAGCCACTGGAGCTAGATGGCTGCCTAGCCAATCTCCTTCGCCTTTCTTTTAAGAGCTATTAGCCGAATAGCCATTTTGATGTTTCAGCCAGACTGAAATCCTTAATGTGAATGCCGTTCCACCAAGCATCTTCATAACTGGCTGCTGCCAGCAATTTTCCATCCCAGGTCCCACTTGCCAAAGTTGGGTTACTTGCTTTCAGAACGAAGTCAAGACAGCTGTGCAATTCCCAGCAAAATTCAACCTTTGTGCTGGTTACTGAAGCATTTGATTCCAGAAAAGGTATTATTCGCTCACGAAGTGAGAGCTGATTTTATTTGTTATTTTTTGAGTTGTGCTGTTGGCTTTGTTTTGCTTAGATATTTTATACGATTTTATACTAATAGCCAAAATATTTCGTCTTTAATTATTCACAGCATGTTTAATTTCTACACAGTATATTTTAGTGCATGGGGTACATCTGTCGCAGCTTGAAGCGCACTGCCCACAAAAACAGTATTTGGAGTATGTTGGATAGGTCTTGATCCAGCAATTGCAACAAAGTAATGTAGCTCTCTGCATGGAGTCCTCGTGACTGCACGTTTTGTTTTTCTTCAATATTTGGGCTTTGAGCTGTTGATTAGTGCATTCTCTGCTGAAGACCATTGTATCTTGGGAGATTATCAAAGTTGTGTTATGGTTATTGTTTACAGAATATGTCTAGGACTTGTCCCAGGGATATTTTCATAATGTATTCCCCTAAGAATTGGGCTAAGTATTATTAGGTCCCATTTAGGTGTTTTGGAGTGGTATTTCTTTGTTTCAAAATACCCTCTTCCTTTTTATGGATTCTCCTGTTTAGTGTTGTGACTTCCTGTATATTAATCATAAACTGAGAGCTGCAGTGACTTGGATGATTTTACTTCTGGTTTCTTTAGTTCTCTGCTGTATGTGGTTTGCTGTTGCTATCTCTCTCTTTCTTTCTGCCAGTGGTGCTGTGCCGCACACATTCTGACCTGCACAATGCACTGGTTGGCCCATTCGCAGTCACCCGCACTTCATAAATGTGTGTTTTAACTTCAAACAGTGTAGTTGTATTCAAGATTTCTGTGCGTAGCAGGGTGAAGTGGGCAAATAAATATTTATGTAAGCATGTTCACATACTGAGTGCAAACTGAAACCCCAAAGGGTTTATCTGACAAACTTAGAATTGAAGCAGCAGTTTACATGGTCAAGTGAAATGACCACAATGTTATTGTGCTGAAGGAAACTAATTAGTAATTTATGGGCATGCTAAGTACTGAATTGTTGATGTTGACTGAACAGCTAGTAAACACAAGCGGGAGTATAATTCCTCAGAAGTGATCTTTACTGGTAGAGGAAAGAACTGCAAGTTAAATATTTCACAAGACAGCAACAACCAAGAATTCATGTGCAACTTCATGTTCTTACAATTAAGCTGTCCTGCACAGAATGCCTTCACCTTTATGGGCAGCAGGAGAGCATATTTTGTGTCATAATAAATATAACTGGAAAGGGGGAAGTATCTAATATGCAACAATTGACAAACGTTTTCTTCAACAAAATAATTATTCCACAGTCATTAAAATCCGTGGATACTGCCTCCTCTGGAGGTTTATCCAACAGTGGTGCACCAGCAAAATCAAATTATGACAAAGCCAAGTCTGGTAGGCGTGCGGGTTTGGGCAGCTGCTGGTGTGCAACACGTCGGAGGGACAACCACCAGAATGAGAAAAGCTGCCTCATCCGAGTCCGATTAGAGGAGGACAGAGCACAACAATTCAAAATGATTTTGGTAAGTCCCTGGACTGGTTGCTGTCGTCATGCTCGGTCCAAATAATTGCCATTGCTCTCTGCCAGTATCGCAAGAGGAATTTTTATCCCAATTATTTGTTGCCATGCAGTCATATTCAGTGTGTATTTTCCACATTGCTGAAGCCTTTTTTGGTCAATAGGAGTGCTTTGACCATCATTTTGATCCTGTTTTGTAATGCAGTCGCAATGTTTAGGTTTTAGGCCTGAACACATTTTCCTTGCATTTCTCCTTTAAGTGTACATGGCAAGGTGCAGCACTCTGTTGCCGCATTTTGGGGACTGGCTGATAACTATTGAAGAGGAAATATCACAAATTAACACGCACCATTAACTGTACAATAAATCAGCAAGGAGGTACCAGATCTTCAGTTAGCTGACCACAGGCACTTTGGTCCATCTGTAAACTAATCGAGTAATATTAACAGAGATATTGAATATTTCTTTCCTGGCTTTGGCTCATGTGAAATTTAAAAGGCTGGTGCATGGAAGAAAACACATCAAAAATGGGTTGGAGAAGAACATAGAACATTACAGCACAGTACAGGCCCTTCGGCCTTCAATGTTGTGCCGACCTGTCATACCAATCTGAAGCCCATCTAACCTACACTATTCCATGTACGTCCATATGCTTGTCCAATGACGACTTAAATGTACCTAAAGTTGGTGAATCTACTACCGTTGCAGGCAAAGCGTTCCAATAGCAAGAGTGCAATCCAAAACAGAATAATTGCCTACTGGCTAGTTCAGGGAAGCCGAAGGAATATTGGCCAAATTAGAAGGCACATAGATTGTTTTGTTTGATCATGCATTTTCCTTGACAGGATCAGTCGTACTCTGATTGTGCCTCCACAGAGGTCAGTGTGATGTGTGGAAATTGCTTCTCGTGTTTAAATATTGTTAACAAACAGCGCCTCTTTACTCTGGTGAAGAGAACATTTGTTAGCTTGTCAGTGAGTTGGAGATGGGGCAGAACCAGCCTAAGATCTGAGGCAGAATTTGGATAAGCAAATGGCAAACAGCTTGTTTAAATTGAACATCTATGAAACACAGAAAACAAAATTCCCAACCAAAATGACGAAAATGTCTCCTGATGAATGTGCAACAAATTGTTGCCAACTAATACAGCCATGAGAGGCCAACTCGAGAATCGTGGAATGTTATCACAAAGCATAAAGAAAGCTTGACTTATTGTGTCTGTGTTAAATCTCAGTGAGAAGTAGCCTAATTCGCCACCCATCTCCCCCACCACAACCACCATTGCCCTTTTTAGCCCTGCCCTGCAAATTTAGCTCCATGTAATTATTCAGTTGTCTTTAGAAAGTAATTTAATGTGCTTTAACCACCTATTCGGATATTGCGGTTTGGAAAAAGCAGGATTCGTTTTTGTTTTTGCTTTTTCTCCCCACCAATGACCTTAGATTTTGACCTTGGTACATAGTGCCAGAAGGACCAGTAAACAGTTTCCCTCATTTACTTTAGTTAGCCTGAGCAAATGACTGTTCTTCATGATTCTATGTTCTAATCCTTACCCAATTTTGTGTCTATACTGCCACTGCCCATTTCATTCCACAGGCTTCAATTTTGCTTGCACACTTGTGTGGCACTTCTTCGAACATAATTTAGAAAATCCAATTTATCACCAATGAATCACTAAAATTAGTGATTAATCATTTAAAGTCTGAGCATACAGAGTGGAAAAGGTATTGGTTATTCAAAAAAGATCACTTTTGGGGATGTTAGTGAATGTAAAATAACAAGGTGTCGAGCTGGATGAACAGTGCAGGCCAAGCAGCATCAGAGGAGCAGGAAGGCTGACGTTTCGGGCCTAGACCCTTCTTTAGAAAGATAATGTAGTTCATCTAATCTCTAGTTGTGTAATATTTGACTCTACCACTTATAGAATTGTCGAGACGTACCGAACAAAATATCCCCCCAAACCTTTCCTATTTATGTACTTATTCAAATGTCTTTTAAACATTGTAATTGTGTCTACATCTGCCACTTCCTCAGGAATTTAATTTCACTACATTTTTTGGATTTTTCAGATTTGCTATCCATTAATATATTTAATATGATCTTTGCTTTTGACTGGGTGGCAAAAGTAATTTTTTTAGCCATGAACTATAGCAAAATTAAAGTAGAATTAAGTGTGAGTTTACTCAACCAGAAAACATTGCACTTCTCCAGAAGAAACAGAAAATTTGCTGGTGCATTTCATCTTCCAGGTCATTGCTCAAACTTGAGCTGAGATAAGCATTCTCCAAATATAACACAGAATTAAACAAAAGCAGACAATTGCCCAAAAAACTGGTCTTCTCAATATCCTGCCTATCAAATATTATTCCTGTACAGCCACATTATGATTGAATATTAAATATTTGCACTGTCTTCAAATCACAAATTGCTAAATGTTTCAAACTGTTAAAGCAATTTTATGAATAATTTATATGAATGAGCATAACATTAGGAAATGGCAGACTTCACAAACAACATTGAGCCATTTGCTGTAATGACAATAAATGTTAAAAGCAGGCAAATGGTATGGGGGTAACAAAGTGGGAAGCTGGATGAACACAGCAGGCCAAGCAGCAGAGCATCTCAGGAGCACACAGCCTGGCCTTTCAGGCCTAGACCCTTTTCTGATGAAGGGTCTAGGCCTGAAACATCAGCTTTTGTGCTCCAAAGATGCTTCTTGACCTGCTGTGTTCATCCAGCTCCACACTTTGTTATCTTGGATTCTCCAGCATCTGCAGTTCCCATTATCTCTGATACAATTTTAACCTCATTGTGAAGCCTCTTCCAGGGATACCTAACCTGAAGAAGTTACCCTCCTCTCTCCGGAAAAACCTCAGTGGATCTCTCTCCCACTGCAACTCTCTTGTAATCTCTTCAGCCTTGAAACAAAGCTTTTCTGTTGAAGGGTCTGTGCCCGAAACATCAGCTTTTGTGCTCCTGAGATGCTGCTTGGCCTGCTGTGTTCATCCAGCTCCACATTTTGTTATCTCGGACTCTCCAGCATCTGCAGTTCCCATTATGTCAAATGGTATGGGGGTTTTGGGTGGGAGGGGATGGAAGTGGATTATTTAAATTATGAATTTTGTCATTAGTTACTTGTTTCAAACTGTGTGTATAAGTAAACCTGATCACTGGGCTCTGTTTCCATTCAAATTCCAACCTTTACTGTTCACAGTAACTGTGTTATGGAGCATCGAATGCAGATTTTACAATAACAGTCCTACCAGATGTTATTTCATTAATGTAACTTTTACAACTTTCAGTGTAATGTCCCAATTAGTTTTCTGGGTGAAAGCAGCTATATTTATAAGCCCTTTGGAAATTGAGGCATTATATATTTCATTTGGTGTGTGTGTCTAATGCATTAATGGAAAGTGAATGTTGTTTTAATTAGGTGACTAATCAAGATCGTGTATCTGAAGTTCTCAACAAAGCTATGACCGCGCTCAAATTTGAACCCGAGCATCCTCAGGAATTTGATCTAGTACAGATCATTGAATCAAATAAAGGTGAGCAGTGGAAATTGCTTCAATTTAAGTTAAATCTATTTCTGAACAGCATAACCACTGCAAGGGAATTGATATTTTCTTTTGATTTCACCAAAAAGCTGCAGATATCTAAATTTATATCATTGAACATATCCAAGCATGTTCAGCAGGATTCAACTCTGAGGAATGTAAAGCCAATAAACAACTAATACCTGCACCTAATAAAAGCACATTATTTCATCAGATTGCCCTAAAGCCAAATCAGAACAAAGAACCACAAATGCTGGAAATCAGAAAGCACAGCAGCAGTAGCAGCACTTGTAGAGAGAAGTCAGGGTTAGTGTTTGGAGTCCAGTAGCCCTTTTGTAAAACTACCTAAAGCCATATTGAATGAAGGATGTACATCAGGATTTGGGTGTGGCATTAAATCCTGAATTATTCGCATTGTCAGCACATTGTTCTGCTTTGTTCATTCTTATTTTAACTGGTTATTCCAAAATAAATGTTTCCTTTTGCTGAAATTAATCTGTTCTTCCCCTCTTTTTGGCCCGTGGCTGAGAGACCAGAAATATGGGTGGGATCACTGCTGTCAAGTTGCTAATCTGTAGCAACCCTCCCCCAACCATTTCCTGGTGAAAAGTAGAAACGAGGACTCATGGGTTTCATTCTGCTGTGGTTTAAAACGTGCCATCCAGGCTGTGTTAAGCAGAATGCATTCTGAAAATGAAGGGTCCCAATGCCTTTGCAGCATGCTATCCCTGTCAGATTTCACAGAAAAGAAAAATCAGTTCCCTGGATGTAAGTCTCACTAACAAAGCTGGCATTTATTCTGCATCCATCATCGCCCTCAGAAAATGGCCATTCACTGGATCACTAACTCGTGTTTGATTTAGGTGCCCTCAGTGGTGTTATTTTCTAGATTCTAATCCAATGCTGAAGGAGAGGATAGCTTTTCTCAGTGTTTTCGCATTGATCACACTGCACCTTTTTGTGTTTGATGCTGGTATCAGCAGAAGTGACCATGTAGCTGCTGGGTCATTCGTGAATCAATTGGGGTTTTGCATTGTTCTGTAGTAAGGAAAATCTGACATCTTTACCTGGGCTACTGTATGCTGACTCTTCACAGCCTCATATCTGGCCTAATAAAGCCACTCAATTGTACAAACTGTCATGAAGAAGGCATGTGCCATCGGACAGTGAGAGGTTTGAAATGGATTTTAGTCTTGACCAACAATGCTCGTCCTGAGAATGGGTCTCAGATACAATGGTTCTTAATTGTTGAGTTTACCTAATTTAGTATAACTCCAAGATTTTCTCTTGTGTTTTGTAATACGTTCTGAATCCTTGCAGTACATTCGTTCTGTTCCTCCCAGCCATTGATATTTCCGTACCCAGGAAGCAGTTGGACCTGTGCACAATTAATGTGATGAAAACACGTGTGAATAATAATGTGCTTTCCCTCTGCTTTTTCAGTGCTCATACTTCCGGCCAATGCCATCCTGTATTACGCAATGAACAAGAAAGTGAATCATGACTTCATCCTGAGATTCACTGAAAGAAGATCTTCATGTCTATGCAAGTTTTAGCTGTAAGGAACATAATGTTTCATGGGACTCTGTTGGATCTAAAATCTCTGCTCAGTATCAAAAACCCTGCAATATATGAATAAATTACTTTGGCAGTTTTCTACTTTAAATTATTGGACAATTTGGAGAGAGTGACTTGACTTCAGACAATTGCTTAACATTAACTTTTGAGTCCAGTGCTTGTTTGTCCTTTTCAAACATCTTGCACATCAGCTATTTTTCCTGGAACGCTGGAGAATTGAACCTTGCCACCTGTCTTCTATGAACATCACAGTCATGTATCAATTGGTTGGATGAGAAAAAGAATCTTTTACGTATCAATCTTGTTGACCAATTGTGATTGAATTTGCCTGGGTTCCTCAATGGTTGTTTGGTTAAAAAGCAAACCAGCCATTTGTTCAGCCAATGGCAGGATGATGAATACTTCAACTGAAGTGTTTGGTTTGGCCTTTAAACTCTTCAGCACTCCATTCCTGCCTTCAATATTTTTATTTCTCCAGTGGCTTAAACTAATTTGGAGAGAATGCCATTGACATGCCTTCAACAAAGGGCAACTACAAGAAATAATAGAGTTAGAACATAGAACATAGAACAGCACAGAACAGGCCCTTCAGCCCACAATGTTGTGCCGACCATTGATCCTCATGTATGCACCCTCAAATTTCTGTGACCATATACATGCCCAGCAGTCTCTTAAATGACCCCAATGACCTTGCTTCCACAACTGCTGCTGGCAACGCATTCCATGCTCCCACAACTCTCTGCGTAAAGAACCTGCCTCTGACATCCCCTCTATACTTTCCTCCAAACAGCTTAAAACTATGACCCCTCGTGCTAGCCATTTCTGCCCTGGGAAATAGTCTCTGGCTATCAACTCTATCTATGCCTCTCATTATCTTGTATACCTCAATTAGGTCCCCTCTCCTCCTCCTTTTCTCCAATGAAAAGAGACCGAGCTCAGTCAACCTCTCTTCATAAGATAAGCCCTCCAGTCCAGGCAGCATCCTGGTAAACCTCCTCTGAACCCTCTCCAAAGCATCCACATCTTTCCTATAATAGGGTGCCCAGAACTGGATGCAGTATTCCAAGTGCGGTCTAACCAAAGTTTTATAGAGCTGCAACAAGATCTCACGACTCTTAAACTCAATCCCCCTGTTAATGAAAGCCAAAACACCATATGCTTTCTTAACAACCCTGTCCACTTGGGTGGCCATTTTAAGGGATCTATGTATCTGCACACCAAGATCCCTCTGTTCCTCCACGCTGCCAAGAATCCTATCCTTAATCCTGTACTCAGCTTTCAAATTCGACCTTCCAAAATGCATCACCTCGCATTTATCCAGGTTGAACTCCATCTGCCACCTCTCAGCCCATCTCTGCATCCTGTCAATGTCCCGCTGCAGCCTACAACAGCCCTCTACACTGTCAACGACACCTCCGACCTTTGTGTCGTCTGCAAACTTGTTGGCCCATCCTTCAATCCCCTCGTCCAAGTCATTAATAAAAATTACAAACAGTAGAGGCCCAAGGACAGAGCCCTGTGGAACTCCACTCACCACTGACTTCCAGGCAGAATATTTTCCTTCTACTACCACTCGCTGTCTTCTGTTGGCCAGCCAATTCTGTATCCAAGCAGCTAAGTTCCCCTGTATCCCATTCCTCCTGACCTTCTGAATGAGCCTACCATGGGGAACCTTATCAAATGCCTTACTGAAGTCCATATACACCACATCCACAGCTCGACCCTCATCAACTTTTCTAGTCACATCCTCAAAAAACTCAATAAGGTTTGTAAGGCATGACCTACCCCTCACAAAGCCGTGTTGACTGTATTTGATCAAGCCATGCTCTTCCAGATGGTCATAAATCTTATCCCTCAGAATCCTTTCTAACACCTTGCAGATGACAGACGTGAGACTTACCGGTCTATAATTGCCGGGGATTTCCCTATTTCCTTTCTTGAAGAGAGGAATTACATTTGCCTCTCTCCAGTCCTCAGGTACGACTCCAGTGGAGAGCGAGGATGCAAAGATCTTCGCAAGTGGCGAAGCAATTGCATTTCTCGCTTCCCAAAGCAGCCGAGGACAAATCTGATCCGGGCCTGGCGACTTGTCAATCTTAATGTTTGACAAAATTTTCGACAGTTGTTTATTACTGCCAGTCATATTGCACTTGTTTGAGACCTTAACTGTTTTTACTTAATGTTCAATTTTACAACAATTTAACATAAAATTATTGTGCCATAGTGGGACATATGAATGAGACTGTGTGAGTGAGAGTCAGAGTAAGCGACGTGTGAGTGAGACTGTGAGTGTGTGTAAGAGTGAGACTGTGAAGTTAGAGTAAGACTGTATGTGTGAGTGAGACTGAATGACAGTCAGTGTGAGATTATGTGAGTGATACTGAGAGTTTCTGTGAGTGGGTGTGAGAGAGTGGGACTGTATGAAGTCAGAGTGAGACTGTGAGTGAGAGCATGTGTGTGAGTGAGACCATATGTGTGAGTGAGACTGTGAGAGAGAGAGTCAGAGTTAGATTGAGAGAGCGAGACTAGGGATTTGTATGTGAATGAAACCATGCATTTGTGAGAGTGAGACCATATGTGTGACTAAGAACATGTGTGAGTGAGAGAGTCTGAGTGGGACTGTGTGTGAGTGGGTCTGTGGGTGAGTGAGTGAGTCTGTGTGTCAGTGAGTCAGAGTGAGACTGAGAGAGAGAGAGTAGGAATTTGTATGTGAATGAGACCATGCATTTGTGAGAGTGAAAACATGTGTGTGACTAAGAACATGTGTGTGAGTGAGAGAGTCTGAGTGGGACTGTGTGTGAGAGGGTCCGTGTGTGAGAGGGTCCGTGTGTGAGAGGGTCCGTGTGTGAGTGGGTCCGTGTGTGAGTGGGTCCGTGTGTGAGTGGGTCCGTGTGTGAGTGAGCCCGTCTGTGAGTGGGCCCATGTGTGAGTGAGTCAGAGTGAGACCGAGAGAGAAAGAGTAGGAATTTGTATGTGAATGAGACCGTGCATTTGTGAGAGTGAGGCCATGTGTGTGAATAAGAATGTGTGTGTGAGAGAGGCTGTGTGTGAGTGAGACTGTGTTCGTGAGACTGCGAGTGATCCGATGTGAGTGTGACTGTGAGTGAGAGTTTGAGTGACACAGTGAGATTAATTAAGAATGTATGATTGAGTGTGAGACTGAATATTAGTCAGACTGAATAAGATTGTGTGAGAATGTATGAGTGAGAGAGCATGTGTAATTGAGTGAGTTTGAACAAGACCATGTGTGATTGAGACTGTGAACTCAGAGTGAGATTGTGTATGAGTGAGACTATGTGAGTGTGAGAGGCAAGGTGTGTGAGAGTGAAATCGTGGGAAGTCAGAGTGATACTGTGTGTTTGAACCTCCAAGTAAGACCGTGTGAGGGTGAGACTGTGTGCGAGTGAGGCTATGTACGGGTGAGACTGCATGCGAGTGAGACTGTGTTTAGGTGAGACTCTGTGCGAGTGAGGCTGTGTGCAGGTGAGACTGTGTGTGAGTGAGACTATGTACGGGTGAGACTGCGTGCGAGTGAGACTATGTACGGGGTGGGACTGCATGCGAGTGAGACAGCGTTATGAGTGAGACTGTGTGCGAGTGAGATTATGTACAGGTGAGACTGCGTGCGAGTGAGACTGTGCGCAGGTGAGACTCTGTGTGGGTGAGACTGTGCAGTCAAATGAGACTGGCTAAGAGTGTCAGAGACAGCCTGTGTGTGAGACTGAGTTGGTGCGTGAGAGTCAAAATTGGGCATGTGTGTTATTGAGCCTGAGTTTGTGCGTGTGACACAATGTGAGTGTCTGTGTGGGAGGGAGTCAAACTACGTGTGTGAGACTGTGTGAAGTGAGAATGAGACTGTATGTGTGGGACTGAGACCATGTGTGTGAGTGAAAAAGTCAGAGTGAGACTGTGTATGCGTGTGACTGAAGCTGCAAAGTCAGTGTGATACTGTATGAGTGAGAGTGTGTGAGATTAGATTGGATTCCCTACAGTGTGGAAACAGGACCTTTGACCCCACAAGTCCACACTGCCCCTTGAAGCATCCCACCCAGACCCATCCCCCTACAACCCACACACCCCCAAACACTACGGGCAATTTAGCGCGGCCGATCCACCTCGCCTGTACATCTCTGGACTGTGGGAGGAAACCGGAGCACCCAGAGGAAACCCACGCAGACACAGAGAGAATGTACAAACTCCACACAGACACTCACCAGAGGCTGGAATCGAACCCGGGTCCCTGGCGCTGTGAGGCTGCAGTGCTAACCACTGAGCCACCGTGCCACCCTTGAGATTGTGCTTGTGATACTGTGTGAGACTGAATGTAAATGAGACTGTTTGAGAGTGTGAGGGAAGGGAGTCAGTCCATGTGTGTGAATGAGTCCATATTTGTGAGTGAAACTGAGTGTGAGTGAGGCTGCGTGAAGTGTGAGTCAGACTGACTGAGTGTGTGTGAGCGACTATAACAGGCTGTGAGAAATTGAGAGTGAGACTGTGTGTGTAAGTGTGAGACTGAATGAAACTGTCAGAGTATAACAGTGAGGGAGTGTGTGTATGACAGGATATATCTGTAAAGTGCAAGCCATCTCAGGGAAAAAAAACTAACAAACTAACCATTTATCCAGACCATTAGGTGGGATGATGAGTACTTCAGCTGGCCTGTTTGGCTCGGCCTTTAAAGTCTCCAGCCAACCTTTTGTTTCCAGAGGCTTTAACTAATTCTGGATTAAAAACCCATTGATGTTTTTAACTCACTGCAACTGCAAGAAATAAAGCATTGTTTATTATTGCCAGTGGTATTGCACTTGTTTGAGACTTTAATTAATGCTCAGCTTTATAATGAATTTATTTTGAATGGTTATATTGTGAGATGCGCGCGCGTGTAAGAGAATATATATTTGTAAAGTGCAAACCATTTTGGGGATAAAAGGTATTTAAAAGATGCACAGGGGACCAGATCACCTCAGACATGAATACTGAAATACACTTGTTGTTCCTAGTTTATCTGCTTATGTTCCATTACTCAGACCTGTCATTGTTTCAAGTGGGTCTCATTGGTTAACAGCCAATTTGAAACTCATTCATTGAACTTTTCATCTTCATGCAATCACATCTCACGTGCAGGACAGTGTTGGTTATGTATATTCACTTTTCAAATGGATCCAAAACAAAAATCCATTCAAAGTAGCAAAATATCAGGAATTTTTAACAGTATTTGAGTCTCTGTCAAATTCACATTTGCACTATGTATAAATTAACACCAGGAACAACAAGCACTTTAACATTTCTGGCATTCCTTTCTTCCACAGGCAATGTTCGAGCCTCCTTCGCAATATGAATCAATGAGCTCTGGTGAGGGAGGGAATTAGAGAGCTCACCGCCCTGATTTTTGAGAGGTCGTATGTATATTATTTCCTTCTCCTCCTGTAAATCACTTGGTGCTCGACATAGGATTCACTAATTAGACATTTACACATAACCACTTTAAAATTAAAATGGTTCAACATCGAGGCTATGCCAACAATACCAGCCACAGGTAGAAGAGAAAATCATCTGAGTTCTTTGTCTAAGTTTTGTTTCTAAAAATAGTGTTCAGTAAATGTTTTTGATGTTCTTACATTTGTTTTAAATTAAAAAGCTTAAATTGCAATCTTTTGTTTCATTCTTTTGAAGTAGAAGACAAATTCTGGGCTGAGGGAGTATACTTCATCTCTAATTAGTGCTGCTTCACTAAATATAACCTCCTATCAGCAACTTGTGTTGACAGCTCACCTCCACGAACCATGTATCTGGGGTTATTGACAGCCATAATCCTAGAGAGCAAGGCAGGTACCTTGGCACCACACAGGAAATCTCTACTGGGGGGGCAGCTGATGGACAAACGGGTTGAACAAATAATGGCTCTGCCAGGATTGGAACAGTTTGTTTACAATATGTGGGAAAGGTGCCTCCATTAAAAATGGCCTCTGACATCCGTCTACTCACTTGCATCACTGACCCCATGCCATTTGTAAAATGCAAGCTTCAGTGCAAAGGCCACATTGGCCTTGATGCCCTTTCAAAGAGTTTCTGTGCAAGACTGTTGAATAATGGTTTTTGCAGTGACTGTCACATCAGCGCTGTGGGGCAACTCGTGCTGGCACAAGCATTGGTGGTACAGATAAAAGAGATAGTTCCAGGAATAGTGGCTGTACTGTTGTAGTTTTCCTCATCTTTGGATTCTGGGGAAGTATCTGGAAAACTGCCTTTGTGACACCCCTATTCAAAAAGAGAGGAAGGCAAAAGGCAGGTAACTTTAGGCCAAACATTTAATGTTGAAAAGGTGTTGGGATCAATCATTAAGGAAATAATAACAGTGCATTTGGAAAGCAATAATCTAATTAAACAGAGTCATCATGACTCCATGAAAGAGAAATCATGTCTGACTATTAGTTTTTTGAAGAATGCTGAACCAGAGCAGTTAGGGGGGAACCAGGACATGTGTTATATTTGGAATTCGAGCAGGCGTTCATCAAGGTACCTCACAAAAGGTTAAGCCTTACAGTAAAAACCATTGTGTTGGAGGTGATAAGGTGACATGGATGGAGAATTGGCCAACAGCCAGGAAGCAGTGAGCAGGAATTAGAGGTTCTTTTCCAACTTGGTGACCTGCGACCAATGGAGTTTCACAGGGATCAGTACTGGGACGGCAACTGTTTACAACAAATATAAATAACTTGGGGCAATGAAGTGTAAGTACCTGGGCCGAATTTGCAGAAAACAGAAAAATAAGTAGAAAAGTGGGTTGTGAGAGATGTACACACAGTTCACAATGAAATATTGCTCTCTGAATAGACAAAAAACAAATGCAGTATAATGTGGGAAAATGCAAATTTGTTAGTTTTGGAAGGAAGAACAAAAGAGTTGTTTTATTCAAATGGAGAAAAAAAACAGCAGAAATCTGCAATAAAGGCAGTTGAGGTCCTTGTGCACAAAACACAGGAAGTTAGCACACAGATGCAGCAGGTAAACACGAAGATTAATCAAATATTGGCCCTTATTTTGGGAAGACAAGGGAGGTGTGCTGGTGAGACACATTTGGACTCTGCCAGCAGTTTTTCCTCCCTTATTTAAAAGATATCATTTTACTGGAGGCAGCACAAAGAAGGTTCACGAGATGATCTCCACTGTGTTGGGATCACCTTATGAGCAAAGGCTAAACAGATTGGGACTCTACTGTCTGGAATTTTAAAAAATGAGGATGTGATTTCAGTGAATCGGACAGGATTCTTAAGAGGTTTGACTGGGTAAATGTGGAAAGGATGTTTCCTTCATGGGAGACTATAGGACCAGAGGGCATAGTCTCCAAATATAAGGTCCCATGTTAGAACTGAATCTGAGAAGTAGCTTCATTGTCACATATACTCAAATGCCACATATTGGGCCATTTTCGGTACAGAGGTACCCAGGTTAAGATTCTTAAGTACAAATTCATGGTCAGAATGACAATTAGAAAAATAAAGAAAGAAAAGTTCCAGGATTATAGATCAGAGGAATAAGTGCGAACAAAAGCAAGAAATTCACCATGATGGATCACAGGAATAAATTTTAAAATATCAGTAAAAAGTTCAGAATGTCAGTCCTTTTAACCCAGTTCGCGCTGGCACCGAGCCTCCAGTCTGAGCCTTGACTCCTAACCATGCCGGGCTTCGCTTTGAGACTCTCAAGGCCGGGAGACTGCTCTGGAATCACCTCAAGGCCAGAAGTCCATGCTGAGGGCATGTCAGCCGACAGATCACCTTGCCAGGCCTACACTGAGGCTGGACATTCAGGACATCACCGAGAAGAAAGAAGCCAAAATAGGGGAGACAAAAAGCAGAAAAGAAATGGACAGAGTTGACAGGTCCTACACCTCAGCCTAAGACTGAGGCGAGGAGGAATTTGTTCTGAGGTTACAGAGTCTCTGGTATTCATGGAGTCATTGAGCTCTACAGCACTGAAACAGAACATTTGGTCCAATTGTCCATGCCAACCAAATATCCAAAACTGATCTAGTCCACTTTGTCAGCATTTGGCCCATATTCCTCTAAACCTTCCTATTTATATACCCATCCAGATTCCTTTTAACTGTCATTGTACCCATTTCCACAACTTCTTCTGGCAGCTTGTTCAATATATGCAACATGCTCTGCATGAAAACATGACCCCTTAGGTCCTTTTCAAATCTTTCTCCTCTCACCTTAAACCTGTGCGCTGTAGTTTCCAACTGCCCTCCTCTGGGAAAAAAGACCTTGGCTATTCACCCTCCCCATGTCTATCATGGCTTTTAAAAAATCTCTCCCCTCAGTCTTTGACATTCCATGGAAAATAGCCCCAGCCCCTCCTGATAGCTCAAACCCTCCAAACCTGGCAACATCCTTTTAATGAATCCTCGTAATGACAGGAATATGAATCGTGTCAAGTTTCACATCTTTCCTCTAGCAGAGAGACCAGAATTGGATGCAGTATTCCAAAAGTGGCCTAACCAATGTCCTATACAGCTGCAACGTGACCTTCCAACTCCTCTGCTCAATGCACTGAGCAATAAAGGCAAGCACACCAAACACGCTCTTCACTATCCTATCTACCTGCGACTGCACTTTCAAAGAATAATGCACCTACACCCCAATGTCTCTTTGTTCTGCAACGCTCCCCAGGACTTTACTGTTAAGTGTATAAGTCCTGCCCGAATTTGACTTTCCAAAATGCGGTACCTCACCTTTAGCCAAATTAAACTCCATTTGCCACTCCTTGGCCCACTGGCCCAAATGATCAACGTTGTACTCTAAGTTAACATTCTTCGCTGTCCACTGCACCTCCAATTTCGGTGTCATCTACATATCTACTAACCATACTTCCTCTGTTCACATCCAAACCATTTACATAAATGACAGAAAGCAGTGGAGCCAGCATTAATCCTTGTAGCACACCAATGGTCACAGGCCTTCAGTCCGAAAAGGAACCTTCTATCACCCTCTTTCTCCTACTTTTGAGCCAATTTTGTGCCCAAATGGCGAGCTGTCCCCGTCTTCCACAGATTTAACCTTGACGAGCAGTCTACCCATGCAGTACCTTGTTGAATGCCTAACTGAAGTTCATATAAACAACATCCACTGCTCCGCCTTCAACAATCTTCTTCATTACTTCTTAAATAAAATACTCAAACAAGTTAGTGAGAGACAATTCCGCATGCACAAAGCCATGTTCACCATCTGTAGTCATGCTTGCCTTTCCAAATACATGTAAATCCTGTCCCTCAGGATCCCCTCCAACAACTTATCCACCACTGGAGTCAGGCTCACCAGCTTATAGTTCCCTGACTTTTTCTTACCACCTTTCTGAAATAATGGCACCGCGTTAGCCAACCTCCAGTCTGCTGGCAACTCGCACATGTTTTTTGATGATTCAAATACCTCAGCAAAGGGCCCAGTAATTTACCCGAGTTTCCCACAATGTTCTGGGTTACACTTGATCAGGTCCCAGGGACTTATCCACCTTTATGTATTTTAAAACCTACAGCACTTCTTCCGTGATATGGACTGTTTTCAGGACATCACTATTTATTTCCCCAGGTTCCCGAGCTTCCATGTCTTTCTCCAGGGGAAATACTGATGTGAAATATTCATTTAGTATCTCTCCCATCTCCTGCGGTTTCACACACAGACGGCCTTGTTGACCTTTAAAGGATTCTGCTATCTCCCTCATTACTGTTTTGCCCTTATTATTGTTATAGAATCTCTTTGGATGTTCTTTAACCGCACTTGCCAAAGCCATTCCATGTCCTTTTTTGCACTCGTGGTTTCCCTCCTAAATATATACTTATTGCCCTTATGTTCGTCCAGGGATTCACTCAATCCCAGCTGTCTAAACCAATATATGCCTATTTTTTCTTAACCGGACCATCAATTTCTCTATTCTTCCAGCATTCCTGGCACCTCCCAGCCCTACCCTTCACATTACCGTCAACAAACTGTCTCTGGACTCTCCTTATCTATTTTTTAAAGGAGTCCTGATTCCCAATCTTTACCTGCAAATAATCTCTCCCAGTCAAATTTTGAAAGTAAAAACCCTGAAGAAACTGCGGATGCTTAAATTGGAAACAAAACCTGAAATTGCTGGAAAAGTCTGACAGAATCTCTGGAGAGAAATCAGTGTTTGGGTTTCGGATCAAGTGACACTCCCTCAGAGCTCGGGAAGGGTCACTCGACCTGAAACGTTAACTCTGATTTCTCCCAACAGATGCTGCAACACCTGCTGAAATTTACCAGCGATTTCTGTTTTCGTAACTTTTGAAAGTTCCTGCCTAATTCCATCAAGATTGGGCTTTTCCAATTTATTTTTTGATCAATCTGTCCTTTTCCATAACTATTTTAAAACTGATGGAATTATGATCACTTTCCCAAAGTACTCCTCTCCTGTCACCTCAATCATTTCGCCAGCCTTATTCCCAACAGGTCAAGTTTTGCTCCTTCTCTTGTACGTACATCCATGTACTGAATAGTAAAGTTTTCTTTCACACATTTAACAAATTCCTTCCTATCCCACTTCTTAGCACTATGCCAGGCCCAGTCTATGTTTGGAAAGTTAAAATCCCCTACCATTACAACCCTATTATTCTCACAGATATCTGAGATCTTCTTACATATTTTCTTCTCTATTTCCCATTGACTACTGGGGGTGACTATGGTACAATCCCAACAAGATAGTCACCCCTTTCTTATTTCATAGTTCAACGCAAATAATTTCCTTGGGGAAACTCCCAGGAATCCTCCCTAAGTACTCGCTAAGTACAGCCATAATGTTATCCCAAACCAAAATCACCATGCCCCCTCCTCTCTTTCCTCCCCTTAAGTCCCTCGTATTGTTCACAAACAAAACTGTTTAATCCTGGTGTCAAATTTAAGCCCTTTAATAAATTCCCAATATGTGCCAATATTTAACCCCAATCCTGAGGTCTAATTTTGAGTATTTACCTATTTAATCCTTTTTATAAAACCTTCCTGATGCTTTCTGAAAGCCCAAACATGTTACTTGCATGAGGGAAGCAGCAGGGACCTGAGGGGCAATATTTTCACACAGAGGGTGGATTGCATGTGGAAGGAACTGCCAGAGGAAGTGGTACAGACAACTACAGCTGAACTCTGCTTCGTACGTTTATAAGACATTTGGACAGTTACCCAAAGAGGAAAGCTTCAGAGGGGGATAAAGGCAAATGGGATTAGTACAGTTTGGGAAACTTGGTCGGCACGGACAAGTTGGACTGAAGGGTCTATTTCTGTGCTGTATAACTCTGTGACTCTAATAAATGCTCTAAATTGAGTGTTTATATTATTACGTTTCATTATTGGAACTAGTAGATTTTCGTGCAATCCTGAAGTGAAAATATTAAATGCAAACTTGCTTTTAGTAATGCATGTTTCCCATGGCCTGATTTAGATGTTTGCAAAAATCTGAGCTCAGACATCCCACACTAAAGATTTAACTTGGCTGCAGTGGCAAATGTGATGTGTCCTGTTCTGCAGGGAAGCCAGCTAATTGCTTAAGTCGTGAAGGTGACCCATGGCAGCTGATATGGGGGATTTTCTCAATAATTCCAACATGGGTGATTTGATATAATCTCAGCTGCATCACGCTTGGCAGTCATCAGCATAGTCTCAGAACACAAATGGCAGGTTCATGAACGTAAATTATGGTATTTATCAAATCAGATGATCACAATATGTTTGATAATGCTACTCAACCAGTTCCTGCTCATTATTGAATTACTCAGCAACGCTTCCTGCCCGCACCACTTTAATATTTTTATATAAAGTAGAAATTATTCTTCAAGGTTAGTGGTGGAATTCCGCATCTTATAACTTCTGCATACTGACCTTTGTTTAGAGCATTAGGTAAATCCCTGGTCATGATGATTTGCTCACAAGATTTTTTATCAAAATGTTGTTTGATGCTCATTGCTTGTTCCCTTTTCTAAAAAGGAAAGCTGCATGTTTATTTTTGCAGTGACTGAGCTCTGAGCTGGTGAGGCTGTTTTATCGGAAA
Organism: Stegostoma tigrinum; assembly: GCF_030684315.1. Taxonomy (NCBI): domain Eukaryota; kingdom Metazoa; phylum Chordata; class Chondrichthyes; order Orectolobiformes; family Stegostomatidae; genus Stegostoma; species Stegostoma tigrinum. The sequence continues at coordinate 559,201 of NC_081360.1, forward strand.
ATGCATCTAGGACCAAAGCAGGGCGAAGGAAATGTTAGCTGAAATGTTTGCTGAAATGTTAGCTTTGTCGCTTCACAGATGTTGCCTGAATATTTCCAGCACTTTCCGTTTTCCCCAATTTTCCCACATTCTGATTTCCTGCTTCTGTCGTATTTTGCTTTAATTTCATTTAGTTTGAGTTAGCCTGTGATAGACATGATTATTTTTTACATATTAAAAAAATACTGTCCCAGTAGGATCAAACAGCTTGGAAAACATTAGTCTTTCAACAGCAGACCCTTAATTATTGAAAGAGCCATTCTTCATCCCTGTTAAATTTCTGTTGGAATATGCAATTCGCAACAAGCAGAATATTCAGTTCTTCGCACAGGGTTGGTTTGGCCCCTATAGAGATTATGTGTAGTGAATGAAGAAATGAAAACCAAAAGTAATTTGGAAGAGGATTGCATTGTAGCAGCACATATTGTACATTTCCGCAGAGGTAGCGAAAACAGTTGGAGCAGCAAACAACATATTTTCTGATGAAGGCTTGAAACGTAAATAGGATTCGATGCAGCTAAGTCAGGCTCCACATGGTTTGTCGCTGTTCTGTCCACAGGTAGTTGCTGTTGAAATATACTGCATGGGAAAAAAAAACTAATAGTCCAGGAGTCTGCAGTATGTTCTAAACAGTTTAGTTTCCTGGATGACCTCCTTTATAATTATATATAATTTATTTTATTAACCTCCTTTCGAATCCCAAATTGGTCCTGTGGGAATTGTGGTACTGTCAACTGGACTGAGAACTGGAAAATACATCTTTTCAGTTTCTAACAGAATGTAGGAACACGAGTGGGCGAGTCAGACCCCTAAGCCTGCTCTGTCATTCAATTAGAGCATGTTTCATCGTCTACAGTAAAGATCCATTATCCCTTGATGCCATCAGTGTACAAACATCTTTCCATTTTTGTCTTGAGTGTGCTTAATGTCTGAGCTTCCGTAACACACTGCGGTATAGAATCCTAAAAATTCAGCAAGTTTTGAGTGAAGAAATTCTTCATACCTTGGTCTTAAATGGCCCATCCCTTACTCTGAGATTATATCATCTGCCTTTAGCCTTGCCAGCGAGAAGAAACATTTTATCTACATGCATGCTGACAATCTCCATGAGATTTGTGTTCGTTTCAATGAGATCTCCAAGCATTCATTGAAACACGAGAGAATATTTATTTTTAGTCATTCATGGGATGAGGGCATCGCTGGTGAGACCAGCATTTATTGCCCATCCCAAATTGCCCAGAGGACAATAAAGAGTCAACCACATTGCTATGGGCCTGGAGTCACGTGAAGGCCAGACTCGGTAAGGATGGCAATTTCCTTCCCCAAAGGACATTAGTGAACCAGAATCATTTTCCCAACAATTAACAATGGATTCGTAGACATCATTAGATCCTCAATTCAAGATTTTTATCGAAATCAAGTTCCACCATCTGCCATGCGCATGGTAGGATTTGAACTGGGCTCCCCAGAACATTAGCTGGGTCTCTGGATTAACAGTTCAGCAATAATACCCACTAGGCCTTCACCTCCCCCAGGGAGGTCAGCTCCCTCAATCTATCCTCATAAGACACACACACCATCACAAGAATTAGTCTGCTGATCCTTCTTGCACCGTCTCTACTTATCCTTTGTTGGAGAAGGAGACCAAAACTGTGCACAGTACAGTCTCACCAATGCCTGAAACAGTTGCAGAAAGATGCCTCCAGTCCTGTGCTTAAATCCCATTGTGATGAGGGCCAATGGTTTATCTTCCCAACAGCTTGCTGTACCTGCTGCCTACTGGGAGGCTCAAGATAGCCAGGTCCTTATAGACAGCAACACTTCTCAACCTTTCACTGTTTAAGAAAGACTCTGTCTTTCATTTTCCCTCATTCCAAAGTGGAAAATTTCACATTACATTCCAATTGCCGTGTTCTTACCAAGTCACATAAACTGCCCAAATCCCATTGAGGTTCCCTTCTCAACTTCACTTCGAAGCATTAATATAAAAGTAATCCAACTTCAAATGGCTGTGTGTATATACTACACTGTGGCCCTTTGTGACAGATATAAGTAAATCTGTGTTGGTTTTATGCAACCTTTTGATGCCATATACCCCAGGCAGTCCTAAGAAGATCAGTGTTCTGTCTATTTGATGCTGATACAAATGGAATCACACTTACAGCCACTAGGAAAGCCACAACTCTCCAACTTTCCAGTTCAACAACCCCAGCCTGTTTGAATCCCTTTGGGAATGGCACCACCTCATAAAAAAATGATGTCAGACTATTAAAATATTGTACGGGTAAAGTCTTGCAATGAAAATTTGGCAGAATGAAACAGTTAATTGTCTGTCGCATTGGCTGGTCAGAGAAAGCTTCCAGTGAACCAGGTAACTCAATACAGTATGGAAGTCAGCTATTCGGCCCATAAACTCGATACTGACATTCCGAAGATCCCAGACCTAGCTGCATTTCACAGGGCCACATCACCTAACTGGCACATCTTTGGGAAGAAACCAGAGCACCCGGAGAAAGCCCACACAGACAAGAGGAGAATGTCGAAACTCCACACAGTCACCTGAGGTTGGAATCAAATCCCAGCCCTTTTCCTGCACCGCATTGATATCCACTTACTTCTTGATAAGCTTAGTTAACATGTTCAGGAATGTTATAACACAGGTCTGGAGCAGGTGGGATTTGAGCACAGTGCTCCAGGCTCAGAATTAGGGACACTACCACCGTGGTTTCATATTCTGATCGACAACATAAATAGTTAAAGGTGCAGAAATAAAACATAAAGTCTTAAACCTTAAACTTGGACACTTTTGGATTAATCATGAGCTTGTGAAAATGTAAAGTTTCTCAGTGACTTTGTGTATGCAATGCAACCGTTTAACCCTTGGAAATTGACCCAAGGTGGTATGTCAGAGCTAGTTTAATGCATGCATTTCAAAATTGCAATGCAGTCCAAACAATGTTTTGCCTGAAAATGTTCCAAAGCCGAAATTGATGGTATCCATTTGTTGCGATGTAATCACAGGAGGAGAACCCTTGCAGTTTGTAAGGGAGGGGGAACTGGAAATAAGAAATTTTCAGAATAGAAATGATCAGTTCTTTAAAAAAATACATTTAAACCTAATTTGACTGGGAAGCCAAAAATTCCAGCTGTAAACTTAATACCAACACTAAGAAGTTGCAGGCTGGATTGTAAAGCTAATGCAGATCTCAGTTTGTGAACAGTCACACCAATATTTCTTTCAAAGGTAGCAATGTTATTTCAAGGAGCCTCTACGAAAGAAAAAAACAAAAAAAAACTGCAGATCCTGTAAATCAGAAACACAAACAGAGGTTGCAGAAAAGCTCAGCAGTTTTGGCAGCATCCGTGAAGAGAAATCAGAATGAGTGTTTCGGATTGAGTGACCCTTCTTCAAAATTGGAGATGCTGTCTGCTTTAAGGCCATAAGACATAAGAGCAGAAATTTGGCCATTTGGCCCATCTGCTTTGCCATTCAATCATGGATGATATGTTTCTCAACCCCAATCTCCCGCTTTCTCCCTTCAACCCTTGTTCCGTTCAACAATCAAGAGCCTGTCTATCTCAGTCTTAAATGTACTCAACGATTTGGCCTCCACACTTCTGTGGCAGTGAATTCCGTAGATTCAACCCTCTCTGGATGAAGGAATTTCTCCAAATCTCCATTTTTAAAAGACCTTCCCTTTACTCTAAGGCTGTGCCATTGGGTCCTCGTCTCTCCTACCACTGGAAGCATCTTCCTATCATCCACTCTGTCCAGACCATTCAGTTTTGTGTAATTTTCAATTAGATTCCCCTTAAACTCCTTTGACTATAGTCCCAGAGTCTGCAAACGTTCCTCATATGTTAAGCTTTCCATTCCTGGGACCATTCTTCTGAACCTCCTCTGAAACCGCTCAAGGATCAGTGCAACCTTCCTGAGATATGGGGCCCAAAACTGCACACAGTACTCCAAATATAGCCTGATCAGAGCCTTTAAAAGGCTCATTACTACATTCCTGTTTTCATATTCAATTCTTCTCAAAAGAAATGCCAACATTGCATATGCCTTCCTGACGACTATCTTGACCTGGAAATTTACCTTGAGGGAATCCTGGTCAAGAACTCTCAAGTCTCTTTGCACTTCAGGCTTCTGAATTTTCGCCCCATTTGGAAAATAGTCCATGCTTTTATGCTTCTTGCCAAAGTGTGTGGTCTCACACTTTCCCATGTATTCCATCTGCCACTTTTTGCCCACTTTCCTAACCTGTCCAAATCCTGCCCCAGCCTCCCCATCTCCTCAATACCTCCTATCCCTCCACCTATCTTTGTATTGTCTGCAAACTTATCCAGAAAGCCCCAGTTCCTTCATCTGGATCATTAATGTAGAAGGAGAAATGTTGTGGTCCCAGCATTGACCTTTGCAGAACACCACTTATCATCAGCTGTCATCCTAGGAAAGGCCCTTTTATCCCCACACTCTGCTTTCTGCCTGACAGCCAATTTTGAATCCATGCTAGCGCCTTGCCTGTAACACCATGGGCCCTTATCCTACTCAGCAGCTTCCTGCGTGGCACTTTGTCAAAGGTCTTCTTGAAGTCCAGGGAGATAAGATCCATTGGCTCTCCTTGGTTACCCTGCTTGTTACTTCCTCAAAGAATTCCAGCAGACTTGTCAGGCATGGCGTCCCCTTGATGAAACCATGCTGACTTTGCCCTACTTTACCAGATACTTACAAATATTCTGAAATCTCATTCTTCACAATGGACTCCAAAATCTTACCCACAACCGAGGTTAGGCTAATCGCCCTGAAATTTCCCGTATTTTGCCTTACTACACTTTTAAACAGGGGTGTCATGTTAACAATTTTCCAGTCCTCTGGGACCCTCCTTGAGTCTAGCAATTCCTGAATGATCACCATTAATGCTTCAACTATCTGTTCAGACCTCTGGAGCGTTGTCCATCTGGTCCAGGTAATTTATCCACCTTCAGTCCAATCAGTGTTACGAGCACCTTTTCCTTGTTGTTGGTCACCGTACTCAGCTCCGTCCCCGACTCTCTTGAATTTTTGGGAGATTATTCGCGTCTTCCACCATGAAGACAGATGCAAAGTAATTATTCAGTTCCTCAGCCCTTTCCTTGTTTTTCTCACTACTATCTCTCCAGTGTAATTTTCCATTGGTTTAATGCCCACTTTTGCCTCTCTTTTGCCCTTTATATATTTAAAGAAACTCATACAGTCTTCATTTATATTATTGGCTAGCTTATTCTCATATTTAATCTTCTCCCCCCTTATTTCTTTTTTTGTTGCCCTCTGTTGGTCTTTGTAAGCTTCCCAATCCTCTGGTTTCCCACTGCCCTTCACCGCATTACATGCTTTCTCTTTTGCTTTTATGCTATCCCTGACTTCCTCTGTCAGCCATGGCTGTCTCATCCTCCCTGTACCATGCTTCTTTTCCCTCGGGATGAATTTTTGCTGTGTGTTCTGAATTACTCCCAGAAACTCCTCCCATTGCTGTTTCAATGTCTGTCCTGCTAGGCTCCTCCTCCAGTCAATTCTGCCCAGCTCCTCCCTCATACCTCTGTTGTCGCCTTTAGTCAGCTGTAATACCGTTATTCTGATCATATCTTCTCCCTGTAAAATTGCAGAGAAAATTTTGTCATCTTTTGATCACTACCTCCTGAGGGTTCCTTTACCTCAAGCTCCCTTGTCAAGTCTGCCTCATTGCACAACACTAAATCCAGTATTTACAAAATGTGAATCTGGATGAACACAGCAGATCAAGCAGCATCTCAGGAGCACAAAACCTGACGTTTTGGGCCTAGACCCTTCATCAGAGAGGGAATCCTCTCTGCTGCTTGACCTGCTGTGTTCATCCAGCTTCACATTTTGTTATCTTGGATTCTCCAGCATCTGCAGTTCCCATTAACACTAAATCCAATATTGCCTGTTCCCTTGTGGGCTCCACCATGAGCTGCTCCATAAAGCCATCTTGAAGACATTCCACAAATTCCTTTTCTTGCAACCCTCGACCAACATGATTTCCCCAGTCCACCTGCATATTGAAATCCCCCAAGATCACGGGGAATTTGCCTGTCATACACACCTTTTCTATCTCCTGGTATATCTTTCACCCCAGCTCCTAACTACTGTTTGGTGGCCTATACACAATTCCAACTATGCGCTTTTTAAAAAACTTTGCACTTAATTGTTCAGTTAATTTGAATCAAAAGATTGTGGTTCAAGTCCTACTGCTGAGATTGAGCACATCATCTGATCTGATGCTTCAGTGCAGTACTGAGGTTGTGTGGCGCTTACAGAATTTCAGTTTTAAAATGAAATTTTAAACCAAAGCCTTGACTGAGATGGATTTAAAAGATCCCATGTCACTACCTAAAGGTAGGTAAAGGCTCCTTAATGTCCTGTCCAACATTAATCCTTCAATCAACATCAAATGAGCAAGTTCTCTGGTCACTATTTTGTTGCTGTTATGGGAGCTTGCTGCACACAAAATGTTTATTGTGTTCATTATTTTCTTACTACAACTATGTAATAAACATGCTTCATTCACGATAAAGCACTTTGAGTTGTCGTGAGAGGTGTTATAAATAAATGTTGTAAATAAATGTTTGTGTTTCAAGCTCCCAGTGCACCTCCAGTGAAGTGTCGGTGTTCTGACCCAGTTGCTAGTTATGTGTCTTGGTTTGCTGGGGTGGATGCCATCCCAAAACCCACAAACGGAACTGCATCAAAACATTGTTCATGCAAGCTGCAACACACTGCAGCACCATGGAGCTATGCAAAGCCGAGGAAGAACAACTTTACCTTTGGAAACAACAGCTACCCGAAAAACATGCTCCGTCAATACCGACACAACAGACCACAACAGGAAGACACGACATGTCCAGAGGCATTAGTCACCCTTCTGTACATTAAGGATTTATCTGAAATGACCACCAGATTACTCCACCCCCTTGGGCTCATGGTAGCCCCCAAACGGACAGCGATGCTACGACAGCGACTGATGAGAATAAAGGATCCAACAACCACAAAGAACAGAACCAACATTATTTAAAAGCTACATGCAAAAACTGCCAAAAATATTACATAGGGCAAACCGGAAGGAAATGAGCCATCAGGATGCATCAGCACCAACTAGCTACTAAGATACATGACCAACTCTCACTCATTTCAATACACATGGGCAAAGAGGAACCAATTCGACTGGGACAACATAGCCATCCTAGGTCAAGCCAAGCAAAGCTACTCGTGAGATTTCCTGGAGGCCTGGCACTCAAACCAGAACTCCCTTAACAAACATGCAAAGCTGGACCCCATAGACCAACAATGAAGAAACAAATCCGGAAGGGATGCCACCCACCCCAAAAAAACAAGACACATAAATACCAAGCAGGACAGAACAGCAACACTTCACTGGAGGCGCACTGATGATGTTACCCTGCAGGGTGATGAAACATGTGCGAACAAAAGTACCAACTCAACTAGCAAGTCAACATCAGTTCCTCCTTTTCCGAATGATTCAATGAGACAACATTGTGGTGCATTTCCCCACAAAGCCTCAGGAAAGTTTTTGAATGATTGGTGATCCAGTGGTATGCTGCCTGTCTCTTGGCTAATTCTGCAGACGGTATTGCTGGGGGCTGTGAAAAGCTCAGCAAATCTCAAAGGCAAAATTTCCTCATGAGGTGGTTGAATACATTATTATTCTAGAAATAATAATTTTCTTTTCTCTCTATCTGCAGCTTTTGATCCCAGAATAGGTTGCCAATTTGTTCAGGGGCAATTTATTTTTTTTAAACTAAGCTACATGTAAGATGCAGGTATTTATAAAGAGAATAAAGGCTCAAGATTCCACATTTGTTGAATGAACAGCCATAAATTTTACTGTACAACCTATTTTACATCTCCATCACAACCACCATTAGCACTCCCTCTGTCTGTTGCTTTCAGCACTCTCACCATCTGTTCCACTTGTTCCTTCTCTCCCACTGTTAATGGCATAATACCCATTGCTTTCTAGCCCCTTTCAATTTGAAGACGAATCATACCAGATTTGAAGTGTTCACTGTTACTCTTTCTCCACATGCATTGTGAGATCTACTGAGTTTTACCATTATTTGGATCTTTAAAGTGTTTGCCTACTGTATGAACAGTAAACAGAACATCTTGTGGTTGCCCTCAGTTAGTCATTTCATTTCCTGAAACTCCAGAGCACAACTTTTCTCTGTTCCAGGTGATATTTCACACTGTTCCAAAAGGTGATGGCATGAATGCACTTTCATGGAGCAGTCGTGCCTAAATTCTAGGGTGGGCAATGGAGAATGGTGTCAAAAAGCTCGCTGACAGAAACCTTCCATGAAACTAACACGAAGCCGTTAATTTTGTGAGATGCAGCCCGGTGGAACAGATAACATGTGATCTGTTAACATAAAATACAGCATGCAGCAATCCTTTCCTTTACACTCTGTAAATTAGAGAGCCGTATTTGCAAGGTGTTATATCCACATTAATATCCCAGATCTGAGGAAGCGTCGCTCAACCCGATACATTAACTCTGATTTCTTTCCACAGATGCTGCCAGACTTGCTGAGCTTTTCCAGCAATTTCTGTTTTTTGTTTCCACATTAATTCAAGTCAACTCATCTGTACCAGATTGCATTGAGCAGAATGCCAATTATGCAAAGACAAAGATAGATTTCAGTCATAGACATCTTTAATTGGCCTTTCCAACCACCGTAATGAGACATCTCTGGAAAAGGTGGGATGATGAACCCAGACCTCCTGGCCTCGGGCTCAGAGGTAAAGATTTTACCACTGAACCACAAGAGCCCCCAGCCTTTGGTTATACACTGCCTTTCATGACTTCATAATGTTCTAAATCGAATCGTGGAAAATGTATACACTTCAATGTGCAATCGCAGTTATATAATGTAGGAAACACAGCCATTAATTTTCACACAGCAAAATCTGTCAGCAATAAGACAATGACTCTGTAATCTGTATATTTTTTAGCCAGATTTAAACATTGGCCAGAACATTTCAAAAAAAATCTTCTGTGCTCTTGTTTGAAGTAACGCCATGGGATATTTTATCTGACCCATGGAAAGGGCAGGCGGGGCCTTGATTTATATCTCATTGGATAGACAGATATGGAAAGATGTTTTGTTGAATTGTTTGGAATGTGAGGTTTGAAGCTCAACTCTGTATTGACCAAGAGATTAAAACTACGTTCGTCAATCTGAGAGACTGTCAAAGAAAGTTTTGCAGTCTGATATGCTTTGTGGCTTTGTTAGCTCTTATAACTTCTACCTTGGTGGATCAGGTTAATATTGAGTCAAGCATCTGCAAGTTTATTAGCAATTAATATAACATGTCAGACTTACATGTGCAGTCTGTTAAATGCTCAGATAATTGTCTTATTATATTACATCTCCAGTTGTTTGGGAGGCTAATAGATTGATTGCTTAACTGCAAGCATGAACAACAGAGTAGGATGTTGACTTCTTATCCTGAAGAGTCATGAATCAAACTATCATAACCTATCCACGGCCTCCAACCTCATCGTTCCCCAACCCCACGCCACCTGTTTCTATCATCTTTCCAAAATCCATAAACCAACCTGCTCCTGCCCACTGAATTTATCACCACTTATCTTAACACTATTTTCTCCCCATCTATGTCCAGGACACCACCCATGCTCTCCACCTGCTCCAAGACTTCTGATTCCCTCGGTCCCAGTACCTCATCTCCGCTAAGGACCTTCAATTCCTGTATACTCGCATTCCCCATGCAGATGGTCTAAAATCTCTTTGCTTCTTCCTGTCCCATAGGCCCAACTGCTCCTCCTTCACCGGCACCCATATCCACCTAACCAAACTCATCCTTAACCTTAACAACTTCTCCTTCAACCTCCTTCACTCCTCCCATTGCTGACAGACGATGGGATGCCCATGAGTACCCTCACGGGCCCAAGTTATGCCTGCCTCTTTGTAGGATACGTGGAACAGTCCGTCTTCCACAGCTACACTGGCCCCATCCCCCACATCTTCCTCTATTACATCGATGACTGGATCAGCATCATCGTGCTCCCACGAGGAGCTCAAACATTTAATCAACTTGACTAACACCTTCCACCCCAACCTCAAGTGCACCTGGACCATCTCTGATACCTCTCTCTCCCTCCTGGACTTCTCTGTCCCCATCTCTGGTAACCGCCTGGAAACTGATATCTACTTCAAGCCCACCGACTCCCACAGCTCCCGAGAATACACCTGCCCTCACCCACCTTCCTGCAAGAATGCGAGCCCCTATTCCCAATTCCCTGCCTCTGCCACCTCTGTCGCCAAGATCAGACATTCCACTCGCGGATATTCCAGATGCCCTTGTATTTCCAGAACTGCAATTTCACCCGCACCCCCCACCTCAGTGGTCAAAAACACCCTTCACCACATCTCTTGCATTTCCCACACCTCTGCCCTCACACCCCCTCCCTGCAATAAAAACAAAGACAGAATTCCCCTTGTCCTCACGTATCACCTCATCAGTCTCCGGATCCAATGCATCATTCTCCGCCACTTCCACCACCTGCAATCTGACCACACTGCCAAGGATAGACTTCCCTCCCCATCCTTATCTGCCTTCCGGAGGGGCCGCGCTCTCCATGACTCCCTTGTCCGCTCCACACTCCCCACTTGCCCCACCGCCCTGATACCTTTCCCTGCAACCACTGGAAGTGCTATACCTGCCCCTACACCTCCCACCTCACCTCCAGCCCAGGCCCCAAAAACACCTTCCACATCCAACTGATGTTCATCTGAACATCCACTAATGGATGGTCTGTTGTATATGCTGTTCCTGATGGGGCTTTCTGGACATCGGGGAGATCAAGCGGTGGCTCAGGGACCACTTCATAGAGCACGTACGTTCGGTTTGTGACAAATAACAATACCTCCTGGTCGCGAACCACTTCAACTCCGCTCCCATTCCTTTGATGACACGTCCAGCCTGGGCCTCCCAATGATGCCACCTTGAAACTGGAAGAACATCACCCCATATTCCACCTTGGAAGTCTATAACCCAATGGCCTCAATGTGGACTTGCCAAGATTCAAAATCTCCCCACCCTGACCTCATCCCAAAACCCGCCCCCCTTTTCATCTTCGCCTCGTTGACCTGCTCACCTTCTCTCCCAACTCACTGGCCAATCCCCATTCTCGTTTCTTACCTACACTCACCTTTACTAGCTTCATCCCTGCCTCCTTGGCCCGTCCGTGTTCTCTCCCACCTATCAGCTCCACTGTTTTCCTGCTATCACCATCCCTCTCTCTCTATTTATTTCAGAGCCCCCTGCCCCAAACCCATTTCTGAAGGAGGGCCCTGACTTGAAACATCAGCTTTCCTGTTCCTCTGATTCTGCCTGGCCTGCTGTGTTCCTCCAGCTCCACGACAGTTATTTCAGATTCCAGCATCGCTAGTTCTTACTATCACCATTGAAGCGTGGGTGTCTGTCGAAGATTTGTACATTGATCCAAAAAAAAAACAGAGATGGCAAGGTTACAGACCATTAAGGTGTGATTTGAAAGCATTGCCTTTAGACTTTGCATTGTAGAGAACCGTGGTTCACTTTTTAATGCACGTTAATTACATATTGAAGTTATGGATGCAGTCAGTGGAATGGTGCCTTTTCTCTTTGGCCTGTGAGTTGAGAGAAACATTGACATGTTTCCCTGTAACCCCCTGTGGGATAAGGTTGGATAAACCAGCACTACCCTCAGTCTGTTACCATAGCGACAGGCTGCTTCATTGCTGAAACATTGAACTGAAATGAGAAAATCCTGGATGGGTTGATTAATGAGTGAATTTGATTGATTGATGAATTTGGGTAAAGGGATATTTCAGCACATTCTTCAGCTGCTGCCTGAACTTAGTCTGGGTCACGGTATAAATCGCGGTGTTTGTGCAGCAACTGAGGAGCTGCAGCATGAAGCCCAGTTCCTGCACAAACCAATGTAGATACACAGACCGATACCCAAACCCATACATTCGAAACCATATAGAAAACACCATTAACATTGACCATAACAGGATGAAATTGGCTGAGATCACAAACAGTAAAATTATGGATTTTTTTCGATTTCTCATTTCTGTGTCACACTGACCGTCCCCATTGGTGTGAGCCCGGAGTCTCCTGCGGGCTCTGCTGGTCACTAAAATGTGTCTGACGGTGAAAACATTGAGCAGCAGAATCAGGAGAAATGGGAGAGTCGGGGTTAGAATGTGGTGGAGGAACTCGATTGTGACCCAGACACGAGATGATTCAACATCGTCTGTTACATCACAAAACCAGGGGACGTTCACCAGCCAATAGCGAGCTGTGAGCATAAAATACCAGAAAATGTTCTTTCAACAGCTCAGCACAGTCACTGTTCCCAGAGCCACAGCCGCCGTTTTCTCACTGCAATATTTACTTTTCAGCTTCTGGCAACAAATGGCCACAAATCGATCAAAGGTGAAAGTGACGGTGAACCAGACAGAACAGTCAGTGGCTGCATAAAGCAGGACGGCGTGGATATTACACACGGGGATGGGCAACAGGAAATAAAACTGTTCCAGATAAACAATGGGAATGTGTCTCAATATCAGGTCGAGGATAATGACCAGTAGATCCGCCACTGCCATGGCCCCCAGGTAACGTCTGACACATGGAGACAATCCACAATCTTTATAAAGCAGGACGTAGATTGTCACTACATTAACTGTGAGGAAGGAAAACAAATAAATTACACATCAGTCTGGAGGCAAAGTTACCAGTTTGATTGAGGACCCTGTGACATTTTCAAATGTATCACTGATTTATTGGGAAAAAATGAAGCTGAAATAACAAATAGTAATGACTCACTTTTTTTTACAAAAAAAATGTAACATAAGATACAAGGAACTCTCCCTCCTGTAATATACAAATGCACATCCATTAGAACAGATCGTTTCAAGAACACTCACAGGCTCGATCACTCGAGAGCAGACACGGGTCACTGCTTTACAGTTCCTGATATAGAGGGTGAAGATGTTGCCTTCCTGAAGGATTCACTCCCAGTTTCTTGAAGACACACGGAGTTTGGAAATTTCTGTCTTTTGCTCTCAATTGTGGTCAATTTTCGGTTGTGAAGAAACATGAACACAGGGAAAATATATTCACCTCTTTAACTGCCGGAGGGGATTTTGAAACAGTGTCTCCTTCTCCCCGGAACGGGATCTTTTCACTCGGGATCTCATCTTTTGTTCAAATAAATGAAATCCAACCATTCACAAATAATGTCGGTTCCAGAATGTTCCGGGGAATGTCGGTTACAGAATCTGATGGAGTCATAAAGATCCTCATCACAAAGGCCCTTCTGTCCATCAGTTTTGGTGAGACCCACTCAGCCTCGCGGTGGAAATCTCTCCCCAAACTCAACACAACTGGCAAATACAAATTAAAGGCATTGCCAGATCAGCTGAAGTGGTCAGTTAGCTCACATTCTCAATCCACCTCACAGAACCAGCCCGGACACCACAAACCCTGATGGAATACCTGTTCAGCATGGAGCACTGTGCAGACCAGTCTAGTTTCCTGCTCAATACAACCCGGCAATCTGTCCAGAGTGGGACACTGTGCAGGCCTCACCAGTCAAATAGATATCAGTCCAGCACGGGGAGCTGTGCAGACCACACCAGTGCATTGATCTATAAACCGGACCAGGCATCTCTCCAGCACGGGGGGCTGTGAAGTGAACACCACTGAACCGATCTGTAATCCCGGAGCAGTTACCCTCCCAGCGTGTAGATCTGTACAGCCCACCCCAGTGCAGTGCTCGGTAACGCTGTGTTAAATCGCTGCCCAGCCTGGGGAAACTTGCAGCCCATGCTGGAAGTGACAGGATGTGCGGCTCCCATCCATCTACAGCTCCATATCTCCAATGTGCCATGACAAGGGGTGCCATGGGTGTGAAAATCACTGCCAGAGAGAGATGGTGGGGAATCAGTTTAAATACGAACAAATGGGATGGGTTGGATGTACAGACAGAGAGCGGGAGGTTGAGAGACAGTGTCATGGAAGGATGTGTTCACACGTTATAGAATGCTGACATGTAGACATTTTGATAGCATCTTGCAACATGGGTCAGTTTTTCAGGAATGATGTGTGAATAGGATATTGCTGTGAGTTCAGATAATGGAGGGTTTTGAATGAGCATTTGTTCTGCATTTGTGACTGAGAGTGTGGTGAGCACAGTCTTTGGCTCATTGGGCTGAATCTAACAATAATTTGTCTCAGTGACATTTTAATTGAGTGTGACAGAGGGATAGTCTGCAGGAGGCCGAGCTAGTTTTCTGATACTATCTTATCAAACTCCCCTCATTTTCTCCCTCACCCAGCACATACCATTCCTCTCATTCAATGCCAGCCTGATTCTCCCACCCATCATGGCTGGTAATAGTTCCCATCGCCTGGATGGCCCGGGTATTCCATGACCCCTGGCGCAGGTGCCAACTTTAAAAGGCCAATGGGCACACATTTGAACTTTCTCATTTCGGAGCCAGCCTGCACGGTTTACACCGAGCCTGGCAGATAAGGGGCAATTGCACCAAGATTTATCGAAAGGGACACAGAGGCCCTGATGGATGGGCTAGTACAAAGGAGGAGCATTCTTTTAGCAGAGGAAGCCACACCGAGCATGGTCTGAGCTCAGCACCAAGCTCAGTGCAGTATCTGCAGTCTGAAGAAATGTCTAGCAACACAGGACAAGCAACAATAACCTTCCCTGCTCTGTCAGGGTAAGTATCACCGTATTCTCTCTGCTCCATCTCTCTCTCTCTCTCTCACACACACACACACACACACACACACACACACACACACACACACAGACATACTCCCCGAAACTGAAAACACTGCATGGATCCAACACTGTCGACTGATTCAATCTGGACACCTCACATTCACCTTCATTCCCTCCCTCCCTTTCCCTCATCCCAAGAGAAACAGCCTGGAATAGGACAGAAAAGGCCAAGAAGGGCGGTGGTGTTCCACACATCAGTTCCGTCACCCACCTTCCCCCGCCGCACGGGGAGGATCCTGGAATGAACTGGAGAGAACCAGGACGGCCGTGTGGAGATTTCAAAATATACACGTCCCACCGACCGAGTAAGGAGCAATGTTCAGTGAAGGGTAATTCTCACTTTAACCCCACTGTCAGTTCCATTTCCACCTGGCACAGCTTAGAAACTGTGCCCCTGATGCCATCTCCCTTTTATATCGCTCCAGTACAAATGGAATCCCCACGGTCTCGGTGGGCAGGAGGGTGGGCTCACAACACATCGTCTCCACCAGCTCCCAGGAAGGGAGCACTGAGTCTCCCTCCAGCACCTCCTCCTTCAGACAGCTCAGATACTGAAACTAACCTGTAATATTTACTAGTCTCCCAACTTGTCCTTCCATCTTCAATAATCAAACATTGAAAACCTCATAGAGTCACAGTCCCCATGGAACAACTGAAATACTGTCACACTCACTGGAGAGAGCAAATACTGATGTACTCTCATGGAGTGACTCAAATAATGAAATGCTGTCCACGGAATAACAGGAATCCTGACACACACCAGATGGAATGAATGAAATATTGACAAACCACAGAGCCAGAGAAATTGTGATAGGCTCCCCTTATTTGTGTAAGTATCGGTGTATTTGTGTGTGTATCTGTGTGTTTCTGTGTGGGGCAGGTCTGACAGTCTCTGTGCTGTTTGATGCGATGCAATGCCACCCTCTACTGGTCTCTACACGCCACTGCACAGGCAGCAGCAGAGGATGGGAACCATCAGGGATTTTTTCAGAGAGGGCCTGGGAGGGCAGTAGCTCACAACACCATCCAAACTGATTTCTTCCCCATGTATTTATCTAAATGTCTTTTAAACATGGTAACTGTACCCACTTCCACCATTATCTCGATCTCTGGATTAATATTCAAGCGATAATACTGCTGCTGATTTATCAACAGAGGGAGGATGGTACATGGTAATCAGCAGGAGCCATGAGACTTCCAGGCATCAGAGTCAATGTTGAGTACTCCCAGGTCAAATAATCCGGTCGGAATAGGACTATGCTGCCACATCTGCCGTGACAGGCCTTCACTAAGGACAGTGATAGTGGTGTGTATCATTGTTTGTGAGGTATGTTTCCATGAGTCTGACACTGTCTCTTGACTCATCTTTGAGTTGGCTCTCCAAATTTTGCCACTAACCCCCAGATATTAGTAAGCAGGAGTTTGGGGGTGGGGGCGTCGATAGGCCTGATTCTGCAGTTGTCTTTCCTAATTCCTTGGTCGATGCCAAGTGCTCCACTCAGTTTCATTGCTTTGTTGAGACTTTGCAGTGATTTGCAACTGAGTGGCTCGCTGAGGTTGGCAAATTTCTTTCCCTGAAGGACATTAGATTTTTTCTTTTCTGCCATTAGCAATGGTTCCATGGCAACCAGTTGATTCTTAATTCCATTTCTTTCATTAAATTCAAATTACACCTGCTGATTTCATGAATTCAAATTTCATCTGCTGAGATAGGATTCGAACCTGGACTTCTGTTGTTCGTTTTAATATTCTGGATAAAAGTTTAATTCAGCAGGTTTGTTCACTCATTTTTAAATATCACTAACACAGGCATTCTTTGCAAAACACATCCATCATCCTGTCTCATCCATCCTCCCCTCCAACAGCAAGTGAGGGAGACACATGGCGTTTCTGTGCCACTAAGATTGAGACAATCAAATCAGCTGCCTCTGCTGCTTCCCTCTCTTCCACAAGCCCACCAAACCAAATTGCCTGGCACGTTACTCCTCGTTTTAGGCTTAAATCATCCCAACTCCTGAACTCAAAGGTCCGAGCGATGAAGGCAGCAAAGTAAACACCTTTTGAAACACCCTGTCCATATGTGACACAGACTTCACAGAACTGTACCTGACAGTCTATATGCGTTTTTGCAACACCATCAAAGGCCCTGATTTAAATTGGATAAGTCCTGCCTTGTTTGTTTTGCCAAAAACAATGTCTTGCGTTTATGCAATTTGAACACAATCTGCCCCGCCACAGCCCAGTGAGTGATATTCCCAACCCCCCACAAAACCCTGACATGTTTCGCCCCAGGGTAACAGAAGAATAATGTTGCAGGATCAGGGACGATTGCAGTGTGGTGATACTATCCCTATCTGTGGGCATAAAAGTCGAGATTCAAATCCCACAGAGCTGATTCATAGTATGTTTGAACAAGTTAACTATTTTTTTTTCTAGAATTAGATTAGATTCCCTACAGTGTGGAAACAGGCCCTTCGGCCCAACAAGTCCACACTGCCCCTTGGACCATCCCACTCAGGCCCATCCCCCTATAATCCAGGCACCCCTGAACACTATGGGCAATTTAACATGTCCGATCCACCGAGCCTGCAGATCTTTGGACTGTGGGAGGAAACCGGAGCACCCGGAGGAAACCCACGCAGACATGGGGAGAACGTGCAAACTCAGCACAGTCACCCGAGGCTGGAGTCGAACCCGGGTCCCTGGCGCTGTGAGGCTGCAGTGCTAACCACTGAGCCACTGTGCTGCCCTATGGGGACTTAATCGAGAAGCAAGTGGTATCAGTGTTGAATTTCAGAATTCAGGCCTGGGATAACAGAAAGCACAGCCATTCGTGTTGATTCAAGTAAAACTTGCACTTTGTATGTGTGTATAAAATCATGAAGGGTATGGAGAGAGTGAATTGTCAACGTCTTTTTACCAGAGCATGGGGAGTCAAAGGTTAGAAGGCAAAGATTAAAAAAAAAGGAATGAACTGCCAGACGAAATCCTGGAGGCTTGTGAAAACAACATTTTAAAGGTGTTTGGATGTGTATATGAATAGGAAGGTCCAGAGGAATATCGGCCAAATGCTGGCAAATGGAATGAGATTAATTCGGATATCTGGTCAGCATGGACATGTTGGACCAAAGGATTTGCTACATCTTTAGGTTCAATCATCCAATTGTTCAGGATCTCTTTGTAATCTTAGACACCCCTCCCTCTCTACATTCAAATAATCTCTGTGTATACACACACACACACACACACACACACACACACACACACACACACACACACACACACACACACACACACACACACACACATGCATAGCCATGTCTCTAAGACAGAGATAGATACGTTGTGATCAATAAGCAGATCGAGGGTTACGGTGAGAAGACAAACATGTCAAGCATAATCAAATAGCAGAGCAGACTCGATGGGCCAAATGGCTAATTCTGCTCCAATTTCTTATATTGTCTGGTCAGAAGGTATCAGGAATATTTTCCTAAGAGAGCAGTGATGGCTGAGATTGGTAAATACTTTACGGAACAGAGTCAATCGGAATACGGAACAGGTTTGAGTGGATGAATGGCCGACATCTGCTCCTATTTGTTGTGTGCTTGAAAGAGGAGGTAACCTGCTGTGAGGGTAACACACTTTAAGGAGTCTCCTAATTAACATTGAGATAAGAATATATCTTTCTCTTTAATATTGTGCAGTCTGTGGTGTTCTTATCTCCACGGAACAATGAAGACTGGGTTAGTGAAGATATTCAAGGCAGAGCTCAACTGACTTTAATGGACAGGAGAGTCCATTATTGGGAATAAACAGGAAAGGGGTGTTCAGCCACAAACAGATCAGCCATGATCTTTCTAAATTAAGCAGCAGGCTTCAGGGTCCAATTTGCCAACTGGAGCTCGTATCCTGTGTGTTGCTCTCTCACTCCAACCCTCAAGGCTGTTACAGAGGGAAAGGAAGTCCCCATTCAAACAATGAGATGGTTCTGGCAATGAGAAAGGAGATCATTTATCATATTTCAGAAGTTACACAGGATTAAAATGACGTATTCAGACATGGAGTCAGAGAGACATAAAGATATACAGTATATAAACAGACCCTTCGATCCAACTCGTCCTCGCTGCCCAAATATCCTAAATAAATCTAGGCCCTTTTGCCAGCATTTGGTCCATACCTCTCTCAACCTTTCCCAAATGTATACTCATCCTGATGCCTTTTAAATGTTGTAATTGTACCAGCCTGCACCACTTCCTCTGGCACTCATTCCATAAACACACCACCCTCTGCATGGAAATGTTGCCCCTTCAGACCCTTTTAAACCTCCCCCCTCTCCCCTGAAAGCTGTGCCCTCTCGGTTTGGACTCCCCCACCCCGGGGAAAAGACCTTGATTCTTTCCACCTCTCTGCCCCTTATGGCTTTGCAAACGTCTGGAAGGTCACTCGTCAAAGACATTTTTAAAAACTTTATTGTGTACCAATTGTGGCATTTTTCCACACAGCACCCACAGCCAAAAATGAAATTAATCATTAAGATTATCTGTGTTCATGGTGTTGTGAAAGAGACAAATGTTAACCAGACTCATATGAAATCTCCCCTCCTCCTCAATACACTTCCGGGGGAAATTGAGCACCTGATTGAGAGGGCAGACTCGGTTTATTGCTGCATCTGAAAGACAGCATTTTTGACCGTACCGCATTCTGCTCAACTGTTAGTCTATATCCTGTGCTTGTTTTTCAAACATTCAAAGATTAGAATCATTGACAGTGCAACCTCTACCTGTTGATCTGACAACAAATAGCCCTAATGGTGTGTTGCTGTGCTCAGAAACACCTGGACAACCAGCTGCACACCACAGGAGACGCCCTGCAACCTTTCCCAGCTGCTACACGGCGAGCCCTGGTCAGCTAACAGGAAATGCAGAGTAGGGATAATTATTTATTTTCAGTTTGGAAAGCTGCAACTACTGGAATTCCTCAGGGATTAGTGTGAGGTCATCAACAGCTTACAAACGACATTACCGCTTTGGATCAAGGGCTGATAGGATTGGAGCTCAATTTGCGGGTACGCCAGCAGAGTCGTCCAATAAGATGTCAAGTGGAGGCAGAGCATCTGCAACGGGCTGTAGACAGGGGTTGAGAATGAGCAAACTTTCGGGATTGCAAATTAAACAGTACAGTGTGTGTTATGGGAAGTTTGTATTTCGGCGAAAGCATAAAACAGCAGTAAATTATATGACTGGAGAAGGAACGCAGAGGTCAGTGCCACAGAGGGATTTGTGTGTCCTGGTACATAAATCATATAATATTGTTCTGAAGATGTTGCAAGTGATTTGGAAAGTGAATTGAATGATGGCGTTTCTTGCAAAGTGTGCCGGGTATGATCATAGGCATGTTTCCCTGCATCTGTGCAGGGCAAACACGACAATGTTTGAAAATTTTCAAAGATGGTTCTTTACATACTGCCCTGGGATGAAGGCATTATGTTCTGGAGGATTAACAGCTCAGGCCTGAGAACGAGAAATGATCTTTTGGATTATGTAAGATTTTCAAGATGGCGTACCTGGTGAATACCTGATGGATATTTCCTCGCACATGGGAGAATAAAACTGAGGAAGTAATTTTAAAAAATAAAACAGGTTCTGAGGAATGCTCACCGGGCCTGAAACAATAACTCTGATTTGTCTTCATCGATGCTCCCAGCCTGCTGAGCTTTTTTAGTAATTTCTGTGTTTATTCAGGAATAAGACACATTCATTTTAACATAGATATTGTGAAGACATTAAACATTTTATTTTTAAATTACACAGGCACACATAATCATATCTTTAAATCAAGTAGGCCCACTTGTTGCGAAGGAAATGGCTCCGTGTCCGACAGCAACAATGATGCACTGACGTGGAGCAGGAAATGTGGCGGAAACATATAGTTCGGTCAAACAGAACATGTTCCAGTTTGGGGGTCGAAGAACATTATTGTGTGACTCAACTCAGAGAGGGAAAAATAATGTAACCTCACTGTTTCGCAACGGCCTGTTGCTCCCTCTCTCTTTCCTTCTTCCTCATCACAGCAATGTATGAGAGCTAAACACTGGTCAGCCATCTTTACCACTCGTGGCGGATTCATGACAACGATTCGCTAGAATCTCCCACTGCCTGTAGCAAAGGGAATTCAGCCAAATCTAACTGTTCCAGGAAGGAATCCCATCGCCAACAACTTGTGCAAACAGAACATATTTGGAAGCAGAATAACATTTGGGGAAGTCTCATAATTTTCTTTTAATCATGAGTTCATCTCTTATGTGGACAAAGTTATTTCAAATTAACATTTCAGTTTGTCTTCAAACATACGTACGATTGTTTGTGTGTGTGTGTGTGTGTGTGTGTGTGTGTGTCTGTGTGTGTGTGTGTGTGTGTGTGTTTGTGTGTGTGTGTGTGTGTGTGAAGGGAAAATATCAATTTACGTATTTGCAGACGCAAACTGTTTTACATTCTTCTTTCCAGCATAGCTTGAGTAATTATATTTTGGTCATAAATGTGCTTTTTAGCATATTAAAGAAAACTGCCTGTCTTGTTCCTAACACCGACCCTGACCCAGTCTGAGCCCTATATCATCAGCCACATCACCAACCTGGTTACATTTAAAATCTATTGTGACCAGTGGAGGAGTGGGACTGGAAAAGGAAACAATGACCAGCCAAGCCAGGGAACCATAGACCAGTGAGCCTGACATGAGAGCTGGGTAAGTTGTTGGAGGGGATTCTGAGGGACAGAATTTACATGCATTTGGAAAGGGAAGCATTGATTAGAGGTAGGCAACACGGCTTTGTGCGGTGTAAAACATGTCTCACTAACTTGATTATTTTGACGAGGGATAAAGAAGTTTGATGAAGGCAGTGTTGTCTATATGGACTTTACGATGGTGTTTGGTAAGGTTCCGGACGGTAGACAGTTCATTAATGGGAGGGCGCATGGGATCCGGGGGAGATAGCCAATTGAATTCAAAACTGGCTTGAAGGCAGAGGATTGTTTGACAGACTGGAGATCAGTGACAAGTGGTGTACCGCAAGTATCAGTGCTGAGTTCACTCTTTTCTAACATTAATATCAAGGATGTGGATGTGAATATCAGAGACATGACTAGTCAGTTTCCAGATAACATTAAAACGTGGTGCAGTGGACAGTGGTGAAAATTATCTCAGAGCGCAATGGGACATTGATCACATGGGCCAATGGAGTTTAATTTAGGTAAGTGAGAGGTTTGGCATTTGGTCAGGTGAAGCAGGGCAGGACATATACAGTTAATGCTAGGCCCTGGGGAGCTTTGCCAGATAAAGAGACCTTGGGTGCAGGCACTAAGTTCCTTGAAAGTGGAGTAGCAGGTAGACAGGATGCTGAAGAACGCGTTTGTCACCCTTGCCCTAATCAGTCAGAGCATTGGGTATAGGGGCTGCGATGGCATGTTGCTCCTGTACAGGACGTTGATGAGGCCACTTTAAGAATACTGTGTACATTTCGGTTGGCTCTGCTAAAGGAAGGATGTTGTTAACCTTGAGAGGAGCAGAAAAGATTGGCAAGCATGCTCCTGGGTTGGAAGGTGTGAGCGAGAGCGAGATGCTGAATAGTTTGAAGCTTTTTCCCCTGGAGTGTTGGAGGCTGAGGGGTGATATTACAAAGGTTTATAAAATCATGAGGAGCATGAACAGTCTGAAAAGCCAAGATCTGTTTCCCAGGAGTGAAAAAGTAAAGTGCATATGTTGAAGGTGAGAGGGGAAAGATATAGAAGGGAACGTGGGGCAACATTTTCATGCAGAGAGTGGTGTGTGTACAGAAAGTGCAGCCAGAAGTGGTGGGGATGGGTGCATTTACACAGTTAAAGGGAACCTGGGTCGGTAAATGAACAGGAAGGGTTTAGATGGATATCGGCCAAATGCTGGAAAATGGGAATAGATCAGATTACATTGTTACATTACATGAGTTTCTGATTCTATAAAATGGATGACAAGAAATTCTAAAAGTGCATTTCGAATGGGAATCCTGTTCCCCAGAAGCCTGTGGTGACTTTCTGTTTACATTTATTCAGAGCTATATTAGTGAAATAGTTAACAGATTTTGTGAAAAAAGCCAAAGCCTCTCAAGCTGCTTACTCAAGTTTTATTAACTAGACAGCTTTGTGCCTCTTGTTCAATCCCTCTCTGAAAAGAATCCAGGACAAAATAACCTATTACAGTTACAGCATTGTCACACTAGTTCGCACATCAGGCTGTTACACAGAAACCCGGGGAAGCCCAATGAGGTACTTGGCCCTGCTGTACAGCCCCTTGAGTCACTGACATATGAACAGGAGGAGGCCATTCAGCCCCTACAGGTCGTTTTGGACAACAACACTTTCCAACCACGCACCATTTAATCATTACAAAATGAGATGCATATTATTGATGGTCACATCCAAATTGTCTGCATGCCTTTCAAATTACTGTGGTCCAAACACGTAACAGTGTTCAGTCTGGAAAAGGGATTAACTCTCTGTATGGTCTCAACTAAACAATTCTCAATCCATGTGGTAGATTCCCCCTTACCCTGGACTCCAGGCTTATTCATTCACCTGTGTGCAACCGTATCAAAAGTATTCTGGAAATTCAAATACACCACTTCCACTGGTCCTCATGTGTGGATGCTTCAACGAATATATACATATTACTCAGTCGTACATGCACTAGATGAAGGACCACAAAACACAGGAATTGCCAAAACAAAGAGGAAAGAACATCCACTTCTGTCAATATTCCAGTTTTCTCTATATTTACATCTCATCATCTATATTCTCTCTCACTTTCTCTCTCTCTCATACATACATGACATATACTGAGTTAATAAGTACTCCAATCTTTCTCCATGTCTTATCTCTCAAGCCTCCCTCTTTCAGGTTAAATGAATTGCTCACATTTGGATGTGACTCAATTATAATTGAGGAATGAAACTGCAAAGACATGAGGGGGGAACTGGTCAAAGTTAACAGGAATACAATCTTAGCAAGGAAGACTGTGAAGCAGCAATGGAAGACGTTTCTGGGGATAATTTGGACGCAGGTCCAAAATTTGTGGATGCTTTAGTTAACACAAACTCCACAGGCTTATCAAAGATGATTTCCCTTTCCTAACCTAAGTTGACTTTGCCAAGTCATAATATGATTCCCCAGTTTTCACAGTCCTAATAAAAGATTCCAATATTTTCCTCATAACTGGCAACAAGTTGCCCAAATTTTAGTTTTTTTTCCCTCCCACTCCGGATTTTATCTGGGTTACAACAGTTATTTTCCAATTTGCAGGAACAAGAAATTCCACAATCTTAAGACTTTTGTATGGTAGCAAATAATTCTTTCTTGTAGCTCCAAGTTTTAAATGACATTTGGATAATTGCATGAACAGGGAGCAGTTGGACAGGCATGGGCCAAGCCCAGGCAGGTGGGACTAGGATAGTTTGGGATTATGTTTGACATGGACTGGTTCGACTGAAGAGCTGTATGGCCCTGTAACTCTTTCACTAGCTCTCTTGCCACCTCCATGTGTACTCTGGGACGTACCAGAGCAAAGTACCAAACTTCAGTTCAAGTAGTTTTGAGTAATTCCTCTTTATTACTTCTAATCTCCCACAGTTTCTCATTTTCACAGTCACTCTGTCCTGTGGAATTTCTGGAATATTTTCTGTATCTTCTTCTGTGGAGACAGAATTAATGTATCCCACTCAGCAGTGGGTCAGTGGGGGTGAATTGAAGAGAGATGTCCTCTGTCACCAAATGAATACATTGGAGCACTGCACTGAGGAGATGATGGACATGGCGCCCACTCATGCTTATCGACGGGTTATGCTGAAACCGGTGACACAAAGCTGTAACCACCTCATTTTAGAATCAAACTGCCCTCACACTTTGCAACTGACATCGGAGCAGGTAGAGATAAGAATAAGTAGACAATTAAAATATTTGTCACTGCAAGTGTGGCCAGAAGAGAACTGGAACTGGAAAGGAACAGATTTTAGTTTATTCGGAAAGAGCATTGAATAAGAAGTGAAAACTGGGAATATTATTGGTGATAAAGGGAATAGTGTGATATAAATCAGATCAGGACAAAATGGGCCAATGGTGGTTATGAACTCGTTCGTTCCTCCTCGGGTGTTTGTAAGTGAAGGTGAAAAAAGCCATGGAATAAGAATAGAGTTTGTAATTGAAAGTGAATGCAGTAGTTTACATCTTTGCCAGATATAGATCATAGAAATTGAGATGCTGTTCACAACATTTTACAGAATAAATAAATGGACAGAGATAGAGACACTGACCAGGAACACCAACAACAGCGAGGATGGGATAGTAACCAGCCTGAATAACCATCAGTACACATTCTATTAGCTGTCTTAACGGGTACCAATCAATCAAAATGCAGTAAAGGCCATCGGATAAACTCCTGTCCATGGTTGGAATATTCCAATCTATTCCTCTCAGATTCTGGTACATTGTTGTCACATTCCACTCCATTGTTCTCACATTCTGAGCCATTGTTGGAACATCCCAATCTGCTGGTCACAGATTCTGATCTCTCCCTCTCCCTGGAGCTGCTGATCCCAATCGTGTTGAGGATGACACAGCCACGGATACTGTGGGATAACGCATTGGAAGAAACCCCTTATTAATAGCAGAGGGAAACCCTCCAGTGACACGGTTAGTATCCATGGAGACTGACATTAATACAAGTCACGGGATAAACAGCTCCAGTTAACCCCTTCCACTCTGACACTTTTAATGTAACAACACTACCTGTTCTGGGTGGGAAGCTGACATCGCCTGCTATAGGTCTTAGTGTCCATCCCCAATTACTCTCACAATGATAGAGATAAAGGGGAAAGGTGATGCTTTCTCTGCACAGGCTCAATGATTCTGCCGTGTCATCCACATGCGATGTCACATGTAACCGTTTACCTAAGAGCCAATCGAGAGGTTGTTACTGCACTGATGTCTCCTCCACCACAACAACTGCCAAACTGAACACTGACTCTGGCCACAACTGCCTGGAGAAGGACAGGAAATGTGGGTTTTGCTGAACTTTCCTCTCACTGCCCTAATAAGGCAACATTTTATCTTTAACACAACACTTTCAATAATTTGCTTCTAAAGTTACAAAGAACTTTTTTGCCGTTTATACAGCTTTTCTTTCCCGATTTTTTGGCTTTCGCCCAAAAGTAAACATTACATTTCCAATTGCTTTGCTTATTGGGAGTAAAGGGTCAGAGACAATATCTATGTGAGTGATTAAGAAACAGTAAGCAAGAGGGGACAGTGGCTGTGCAGACTGGGCAGGACTAATGTGATATCGCCCAGTAGGCAATTTCTTCTTCACAGACGGAATAAAATAAAACACAGAGAATGAAACAGAATAAATTTGGCTGAAGGAATGGTGAGAGACTATGCAAACAAAACACGGTAATTTGAAATGGAATGGAGGAGAAATGATTTTATATACACTGTTTAATCAGTGTGCCTGTGCAGATAGATAAGATTGCTTATATATGCACACGACATTCAGAGTTATTAATGGAGACATGTTGAACACAATATGATGCAGAAGATGTGACTTTGTCTTGTTTGTGTCTTGTTAACATTGCACTCAATAGAGAGAACCCATCTCCCCCATTCACACCTTTATTTATTCCCACTGTACATCTGCTCCTCTTTCACCACAAGTAAAATCCCATTGTATATTGCACAGCGTCCCCATACCCTCTGGTTCCTGTCACAACTCCTCTACCTCTGCCAAGGTATTAAGAAGACCATTTTCCAATCCTTTCCAGTTTTGAACAAGGGTCTCACTGGACTTGAAAGCTTAACTCTGTTTCTCTGTCTCCGAGACCTGCTGAGTTTCTCCAGAAATGAATCGGCACTGACTGAATTTTCAACAAAACAAAGCACCGTGCATGCTGGAAATCTGAAGAAAGCAAAATTGCTGCAGAAACTGGGAGCTTTGAAAAGGCTTCACTGGGTCCAACAGCTCAACTTTGCTTTCACTCTGCAGATGCTGCCAGACCTGCTGAGTTTCTTCCGCAATCTGTGTTTTTGAATAAATTCTGAAAAAGTGTGTCAAAGTTGCTCAGCCACCCTGTCCAACATGGATCCCCAAACCCTGAGAAGTGAGTGACAGCGCAAGGTGCACAAATACATTGGTTCCAAATGACATAACGCTGTCATCACTGACACTGCAGAGCTCTTAATCATGGTCAGGGAGAGAAACATTCACTTTAAAAATGTTCCTACAGTGTGGAAACAAGTCCTCCAGCCTAACAAGTCCACACCGACCCTCAGAGCACCCCATCCAGACCAATCCCCTTGTTACCAACCTAACCTACACATCCCTCAACACTATGGACAATTTAGCATGGCCAATTCAGCTCGCCCGCACATCTTTAGACTGTGGGTGGAAAGCCGACCCCCTGGAGGAAACCCACGCAGACAAGGGGAGAATATGCAAACTCCACAGAGACAGTCACTGAAGGGTGGAATCAAACTTACATTCCAGGTGCTGTGAAGCAGCACTGCTAATCACTAAGCCACCGTGCCACCCGAAGATGCCCCTACTGGAAGGGAAAAGATTCAGATGAATATGTTAAATGTGTTTTGAGGAATGTAACAAATTGTAGACGTGACGCCATGGAAAGACCCTCAGAAGAACGAGAATATTAAAATGGAAGTGTTACCACATCAGAAAACAGAGTAGGTCACTGCGTACAAGGGCAATGGGGACTCCGGCTGAACCAGGGGGACATTACATTGCATTTATTGCAGCACAAAACTGGGCATCCATGTGGTGATGGAAACCACAGCAACAGCAGCAGCAAAATTGTATTCCACCAGAATCTGTGACTCTTTGTCCCGGATATCCCCTCAGTCTATGGTTACCATGAAGCTGGTCAATGGTTCAGTGACAAGTGCAGGCAAACACGTCGGGGTCAGAACCATGTGTACCTGAAACTGATGGCAACCCGTTGTAGCTACCACATTTGACTGCTTGCATTACAAACAGCAGAACTAACGCATTACAGACAGGATGGAATGATTGCAAGATCAACAGACCAACTATCCTGCCAGAGCCAGTCATAAATGGTGATGGGGGCAGCAGGAACTGCCGATGCTAGAATCTGAGATAACAAGGTGTGGAGTTGGATGAATGCAGCAGGCCAGGCAGCATCAGAGGAGCCAGAAAGCTGATGTTTCAGGAGTGAACACTTCTTTAGAAAAAAGGGAGGGGAAGCGAGCTCTGAAATAAATAGAGAGAGGGGGATGCAGTGAAAGAAGGTAGATAGTGGAGCAGATAGTTGGAGAGAGGATGGACAGGTCAAGGAGTTGGGGATAAAGCCAGTAAAGGTGAGTGTAGGTAGGGAGATATGACGGGGGTTGGTCAGTGAGGAGGGAGGGGCGGGTAGGTGGGAGGGAAGATAGACAGTTTGAGGAGGCAGGAATGAGGCTAGTAGAGGTGAGGTGAGTGTAGGTGGGAAGTGGGGGTGGGGGCTGGTCAGTGAGGAGGGAGTGTAGGTGCTCCACAAAGCAATCTCCAAGCATCCGAGGTAACACGGTGTGAGCTGGATGAACACAGCAGGCCAAGCAGCATCAGGGGAGCAGGAAAGTTTGACGTTTTGGGTTGGGGCCCTTCTTCAGAAATGGGGGAGGGGAAGGGGATTCTGAAATAAATAGGGAGACGGGGAGGCAGATGGAAGATGGATAAAGGAGAAAATAGGGTGAGAGGAGACAGACAGGTCAAAGAGGTGGGGTTAGAGCCAGTGAAGGTGAATGTAGGTGTGGAGTTAGGTGGAGATAGGTCAGTCCAGGGAGGATGGACAGGTCGAGGTGGGGGGTGTGGGGTGAGGATAGTGGATGGGGGATGGGGGTGGGGCTTGAGATGGGAGGAATGGTTGGGCAGGCGGGGACTAGCTGGACTGATTTTGGCATGTGGGCGAGGGAGGGGAGATTTTGAAGCTTGTGAAAACCACATTGATACCGTTGGGCTGCAGAGTTCCCAAGCGAAACATGAGATGCTGTTCCTGCATCTTTCAGGTGGCATCATTGCGCCAATGTAAGAGGCCCATGATGGACATGCTGTCTGAGGAGTTGGGGGTGGGAATTGAAATGGTTCGCGACTGGGACGTGCAGTTGTTTGTTGCGAACAGCACTTAGGTGTTCCGCAAAGCGGCCCCCAAGCTTCCAAGATAATGAAATGTGAAGCTGGATGAACACAGCAGGCCAAGCAGCATCTCAGGAGCACAAAAGCTGACGTTTCGGGCCTAGACCCTTCATCAGAGATGGGGATGGGGTGAGGGTTCTGGAATAAATAGGGAGAGAGGGGGAGGCGGACCGAAGATGGAGAGAAAAGAAAATAGGTGGAGAGAGTATAGGTGGGGAGGTAGGGAGGGGATAGGTCAGTCCAGGGAAGACGGTCAGGTCAAGGAGGTGGGATGAGGTTAGTAGGTGGATGGGGGTGGAAGAACAGGTTAGGGAGGCAGGGACAGGTTGGACTGGTTTTGGGATACAGTGGGTGGAGGGGAAGGGCTGGGCTGGTTGTGTGGTGCAGTGGGGGGAGGGGATGAACTGGGCTGGTTTTGGGATGAGGTTGGGGTAGGGGAGATTTTGAAACTGGTGAAGTCCACATTGATACCATTAGGCTGCAGGGTTCCCAGGCAGAATATGAGTTGCTGTTCCTGCAACCTTCAGGTGGCATCATTGTGGCACTGCAGGAGGCCCATGATGGACATGTCATCTAAAGAATGGGAGGGGGAGTGGAAACGGTTTGCGAATGGGAGGTGCAGTTGTTTGTTGCGAACTGAGCGGAGGCGTTCTGCAAAGCGGTCTCCGAGCCTCCGCTTGGTTTTCCCAATGTAGAGAAAGCCACACCGGGTACAGTGGATGCAGTATACCACATTGGCAGATGTGCAGGTGAACCTCTGCTTAATGTGGAATGGCATCTTGGGGCCTGGGATAGGGGTGAGGGAGGAGGTGTGGGGGCAAGTGTAGCATTTCCTGCGGTTGCAGGGGAAGGTGCGGGTGTGGTGGGGTTGGAGGGCAGTGTGGAGCGAACAAGGGAGTCACGGAGAGAGTGGTCTCTCCGGAAAGCAGACAGGGGTGAGGATGGAAAAATGTCTTGGGTGGTGGGGTTGGATTGTAGATGGCGGAAGTGTCGGAGGATGATGCGTTCTTTCCGGAGGTTGGTGGGGTGGTGTGTGAGAACGAGGGGCCTCCCCAATGTAGCGGAGGCCACAACGGGAACAGCTGATACAGTATATAACATTGACAGATGTGCAGGCGAACATCTTATTGATGTGAAAAGTTTTCCTCAGGCCTGGGATCAGGGTGAGATATCGGGGCAGGCAAGGCACTTGCTTCGGTTGCAGGGAAAAGTGCCGGGGGTGGTGGGGCTGGAGGGGAGTGTAGAGCGGACAAGGGAGTCATGGAAAGAGTGGTCCTTCCAGGAAAGCAGATAAGGGTAGGAACGGAAAAATGTTTTTGGAGGTGAGGTCGGATTGCAGATGGCGGAAATGTCGGAGGGTGATGCGTTGGATTTGGAGGTTCGTCGGGTGGTACGTGAGGATGAGGGGTATCCTGTTTTGGTTATTATTGCGAATAATGGTTGTGAGGGATGAGTTGTGGGAAATGCGGGAGACACGGTCGAGGGCATTTTTGATCACTGTGGATGGGAAGTTGCGGTTTTTGAAAAAAGATGACATCTGGGATATTTGGGAGTATCATAGACCTATACATCTAAATCAAAGATCATCAGTCTCCTTTGCTTTGTGCAGAAAAAAAACTTCAGTTTCTCCAACCTGACCTTACAACTAATATCCCTCAGTTCCTGAATCTTTCTGATCAATCTCCTTTCAATCACTCCACAGACCCTCACTTCCTTGGTGCACACCACCTGTTTGTGCAGACCCGAATGCTCTGTGTTCAAGTGGGTGATTTAATCACACCCGGGCAACTGGTCAGTGACGTCAGTCTGATTCCTGGGCATTTCATGAACTGTGGGTTTCCTCTCACCCCAGTGCTTCTGATATTGTTTGAGCTGCAGACTCCAGCCTTTGATTTTAAAGTTGAAGACAATGAAATTATTTCAGTATTTTTAACCAGTAATGTACACATTTTGTATCAGAGATAATGGGAACTGCAGATGCTGGAGAATCCGAGATAACAAAGTGTGAAGCTGGATGAACACAGCAGGCCAAGCAGCAGCTTAGGAGCACAAATCCTGACGTTTTGGGCCTAGTCCCTTCATCAGAAAAGGGGGATGGGGAGAGGGTTCTGAAATAAATACGGAGAGAGGGAGAGGCGATTCAAAGATGGATAGAGAAGAAGATAGCTGGAGAGGCAAAGGTGGCAGAAAAAAGTACTGCTCGATGTCCTAACGTGACTGCCATTCATGGATGTGTGGGTGAATGGGGACAAAGGTGAGACCCTTATTGGGGACTAACCGTTTGACCTCAGTCAGTGGGAGGTCTGGGGGATGGTGAAAATTCGGCAGGGCTCAGCGTGGCTGTGTCCTCTGGGGCTGCTGGCTGTGGGCTTTTTGGCCTGCTCTGTTTATCCAGCTCCACATTTTGTTATCTCATGTACATATTTTGCTTCATGTGCTGTTCTCAGTTATCTGACTCTGGTGTTGGTGTGATGTAAATCACGTCCCACTATCTTGAGGATTTTGCAGAGGTGACAAAGAAGTTTGATGAAGGCAGACAGGGTAACCATTGTTTGGATGCACTTCAGAAAGGTGTTTGAAAAGGTTCCTCATGGTGGACTGGTTAGATCACATGGAATCCAGTGGAAGCTAGTGGTTTGGATCTAAAACTGGCTAGAAGGCAGGAGGCACAGAGTGACGGTAGAGTGTTATATATCGGACTGGAGACCTGTGACCTGTGGTGTGTCACAAGAATCAGTGCTGGGACACTGCTTACACATAATTTTATATAAATGATTTAGATGGAAGCATAGGAAGGATGGCTAGTAAGTTTGCAGATGGCCCCAATATCCATGTTGTTGTGGATAGTGAAGAATGTTATCTCAGAGTACAAAGGGACCTTGATCAGATGGGCCAATAGGCCAAGGAGTGGCAGATAGAGTCCAGATAAATGTGAGGTGATGCGACTTGGTAAGGCAAACTAGGGCAGGACTTATAAGTTAATGGTAGGGCCTAGGGGAGTGTCACCAAACAGAGACATTGGGGTGCAGATGCATAGTTCCTTGAAAGCGGAGCCACAGTTAGACAGGATGGTGAAGAAGGCATTTGGCATGCTTGCTTTTATTATCAATGTCTTGAGTATTGGAGTTTGGGTGCTACGATGCAGATGTACAGAACATTGCCACTTTTAGAATACTGCACTCAGTATAATATCCCTGCTACAGGAAAGTTGTTTAACTGAAAGGTTTCAGAAAAAGAAAAGATTTACAAGGATGGTGCATGGATTGAATGGTCTGAGCTACAGGGAAAGGAGGCTGACTAGGCCGGGGCTGATTCCCTGGAATGTCAGAGGTTGAGGCGTGACCTTACAGAGGTTTATAAAATCATGAGGGGCTTGGATGGGGTGAATTGGCAATACCTTTTCCTCAGGGAAAGGAATCCAAACCTGACAGCATGGGTTTAAGTTGAGAGGCGAAAGATTTAAAAGGGACCTGAGGGACAGTTTTGCATGTAGAGAATGCTGCATGTATGGAGGAGGTGGTACAATCCCAGCTCTTAAACAGCATCAGGATTGATAAATGAACAGGAAGGGGACAGAGGGATACGGGCCAAATGCTGGCAAATGGAACTAAAATAATTTAGGATATCTGGTTCGAATAGACAAGTTGCAGCAATCAGTATGTTTCCATCCTTTATATCTCTACAGCACTTGGATATTAATTTGCAATTCTAAATTAGCAGAGTGTAATTGGAATGTATGGAGTCGAAGCCAAACCATTCGTGACTTATTCAATGTACTGAACTTAATATCCATCATCCATGAAGGGAGGGGAGTGATGTTAGGGATGTTGGAGTGGTTTGGAGACCAGAGTTCATAATATTCCAGGTCAGATGGATTAGTCTAAGAAATTGTGTTCATATTTGTGACCCAGTTCTTCCTGACAGTGATATTATTCGATCAGAATTAGAATTTGTTTCAAGTATTTGATTTGATTTGGGAAGAGGCAGACTTTTTTGCATTGCTAACAGTTCATTTTGTTTCGTGCACGAAACAGAACAGCACAAAATCAGACCCTTTTATAACTGCAGGCACACTGACACTGCAGGCAGTTACACATTCCAAAGAAACAGACGGGGTGGGATGGGTTTGGAGGGAGGGGTGGTGATTTGCCTTTTTTTGCAATGACGAGAAACGTTTATCAAGGGAGGTAGATGCACCGTCTTCAGCGAGTGGTTCCTGCCGGCTGTGCACTGCCTGAGAGGGCGCTGGAAGCAGAATCATTCATGGCCCTCAGGAGAGAGTTGAATGATGGGTGTTTCGACTGAATGGTCACATCTCAAAGTCTCAGGGAAACAGTTCTCAGTCAGGGCAAGGAAGACAGGATTCAGTCAGAAGATCCTGACACAGCATGTCTAAGGAATAATTTAATATCAGCCATTTGGGGCAAGCAGGATCAGGGGATCTGTATCACTACAGTACAGAGAGGTGGCCACACTCACTACTAATTACATTCTCAAAATGGTCCAGTAGATTTGTTGAGCCTGAATTATGTTCATCATTCCAAGCTGACCCTGTCCATTCCTGCCACTGGGGGTCAGTTTGATGAAATTCTCAAGGTGTTCAGGAGTTTGGGAGGTTCAAGTCCATAGCTCCCTGAAACAGCAACACAAGTAGATAAGACAGTGAAGAATTTCACACAGCATCAGGATCTGGTCAACTTTGATATCTGGCTCATAAGTGAGATGAGTTTTCTTTTTCAAACATGTCAGAGCATGTATTGTTCCTACAAAGAACAACTATGGTTCCATTCATGCATTTTTTTTTGTTTCAACCATGAAATGGACACAACTTGATCAAAGGGGAAAGTGACCATCAACCAGTTTGAACAGTCGGTTGTAAAATAAGTTAAGACAGAGATAAATGTATTTGCAGGACATTTTTAAAAAAATTCATTCATGGGATCTTGATATCACTGGATAACATTGGAAGTTTCCTTCCCTAAAGGACATAGGTTTTTCCAACAATGACAATGGATTCACAGTCATCATTAGGTTCTTATTTCCAGATTTTTTTTAAAAAAAACTCAAATTCCACCATCTGGAATGGTGGGATTCAAACCTCGGCCCGCAGACCATTATCTCGGTCTCTGTGGAGTAAAGGACAGCAGACTAAATAGAAAATAAACCAAGACATTGTGTGATGCCTACTGTATCGGTATTCATCATGAGATCCATCACTGCTATGGACTACAGGTAAAGATCTGAAGATCTTTCCCACCCCGCCTCGAACAGAGTCACAGTAGGCACCAGGTTTCATAGCCTATTGGGAAAATGCAATCAGGATATAGTACAGGACTCATCCCAATCTTTTGTTTAGATTTAAAACTTTCATTTTGTGGCCAAAAATCAAAAGAAAACATTACATCATTTCCAATCGACAAATATCTATTAAAATTTGAAATGTGTCTGTGGAGAGCAATAGGATCCGTAATTGTAAAAGGTGTGCAGACATATTGACCAGGCATAACTAACAAATAAAGGGCCATCGAGATCAACATAGAATTCCTACAGTGTGGAATTTCTACAGTGTGGAAGATGGCCATTCAGTCCCTTGAGTCCACACAAATCCTCCAAAGACCATCCCACCCAGTCTCACACCCTACTCTGTCCTTGCATTTTGCACACAAGACACTAAGGGTAATTGAGCATAGTCAATCGACCTATTTTGCACATTTAATGGACTGTGGGAGGACACCAACGCAGACAGGATCTGGGTAGGACACTCTTCATAGGTTCAGTGTGAACTTGATGGGCCAAATCGTCTGCTTCCACACTGAAGGGATTCTGTGGTCTCCAGAAACAAGCCCAAAAATACCTGGTTTGGAGACAGCTAACAGCAGAATAAAAAAAAAGTTACTCAAATTGGCTGGTAGTTAACCAGTCCTGATGAACCAGGAAACCCCTTTTCACATGCTGTGCAGGTGGATAGTCTTTCGTCAGTGTGAATGTGTCGATGTGTCGTGATGACGTGACTATTTCCAAGCTCTACCTGACAGATATACAACTGTTATTAACATTTTATCCACAATACCAGTACTTTTAATTGAGCAGGATCAGTAACATCAGTACAAACAGCCCAAAACTATGGTTCATTTGATCGTGAGAGTGAGAGCAAAATCCTTCAATTGTGCTTCTTTGTGAACCACTGTTTGGATGCTTTCCCACACTCAGAGCTCATGAATGGTCTCTCCACAGAGTGAACTTGCTGGTGTGTCAGAGGGGAATTCAAGTCAGCAAAGCCTTTCCCACACACAACAGGCCAATGGTCTCTCTCCAGTGTGAATTTGCGCGTGTATCAGCAGTTAAGTTGTCTGAGTGAATGCTTTCCCACATTCCGAGCAAGTAAATGGTTTCTCTCCAGTGAGAGCTCCCTGGTGTTTAAGCAGGTTAGATGACTGAGCGAATCCCATTCCATAATCAGAGCAGGTGAATGGTCTCTCTCCAGTGTGACACTGGTGGTCAGTTTCTAGCTGGGATGGATGAAGAAATTCCTTCCTGCAATCTTCCCATTTCCACAGTCTCTCCCCACTGTCACTGCGCTGGTGTTAGGACATTTCAGATGAATCTTCACAGACTCTTTGACACACAAACCATTTGCATTTCTCCAAAGTGTGAGTGCTGCTTTTTCCTTCAATGTTCAAAATACTGAGATAATTGGGTTGTGATAAACAAAATGACTGTCAGACCTGGATGTGGAACAGTTTGAATTCTCCAAATTGCAGACTAAGCTTTCAAACAGAAAGTAAGTGCAGTGAGTGAGAAACCAGAAGAAAACAGATTGTGCAACTGAGAAATCCTCTGGACATTTGTGGAGCGACACTTGGGGAATATGCTAGATCATCATTAGAACAAATTCATTCACAAATAAATATCATCCAGGTAAGCAATCCAGTCTGTTTGCACAAAATTACGGAAAGAGAGGTGGGACAGCCAGGGGGGAAGGACAGGCATTGTATAGATCTGTAACTCAACCTTTCAATCCCGCTGAAAGACTAAGAACAGCGCAGAAGTAAAATTGTAGAAATCTGAAATGAAAACACAAAAATGCTTAGTCCGAGTTGTACAGCATGGAACAATCCCAGTTGTCCATGCTGACCAGATATCCTAAATTTATCTAATCACATTTGCAAGCATTTGACCCATATTCCTCTACACCCTCCCTATTCACATACAACATTAAAAGATATCTGGGATGGTTAATTGACGAGCTTCCACCAGTTCCTCTGGCAGCTCATTCTATACAGGCACCACCCGCTTTCCCTGTTAAAACTTTCCCTCTAAGCTTAAACCAGTGTTTAGTTCTCATCTCCCCTACCCTGGGAAAACAACCTTCGCTATTTACCCTACGCCCACCATAATTTTATTAACTTTTAGAAGGTCACCCCTCAGCCCTCAGTGCTCCAGGGAAAATAGCCCCAGCATATTCAACCTCTCCCTACAGCTCAAAATTTCCAACATCCTTCTAAATCTTTTCTGCACCCTGCCCAGTTTAACAGCATCATTCCGATAGCAGGGAGACCAGAACTGAACACGGTATTCCAAAAGCAGCATAATCAATGCCTTGTTCTGTCTATAACATGACCTTCCAACTCCTACACTCAATGTACTGACCAATAAATGCAAGCATAGCAAATGCCATCTTCACTAACTTCTGCACCTGCAATCCACCTTCAAGGAACTGTGCACCTGCACCCCAAGGAGTCTCTGTTGCATAACAGTCCCCAGGGCTTCATCACTAACTGTTTAAGCCCTGCCCTGATTTTCATTACCATAATGCAATAGCTCCCATTTATCCAAACTAAACTGATTTCTGTCACTCCTCGGCCCATCGACTCATCTGATTAAGTTCCCATTGTACTTGGAGGTAAACTTCTTTGCTGTCTACTACACCAACAATTTTGCACACTTACTAACCATTCTTCCAATATTCATTCCAAATGATTTGTATCAATGACAAAAAGCAGTGGATCCAGCACCGATCCTTGCAGCACACTGCTGTTCATAGTCCTCCAGACCGAAAAAAAACAACCCCCCCCACCCCGCTATACGATCCTGTCTCCTACCTTCATGCCAATTTTGTTTGAAATAGCTAACTCTCCTTGGATTCCACTTGATCTAATCTTGCTAACCTATCAGTCATGTGGAGTTTTGGTGAATGCCTTGCTGAAGTCCATATAGACAATGTCCACTGCTTTGCCTTCTTCAATCTTCTTTGCCACTTCTTCAAAAAAAAACTCAGTCAAGTTAGTGAGATAAGATTTCCAACTCACAAAGTCATGTTGATTATCCCTAAGCAGTCCTTGCTTTTCGGAATACATACAAATCCTGTCCCTCAGAATCCCCTCCAACAATTTACCCACCACTGACATCAGGCTCACCAGTCGATAGTTCCCTGGCTTTTCCTTACCACCTTTCTGAAAGAATGGCACCACATTAGTCAGGCAGTCTTCTGGCACCTCACCAGTGTCTATCAGTGATACAAATATCTCAGAACAGGGCCCAGAAATTATTTCCCTCGCCTCTCCCTGAGTTTGTGGGTAACACCTGATCAGATGCCAGGGCCTTATCTACTACCTTTATGCATTTTAAGATGTCCACCTCCTAATCCTGTGTAATATGGACACTTCCATTATTTATGTTTCCAAGTTCTCTCGCCTCCACATCCTTCTGTGCAGTAAATACTAATGTGAAATATTCATTTACTATCTCAGCCTGCAGTTCCACACAGACAGCCTCGTTGATCATTAAAGGAGCCCTATTTTCTCCCTTGTTGCTTTTTGTCCCAAATGTAGTTTCAGAATCTCTTGGGACTCGCCTTAACCTTATTTGCCAAAGATGGCTTCTGTCTGCTTTTCACCCTCCCAATTTCCCTTGAGTGTACTCGTCCTGCCCTTATACGTCGAGGGACTGATCCAATTCGTGCTGTCAAGAACAACGTGTGCTGCCTTCTTTTTCTTGACCAGAGCCTCAATTTCTCCAATCATCCAGTATCCCCTACACTTACCAGCCTTGCCCTTCTCGTAAACAGGAACATACTATCTCTGGACTCTGCTTATTTTGTTTTTGAAGGCCTCCCATTTTCCAAGCATCCCATTACCGGTGAATTGCCTCTCCTGATCACCTGCCCAACACTGTCAAAATTGGCCTTACTCCAATATAGAAGTTGGAAATTTATATTAAATATAAGTTTTATATTTAAACTGATCCCATCTGCCTGCATCTGGCACATATTCCTCTAAGACTTTCTTGTACATGTACTTATTCAAATGTCTTTTAAACAATGTGACTGTACCTGCATCCACCAACTACTCTGAAAGTTTGTTTCACACATGAACCACTCTGTAAAAGAAAAAATGTCCCTCATGTCGTTTTTTAAAGATGTATTTCTCCTCTCACCTTACACATATCCCCTTGTCTTGAAATCCCCCAGCCTAGGGGAAACCCCTTACTAGTCACATAATCTGTGCCCTCATGATTTCATAAAGTTCTAAGGTTACCCCTTAACCTCCTTTACTGCAGTGAGGAAAGTCCTAGCTTTGGCAGTCGATTTTGATCATCAAGCCCTCCAATCCTGGCAACATCCCAGTGAGTCTTGTCTGAACTGTCTCCAGTTTAATAATAGTGTCCTTCCTGTAACAGGGTGACCAGAACTGCACACAATACCACAAGTGAAGCCTAACCAATGTCCTATACAATCTTAACATAACACCCCAACTCCTATACTCAAAGTTCTGAGCAATGAAGGAAAGTGTGCTAAACAACTTATTAACCACCCTGTCTACTTATCTCCATAAACTTCGAAGAATTATGTACCTGAATCTCAGCATTTCTCTGTTCCACAACACTACCCTGGGTGCAACCATCAATTGTGCAAGTCCTACCCTTGTTCATTTTACCAAAATACAATGTCTCACATTTATTCAAATTGAACTTCATCCTCCACTCCTCAACCCATTGAGCCAATTGATCAAGATCTCACTGTCATCTTAGACAGCCTTCACTAACTACTGTAACCACCATTTCTAGTATCATCTGCAAACTTATTACTTTTGTCCCTTAAATTCTCTTCCAAATCATTTATATTAATGAGAAACAAAGAAGTGGACCCTGTACCGATTGCTGTGGAACACGGTGGTCACAGAACTCCACTCTGAAAAATCCTGCAGCACCACGGGCTCTCCTACAACTAAGCCAATTCCGCTTCCAATTAGCAAGCTCTTAATGAATCACATGTGATCTAACTTTACTCATCAGTCAACCATGTGGAACCCTGTCAAAGACTTTACTCTTATTCTAGAGATGCTGCAAATCTGACCCAATTCTCCCACCATTTGTCCACCGCCCTCTTGATCATGCCTTGAAAAGTTAAATCCCAAATCTCTTGAGAATCACTGCTAAATCTGCATCCAGCTGCCATTCAGACTGTTCCAGGTCCTGGGAACTTGCTGAGTCAAGTAATCTTCACATTTTCACCCTGCATTATTTGCCAATTATCTGGATGTTGTATTCTGCAGTTACCAAACATTGCACAATGTTAATAATTTCTCTCTGCAAACTAATATCCTGGAAACAAACCTACTACTCGACAAAATCATTCCTAATCAGCCCCAAGGAGAATTATCTCAGCTTCTTCTAGCTCTCTCCAAACCAGAAACACATCATAATTTTAATTGACTCATGGGATGTGGCCTTTGCTGCCCAGAGTAATATTGATTGCCATTTTTATTTGATTTGCAGAAAGTGGTGTTGAACCACTTTCTGTAAATGCTGCACTCCACATGCTTCAAGTACACCACTGTGCTGTTCAGACGATAATCTGCGCTGAAGCCTCAACACCCTCTCTATCGGAGGAATCATTCCTCAAACCTCACTACCCTCCCTATCATGGGAATGACCCTCGAGTCTCACTACCTGCACTATTGTAGCCATCACCTCAAGCCTCACCACCCTCCACGTTGCTGGAATCCCTCTCAAGCCTTACGACCTGCCTATCGTTGGAATCCCCCTCTAGCCTCAAACCTCTTACCCTCTCTGTAGATTCTCCAGTCTCACAAACCTCACCTTTAATCTCCTCCAGGTTTCAAGGTGAG
Organism: Stegostoma tigrinum; assembly: GCF_030684315.1. NCBI lineage: Eukaryota > Metazoa > Chordata > Chondrichthyes > Orectolobiformes > Stegostomatidae > Stegostoma > Stegostoma tigrinum. The sequence continues at coordinate 599,480 of NC_081360.1, forward strand.
GGGGGAAACGTTTAAGGGGGATATGTGTGGAAAATTCTTTACACAGCAGGTGGTGGGTGCCTGGAATGCATTGCCAGCGGAGGTGGTAGAGGTGGGCACGATAGCATCATTTAAGATGTATCTAGACAGATACATGAATGGGCAGGGAGAAGACAGATACAGATCATTGGAAAATAGGTGACAGGGTTGGATAGAGGATCTGGATCGGCACAGGCTTAGAGGGCCGAAGGGCCTGTTCCTGTGCTGTAATTTTTGTTCTTTGTTCAACACCCTCCTGTCTCCAAAATCCTCCAGCCCATATAAACTTCCTTAGCTCTAACTGTCTTTACCCTCACAAACCTCCCTTTGTTTGACATCTAATCCAGCCTCACAATCCTCACCATTTCTGTAACCTCCTCCAAACTCACTTTTCCCGACTTTTTAAATCTTCTCCAGTCTCAGAACCCTTCCTGTCTCTAATATTCTCCAGCCTCACAAATCTCAACATGTCCCTTCCTCTAATACAGTCCTAATGATGATGC